>NC_136429.1:207917976-209117976 GCF_052849685.1 Lactuca virosa
GGGTAAATCTTATTATTTTGGAAGTCAGTAAAAGACGTATTCTTTTTTATTTTATAAGAGAAAATCAACATATTTCGATTTTGATATCCAATGTTTCTTAAATGACTATAATTTGTGTTTAAGATGTGATGTATATGTCTTATTACCATTTGTCGTAGAAAGTTCGACATTCTTATGTTTTTTAAATATATTACAACAATTTTCATATGGAACTTTGATGCTTCATTATTTTTTTCGTAGAAAGTTTGACTTGATTAATATACTTGTTAGAAAAAAACTTTTAGATGCACTAAAATTTAAGTTATGTTTAGTGACTAGCTAAAAAACATATCCGAGAAATATAAATAACATATAAGGACATGTAGATGAATTATTAAAAGTTAAACATAATTCTGAAATCTTCATTGTTTTCAAGACATTTCAATACGAAATAGAAAATCAAGTAAATAAAAGGATTAAGATTCCCATATTTGATATGGGTAGTGAGTAACTAAATAATGGTATAACAGAGAGGAGGAACCGAACATTACTGGATATGGTTTGGTCCATGATGAGTGACACTACGCTTCCGATTAGCTATGAGGCTATGCCTCAGAAAATGCTACAAGAGTCATAAACCTTGTACCAACAAAGAAGGTTTCCACAACATCCTCTAAAATATGGAATTATAATATTCCATCACTAGCATATTTAAAAGTAAGGGTTGCAAGGCTTATAATATTCCATGAAGCTCAAGACAAATTAGAACCAATATTAGAAGCATGTTATTTTGTTGGATATCATATTGGATCCTTTAAATATTACTTTTAAAAACCTTATGAGAACAAAAAATTTGTTGCCCGGAGGGAAGTTCTCCTTGAAAGGGAGCTGATGTCTAAGGGGGCTAGTGAGAGCCAGATTGATCTTAAAGAAGTTAAAAAGTTAGCCGACAAAGAACTTGATGTTGGTACTGTTGGAAATATGTCCATGGTCATAACAAATTAGTGACTTTTCATAATTAACCACGTCTTTTTGGGTTACACACAAGCTATGATTTAAACCAAAATGGAAAAAGAGAAAGATAAGAGATTAGTTTGTTAATACACCAAAGTTATGGTGAATTAATTTGAAACTAATAAGTTGAAGGGGTTAAGTGCAAATATTCTTGGTTTGAATGTTAGTCATTATCTTTTATTTAAAGAAATAATGATAATAATGCAAAAAGCAAGGGATAAACCTTAAGAGGAGAAAACAAATCACCATAAGGAAACCGTGCCTCTTCTCCCCTCTCTTTGACATACATAATACACAACACAACACAACACAGTTGGATTAAAGTGTCTAAGATCATAACTAAATTGGTAAATTCTTGTAATTAGAAGCAAAGTCCTTTTTTGTAACGCCCAGATTTTTCTACCAAGGTAAACCCAAATTTATCAAAAATCATTTAAAAATTTTACAAATAATCTTGGTGTACAGTGGCACTCTGGCATACAAGAAGTTATCACAAAGATCGTGTTGGCAGCAAGCACATGATCGAGCTGGGCGTCACAATAAATCTACATGCAAAACAGATTATCACAAAAACGTAAGCCTCACGGCTTAGTGAATAACAACTACTAAAACATAATCAAATAAATCATAAATCATATAAATAATGTAAATCATGTATATTCCACATAATTGTCACATATGTAATCATTTCATCAAAGGATTCATTTATTCAGTAGTAATCTTTTCAAATACCTGTCCAATCAATAATCAGTATCTCACTCATTTTAAATCTCATACTCAATGACCAATATATCAAATGTGTTATATCTTCCAATCATAACATATCTATCGATCATATATTGATCTACTAATATAATCCAATCTCTCATCTATAATCTATTTCTCAACATTTTCTCATCTCTCAATCAACAATTAATATTCTAATTAATAATCAGTTATATAATAATCATCACAATTATCACAACACTGGATGTTAGAGTAGTATTACTCACCTGGATAGTCGATAGACTTATTCTAATCTCAGCTTTGCTTTTCCACTATCTATCAGCTCGTAACATAGTAACACCTATTTATCAAATAATAAGTTCCTCGAAACCTGTCCAGACTCATTAATAGTTATACCTTGTGACCTCTTATAACAATAATAACCAAATATCATAATATTATCATAATAGGCTATACCAGTAAGCCAGTGGCTAAATCTCTCATATCGTGTATTTCTCGATTAATAGGGTTTATAACCCTAATCAACCAAACTTAATATCTAATCATGAGATTTTCTCACTAGTCTCACCAACGGGTTCATAATAGCTCCATATCACAAATACCCGTAACCCTTACACTGGTCTAATATATCTAATATAATCAGATATCATAAATATAATTTATCAGGTAAAAGATACCTCACTGTATCCCGCAACTCAACTCTGTATCACCCGTACGCCAGCATAACATCTCCGGTATAGACTCCCGAGAATGGCTCCGAGCAGCATCTCTCCTCACGTACGTCAAAATACTCCAAAATGACTCAAAACACTCATATTTATACTCTGGGGATGCTCACGTCGTGAGCATATACCTCTCACATCGTGAGAAGTGTTTAGACCGGTTTCTGCCACGTGTCCTACTCTTTCGACACGTCTTTTTGTCGATTCATGTTGCTCACGTCGTGAGACAACCTTCCTCACGTCGTGAGAAGCAAAGGTTTGACCGTTGACTTGATTTTCGTTGAATTTCTCAATATAGCAGCGTACTTTCATCAAATCTTCAAACGATCATAATTTCCTCATACGGACTCCATTTTTGATGATCTTTTTATCCACAGAATATTCTCAACAAGCTCTACAAAATTATTTGATTATCTTTTTATAAATATTATTTCTAAAAATAAAGCAACTCCAGGCTTTATCTCATTTACTCAACTCATAATATCTATATTTCGTAAAATAACACCTGTTACGAAAGCCGGGTGTTACATTTTTGGGTTGCCCTAATGACCAACAATAGCTAGAAATGATATCAGGAGAGAAAAATATAATTTATTAGATTATTATATGATTAATAAACTAATTGGAAATTATAGAAAAATGATTTGTTAATATATTATGTGATTAATATATTAATTGGAAATAGATAGTTGATTTGGTGATTTATTATGTGATTACTAAATTAATATGAGATCAATTGTTAAATATGTAACATCCAAAAAACTCAGGCTAATTTTTTCTTTCATTTTTAAAATAGAATAAACACTCATTTTTAAGAAATTACATTCAGGTCAAACCATTTGTTCATAAACCATTATTCGGAAATCAGAGTTATAAAGAAGACAATGCGGAATCTTGAATCATAAAAATGTTGATGTGTGTGTATAGTCCCGCCTTTGCAATCCGATGAGAACTTGCAAGAAATTTAATCCACAACTGTAAGCACAAAGCTTAGTGAGTGCCCCAAAATATATAATATAGCACAACACTCCCTATGGATTAACAGCACACCTCACGGGTTATCAGCAACCATGGGGACTACCAGCAATCCTATAGACTCACATCAATCTAGGAGTTATCAACAACTCAGTTTACATATAACAACTATCAACAATTAAGACCTAGCTGGACAACATGCACATACTACCACACAAGCGTATATTGAGAGGACTCACCTCGCAAGTAGCAGCTAAACACCACAGCTCTTCTCCCAGTGACGACAGATCCTACAAGACACCTAACAACAGTAAAGAGTACCCTCTCAGTCTACACTCCAAAACCCTTAGTTTGACCAAAAGTAAACCCATGCCAACAATGAATGGTTAAAGTCAAAGTTAACAGCCAACAACACTAACAGATGACCCTCACATCGTGACTAGCCTTTGGTCATGTCATGAGAACCCACCATGATGCGAACCCTCCTTGGTCACTTCGTGAACACAACATGACAAGATCATCGTGGGATCCTCCATCATCACGTCGTGACACTCTCCTGGTCATGATGTGACCACAGTCTGAAGCATAATCTTAATGGTTTGAGTCCTTAATCCATTAGGTCATAAACTCCAAATTTCCAGAAGGCTTTCCCCAACCCAAAGGACCATAAAAAGTGTAGCTTTTTAGTCATGCATGTCCAATGCATGCTTTGAACACAAGCTAGGTCAAAATGACCAAAATAAGATCCTAACTTCAATCATGGTGCCTAAAAGATCATGAAAGATCAGATCCATAGACCAAAATACTCTTGTGACAAGGTGGAATGATAAAGTTGCAAACTTTATCACATCCAACTACATAATCTTCATTTAATGGACAAAAAACAAGCTTATAATCTAGATCTAGCAACTTAAAAGCATAAAGGTGGAAACTTGAATCATACCCAAGGTCCAAAAGGTAGTTGGAAGTTAAGATCTTCTTATGCAAGGCTCCAAAACTCCATCTTGAAAGAGCTTCTTTCTAAAATCCACCAAGAACTCCAAAAATAGATGAGAGATGAGAGCGGAGGCTCAAAGTGGTGAAAGGGAGGCTAGGGTTTCTCTCAAGAGGCCTTAGATGAGATGGAGGATGGAAAATACCCCAAAACACAGAACCATTCTTTAAATACATAGAAAACCCAAAAAATTCATGGGCTTGGGCTGCCCAGTTTTCAAAACGTGACAACCTGTTTGTCAGCTCGTGACGGCCCTTACGTTGTGACAACATTCCTATCATGTCGTGACAATGGGTTTTCACCAAATTCCACTCCAACTTCAAACAATCATAACTTCTTCGTTTCAACTCCATTTTTGACGATCTTTATATGCACAGAAAGGTATTGACAAGACCCACAACCTTATCTAATTACTTTTGGCTTAATACATGTCAAATTAAACCATAATCCATGCAAGAAGACCAACATATAACGTTTCCCATTTACCCTTATTGCTTCGAAGCACAATTCGATGGCTTTTATCACTTAACCCAACATTCTCAACATGGGTCTAAACTCTATTCCTTTGAATCCCAATAACTTTACTCGATTCATTTACGGCCCGCTATCCCGATAATAGAAACATCCGAAAACTAGGTGTTATAATTCTCCCTCATTTAAAATGGATTTCGTCCTCGAAATTTGACTCGGTTAGAATTTTAACTGCACTAACACAATCCATATGCTACCTCCAGCCACTTCATATAATCAACGCATCCATATCAAGCTCGAGAGACCATCCGGAACCCAACTGATGCTAACAAACAACCCAATCACTTGAAACACTCAATTGCAATAACTACCTCTCTCTCTCTCTCTCTCTCTCTCTCTCTCTCTCCGAACGCTAAGACCTATCTTATAATGAAGCCAATTAAATAACCATCTCCATCAATGTACTACACAAAATCGAGAGCCCAACAGTCTAAACTCTAGAGACATACATAATGGCTGACGATCATCCACTCGTCATTCTTACCCCAAGTCCCTAACTAGGAACACCATTAAAATATGCATAACAACATTCAAAACATTTCGACCAAGGATTCCAACCCATCCTAAATTCGGATATCGTCTAAAAGTTCTGAAATACACACTTGACTTACTGACAAGTTGCAACTAACCAACTGTTCCCACGAGCATAACCATGGTCAATACAAACTCTCACATGAAACTTAAGCTCCCACAACAGCTCAGGTACACCACTATCTGCCAAAACATCCAAGAGACTTATAGCCGCCCACATCATTGGTAACGTAACTCATATGCAACCTTATCATAAAACGAACACGGATACACAAGGAAGTAACCCAAATTTAAACTACTAATATACAATCATGACCTTTCCAGCAAGTCAACGTCCTACAACTACCCAACTCAACCTGCCAGTCACTGAGCCACCAGTGAGAACACTATATTGCACAAACACCCGTTTATGCCACATGAATAACAAACCAACACACGGATCACCACTACACAACTGTCGGCCCCACTTACATAAGTGAAATCCATGATGGCTCACGACATTTTGTGACACCATCAAACAATTGGGATGAGAAGCTCACAGTTTCTTACCGTTCAAGCCATCACCCAACCACAGACATGAAAACTCTCAAACAGCACCCAGTGGGACTACATGCACACTGCCATCATCCCACACTGACCTGCAAGCACCCGATCAATAACCCAATCAACACTTGCTAAAACCGTTCATGCCATCACCGTCAACCTCAAACAAACATCACGTATCGGGGCACTCTCTGCCCTACGACTTAGGGCATCGGCTACAACGTTAGCCTTGCCCGGGTGGTACAGGATCTCACACTCATAATCCTTTACTACATCCAACCATCTCCTCTGGCGCATGTTCAGGTTGGGTTAATCCATCAAATACTTCAAGCTCTTATGATCCGTGTATATGGTACACCGGACCCCATACAGATAGTGACACCAGATCTTGAGGGCGAACACCATATCCCCCAACTCCAGATCGTGAGTAGGATACCTCGTATCGTGAGGCTTCAGCTGCCTCGATGCGTATGCTATCACATGCCCCCTCTGCATCAGCACCGCACCCAATCCCGATATCGACGCGTCACAATACACTACAAAATCCTCCATCCCCTCCGGAAGGGCTAACACCGGGGCTTCGCATAATCTCTGGCGAAGTGTCTCGAAGGAGGCCTGCTGATCCAAGCCCCAACTAAAAGCTACACCCTTCCGAGTCAACCTGGTGAGAGGAACAACAATCTTGGAGAAATCTTTAATAAATCTCTTGTAATAGCCGGCCAACTCTAGAAAACTCCTGATCTCGGTGGGGGATCTCGGCACCTCCCCATCTCATCACCGCCTCAATCTTGGCCGGATCGACCAATATCCCATTCTGGTTAACGAGATGTCCTAGGAACTGGACCTCTCGTAACCAGAAATTACACTTGGAGAATTTGGCGTAAAGCCTCTCCGATCTCAGAACTCCAAGGATCTCCCTCAAATGCTCCTCATGCTGCTCTCTGGATCTCGAATACACCAATATATCGTCAATGAACACTATCACCGAACGATCCAACATCGGTCTGCACACCCTGTTCATGAGATCCATGAACGCCGCCAGTGCATTGGTGAGCCCGAAAGGCATCACCACGAACTCGTAATGCCCATAACGAGTCCTGAACGCCATCTTCTGGATATCCTCATCACGTACTCTCATCTGATGATACCCAGACCTCAAATCGATCTTGGAGAACCAAGACGCTCCCTGTAACTGATCGAACAAATCATCGATCCTCGGTAAGGGATAACGGTTCTTGACCGTTAACTTGTTCAACTCCGGGTAATCAATGCACATCCGGTGTGAACCATCCTTTTTCCTTACAAAAAGGATCGGCTCTCCCCATGGCGAGCTACTCGGCCGAATAAACCCCTTCCCCAGCAGCTCCTGAAGCTGCGAGGATAACTCCTGCATCTCTAGAGGCGCAAGGCGATAGGGTGCCTTGGCGATAGGCGCTGCCCCCGGAACCAAATCGATACGGAACTCTACTTGCCTCTCGGGAGGCACACCCGACAACTCCTCGGGGAAAACATCCGGGAACTCACGCACTATCGGAACCTCATCGACCGATCTCGGCCTCTCCGCATCAAGCCTCGCATCCATCACATAAGCCACAAACCCACTATAGCCCTGCTGTAGGCTCTGCCTCGCTCTAGCGGCCGAACAAAACGCTGACCCAGAACGGGTACCCTCGTCGTACACCGTAAGAACTCCCCCACTAGGGTCTCGTATGGTCACCAGCTGTCGCTCGCAGTCGATAACCGCTCCAAATCTGCTCAACCAGTCCATGCCCACGATGACACATACATCTCCCATCGCAATCGAGACCAAATCAATCGGAAACTCCATGCCGAAGATCTCGAATACACATCCTAGAATCACATCAGTGGCATACACCGCTCTCTCGTCAGCTATGGAAACTCGCAGAGGCCGACTCAACGCCTCTCGACTGATACTGATGTGCTGACTAAAGGCTAATGATACAAAAGATCGACTCACACCCGAGTCAAATAACACCAAGGCAGGTACAGAACTCACAAGAAAAGTACCTATGCAAATCATAATATAAGCACAATAACTCAAACTCAAAATAAATACATGAAAGAATACATACCAGCCACGACATCGGGCGCTGCGCGGACCTCCTCCGCTGTCAACTGGAAAGCTCTCCCTCGTGCCTTCGGTGCCTCTGCCTTCACCCGCTGACTCTCGGTAGCTCGTACAGTAGCAGGGGCAGATCCCTGTGATGCTCCCTGTGCTGACCCCCGCAGCTGCGGACACTCGGCCTTCCGGTGTCCGGTCTGGTTGCAGTGGAAACAGACTGCAAACCCCTTGGGGAAATCCTTGGCCATGTGCCCCTCCTTGCCACACTTGTAGCAAGACTCTGCTCTACAAATCCCCTCATGACCCTTGCCGCACTTGCCGCAAGTGCGCCCCTTCTGGTTCCCTGATCTCGAATCGGCGGGCTTGGCCCGCTTGGCTGCCGGCTGGGACTGTGCCGGTCGCCGATCCCTCTCACGAGACTCCGCCTCCTCCATGGCCTGACTCTCAAGCTCTATCTCCCTATTCCAAGCATTCGCCTGAAGCTCGACAAATGTCCGGTACGACGAGTTCGCCACGAACTCGCGTATGTCTCTCCTCAGAATGCTCAAATACCGACTCATGCGTGCCTGCTCGGAAGACACGTGCTCAGGGCAGAACATCGCCCTCTCATGGAACATCCTGGTGATCACAGTAACAGACTCAGTATCCTGTTTGAGGGTCAAGAACTCCTGGGCCAACCGTTCCCTTTCCACCGGGGGAACGTACTCATCACGAAACATAGCGGTGAACCTCTCCCAGGTCACCGCGGCAAGCTCTGCAGAAGAATAATGCGCTGTCACAAACTTCCACCAGTCCTTCACTCCCAAGCGAAGCTGGTTTAGTGCGAACCGAACCCTCAGATGCTCTGGACAAGAACACGTATAGAAGCATCCCTCGATGTCAGAAATCCATCTCATCGCAGCAATCGGATCCTGCGTCCCGTCAAACTCTGGTGGCTTCGTGTTGCTGAACTCCCGGAACAGCAACGCATCACCACCCTGAGGTCTAGCAGCAGCAACAGCTGCGGCAGCTGCAGCGGCTGCAGCCTCAGTAACCGCTGCGTATCTCTCATCAAAAGTCTCAATCAATGTGGTCTTAATAGACCCAAACATCTCCGAAATCTCCGTGCGGATAGCCGCAGCTACCTCCTTGTGGATCATCTGACGAAGCTCCTCGTCACTCACACTGCTGGTCTCTGGTCTGTGGCGTGTCCCCACCATGACGTCTCTGAAATACAACATAAAAATATCAGAGACTCGCTCGAGCATACTCATACTCGACAACTCAGCCCTACTTGTTCCTTAGTACCCTAAGGATTCTTGCTTGGACTGCACACTGATCCGATGTCTTCAGTAGTAGGGGCCCAATACTACCGTCTACACCACATTAGTATTCACTCCAAGTCCTCCTCCTAGGATCCCAAATCCCAAGTACTCTACTCTCACTATGCATAGGCTACTCCCTATCAGACTTCTCATAAGCTCCTCACTGCTAATCACTCACTCTCAAGCATCTCTCAGCAGCAAACCCCTAGGCTAAGGCATCACAAATCAGGCCACTCTAGTCCTAATAAGAATACCTAGCCTACTCTAGCATGCATAACATCTCATATCATATCTCATAACACATAACATAAGGGTATTTTGGGAAATCACCGTTCGGGCGCTGGCTGATCGTACATACTGCTCTGCTCTGCTATTTTCAAAACCTTTTATTCCCTTAGAAAGATTTTGTTTTATTTGAAATGTTTCTCAAATCCTCAGTTTGAGTTCAAATACGCCCGAAGGTGCATCCGAATCCCTCAAACCAAGGCTCTGATACCAACTTGTAACAACGTAAATTCCAAAACAATTTTTCGCTTAAAAGAAAATATAGTTTCATTCACAAATATTATCAATCTCAATGTATCACATATTAATCCATGAAATTCATCCCAAGATCACAAATCATAAAAACTCCACGAGTGTGTACTGATCATGCCGACGCCTTCCCGCGATCCTCACTGGTACCTGAAACACATAACACAAAACACTGTAAGCATAAATGCTTAGTGAGTTCCCCAAAATACCACATATAACATATATTAGCCACTCGAGGCTATAACTCTGTGGGCCCACTGGCCCTAACTCTGTGGACCCTCTGGTCTTAACTCTGTGGACCTTCCGGTCCTAACTCTGTAAACTCTGGAATACACACAGCATAAATCGCATAAAAATAATGCAGTATAACACATCACATACATAGCATACAAGATACTCTGTCACATAACTCTACTTACCACTCAAGGTAAAGTATAGTGAGAAGACTCACCTCGGATAACTCAGTAAACCTCGAACTCGGAAATACTGATCTAGCCTTCGCCAAATCACATAAAATAATTACTCTGATTAATACGACTTCCAAAGGCTAGGATAATCCCTCTCTAAGTTCTTTAAGAAGGGTAAAAGACCATTCTACCCCTCCAATGGCTCACAAGTCCAAGCATTGACTCAACCCTAAAAGTCAACGAAGTCAACTCTAGTCAACGGTCAATTTTGACCAGACTCGTCGAGTGCATACAGGCGACTCGGCGAGTTCATGCGGGTCCATTGAGTCCTTCTAAGCCTCACTTGGCACGTCGAGTCCCTCTTCCACTCACCGGGTTACTCTGCAACGAATCGCGGGGCAACCCCGACTCGACTCGTCGATTCCACTTATGAACTCGGCGAGTTGCTCCTATGACAACCCTAAAATGACCTTCTGAGGTCAGATCTGCTTCTCTAAACTATAGATCTGGCTTCCTCTCGACTCGTCGATTCCACTTATGAACTCGGCGAGTTGCTCCTATCACAACCCTAAAATGACCTTCTGAGGTCAGATCTGCTTCTCTAAACTATAGATCTGGCTTCCCCACGATCAATAACCACGTAAAGGTCGAATCTTGGCTCACATGCAACGTATCCAAGGCTTCTTTTGGTGAAATAACTACCAAAATGGCCATTAAGGCTCATAACCCCAAAGGGATGGCATAAAGCAGAGGGATATGGACTCTCTGGACCTCTTAAGGTCCAGATCTAAGAATCATTTCACCTTGGGACTTCACACACTCCAAATCCAAGCTAAATAAGGCATAAGAAACCCTAGATTCAACTAAATCATCATAAATACGAGAATAAGCACAGATTGATACCTCCAACAGCTCCTTCTGGACAAATGAAAGTAGATCCAAGCTCTCCAACCCGCCTAGCTTGTACTCCCTTCTTCCTTCTTGCTAAAACACACAAGAAATGGTGAATTAGCCCTCCTCTTGCACTACAAGCTTTCTCTCTGCTCTCTAGGGTTTCTCAAGGGTGTAGTGGCCGCAAATGAAGGCCATAAAGGTCTTTAAATAGGGCACAGGCCGGGGATTTAGGGTTTCAGCCCACAGCGCGGACTCGTCGAGTCCACCCACCGACTCGTCGAGTCCCCTCATTAATCCAGTCAGCAAATCGCGATCCTACTCGACGAGTCCAGGCGTCGACTCGTCGAGTCCCTCCTCAAAACTCAAAATAAATAAACATAATAGAATACCTGGGAACCCGGGTGTTATAAATTACAATACAATCGAAAAACAACACATGCATAATATTTCTACAAGTGATGTGCCTCTAAGTGTCACTTACTAGATGATACCTGAAAAAAAGCATGTAAAATGAGGGTCAACTATGGAAATAGTTGGTGAGTTCACAGGTTTATAAAAGTAGAGTCTTTGCAATTCAATAACAAGTTTTGATAAAAGTTTGCCATAAATAAAAGTTTGTTGCTGTTCTGAGTAATAAGTTTGTATGTGCAATATAATTCATCCATAAGTTCACAATCCAAGCCTAATGACCGGGGGTGCCCTATATAGATTTACGTGTATCGCTCACATAGACAGAGATGGTCAAATGCACTCCGCAAACCGTGCAAGTGAGGAGTTGTCTACCTCCTAATAACGCTATCCATAATGACCATCGAATCAAAGAGTTAATGAGTTGTTTAAGTTTTAGGGACTTAATGCGATAAGGCCTCATGTTCGCAATTGCATACACATACATGAACAATATAACAATCAATTTGTTACAAGATAATTGAAATACAACAAACATAGTAAGCATTGACATGCTTTTCCACCCCAAAACATAAAAACCGAAAATAGGGCCGTGAATACTCATAATGTTTCAAGAAGGTACAAGTGATGCCTCGGGATACACCAACACATCTTACTATCGGGATCCTATGATAATAAGTACATGTTAGTGAGTTTCTGTGTTGAAAATATAATACTAATATACTGAATTCTACATATAGAGAAATGCCAATTTTATTTTAAGGAATTGGGTTTTAATTATTTGGTAACTAATTTTTTGGAATGCTGGAACTTTATAACTTATTTAGTTTAATTACAATTTTAGGTGGTTTTTTCCAAATTTTTGTCTTTTTAATTGTAGGGTATTTTAATACTTTCAAAGATGTTTTAAACTATAAAAATCCAAAAATATTATCAAATAGTTTCTAAAGTTCTTCAAATTTTATATTTTAATTCTATTTATAGTCAAGGTCTTCCAGAAAAATTTTCTTGAATTTTTGTTTTTTTAGTTATTTGTCCTATATTTAACTCCTTAAATCAACACAAATATATGAAAAACAGCAAACAGTTAATAAAATTCTCCAAACTTTTTGTACTACTGTTATTTAATGTATATAAGCTAGGAAAAAATGCCAAAATTTGTTTTTAAATACTTAAAACCGATTTTATGATTAATGTGTATTTATTCTAGTGGAGTTATTTAGTCTTTTGAAGTAGTAATTATAATCATAAGGAAGTAGATTAGTGCTAAGGTTGTGTTGGTTGTAATATTTTAGATTGTGAAATGGTATTTCTAATCTTTTGAAGTTGTATTAATATGTAATGTACTTTGTAAGACTTATTTTGATATGAAATGGGATCTGATATGTTATATTATCTTGTAACACTTATAAATACATAGTACACAAAGATGCATACACAGATACATATGAAAGTATAGCAACCAATTTTTTCAAGAACCATTTACCCTTGGATTTTTAGTTTTGATAAAATAGTTTTGGTAAAGCAGATTTCATAGAAACATATTTCAAAGTAGGATGCTAAAGTAGAATTAAAGTAGGATGACAAAATAGAAACTGTTTTGACTAATTTACCCTTGGATTTGTAGTTTTGGTAAAACAAATTTCATAGAAATAGATTTAAAAGTAGGATACTAAAGTATAATCAAAGTAGGATGCTAATATAGAATATGTTTTGACCAACGTACCCTTGGATTTGCAGTTTTGGTAAAACAAATTTCATAGAAACATATTTCGAAGTAGGAGGCTAAAGTAGAATCAAAATAGGATTCTAAATAGTTTCACATTAATAGAAATAGTTGTACTACAAAATACCCTTAACACATTAATCAACATACCCTTGAAGCAGGTTATGACCAAAATACCCCTTGACTAGTATCATAGTAGCATTACATCATTCTAGTAGTAAGGCAGCATAGTTACTTTACAAAAGACTTAAGGTTTGTTACCAACTACATGCAAATGACTAAAATTTTGTGTTAGAAAAAAGATACTAGTAGTAAACAAGAGCATCATTCTAAAGTTACTGGCTTGTTTTGACTGCGACCAATCCCTCCTTTGGGGACAACTTTCTTACTTAGACCAATCTCGGTTATACGCTCTGAACCTTTCCTCTTTCGCACATGCATATTTGCAATTGTTGAAGCCCTGGGAGCTTGAACAGGAGCTTGAGTAGGTTCTTGTACAACTTCTTGAACGGGTTCTTATATAGGTTCTTGTACGGGTAGATGTCCACTTCCACTTCTACTTGTACTTCCCCTTCGTGAGAAAACAAACTAATATTAGTTTCCAATTACATAGAACTACACTAAATAAATTCATTTTTACCTTTTTGTGGACAACTTAATTTCTTGTGTCCAATTCCCTTGCAAGTACTACACTTTCGCAACCCTTTTGCACGTGATACTGTATACCTCTTTTTACCAGTACCTTCTAATTCTGCTTTATCCTTTGTTCGTTTAACTTTTGGTCTGCCTGGTAGTCTTCTTTTTTTGGAAGTAAATGTTGGATTAGGTGTCTAAGCCAATAACTAAATTAGTATAATCTTGAATTATTAGCAAAGTCCTTTTGGGTTGCCCTCAAACCTAGTAAAAGACTGTAATGCTATTTTGAGAGAGAGATTGATTTATTAATTTATTATATGATTAATAAATTAAATTAGAAATCAAAATAAACAATTTATTAATGTATTATAAGAATAATATATTAATTAGAAGTTGAATTGTTTAATTATAAATTAATTGGAATTAATTTTAGGATTAATTGGAATAGTTAAAAGTGGAAGGACTAAATGAGAAAATGTTCAAAAGATTGAGCATTGACCAATTCTAGAACCTCCCAAGAGGGTGGATGAATTCTAGAAGAGGTTATAGGATTTTCTTGGGCATTAAGGAGCCTTGGATACCTTAGGGAGAAAGAAAGGGATAAGGTCTTATCTTAGGAAACTGCCTTATCCAATACCTTCCTAGTCACCTATATTAACCCTCGTTGGGATTCATATTTTCGGCCATCATAATTCCAAAAGGAATTTCGAATATTCTCTCCCCTCTCCCATCTCTTCTTTAGCCTCCAACTCGCTAGGGTTTGGGTGTGAACCATCAGAGGCACGAGATTTCTGGTGCTAGCTTCCAAGTGACTACAAGAAGGATTTGATTTGATTATCTACTAGTATAGTAAAAAGGTATGTTTTTCTTTACCCTTTTATAATTTTCGAAAATACTAGGGTTCCAATAGGATTTTTGATATTCAATTGGTTATTGCATTCAATAGTGAAAACATAGATCCTTAGGCTATATGCGAACTTAGGGTTTATGTTTTTCCGCCAAAAATAGATTTTTTTTGTAACATATAAAACTCATCAGTGGTATCAGAGCATACGTTTTCAATTGAATTTGCATAATTGAATTTGCATAATAGTTGAATATATCAAGATTATGGATTATAGAAATTAAACCCTAAGGGATTTAATTTTCGACTTGGGCTAGGGTTCTTGAAACCTTAGCCTCCACCCTTATTTTCGAAATCTCTAGGGTTTCCTTATTTGATAATTATTCTTTTTAAATTGTTTAAAATATGATAATTAAATAAAATTGGATAACCCTTATCCCTTGAGTTTTCGAAAACTTAGATGGGAAGGGATTAGGATTAAATTTAAATTATTTAACGGTAAATAATTATTTAATCCTCATAAGATTTAAGTTAATTTAATTAATTGTTAATTAAAAGATATAGATTAAATCTTAATTAGTTTATTTAAAATTAAATTAACTCTATTAATTTCAAAAATTAAAAATAAACCTAGTATTTTAGAAAAGTTTTAAAATACACCTTATTCTATATATATAATTAAAAGTTTACAGATGCTCAAACCATAGCTCTGAAAACCCAACATATCTACATAACTCTTTACCCAAAATAGGAACAAATCGATGTCTCTTTGGTTACATCCAATCTTCTCAAATTCGCAATAAATATTCCACTTGCGACATGGCCTTCACCTTGGCAATAGAACCATAAGAACAATCACGTCACAACATCCCGTTGCTGTGACACAGAGACGTATTATTGTGAACTAAACTTCACCTTCTTTCAGTAGACCCGATGAGGAGATCACCATATCCTATCTTAACCATCGACTGAACCACATCCTCTCTCTCCTCCCTCGAGCATAGGAGGTGGGAAAAACACCACCCTATTGTAGAAAGTAACATCCCTTGCCATCGGCTGACCACTCACCCTCAAACTGTAATACTCAAGTCGATCATTACAACAACTTCCTTCTTGAGTCCTGCGATTCAAACTGTTACTACTTCGATCAAGGCCCTCGGTACCTATGAATTAGCTAACTCACACAGGTCTGCACTAACTAGACCCAAACTGCTATGGACACTAATGCCTAAATGATTACCGGTCTCAATATGAACAATCATAGATAACATGTCGACAGAGACGGAGACGAATACAATCAACACTAGTACTATACCACACTATCTATCCTCCAACAACTCCTTAGAACCTCTTTGACTCTTCCTAATCCATGTATGGATCCTATGCTTTCAGTAGTATGGGCCCATACTACCGCCCGCACCTATCTGTATGTGTCATAAGAATTGCCTTAAAGTCCCAAAGTCACTACACCATACCACTATCAATCTCAGATACCCGTGCCACCACAGGCACACACCACCGCTCATCCTAGACTCTCTCTCTCTCTCTCTCTCTATAGGATTCTTCTTACGCATGAGCACACACTAGAATATTTTTCTAGAAACTCTACCACTACCAGGTGTATTAGCACACCCAAATGCTTAGAAAATCCATCACAAACTGCCTAGATTCCCAACTTAGACTTCCTCATACACAAGTGCTCATACCAACACATTATAGCACTCCCCAAGTTCACTAGGAACACTCAACCCCACCCTGCTATCATCTGCGAAAGAAAATCCTACAAATATCAACTAATTATCTTACAAATACATTTACATGCAACAAGGATTAAATAGTCCTTCGACTGAAATATCCTGCACTATAACGGTTGGACTCAGACAACGGCTGCACAATAGGCCAAATCAGACATTCTAAAACTATTTAATCCTTGTGGCATGAAACTTAACATATTCACTTAATAGCTAACTAACATCAATAAATTTTTTCATACCACAGAGCAAGCAACATTCGAGCAGAAAAACATCAAGTAAAAAGGCATCATAAGGATCAGGCAATTCTGACGTGCAATTCCTAAGGATCCTTGGCCTACATACTATCCTGCATCTCTAACAGCTCATATATCACACATAAAAGGTATATATACTAAGCATGCACTCTAGCATGCAACCCTGAGTAGATCCTTAGGCTAACTTATAGCATACACATCATACTATAACACATATAACAACAAGTCGATTACAACATATAAAAGAAGTGTGGATATTATGGGAAATCACTTTTCGAGATGCGGCTGACTATACACATCGCATCTTCTATTTTCTTCTCTTGAAATGAATCTTATCCAAAAAGGTTTAGTATAAACTCTTAGTGTCATAGTATGAGTTTAGAATCCCACAAGGGTTCATCCGAATCCCTCAAACCAGGGCTCTGATACCAACTGGTAACATCCAAAAAACCCAACTATTTTTTTTCATTTTTAAAATAAAATAAACACCCACTTTTAAGAAATTACATTTAGGTCAAACCTTTTTTTCATAAAACATTCTTCAGAAATCAAAGTTATAAAGAAGACAATGCGAAATCTTGAATAAGAAAACTGTTGATGTGTGTACAGTCCCACCTTCGTAATCTGATAAGAACCTACAAAATATTTAATTCTACAACTGTAAACATAAAGCTTAGTGAGTTCCTGAAAATATCTAATACAACACAACAAAATAATTAGCTATGGGTTATCAACAACCCTAAGGACTATCAGCAGTCCTAGTGGGCTAACAGCACGCCTTATGGACTAACAGTACACCTCACGGGTTATCAGCAACCCTGGGGACTACCAGCAGTCCCATAGACTCACAGCAGTCCAGGAGTTATCAGGAAGTCAGGTCACATATAACAACTATCAACAATTAAGACCCATCTGGTCAACATGCACATACTACCACACATGCAAGTATAGTAAGAGGACTTACCTGGCAAGTAGCAGCTAAATACCATCGCTATTCTCCCAGTGGCAACTGATCCTACAAGGCACCTAACATCAATAAAGAGTACCCTCTTAGTCTACACTCCAAAACCCTTAGTTTGACCAAAAGTCAACCTATGCCGAAAGTCAATGGTTAAAGTCAAAGTTAACAGCCAACAACACTAACAGATGACCCTCATGTCGTTACCAACCTTTGGTCAGGTCGTGAGAACGCACCACAATGTGAAACCTCCTTGGTCACTTCGTGAACACAACAGGAAAAGATAATCACATGATCCTCAATCGTCACGTCATGACACTCTCTTGGTCACGACGTGACCACAGTCTGAAGCATAATCCTAATGGTTTGAGTCCTTGATCCATTAAGTCATTAACTCCAACTTTCCAGAAGGCTTTCCCCAACTCAAAGGACCATAAAAGGCATAGATTTTTAGTCATGCATGTTCAATGCATGTCTTAAACACACGCTAGGTCAAAATGACCAAAATAAGATCCTAACTTCAAGCATGGTGCCCAAAAGGTCATGAAAGATCAGATCCATAAACCAAAATACTCTTGTGACAAGTTGGAATTATAAAGTTGAAAACTTTATCACATCCAACTACACAATCTTCATTTAATGGACCACAAACAAGCTTAGAATCTGGATCTAGCAACTTAAAAGCAAAAAGGTAGAAAATGTTTGGTTTTTATTCAAAATTGGTTTCAAAAACATGATTTTAGGCAACGAAAGTCTTGATAATTTGAACACCATAAAAAAGTTTATACAAACCAAGAATCATCTTTCAAGTTGTAGAAAGATTAAACACCAACCAAATAATAGATGAAGAAATAAAAACCTTTGTAGTTCTTTGGGTCTTCTTGGGAGGCTTGGAAGTTGATGAAGAATGATGAACTTAAGAGACAGCAACAATGACTCAACTTGATGTAGATTGCTAGTTCTTTTGTATAAAACTCTTAATCTATTAAGCTTGAAGTTTATAATCAATATGAACTTCAAGAGAGTATAAGAATGAGAAAGTAATATTCAAGAGATGAATCCAAAATAGAGAGAACATGCACCCTTGTGCATGTTAAGGTTTTGGCAAGAGTGAGAAGAAGGAAACTTCTTGTTTATGTTTTTAGGTTTATCGTATGGGGTATTTTGGGGGAAACTCACTAAGCTTCGTGCTTACCCAGTTGTTTATATTTTTAGGTTTTATCTGTGATCATGGGAAGGCGAAGGAGGGACTGTACACACTCATCAACAACATTGAGGATTCCACATTTCGTATATTACTCTGATTCTTACTGAATGTATTCAGAATAAACGATATTTTTAATAATGGATTTATAATTGGCAAGTTTTACTTTAATAAAATGAAAATTTTTGGTTGTGAAAATGGGATGTTATAGTATTGACGAGCCCCACAAGCCTATATAATTACTATTGGCTTAAAACATGTCGAACTAAAACCATAATCCATGCAAGAAGCCCAATATATAACTTTTCCCATTTTACCTTTTTTGCTACGAAGCATAATTCGATGGCTTTAGTCAGTTAACCCATCATTATCTACATCCAATAGGGTCTAAAATCTATTCCCTTGAAGCCTAAGATCTTTACACAATCCATTTACGACCCGCTATCCCGATAATAGAAACATCTAAAACTAGGTGTTACATTTAAATAATTGATTTGTTTATTTATATGATTAATAAATTAATGTGAAATCAATTATAATTGATTAATTATTAACCAGAATTAATATCAAATTAATTATGGATTAATTGGAATTAATGAAAGGTGCAGGGTGTGAATTGTAATTGTTCAATAGTTGAACAAAAGAAGCAATTCTAGAACCCTCGCTGGTATGGACGGTTTTGGAGGGTTTCCTATGGTTTCTAGAAGCCTCTTGGTTGTATATAAGGAAATGAGTTGAACTTAGATTAAATCGATTATTTAATCATATCAAATCTTTCTTTGCCTACAAGTTATCTAAACTATAAATAGGATCCCTTGGCTTGCAATTTTCGTTCATGGCATTACCTATAAGCGTAGGAAAAAAATTTCCCTCATATCACCTCTGTCATCCTCATTCTAGTGTTTCTGGTTCTGGGTGTGAGCCATTAGAGGCATCATCCTTTTGGTGCTACCTTCCCAAGACCAACAAACACAAGGAATTGAAGTGATCTGATTACTACAACAAATCAAATGTATGTAACACTAATCCTATGTATATTTCAACTATAACAGGTTTCCTTTAGGATTATTGATGTTCATAGTTTATTGCTATCAATTAAAGAAATCATATATCCTTTATAGTTTGCATGTAAACTTATGGGTTAAGATTTTTACTTCATATGTACTTTAATAACCTATATAACCCTTCAAATGTATCACAACACACACACACACACTCTTTCTTTCTTCCTTTCTTTCTCTCTCTTTCTCTCTCTCTCTCTCTCTCTCTCTCTTGCTTTCTAAGCCAAAATCAAAACCCCCTCCTTCCTTGTGGATCATGATTTTGGCATCCAAGTGTGCAAGAAGGTGTTGTCCTAGTTGCTTGATCATTCGTCTTGGTGTGCAACTGACTTAGAGAGATTTTAGGTTGAGTCTTGATCATCTAATACAAAAAGAAGAAATTGGTTTAACATACTTCACTCATAAGAGGTATATATTCGTTCCATACTCAAGGTATTAGTTTTGTTGCTAAAAGTTCACTAGAAAAAAAATCCCTGACGCGTTATGATGATGAAAATATTTTGTTTTGCTTCCGTTTCTATTCTCTATGAAAATCGTCATAACCTACTAGTGATCTAAGAGCCAATATTCTAGGCTATTTAGCACGTAAACTTGTTTGTTTTAGTTTAGATGTATAGATAGTTTGTACACAAAAAAAATTATGTGTATGATGTATATACATTTTAGTCTCATGGATTTTGAGAAACAGAACAATTTTGTTTCATGAATTAAAATGTTTGATTTTTCCCAACGTATTTTGATCTATAGCATGTTTTAATTAGTTTATTTTTTTTAAAATTACACTAATTATTAATTATGATATAATTATACATATATATATATATATATATATATATATATATATATATATATATATATAATGTGGAAGGAGTTAGGAATAGTAAATTTTTTCTAGTTCAAACTTTGGCCACAATAATTTGAAGGGTTAGCAATTTTAGTCCCTGGTCAAAGGCTGGTCAATGCCCAGATTAGTGTCTTGGACACGCGTTATGATAGTCTATCACTGCAACCACCGCCAATCCTTTTCCTCCAAATATTATCGGTTGAAAATTTAAGTTGATAATCTTAATTTCATTTCAATTTCTTCCTCATTACTCTTACTTTGGACGATTCGTTCTTTGGAATCAGTGAAGCTAATCAAATTTATTTTTCTAGAAACAATATGAAGCATATCAATTTGTTTTTCGTGTGTGGTTCCTGTGTGGTAAATCTCTTTCTTTTTCTGAATCATGAACCATACTGATTCATTTTTTAGGAATCTATGAGCACAAAATCTTCACTACCGCCGTGTTGGCCATCTGCGAAGGAGATAGTGAGGTCGGCGGCAAACAGGAACAACTTGAGCCCTAGTTTTCGAATTCTGTTAAAGGTTAGTATTTTCTTCATATTTTTTTTTCTATTTCATCATCCATTAAATAATCTCCGAAATTCTTCTTTGTTGGGTTTTATTTCCAAAATAGGATAAGAGTGATTCAGAAAAACAATTTCTGGGGTTGTAGTAAGATATACACATGGATTTGGTATTTGACTGATGTGGTTCTCGGCTGACCTAGCCAAAAAGATTTACGTTATTGCAACAGAGGATTCTTTGTGTTGGAGTGATTTCTGGAAGAATTAGGAGATTATTTGGTCTCAAAAAGTACTTCATATATATCTTTTCTGTTTTTGACATATACGTCAATCCTGTAAACAAATTTGGTCTTATATCTTCATCTTTTTAGTGTCAACATTTGTTAGATTAAAACTTGTAGTTCTTTAATTCTGATGATTTCATGTTGATACTGACTGGTGTATCTTAGGTATCATCTTGACAAGAATGTGAACGGCCCTAAAGAAACTGATATGTTCAATGAGATAACCTTTTCCTACAACATCTTATCTGATCATGATATACGTCATGTAATCTCCCAAATATATTGAGTAAAATTTTCAATTTAAATGAGTCAAAACCATTCCTTTATTGTTCCAAAAGATAATCAAAGTCAAAGTATTCACAAAACATCATAGTAATTCATAAACATTCAGTGCCCAATAGATATCCAGGGGACGTAGTGCGGTCAAGCGGGGCCCTTCCTTTTAATACCAAAAGTACCTGAAACATTTTAAACATAAACCATAAGCACAAAGCTTAGTGAGTTCCCCAAACTACCACATACCATACAAATAAGTAGGCCCAGCCCTGGGGTATATTCCAACCCAACATACAATCATGGACCCAGCCCTAGGTTTATTGCAACCCAATACATATCAATGGGTCCGACCTTGGGGTTATTGTAACCCAATACATATCAATGGGCCCAAACCTGGGGTTATTGCAACCCAATCATATATGAAAGAGTCACAAAGACAACTAACATTCTACATAACACATCTATCCAATGGACTGGCATTGGTGCCTTCGACCCACAAGTATAGTGAGAAGACTCAGCTGACTCACGAATCAGCTAAACCACAGCTCAAGGCCTCGCACCCGCTGCTACATCACTCCTATCACAACATACAAGGTGAAACCATAGTCCACACACTAAATCCAACCATCTTGACCAAAAGTCAATAGTCAACATTGACTTTAGTTGATGGCCATGCCGTGGCCCCCATCTAATGATACAACCGGGGTATTTCTCAGTCACCATGCCATTGCAACCTATAGCCACGTCATGGGTGCTGGATCTTTAACAGCTTAAAGGATTAAGTCGTTTCCTTCGATACCAAGAGCTCCAAAACTCAGATCTGGTCCATTCTATGGTCTAGATGGATAAAGTTTCCAACTTTATCCATTAAGACACCCAAAGAGATAAAGATCTCAAACCCTAGGTCCAAATAAAGCTAAGTACAACAATTTCTTAACCATCAAAACCTTAATCTGAAAAGTCCTTAACCAAACCACTCTAGAAGAGTTTATAATAGTAGATCTATCATAACGATGAAAGCTTTATAGACATGCATGTCCAATAAATGTCTAGAATCAATTTTAGGTCAAAATGATCTAAAAATGACCAAAAACTCCTTTAAAGTCAATAACCCCAACCAAAGTCCAGATCTACAATATATGTTGCTAATGTGACATAAAAGAGTCATAAAGTTGCCAACTTTATGCATTCCTTCCATTCAAACTTGTTTAGAAATGAAGAACATGGGATAATATCTTAGATCTAACCACTTTAAGACATAAAGTTTGAGCCTTTGACACTTACAAAGTTCCAGAAGCAATGTGAGATGTTGGAGATGTTGCTTCCTTGCAAGATCCACCACTAGAGCACCTTCTTCTCTTTCTTCTCTTCTTCTCCAAGCCTACAAATGCTTCGAAAGCCCACAAATCACCAAGGGAATTAGGGTTAGGGTTTCTCTGAGGTAAAAGGGTGTTGGAGGCTGGTGATGAACCCTAGAAATGACTTAGAGGTGTTTAAATATGAAGGGAACCCTAAAAGAATAATGGGCTTGGTCTTGAACAACTGTCACGCCGTGGAAACCCTTGGCCATGCCGTGGTAGTCCAATAAAACACGCGTGTTTTCCTTCGATGCCACGCCGTGGGCATCCTTGCTCTACGCTGTAGCATAGAGTTTTTCCTAAAATTCCATTTTTAGCCCCTGAACATACAAAGCTAAACTAGTCTGGAACACGGGTGTCACAACTCTCCCCCACTTAAATTAGATTTTGTTCTTGAAATCATTCCTTACAACTTATTCTCCCACACCCAACAACCCTGGAATAACTTCTTTGATATTAATTTGGACTGAGAATTCCTCTTGTGCAGACAACCATCTTCTATTTCTATTATCAAAGCCCCAATCCTAGAAGAGATCACATATCCTTATGAAAATCAAACCTTAATTCTCTATCCTCGACCAACTAAGCGAAAATCCAACTGCTCTTCCTGAAAGCTGAAAACTCTAACCATGTCTAACTTTTAGATAAATAGGACCTTTCCAAATCACAACGATAAAGAATCCACACTGCAACCTGAACTGATGCAAACCTCACCGACCCTGAATTATCCCTCTAATATTGGAAAACAGTATCCTTGACCATTCGTCGATGTTGGAATCCTCGCACTCAAATACGAGGATGATTCCCAACACAAGACTCAACCATTGATATCAAACCAATATATTCCATAAGATTCCTCTACCCCCTTCGAAAATAAGGCATTTTATAAAGAAAACTTGAGATACCACTAGGAAACCCACAATTTCCAACAAACAACCCAATAACTTGAAATTCTCAACAGCAAGAACTATCTTTCTCTCCCTACTGAAATACCAACTTCCAGTGAAAACCACTCAAACCGGTAAAACTCAAAACTATAACCACAAACCAACTCCATTAATATATTCCCTGAAACTGGGAACCTATCAGTTTATCTTCAGAAACCATACTCTAAGATTGACGATCCTCCATTCTTTGTACCTGCCCCTAGTTCCCTGAATAGGAACTCCACCCAATCCTAAACCTGAAAATCGTGCCTAAAAACCTCAAATACACACTTGACTTCCTGAAGATTCATCACCAGACCACTGCCAAAACGAGTATAATGATGGGCAATCCAAGAATCTCACATTGCATCCAATCCCTCATTAGCTCAGGTGTACATCCAATTAACAAATCACTCGAGACATTTACAACGAACTTCATGAATTGAGATTTCAAAACCAATACCCACCTTAGCAAACATTCAACTAGCGACTTTCGATGCACAACTAATACATCAACTAAAACAAACCTTTACTATCCACATGATCCAAACCAGCTGGTCACTGAGTCTACCGACTCCCAAATATGCAACAACACCTAACCATGCTCATAAAACTAATGATCCGAGAACTAAGAGTCTCAAACCAATGACTACCGAGTCTCATCCATATGATTCACACAACCAATAGTTCACGATACATCGTTACACTGTCAAACTACTAGAATAATAAGCTCAATGTACCACGCCGATTTTGCCGTCATTCCATCACTCTCCTAAAGACTCACGACCATCACCACAAGGGCCTCAAGTTACTCAAACCTCAACCCACCGACTTGTAGGAACCCAATCAATATCCCTCTTAACACAACACAAACCATGCCTTTCTATAACACACTATTTCTTTCACAAAACAGGTTTTCATCGATGCAAAAATGGACGAAAACATGGTCGCACACAACTAGAGAATAAGATAGGCGGTTTTAATCTTGTTCTAATTCAAAGGCTATAAACAAAATAAGAACCATGCCAATAACTTGAGGCAAGAGTTCTCATGCTATCATACTCAGTCCACATACACCCCTTATGATAATTCCTAATGAACTTACCACAATACACACCCTCAAGGGAACCCATTGTTGGATAAGGTGTCTAAGTCCATAACTTATTTGGTATATACTTGACCCGACCCGGCATGGTCCATTTGGGTTGCACTTCACCCGAACTATTTATATGGATAACATTATGAAAAGAGTATATTTGCGGCCTACTAATATATTATAAGTTATAATATATTAATATGAAATTGTATTATTTAATTAGTATTGATCTTAAATTAATTATGAATTAATTTAGTGATCATAAGGTGACTAATTAAATAATGGGCTATTGTACTTATATAGTGTGGGCTAACACTCATAAGGAAATGGGCTAAGCTTGAATGGGAGTCCATGGATGATCCATGGAGCTTTTAACCCATGGATCCTTGGAATAGGAAAAGACATGGGTTATTAGGGTTTGCATGGTTTATAACCCTAATCATCTACACTATATAAAGAGGCTTATGGTGCTTGAGAAGACACTATGTGTGTGTGCATAAGAGTGGCCGAATTTCTAGAGTGATTGGATACTCTCTCATAAGTTTTCCAAGTTTGTGTGATTTGTGATTTCCATTTGAGGCATTCACATTATTGGTGCTTGGCTCTCAAACTCCCAAGGAATCAACTCACTAACAAAGGTATGTAATTCTTCTAGTATCTTTTATGTTTAAAAGTACCCCATGTATGCTAGATAGGTTATGAACCTTGGAAAATTATTTTGCATGTATTTTAGACAAACATAGATCCAAGGTTTCTAGGGTTGCATGAACACCTTAGGAGTGTTAGTTTGCTCAAAACCCAACACCCATAACCAACCTTGGATCTACTGCATTCCTTTTTCCTGACAACCTTACCCAAAGGCTGAAGTACCAGTATATCTACCGAAATGACAAACCTCAATCGTTAATAGAACATCCTTATGAAGGACTTAAACAAGATTCTATCCCTTGATTGACACTGAACAGATTTCACCAATACGTAACTAGCTCGATAAAACTTCCACAGTTATCCAGAAATGTTGCTGCAACCTTGGTCGGATCTATCTAAATACCAACCCTACCGAAAAGACATGCCAAAATTGGATTCTACACAGATCCAAAGCCACACCTAAAAAATAAACAATACCGCCACAACGTCCGAACTCCCAATAACCAAGTACCGCTGCCAAACCCGAACCCGTTATGAACAATACTTCCATAACCAATAATTAAGGGTAACCATACCCAGAAACCAAGATGTACAATGCATAAATTTAGATGGTAGGTTGACGCATCTATTAAACTTCAACTGATAAAGCTCGAAACTTTCGAAGGACCTTAACTGTTGACGATGGACGAAATGACCATCGATCGAGAATGCATTGACAACTAATCTAATGACCCAATATACTATGTAACGCCCGTGTTTCTAGGCTAGGCATTAATATGGACATAATGGTCTAGGTTAACCTTTGTGACTAATTTTGGAGAAATGAAAAGGAATTATGTGAATATTATGTGTTTTATGTGTTTTATGCTTAATTATTAGGGTTTAAATAATTAAGAATAAAAATGAGAGTCAAAAATTAAATTTTAGATAAAGTCGATATCTATTAAGAAACTTGTGGTGGGCGTGACAAAGATTACAGATATATAAAGAATGCCGAAATCCGAGTTATAACGAAGAAGTTATGACCTGTCGAAGTTTCGCAACAAACCGGCACGGTGCCGAATGTTGTAAAAAGTGAGTTTTTGATAAACTACTTTTTAGCCTTAGGAATCTAAACGAAACTCGTAGTATTCTTTAAACCGAGAAGTTCGATAAAAAGAACGCCCAAATCTGACTTTTTATGAGGAAGTTATGATTTTTCGAAGTTTCAGCATAGCAGTAGACACCTAAAAACTCGAATTTTAGATCGAGTGATTTTTAGCCGACACGACCTAAACGAGAATCAAAGGTCTCGTCATTAGTAGCACAACGGTAAAAAGTCTGACGAAAACGGACGTCGGATGAAGAAGTTATTAATTTTTAACGGATTTCCTGTCCCGGTCTGTTAAAAATAATAATATAAAAATTAAAGTCAAAATTAGCCGACGAAGTCTAAACGGAGGTTGTAGAGCGTAATTTTACCTACGCGTGCATATAAAGAACGTCAAAAACGGAGCTCGTATGCGAAAGTTATGGATTTTAGAAGTTTTGGCACGAAAAACGAGAAAAAATCCCCAAAACCGAGGAATTTCGCATAGGTGGACTTCGGCCACGTGTCCTCGCCTCGCAGGTGCCACGTGTCCGAAATTCTGATGAGTCACCGAAGTCGTGGAAGCATCCGAGGAGTGACGCGTGTGCAACCGAGAGTCCGACGCGTGCCAGGTGACTCCTCCATCCGAAGCCGCCTTACCTCGCCCCGACGCGTGTCGCACCAGCTGTCCGAAGCGGTCCAATCAGAAGCCTCCAGCGAGGCCCTCGCATGCGCAACCATGTGCGAGCCCACGTGCGAGCCTTCCCTGCGAGCCTTCGGATCTGCGATGCGTGGCTTCTTGTCAGCCGTTGGATCAGGAGGCTCGGCCCTATAAATAGGAGGGTGCGAGACCTCCCGGGTAAACTTTGAAAACTTGTCATTTTTAGCCCTTTTTTCAATATTTCTTTCATTTCAACTTCCCTCGAAGCCCCGGTATCAATTATAACCCCCGAAATACGCCACGAAGTGCCCGAGAAGCCCGAAAAATTTATCTTTTCGATTTCGAAGCCCGACCCTTCGCAGAGCCCAATTTCTCAATAAAACTCCCGGTTTTATTAGAAACGATCGTTTTAGGAAACGAATTGCTGCCCGATTTTCATTAAATCAGGTGAGTGTGTAGTTACTTTCACCTTACACATAGATATGAAGTATTTTACATAAAATACGTGCTGTGTGAATATTTATTGTTTGTTTATTTGAGTTGGATGTTGAAAGGTGTGATTTATACATGTTTTTAAATAATTTAAACTGTATATGTATTTTTATCTACAAAAATGTTGGGTAAAACATGGGTAGATGAAATAATGGGTGTGTGATGATAGGTGAGTTGGATAAAGGAGATGATCAGTAATATTGATAATGAGTTGAGGGTGAGTGGTGAAATTTGAGAGAATCACTTACCCAAAATGTTGGTCCCCGTCATTCAGCAGAGTAGGGATGACAACCATGGACTATTCTAGATGGTCTGTGGAACACTAGCAGGCCCGCAACCTGTAGGTGTAATGAACTATATGTTCATTTGGAATACTCAAAAAACCCATTAACATGTATGACAGGGGTGAATACTGTCAATAATACTGTCAATAAATAAGAGCTATGAATTTAGCCCCTGTTATATAAACCCTGGTGATGGTGTGACCTTGTGTCTATTCCTTAGGATGAATCCTTAGGAAGGAGTGATAGTTGATTCTTAGGGTAAACCCTTAAGAGATAAATAAGATAATGGGGTTGGGGTAATTTGGTTGATTGATTGATGTTTAAGTACAATAAATTTATTTATTGTGGATTGAAAACCCTATATGCTCACCAGGCTTCCAAGCCTGACCCACTCAGCTTTTTATGATTATAGGTAGTGGACCCCGAGCATAGTCGGATGATGATGATGAGTGATTTATGGATTATAGGCCAGTAGTTATAAATAACTGTTGTAAGGCTTATAATGTCTTGTTTATGCTTTTGATATGTATCGGAACATGACATCCTGAGGTTTTAATATAAAAGGAAATTATATATTTCTTAAAGGAAGGTTTTGATAAACATTATCATGTTTTATATTGGGGACCTATTCCGCAATATCTTTTGAAAAGATTTCTCTGATTTTATTTTAAAAAGCATAAATTAAATCGGTCTTTTCTGGCCGAGAAATTAGGGGATGTCACAGTTGGTATCAGAGCATTAGTTTAAGCGAACTAGGAAATTTGTAGGATTTTTAGACTTAAACTTAGAATGCTAAGCGATGATTGTGAGTTGAGTGTGTCTATTATATTTTAGGTAGTACACCTAAATTGACACGAGCACTAGTTTATTTTAGGAAGGATGCCTAAAATGCTTTTATGTGCTAAATGTTTTGTGTTATACCTATAATGATGCTATTATTTGTTCGGATCTATGGTCTGTTGCCGACCGGATCTGGAAACCTTATGTGTGTAGGATTCTAAGCGTATGATTACGAGATTAGAACTAACATGTAAACGTTTCGGAGTAATAACAAAGATTTAACGCCTATCGAAAATAAAGATCTAAATTCACCTACGATTGGTGTATAGATCGAAATGGCGAGTACTCAAAGTGGATTCGGAAACGATAATCCACAGCCTGAGCCAATCACGATGGCTGGGGTGCAGGCAATGGTGCGTACGATGTTGGATCAACATATGGAAGAAACAAAACATTTACTTCAACAAAGTAAGGATGAACTTACTGTGCCAGTACGTCAGGCACTTACTTTGGAGGCAGCTATTTGGGCTGCCAAGTCTGTTGAAGATATGATTAAAGGGAGAGCCGCCAGCAAGGTTGAAGTTGGCGAGAAAAGAAAGTTTGAAAGGACTTCAGGGTCCAACGAGAAAAGAAAATTCTCGAAGTATGGAGGAGGAGAAGGCGAAGCAAAATGGTGCGAGAGGTCCAAAAAGAAGCACTTCGGGAAATGTAGCGAAGAGGTGACCTGCTACAAGTGTGGAAAGACTGGGCATTATGCCAACGAGTGTCCGTCCAACAAGAGGATGTGCTATCGATGTAACGAGGAAGGGCATATTTTGAAAGACTGCCCAAAGAAGAAAGAGGCAGCAATGCCCAATGTTCCACCAAAACCAAAACCAAAGGCATTCCAAATGATCCTTAATGAAGCAGATGGAAATATAAGGGATCATGAGTAAGGACCTTATATTCCCAAAACTAAGACATAAAGTAGCAATGTATTTAGTAACAAGTGGTTTAGCCTATTAGAGGCATAGTATAGGGTAAACTTGAACCTTTGTGTAATCCTTTCAAGGAAATAATATAAACCCTGGTTTTGTCATCTGATGAATGGAATGGTTGGTGTAATTCTTGAAGTTGTCCCAATCGTCTGGAATTTCCATCACCAACCAAGTTGAAGCAAAATTGATGATTGAAGATACGTATGGAAGAAGTCCTAGTAGAGTCTAGGAAAATTTTATGATTAATTGGACACATTCGTATGTGTTAAATTGTTTTGTGATTTTAGGACTTGGGGACTGCGAGACAGTACTTGGGACGAGTATGAGTAGGTGTGAATAGTAGTAGAGATCTATACTACTGGAAGCATAGGACTCACACTTGGATAAGGGAAAGTCACAAGGTTACCAAGGAGCTAGTAATTGATTCCGTCTTATTCTAGTCTGTCGTTACCATCGTTTCGGTAATGACTAAGAAGATGATTGTTATTCCGACCTTAGAGGTCATATCGAATCGAGTCCGACTAAGATGAGTTTATTATGTGGTTCAGAGAACCAAGTTCGATGTAGTATTTGACTTAAGCCAGAAGATTGAAGTGAGAAATGATCAAAGCGATCAATAGAAGTATCGCACTCATTGTTAAAGAAGTAGGTAGTTAGAAATGATACATGTTGAAATGTGATTGTATCACATTAGAACATGAAGGAAGGTATAGTTTGCTCCGAAATTTGTCCCTAGGAGATCTGAGTCTAAGTAGTGCAGTATACAATGAGAGATCATTAGAACATGAACCATCGGTCTGTTACAATAAACGAAGGAAAATACTTATTCTAAGAAGAAGAAGGAGTCCTCAATAAGTATTTATTTTGTAACTCGAAGGTTACGATTGAAAGTCCTATGGAGATCGAAAGCTTTTTAGGATTAGCTGGATATTATCGCTGATTTATCCAAGGCTTTTCTTCGATCGCGACTCCATTGACAGCTTTGACCCACAAAGGAGCTGTCTATACTTGGAATAAGAAGCATAGGAAGCTTTGAGAAGTCAAAGAAGAAGTTGTGTGAAGCACCGATTCTTTCGTTACCTGAAGGAGTTGATGACTTTACATTTTATAGTAATGCCTTTGGAGTTGGGTTAGGTTGTGTTATGACCCAAAGGGATAAAATAATAGTGTATGCATCGAGGCAATTGAAATAGCATGAAAATAATTACCCCACTCATGGTATGGAGTTGGAAGTGGTAGTATTCGCCTTAAAGGTATGGAGAAGGAATTGAACATGAGGCAACGACGCTGGCTAAAGTTACTCAAGGACTACGACTGTGAGATACTTTACCACCCTGGTAAAGCAAATGTTGTTGCTAATGCTTTCAGTCGGAAGGTAAATCTTGAAAAGAAAAGGCCAAGTGCGTTGAGAATTGAAGTTGTCTCGACAGTTGTGGAAAGTATAAAGAAAGCTCAAGAGGAAGCTTTAGAGAGAAATGACCGAAAGGAGGAACGTTTGGGCAAAACGTTGGTGTTTGATACAAACGGTCAAGGACTGAAGGTATTCAAAGATAGGATTTGGGTACCTAAGGCGGGAGGAGTAAGAGGTCTTCTTATGGAAGAAGCTCACAAAACCATGTACTCGATTCATCCCGGCAGTATGAAAATGTATAGGGATCTAAAACCCTATTACTAGTGGCCGGCGATGAAGCTCGATGTTGCAAAGTATGTAGCCGAGTGTGTGTAACTTGTGCTAGGGTTAAGGCACAACATCAGAAACCATATGGGAGTTTAGAACCCTTGCCTATACCCATGGGCAAATGGGAAGACATCACTATGGATTTTGTGACTAAACTGCCCAGAACAAGGAACGGTCACGACATGATTTAGGTGGTCGTTGATCGCTTCACTAAGAATGCGCATTTCATAGCCGCTAACGAGAAATGGTCTATGGATAAACTTGCGAATTCTTACGTGAAGGAAATTGTGAGGCTTCACGGTGTTCCGTTAACGATTGTATCCGATCGTAACAGTCGTTTTACCTCAAGGTGTTGGAGGAGTCTGTAAGAGGAATTGGGTACCAAGTTGTGTTTGAATACGGCTTACCATCCGCAAACCGATGGTCAGAGCGAATAAACGATTCAAACGTTGAAGGATATGCTGAGAACCTGTACCTTGGAATTCCAAGGTAACTGGGATGAACATTTGCCTTTAGTAGAATTTTTCTAGGGTAATAGTTTCCACTCAAGCATCAAGATGGCACCTTATCACGCTTTGTATGGGGAAAAGTGTTGAATGCCGTCATGGTGACTGGAAGCTGGGGAAAAGCAGCTTATGGGACTTGAAATAGTCCATCAGAGTGCTGGAAAGTTGAAAGTGATTAGGGAAAGGATGTTAGTTGCTCAAAAGAGCTATGTTGACAAGAAAAGACAACCGATATCATTCGAAGTTGGAGATTCGGTTTTACTTAATGTCTCGTCATGGAAGGGACTTATAAGGTTTGGTAGAAGGGGAAAGTTGAGTCCAAGGTTTATTAGACCATTTAAAGTTCTTCGGAGGATCGGGAATCAAGCTTACAAGCTAGAATTACCGGAAGAACTGGAGGGTATTCATAACACATTTCATGTGTGTTATTTGAGGAAGTTCACGGGAGGTGTGCCCGACATAATTCTCATTTCTGAATTAAGGTTGGATTAGAGCAAGAGGTTAATTGGAGAACCTGAGGCAATCGTTGACCGTAAGACTAAGAAGTTGTAACGTAAGATAGTCGATTTAGTGCTTGTGCGTTGGAAGCATATAAATGGGCCAAATCTCACCTGGGAAACGGAGAGTGACATGGTGAGTCGCTGCCCGTAGTTGTTTGTCGTTGTGTGATTCCGGGGACGGAATCATCCTAAGGGGGAGAGAGTTGTAACGCCCGTGTTTCTAGGCTAGGCATTAATATTGACATAATGGTCTAGGTTAACCTTTGTGACTCATTTTGGAGAAATGAAAAGGAATTATGTGAATATTATGTGTTTTATGCTTAATTATTAGGGTTTAAATAATTAAGAATAAAAATGAGAGTCAAAAATTAAATTTTAGATAAAGCCGATATCTATTAAGAAACTTGTGGTGGTCGTGGCAAGGATTACAGATATATAAAGAATGCCGAAATCCGAGTTATAACGAAGAAGTTATGACCTGTCGAAGTTTCGCAACAAACCGGCACGGTGCCGAATGTCGTAAAAAGTGAGTTTTTGATAAACTACTTTTTAGCCTTAGGAATCTAAACGAAACTCGTAGTATTCGTTAAACCGAGAAGTTCGATAAAAAGAACGCCCAAATCTGACTTCGTATGAGGAAGTTATGATTTTTCGAAGTTTCAGCTTAGCAGTAGACAGCTAAAAACTCGAATTTTAGATCGAGTGATTTTTAGCCGACACGACCTAAACGAGAATCGAAGGTCTCGTCATAAGTAGCACAACGGTAAAAAGTCTGACGAAAACGGACGTCGGATGAAGAAGTTATTAATTTTTAACGGATTTCCTGTCCCGGTCTGTTAAAAATAATAATATAAAAATTAAATTCAAAATTAGCCGACGAAGTCTAAACGGCAGTTGTAGAGCGTAATTTTACCTACGCGTGCATATAAAGAACGTCAAAAACGGAGCTCGTATGCGAAAGTTATTGATTTAGAAGTTTTGGCACGAAAAACGAGAAAAAATCCCCAAAACCGAGGAATTTCGTATAGGTGGACTTCGGCCACGTGTCCTCGCCTCGCAGGTGCCACGTGTCCAAAATTCTGATGAGTCACCGAAGTCGTGGAAGCATCCGAGGAGTGACGCGTGTGCAGCCGAGAGTCCGACACGTGCCAGGTGACTCCTCCATCCGAAGCCGCCTTACCTCGCCCCGACGCGTGTCGCACCAGCTGTCCGAAGCGGTCCAATCAGAAGCCTCCAGCGAGGCCCTCGCATGCGCAGCCATGTGCGAGCCTTCCCAACGAGCCCTCGGATCTGTGATGCGTGGCTTCTTCTCAGCCGTTGGATCAGGAGGCTCGGCCCTATAAATAGGAGGGTGCGAGACCTCCCGGGTAAACTTTGAAAACTTGTCATTTTTAGCCCTTTTTTCAATATTTCTTTCATTTCAACTTCCCTCGAAGCCCCGGTATCAATTATAACCCCCGGAATACGCCACGAAGTGCCCGAGAAGCCCGGAAAATTTATCTTTTCGGTTTCGAAGCCCGAACCTTCGCAGAGCCCGGTTTCTCAATAAAACTCCCGGTTTTATTAGAAACGATCGTTTTAGGAAACGAATTGCTGCCCGATTTTCATTAAACCAGGTGAGTGTGTAGTTACTTTCACCTTACACATAGATATGAAGTATTTTACATAAAATACGTGCTGTGTGAATATTTATTGTTTGTTTATTTGAGTTGGATGTTGAAGGTGTGATTTATACATGTTTTTAAATAATTTAAACTGTATATGTATTTTTATCTACAAAAATATTGGGTAAAACATGGGTAGATGAAATAATGGGTGTGTGATGATAGGTGAGTTGGATAAAGGAGATGATCAGTAATATTGATCATGAGTTGAGGGTGAGTGGTGAAATTTGAGAGAATCACTTACCCACAATGTTGGCCCCCATCATTCAGCAGAGTAGGGATGACAACCATAGACTATTCTAGATGGTCTGTGGAACACTAGCAGGCCCGCAACCTGTAGGTGTAATGAACTATATGTTCATTTGGAGTACTCTAAAAACCCATTGACATGTATGACAGGGGTGAATACTGTCAATAATACTATCAATAAATAAGAGCTATGAATTTAGCCCCTGTTGTATAAACCCTGGTGATGGTGTGACCTTGTGTCTATTCCTTAGGATGAATCCTTAGGAAGGAGTGATAGTTGATTCTTAGGGTAAACCCTTAAGAAATAAATAAGATAATGGGGTTGGGGTAATTTGGTTGATTGATTGATGTTTAAGTACAATAAATTTATTTATTATGGGTTGAAAACCCTATATGCTCACCAGGCTTCCAAGCCTGACCCACTCAGCTTTTTATGATTACAGGTAGTGGACCCCGAGCATAGTCGGATGATGATGATGAGTGATTTATGGATTATAGGCCAGTAGTTATAAATAACTGTTGTAAGGCTTATAATGTTTTGTTTATGCTTTTGATCTGTATCGGAACATGACATCCCGAGGTTTTAATATAAAAGGAAATTATATATTTCTTAAAGAAAGGTTTTGATAAACATTATCATGTTTTATATTGGGGACCTATTCCGCAATATCTTTTGAAAAGATTTCTCTGATTTTATTTTAAAAAGCATAAATTAAATCGGTCTTTTCTGGCCGAGAAATTAGGGGATGTCACATACTACTAAACAGAAACCATGCAGAACTAAGCATACCAAACTGTAAAGCTGATTTACTGATCAAAAACTGCACACCGTAGACTATAGATAACAATATATACAACAAGTTGGCAAATTCCTCAATAACCGATACTCAACTTGAGCGACCCAAACAACTCATGACCTATTCATTGGTGTTCCCGATAGGAAAAATGGCTACAACGAGCTCCTTGACCAACAACTGCCTGCCGCGAAGACAACTTATGCATTCTTGAGAACATACATCTGATGGAAACTTTCTATGGACTCTCGTCTCGACCAAATCTTGAACCTAGTACTCGCATACCCGAACCACAGATTCCTGTGATCCATTATTCTGAAACCATAAATTTGAAAATATCGATGATCCTCCAAGAAGAAATACCCAGTTCTCCCCCCACTTAGGGTTCAAACTACTACCAACTCACATTATGACAAACCAAATCTCAAATCGGCTCAACCAGATACATACCATTCCTAACTCTTGGAATGAATAAGACAACGCAAGATGATCTTCTAGATAAAGATCAACCAAACTCAAAGAGATTCTTCTTAGATGGAGACCTCGAAAACTTCCCAATTGTAATCGAATCTAACATCAAGAATCCATGCTCAAATAATAATTATGACGGTCCATTCATAGCACCGATTCTGTATCTGGAAACAAATAGACTACCACACACCTCGTCTATAATTACCCAACCATCAATCCAAAGCGAGGATCATTTATAATACAAGAGGTATCATTCTCGTAGTCGGGATACATCATAGAACACAAAATTTGTCTTTCCCAATTCACTTTCCCAGATCACCTGAAACCATTAATTAACACCTGACCTGACCATATTCAAAGAAAGCAGACCCTTGATCTCATATTATGGCAACCATACCACAAGAATCCTCTTGTGAATTCCCACACTGCCATAATTTCCGCCAAAATCTGCAACCATCTATCCCCATCCTGGGTCTACATCCTACTTTGAAAATCTCATTCTTGCTCTCTCTTTCATCCAAAAATGGAAAGCTATAAGAACATAACCCCCGACGTAGATAGTGACATCTCAATCCATATGCCAACCACTCAGCCTCTGACTGCAATCCTTGAGCTGGTCATCATGATCACTTCCCTCTTGAGTCCCGCGACTCAACTGGCACCACCTCGAGCAAGGACCTTGAGACCTCAAAATAAGCTAACCCACCTAGGTATGCACCATTCAACCTAACATGACACGACACTAAGGCCCAAGCAATCACGAGACCCATCCTTAGCCTGAACAACCATAACCAATAGACTGAATAAGATGGGAACACACTGCAATGAATCATGGTGCCAAATCATGCTATCTACCTGCAACCAGCTTCTTAGAATCCCCGAAATTTTACTTGATTCGAGTATGGCTCTTGTTCTTTCAGTAGTACGGGCCTAATTCCTCTAAGGCACTTCCTAGGCTCTCTTAGGATCCCTACCTCACCCTGCCATCAGTTGCTGAAGAACCCCTACTAATATCATCTAACTACTTCATGAATAAAATTACATGAAACAAAACTTATATAATCTTTCGAGTAAAAGAACCAACCCTACGACAAAGAGACTCAAACAAGAGTTGTGTAATAGGGTCAAATCAATCATTCTAGAATTATTTCACCTTTGCAGCATATAACTTAACATATTCATTTAATAGTTTGTTCACATCAATATGGGTCCCAAAAAGAACAAAGCAAGCAACATTCGGGTAGTAACACTTTATAGGCTACAAAACATAAAAAGGCATCCTCCAAATAACTTGCTCCTGCAATGCTAGGAACTTCTACCCACACAGCAGGTTGCAATCATAGTTTGTCGAATAAATGATTCTACCCTAAGCCCACAACAAGACAAGGAACATGAAATAAGGCGAAATCAGTCCTTCTAGGGCTATATGATCATAGTCGTATACAATTTTTAAAGCATACGCATAGCAATCAATTCCACCAATCATAGATTCCAAATATGACACACCATCTAATTCCTCCTAGGCTACAAGGCATCACAAACCATACCATTCTATCATGCAATTCCTAAAGCTATCCTTAGCCTTATCCTAGCATGAAAACATTCCATATCATATAACATATCAACATGTATGGGTAATTTGGGATTCACTTACTTGAGCTCGGCTGATTGCACGCATCACACCCCTTTTTCTTATAAAATATCTTTTAGAAAACTTATTTTCTTTCAAAAAGATTACCAATTCCCTAGTTTGAGTTCAGACACACCCGAGTGTGTGCCCGAATCCCTCAAACCAAGGCTCTGATACCAACTTGTAACGTCCCAAAAATATCAAGTAAAATTTTCATTTTAAATAAGTCAAAACCATTCCTTTATTGTTCCAAAAAATGATCAAAGTCAAAGTATTCACAAAACATCCGAGTAATTACCAAACATTCAATGCAAAATAGATCTCCAGGGGATGCAGTGCGATTAAGTCGGGCCCTTCCCTTTGAAACCAGAAGTACCTGAAACATTTTAAACATAAAACGTAAGCACAAAGCTTAGTAAGTTCCCCAAACTACCACATACCACACAAATCAGTGGTCCCAATGTTAGGGTATCATTCCAACCCAACATACAATCATGGACCTAGTCGTGGGGTTTATTGCAACCCAATATATATCAATGGGTCCATCCCTGGTGTTTATTGCAACACAATACATATCAACGGGCCCAACCGGGGTTTATTGCAACCCAATCATATATGGAAGAGTCACAAAGACAGCTAGAATTCTACATAACACAATCCATTGTGATTGGTGTCTTCGACCCACAAGTATAGTGAGAAGACTCACCTGACTCACAAATCAGCTAAACCACAGCTCAAGGCCTCGCAACCGCTGCTACAACACTCCTATCACAAGATACAAGGTCCAACCTTAGTCTACACACTAAATCCAACCATCTTTACCAAAAGTCAACCCAGGTCAAAAGTCAATGGTCAATGTTGACTTTAGTCAACTGCCACGGCGTGGCCTTCCTTGGCCACGTCGTGGCCCCCATATAATGATAAATTCAGATATTTCCCAGTCGCCACACCGTGGGTACTGGGTCTCCAACAACTTAAAGGATTAAGCTATTTTTTTTATTCCAAGAGCTCCGAAATTTAGATCTGGTCCATTCTATGGTCTATATGGATAAAGTTTCTAATTTTATTCTTTAAGACACCGAAAGAGATTAAGATCTCAAGCCCTAGGTCCAAATAAAGCTAAGTACAACAATATCTTAACCATCAAGTCCTTAATCCGAAATAGTCCTTAACCCAACCACTCTAGAAGAGTTTCTAATACTAGATCTAGCATAAAGATGGAAGCTTTATAGACATGCATGCCCAATACAAGTCTAGAATCCATTTTAGATCAATATGAGCTAAAATGACCAAAAATGTATGCAAGTTAAGAACCCCAACCAAAGTCTAGATCTATAATATATGTTGCTCATGGGACTTAGGAGAGTCATAAAGTTCCCAACTTTATGTGTTCCTTCCATTCAAAATTTCTTAGACATGATGAACATGTGATAATATCTTAGATCTAACCACTTCAAGCCATAAAGTTTGAGCCTTTGAAATTTACAAAGGTCCAAAAGGAATGTGAGATGTTGAAGATGTTGATTCCTTGCAAGATCCACCACTGAAGCGCCTTCTTCTCTTTCTTCTCTTTTTTTCGAAGCCAACAAATGCTTCAAAAGGCCACAAATCACCAATGGAAATAGGGATAGGGTTTCTCTGAGGTAAAAGGGTGTTGGATGCTGGTAATGAACCTTAGAAATGATTTATAGGGGTTTAAATATGAAGGAAACCCTAAAAAAATCATGGGTTAGGGCCAGAACAGCTGCCACGCCGTGGCAACCCTTGGCCACGTCATGGTGGTTCAAAAAAACATGCGTATTTTCCTTCGAAACCGCGCCGTGGGCATCCTTGCTCCACGTCGTGGCACAAAGTTTTTCCCAAAAGTCCATATTTAGCCTCTAAATATACAAAGCTAAACCAGTCTGGAACACGGGTGTTACATGTCATCAATACGACACTACTGGTTTTGAGGTTGATTTGTGTTCATATTTTCAACCTTTTTTAATACCATGTTTATTTTTTGCTTATGCAGTAGATTCTTGGTTGGAGGCTATCGATACAAAAAGACAACATTTGAAACCAGATCTTTGAAGTTTAGGTATTGTAAATACCATGTTTGCTGCAATTTTCAGGTCTTTTGACATTTATTTCGTTTATTTATTTCATTTTTATGATTGCAGGTTGCAACTCTCTTGAAATTATGTTTTATAAAACAACGCAGCTAACTTGGAGTGCCTATAAAAACTACTTATAAGCCACTTTGTTAGAGGAGGTAATACATGGTACAATTACTATTGAGCCGATCGAATTAAGGCAACCCGTTGTTTGAAAGTTAAAAGATGCTTGTTCTTTCTTTTTTGAAGTTTTATTCTTTGAATATATGTCAACTTTTGAAGATGCGCGGGTATTATGTTGTATTTTATACATAATATAAATATCAAAACACTTTTCATTTTCTTTTACTTTTTTTAACAAAAATTCATGAACTTCATTATGAGCTCTTTTGTATTGTTGTCTTCCATTAGTATAAATCTTATCCCATTAAGATACACAAAACTCATCTTCTTTCACATCATCTTACATCAGTTGTGGTGTATCCAATAAATTCATGTTAAGGATTCAAAGTGGACACTTGACCTCTCAACAGTACTGGTAGAGAGTTGTAAGCTACCTGTTTATTTTTGAACTTTTTCATAAGCAAGGATATTTTCGTCATTTTTCGACTTTTCTTATTTTGATATGCACTTTCTATCCATGATTGTTATATGATCGAGAGTGGCTTCTCAAAAGCATGAACCAAGAAGTTCATGCACATAAGAAGGTAATCAATTACTTTCCAAACAACTGTATTTTTTTACTCATAATAGTAACGTAGTAACATTTCATTACACATAAATATATTGCTATTATGGGTAAAAGATAAGTTAAATTTCTCATATTGGTAGTGAGACAAAAGTACATTGCTACTCTTTTTGATTTGAATTATTTATATTATTTCTAGTGTTGTAGGTATCTGAAATATACTATATCAACATAAAGATTGACCTAGAAAGAGGAATACTTCATATGGAATCTTCTAGATACAAATAGAAATTATCTATTGAACTCAAATCTGATACTTATTCTGTAGTAGAAAAAATGAATATACATACCCAAAGGTATTTTCAAGTTAGTATTACAATCTTTTAAATGAGTCAAAAAGTCAAATTGTTTTTTTTTTTTGGTGTAAATTACATTTTTTTGTCCCTGATTATAGCCGATATTTGTAATTTTGGTCCAAGAACAATTCTTGCAATTGCGGTCCTTATTTGACATTTTTTGTAACTTTTTTTGGGTCTCTGTTCTATTCTAGAGTAGATTAAATGTTTGCTCCTTGCACATAGTTGGATTTTGTAAATTTTCTCCTAAAAAGATTCTCTCGCAATTTTGGTCCTAAAAAGATTCTCTTGTAATTTTGGTCCTAAAAAGAATTATTTTGCAGTTTTGGTCCTTTTTGAGTTTTTTGTAATGTTTTTGGTCCCTGTTTTAGTTAGATTAAGTTTCATTTTTTTTGTCCCCGAGTATAGCCAATATTTTGCAAGTTTGGTCCAAAAAGAAATTCTCTTGCAATTTATATCCTTATTTGAGTTCTTTTAGAGTTATTATAATGATTTTGGTCCATGTTCCATACTATGAATTTATATTCGGGTCCAAGTTTGAAAAAAATAACCTATTTTGACCAAAAGTTGTCATTTTTCTAAAAAAAAATCTAATAACGTTACAAAAACCTCAAAATAAGGACCAAAACTGCAAAAATCAACTATTATCATGGACGAAAACTGCAATTCACTCTTTTTTTCATTATTATTACACAAATATGAAGTTTTGGGGTATGATAACAAAATTGACGAGTGGTTTAATAAAGTACATTCTCTGATATTTTACCAAATTTTATTTATTTTTCCACGTCATCATCTAACACTTATGAATTATTCCTATTCCACATTTTTTCTTTAAACATTAAAAAACATGTAAGTTGGTTACTATTTTTGGTTTAGAATAAAGTATGTTGTCTATAATGGTAGAGAGATGAAATGCAAGTACATTGCTGTTTTTACGATTTACCCTTTTTTACTATGATATAACAAGAATATATGAAATAAGAACTATTTGAAGAAATTGAGAAAATCACTGCATGGTTAATTTATGTTAGATCTTTTTATTTCTCCTTTTTTAACTGTTTTTTGTGACTTACCAGTGAATGATAAACGTTTGTAATTTGAGTGAAGCAAAGATCCATATAGCATATCCCCCAAAATTTGAGTAGATGACCATACTACCCTTATGTCTAAAAAAGATTGTAAATAAGTGTTTATTTTTTAATATGCATGTATTATATTGAAAATTTTATAGGAACAATAATTGTTTCTTTTCGGCCAACATAGAGCGTAGGTTCACCCCTGGTTTGTATTATTAAAGGGTTTTATTAATATAGGAATGTGAATAAATGATTAAATATGGTTTTGTAATTTATTTTTCTTGAAAATGAAAAATTTGTTAAAAAATATTGAATTATAGTTGCTGAAATGTGCCATTCTAGCAAGTTTTCGCGAAAAGTTTTAATTATGAAAATTTGAACTCAAAGTTGTTTTTAGCGACAATTTTACTGTTGTTGCTTAATACTGAAAATACACATTTTAATGAATAAAAGTTTTTGTTTTCGTTATAGGGATCCAATAACATTATGCCTCAACAATACATATGTATTTGATGTTTTTTTGGGTGCTTTTCGGGTTTTTTAATGATGCAATTATGCGACATGTGTGACATTTTATTTATTATTTTGTAATGTAAATAACTTTTAAATCCAACAAAGATTAGTTAGAGTATAGTTGATTTAATGAGATAAATTGAGACCAAAGACCACCAAGTGAAGACCATGGAAATTAGAGTCACATGGAGTTCCACCTGGGTATCAAGAGTTGATGATGAAGCAAGTGGGATCTGATGCATCCATGATATTGTTTGTCCTTAGAAATGACCATGTTTTTCTCATGTTGGTGTTGGATTAGGTGTCTAAGCCCATAACTATAATTGGTATGTACTCGACCCGAGAGAAGCAAGGTCCATTTGGGTTGCCTTCAGCAGAACAATCTGATAGGATGGATATTTAAGAAAGAGGATATTTATGATTTATTAATATATTACGAGTATAATATGTTAATATGAAATCATACTATTTAATTAGTATTGATTAAGAATTAATTTAGTGATCAAAAGAGACTAATTAAATTAACGGGGACTGATTATGTAAATCAGTGATATATATATATATAGTGTTTGGGCTATTGATCCATGTTGGGCTAAGTTTTATGTAAGTATCCATGAAGAGTTAGCGCACATGAGATATGGATCATAACCTAAGTGTATGGATTAGGGTTTACCCATGACTCTTGGAATCCTACACTATATATAAGTTATCCCTTAGCCAAAATCAGATACACTAAGCATTCTAGGAGTTCTAAGAGAACCCTAGCCGATTTTCGTGATGCTAAACCTCTCTCTCAAGTCCTCCTTTATTCATGGTGTTTGTGAACCATTTGAGGCATCAAACTTGAGGTGCTAAGCTCTTGAAAGGCCAAGAACTACAACTACAACCACAACTACATCAAGAGGTATACATCTAACTATGAGTTTTATATTGTATATCCTCCATTGTATGCTAGTTAAGTTGTATGCTTTGGAAAATTGAAATTGCATGTATACTTAGAGAAAACATAGATCCAAAGCATCTAGGGTTGCATGTGCACCATAGAAGTGTTATAGTGCTTAAAACCCAACAGTTGGCTCACAGGAAAACTGCATAGGAATGAGGTGTATGTTATTGTTATCATTTGCATGTTATGTTTATTTTATTTTATTTTATTGCATGTTTGCTTAAAATAAAATTAGAAATGAAAATTTTATTAATTAAAGTTAATAAAATATTTTTTTACAAACAATATGGTAATTTTAAAGGTTTTATAAAAACATTTTTTAAGAATTTAAACCGATCATTTTCCAAAAGAAAACAATTAAAATGTTTTAAGTAAATAAAACAAAGCCCCATCTTATTAAAATGTAAATTTAATGCTACCCATGAAAACCACACACTTAAATATAATATTTCGGCATGGAGAAGTGCCTATAGCCAAAACATCGATTAGGCTTTAATCAAAGTGATGTGATACTCGCGATAACTTAAGAATCTTGGTTCAGGTGTCACGTGGGTTTTGCATGGTTGATTACCAACTAAATTTATGATCCAAATCAAACCTATCACAAATGAAGATGAGCAGAAAGGGATTAAACATGTCATTAACATAAGTAATTGAATCCCAACAAATCTAGGTGTTTCATAGATATTGAAACTGACAAACAATATTACCTACCTAAATAGCTTCTTGGTGTGATTATGAAAAACCTCTTCACATATTGAAGTGAAATATGGGTCCATGCTGTAATAAAATATTTTTATTGGGTATTTTTTTGAGGATTATTCAAAATCACTAAACTCGACTTTTATTTAGATGGCTACAAACACGAACCCGAAAACATATTTCTCACCGCTTTAAATCCTCCTAAGGGATAAGCTGACATGGTCTAAGAAAGAGAATGCCCTATATGAAGCTATTTTCGAGGTTCTTATAGCTGAATCTACTTGGGCTGTTAGAAATGATTACAAAAATGTCTCAATGAGCAAATAAGGTGGCCTATCTAATGCTGGCGAGCATGGTTCTAGAGCTCCCAAAGAAATTTGAAAACCTTAGGGGCATTTGATCGGGTCAATCAGCTCAAGGAAATGTTCCAAGAGTGAACCATGCAGGAGCAATTTGACATAATCAAATTGCTTCTAGGATGTAAGTGGCATGAGGGAGCTTCGGTCAGTGTATATGTGCTCTAAATGAAATTGTACATTGATAAACTTGAGTATATTGGATTTCCATTCCTGAGGGTGTTGGCTACGGATATAACCCTCAACTCGTTGGCTGGTTCGTATAATCAGTTCATCTTGAACTATAATATGAACAAATTGGACAAGATCTTGATGGAGCTGCATGGCATGTTGTAGACCGCTAAAGCAACCATGGTCAAGCCTTGAAACCATCTCTACTGCACCCATCTTGGCTATCAACGAAGGTGGTCTCAAGAAGAAGAAAACCAACCATCCCAAGAGTAAATGGCATAGTAAAGTTGGAACGCCTAACTCTAACCCTAAAAAGCAGTTTGAATATAAGATATCTTCTACAAGAAACCATAATGAAGCCATTTGTTTTTACTACCAAGAAAAAGGACACTAGAAGCATAGATGTTCAAAATACCTAGAAGATGTAAAGAAGAGCACAACCAAGGGGTGTGACACTTCAAATATGTACATGATTGAACTCCATAGTGCTTTTAAGTCTTGGGTCTTAGACACAAGATGCGGTACTCACACTTGCATTGATGTACATGGACTAAAGGGCGGTACGAAACTAGAGCATGAGGAGCCTGACCTGATTATGGGCAACAAACAAAAGGTTGTTGTCACAAGGATTGAAGACTATTTGTAACGTCCCAAAAATGGTAGTAATGTTTTCATTTTTCAAACACCCAAAATACAACCAAATTGTTCCAAATCAACCATAGTATAAATACTCTCAACATCAAATTGAAATCAAATGTTAATGTGGAATAAAATCAAGGAGATGTTGTGCGATCACACCGCCCTTCCCCTTGGAGCTAGAAGTACCTAAAAATATTAAACCGCAAAACCGTCAGCACAAAGCTTAGTGAGTACCCCAAACTACCATGTACCAAACACTGTTGGATATAGTGTCTAAGTCCATAACTTTATTTGGTATGTACTTGACCCGACCCGGCATGGTCCATTTGGGTTGCATGGCATTGCAATACTTTGATAGACTAAATGAGAGAATAAGGCACTTATGATTATTAATATATTAGAAGTTCTAATATATTAATAATAGTATTATTTAATTAGTATTGATCAAGTATTAATTTGGTTATCAAAGTGAGACTAATTAAATATATAGGGTTGATTATGACAATCATCAATTCTTTTATGGTGGATTAATGATCCATGGTTTATGGGTTATGGATGTAACCATATGGAGCTTCATGGATAGTCGATGGGAGTTACAAATCCATGGGTCATGGGAAATCAAGAGTCATGACAATTAAGGGCATTCATGTGTAAACCCTAATTGTGACAACACTATAAAAGGAACCCTATGGCTAGCAAAATCATGACCTAGTGGACCTAGTGTTACTAGAGAGGGCATAACCGATTTTGAGTGCTAGAAGTATTCTCTCAAGTTATTCCAAGTCTTGTGGTGTTGTGTGAAGCATTTGAGGCACAACATTTGGGGTGCTAGGCTCACAAAGTCTTGAAGGAATCCAAGCAACAACAAGGTATGTATTTCTACTAGTTTTTATGTTTTATGTAATCCCCATGCCATGCTAGTTAGGAAATAACCTTGAAAAAGAAATTTGCATGTATATAGAGAAAACAAAGATTCAAGGTTATTAGGGTTGCATGTACACTTAGGAAGTGTTAGAATGCTCAAAAACCCATCAGTGGTATCAGAGCCTAGGATTGTTTTCTGTATACTTGATGCAAAACTGCTTAAAAATCGAAAATTCTGCACTCTGACGACTGGACTCGCCGAGTCCATGGGGAGGACTCGCCGAGTCCATGAACAAATTCATCCTACTCGACGAGTAGAATAATGCACTCGGCGAGTAGGAGCGTGCTGGGCAGTTTTTTCGAGTTTCGTTGCTGGAAATGGATTAAGATCATTATCCCAATCTGTTTTGGACTTGTAAAATCTGTTTTTCAAAATGATAATGATTATGTTAACCCATTTTACATGGCTTTTATCAATTTTCAAGTATTGTATATAGTTATATGATTTCTTGAAATTGCTTGACATGAATTTGTGTTCTTATGAGTTTTTAGAAGATCATAGGAATTATATGTAACTTACATGCTTGTTTAATTCATGATCTTAATGCTAATGATGGTGTCCATAACTTGTCCTCAAGTTATGGATAACCAAAAGTCACTTCTTTTAATTATGATTAAAGAACTAAAGAGGTTTCATAAAATGAAGAGTCTTCATTTTATGAACCATTAAAACTCATAAGTTACAAATTGAAGAGACTTGGAATAGTTTCAATTCTTGTCCTCAAGTTTTGGAATTTGAAAAGCCTTACACTTTAATTCCAAATTGAACTCTTAGAATTTTTTAAAGGTAAAATTCAAGCTTTATGGACTTCATTAAATTAATTAAAGTGTTTAATTAAAAGAGTTAATAATTCCATAAAGAGATGGTTTAAGTTTAATTAAATTAAGTATAGTTTAATTAATAGATTAAACCACCAAGTATTTTAAAAGTTTAAAATACACCCTTATACTATTATTATAATTTTAATTATATAGATATGTATAAGAATATGTCATTCTTACCGTTAGTAGGCCTCATTCACGAAGCCGGTCTATAAGGGGGGTATAAGGTTGTTGCCTATAAAATGGTGACTTAATGGATGTCCACTCTCACCCACCGCTTCCTTGATCGGTGGAGGGTCGTTAGCCGAACGGGTAGGATACGACTTTAAATACTCGTTAAAAGTATAATGAATTATAAAGTAACTATACATTATAAATTCCCAATCTTAGTTACTTTAGGAAAATGTGAAATTGGTGCTAGCCCATAAAATTACACTTTGTACCTTACCAAGTCGTTAGTGGAGCGTGTGTGGTTAACCGGCACACTAACATGGACTAGTAAGAGTGGCAAAGGGTAACTTGACTCTATTATAGATCGGTGGAGCGTGTGTGGTTAACCGGCACATCGATTAGGTAATATTGTTGAGGGTACCAAGTCAATTTGTATGGTTATTCACACCTTGTTTGTGATCCTCGGCATCCCAGTCACAAACTTGAGAGGGCACAATCGAGATTCAAACATGCCATTGAAAGTTCAATGTATCTCAAAAGATCTAGGAGTTTCAAATCCAATTAAAAACTTAATTATATTTCGTTTTTATGGTAGGAAATTGGTAAATCGTCATTTACCTACCTTCAACTATTTTATAATTTGGATTACGGCATCCCTCTTCCAGTTATAAATAGGTTGTTGGGTCCTAGCCTTAATATTTCATATTGGGTGTTATATTAAGGACTTTAAATCAACTAACTTGAATTTCTCCCATTATAGATGTCTAGTTTAGACAGCTATGGTCTTCCCAAATCTTTAGGAACAAGCTTCCTCATGAAGATGATATCCCAAATGGCAACCAAGGTGAAAGATCAATCCCTTTGTTGTGCATTAGTGGGACTGGAAATCATACTTCACTTCCTCCACCTCCTCCAATAAATCTCCTTATCCCACAAGTTTCAAGACATGATAAGTTCTAAGTCACTCAATCCCTATTGGCAAACAAAGTCTATATGTGCTTAGGTCTTGGAGATTAAGTCACATATTGACAAGCCGGGAGAGTAGGGTGTCGAAGTCTCAAGGTAGCTGGCTGTTGACTTGGTCACTCCCTGATAACAGATCACGACATGACCCTTAATGATCTTACCTATTTGCTTGATGATGCTGAATCAGCAATGATTTGGAGCATTGGTAAAGCAAAATTTGATTGGAAGATCAACTTCCCAAACTTCCATGGACATTGACAATGGTAACATTGGAAGTCCAGAAAAACTTTCTCTTCCGAATTGAAAGGGATTGGCCATAGTCAACTCGGCTGACCAAATGGTAAAGAGAAAGGCTAAGTCTGTGATAGTCCCGTGTACCGTTTCCAAAGAGTCCATATGTTTCTGTTGCCAAAGGAAGGGCATTGGTTGCGAAGCTGCCAAATTTACCTAAAAGTCCATAAGGATAGTAAAGTCAAATGTTTGACTCTACTTCAGGTAAAGTCCATTGTCTAACTCTATTAAGTTTCTATTCTGAGATTCTTATTGCATGATGTGACTGGGTCACATGTTGATGTTTTAAGAATCAAAGAAAAGTGAAGAAACTTAAAGGAAGTATATGCTGATTCTGATCGCGAAGAGGGATTTTGATCGCATGGTTCGGTGATCAAAATTTTGAGCTATTACTTAAGAGTTGAGACATATTGCTTAGGAATAGATAACAACAAGGTTTTCATATGGGTTGTAAGGATAAGTTTTCCGCAAAGTTTTAAAATAAAGAAAAGTTTTGATTTTTTTTTAAGTATCCTTACAATGGCATTTTTGAAAAATTGTTGATTATATGTTTCCTTTAATAGCAATATTTGAAAATGGATTTGATTTTTTCATTTGTGGTAGTATCATAATTTACCAAATAAGGAAAGATTCTCATCGCCCAAGTTTCAGTTAGATAGAAACTTGGAATCATGCAACTTGTATTGTATGATGAATGAGAAGTTTTCGTCTTTGGGAAATTAAGACTAATTCCTTGTTCACATGTACATGTGAGTCAAGTGAAGGACTAAAAGATTGGGTACACTTGGTTGTGTGCTGGTCAGGTCCACCACAAAGATAGATAAGATTATTCGTTATGATTTACTAAAGTTTAGTAAATATGGTTATGCTTACGAGTTTAAGTGTAATTCTGAAACATTGGAAAAGTTTCAATGTATGGCAGAATGAATAAGAAGAATCAAATAAGGCAGAAAGATAAAAGTTTCTCCAATCTGAAGAGATGGGAGAGTACTTGTGTATTTTGTTTTATGATTATCTTAGTGATTATGGAACCATATCACAATTGATCCTCTAAGGACACCTTAGTGTGTTTGTTGCCTGAGGAGAGGAATCGTGAATTGTTGAAATGGTTAAATCAAAAGATAATTCATACTTCGTGCCAAAAACAAATCCTGGAGTTATACTCCAAGATTGTAACTTGAGTGACATAGTCTTTAGAAAGTTCATAACACTTGTCAAATGTAGAGTAAGATGTTTCCTATTCTTGTACATTTGAGATTGGTAAGTTGTGATGTTTTGGATAAAACAAAGACCAGCTAAGACCAATAATGAGAAGTGTTTAACTTGATAAGAATCCGCACTAGATCTTGAATATTTGTTTTGTCAAGGAATGGTTCTTGACGAAGAGAAGTCTTATATGTCAAGAGGATGGTGGGAGTCTAAATGATTCTGAAATAGTTTCAAGAACTAAATCAAGAGTTTTGTTAATCACTAGCCCACGACTTGAGGTTTGTAACCTATCGTGTTGACATATTCTTGTTTCTGTGTCTGTTCCAGTTGAAAGTTGATTATGCTTGTGAGTTCTATGAGTTCTCAATTGTTTGCATAACAACCCGGAAGCAATGGTGGGCATTGTGCTACCAGGTGGCAAGAAATTAAGATTGCACAAGTTCAGTCCCTATGAATTTGGAAGTGTCACTAACCTAGTCCTGTGATTATGGTTATGACAAATTCACATGGATAGGAACACATACACCACAAAATCTAAGTGTCATAAGGTTTCTCTTCGATTCATGAAAATGATGGTGAGGAAACGCTTCCACTAAGAAGATTTTAAGTAGATAGCGGTTGTGATATTTGCATTCTCATATAGTTAGTGGAGCGTGTGTGGTTAACCGGCACACTAACTAGTGAGAATTGCAAAAGGTCTAGACAAACATGTGAGCTATCTAAGGGAAGGTGTATGTTTTTGATAAAGCCAGTCTTATCAAAGCAATCTAGTATCAGAAATATGAACTTTGGTAAGAAAGTCAATAAAGTATTGATTTCTAGAAGTCCAGTAGATTTCTGAGTACATGTCAAAGCTAGTGGGAGCGTAAAGTGTTATGCTGGTAATCACTATGCTAGTGGGAGCATGACGATTATGTTAAATATTGCAGGTTAGCAATGTTAATTATAGAAAACAAAAGTTTCAATTCGCCTTGAAAAAGTTGTTTTGCTATAATTAAGGGAGAGGATTTTATACTTCACTCCAATTCTCCAATTCTACAAGCTTAGATTGAGAATTTAATCTACTTTAGTCAAGAATATATATGAATGTTATGTTGGAATGGTTTAACATAAGGAAATTCTATATATGTTGCGTTCTCAAAATTCGATTATGATTACGACATCCCTCTTCATAGTTCGAATTATGAAAACATGGCAAATAAAAAATTTTATAGCATAAATCATGTCCCATATGCTTTGGGTATAGGTTTGATTACATGTGTTATAATATTCATCCATTCTAAATTTTCCAAATGCCTAGGGCATTAAGATGGAAAAAGGAATAGAACTGGAAATGACTAAAATGATTAAGCAAAGTTGTCGAGGACAATCTGAGGTTTACCAAAGATTGGTTGCTCATGGACAATTAGAAGTATAGAGTAAGGACCATATTGACATATTTTGAAAAGAGGCAACTCTTGTTCAGAAGTGATGGTCAAAATGGTAATATGGAATTGTATCCATAGGTGGAAGTTATTCTTTGAATCTGTGTAAGATTAAAGAACTTAATGCAAATAAGGATGTTCAAAGGAATGTACTTTGAATTTGAGACTTCATTTCCATGGAATTGTTTTCCATTGGAATACTTTGTAATTTCTGTTGCCAAGTCTTTATGACTTCTGTGCATAGTCATTACAAGGGGATCATTGCATATAAGTTTAGAATCTAACAGATTACAGTAGATGGCAAGAGTTTGGTATTCTTTCATTTACAACGAGGATTGGAATTGTGAAATGAGCATCATTGGAATATTGTCAATTGATCTATTTCACAAAGAGAGGACCATATGTAAACATAGTATGCATACTTGGAGTATGGCATAATTGTTGTTTGGAAAAACATAGTGTACATGCTTGGAGCATGGGACAACTAATGTTTTAATTCAAGCATAAAGTTGATTAATCGAAACATAAATAATGAAGTAATCAATATGGTGCTTAAATAAAAGGTGTTTTATTTACACTCAAAGTGTTGGGGCCATATAAGATTAGTATTATTCTTATGTTTCACTTTGCATGTTTTGACTTCCAGAATAATTATGTTATGGTATATATCATATTATTCAAACCATCCACAGTCAGTCATATGTTGGAAGTAGATATGAATCAAGACTGTCATGAATTTGGCTTGTATGATTTGTCTAAAGTGCTTTGGACAATGCAATGGTTGCTACAACATTCATGAGTACTCATAAGGGCTGAGTATTGGATTCAACCCACGCTCACTTGCATCACTTCATGGAATTTATCTCGAGTGATCGTGAGACGGTAATATCATATAAATCTTCAAACCTAGAGATATGAGTTATTGACTATGAGTTGGTTATTCATTGATTGTACGAAAACGCATTGGTAACTCGATGTTATAAAACGTGCCTTTGTGAATAATTCAACAAGTAGTTAGTACAAGCATATCAGTCGAAGTTTATCTGTTCCTTCTAGAAATAGAAGCGATATCTGGGCCCCTCGATGATTTGGTTTTGACTTATGTACCGGGCCCGGTCAGAACCTAATTGATGTGTTCAATTTAGTTCTATGTCGAAACAAATCAGAGATCGAGAAACAAATGTTGGACAATAAGTAAGACCATGTTCCATGTGTTTGTCCGGCTGATATCATGAGAACAGAGGATTATATGATCACTTATCTTAAATGGTGTATCATCATCATCTCAGTTCCGAGAGACTTTGAAAGAGCTACGATTGCTAGTCGGATTTTGAAGTCATATTTGCAAATATAGTTATTAGACTTATCCAAGTGGGAGACTGTTGGATATAGTGTCTAAGTCCATAACTTTATTTGGTATGTACTTGACCCGACCCGGCATGGTCCATTTGGGTTGCATGGCATTGCAATACTTGGATAGACTAAATGAGAGAATAAGGCACTTATGATTATTAATATATTAGAAGTTCTAATATATTAATAATAGTATTATTTAATTAGTATTGATCAAGTATTAATTTGGTTATCAAAGTGAGACTAATTAAATATATAGGGTTGATTATGACAATCATCAATTCTTTTATGGTGGATTAATGATCCATGGTTTATGGGTTATGGATGTAACCATATGGAGCTCCATGGATAGTCCATGGGAGTTACAAATCCATGGGTCATGGGAAATCAAGAGTCATGACAATTAAGGGCATTCATGTGTAAACCCTAATTGTGACAACACTATAAAAGGAACCCTATGGCTAGCAAAATCATGACCTAGTGGACCTAGTGTTACTAGAGAGGGCATAACCGATTTTGAGTGCTAGAAGTATTCTCTCAAGTTATTCCAAGTCTTGTGGTGTTGTGTGAAGCATTTGAGGCACAACATTTGGGGTGCTAGGCTCACAAAGTCTTGAAGGAATCCAAGCAACAACAAGGTATGTATTTCTACTAGTTTTTATGTTTTATGTAATCCCCATGCCATGCTAGTTAGGAAATAACCTTGAAAAAGAAATTTGCATGTATATAGAGAAAACATAGATTCAAGGTTATTAGGGTTGCATGTACACTTAGGAAGTGTTAGAATGCTCAAAAACCCATCAAACACATGGGCCCAAACCAACATACAAATGGGTCCAACCCAACATGAAAGTGGACCCATCCCAACACACATATAAATGAGCCCAGCCCAACATGAAAATGGGCCTAGCCCAACATTCATATAAATGGGCACAACCCAACAAGCAAATGGGCGCAACCCAACATATATAATATAAGTAGGCCAAACCCAAATATACATGTAAATGGGCTCAACCCAACATACACATGCAAGAGTCCCAAAGACAAGAAACGCCCTACATAACACAACCTAGTCTGTCGGCATTGGTGCCTTCGACCATGAGCATAGCGAGAAGACTCACCTCAATGTAAAGACAAACAATCTCACACTCGAGCTGCCGAAACTGGAACTCCCCACACTAATCAATACATAGTAAGAACCTAATTAGAAATTAATGTAATAATTCATACTTAAGGGTCTTAGACCATAGTCACTCTCTCCCTCTGGGGTAAAAGACCATTACCCTTCCAAGACTAGATCCCACTCCATTTGACCATTAATCAAATTTGTCCAAAATCCTTCTTTCTGGTGTTATGCCTAGTGTACACCATGCTCTATGACCAACATAGAACCTTTGATGATAAGCGGGGACAAATCAGGCTATGCCATGCGTAGCCTAGATTACGCCACGCGCAATCATGCTATTTGCCAACTTCTCATTAAGCTTTTAATGAATAAAGAACAATCATCCAATTCTTAGATCTGTACCTAATAAACATCCTAAGGGATAAAGTTTCTAACTTTACACCTTGCATGACTTAAAGGAGCATAATACCAAAACCTAAGTCCAAAAAACACTCTAATGCTCAAGAGTGATGCATGGATGGATGGGAGTGACCAAGCTCCCAATTTTACGACTTAATAAGCTCAGAAACATCTAGAAATGACACTCATAAGGTCTAGAGTAGCTCATACCCATAAAGACCGAGGTTAGGGGACAAAGAGAATAAAAACCCATGAGCTTATTAGATCTATCAAAAGGAACATCAAGATGCAAGATTTATAACTCCTGGAGAAAGTTGATGAAGTGAAAAGTCTGGATCTACAAGCTATGAACTCCCATGGGCTTCCTTAATGGATTCCTTCTTCACAAAACACACAAAGAAACATTCTAAAGCTTCAAAACTCTCACAACATGGACATGGTTTCGAGATGACTGAAAATGGGGATTGAGACTGAGCATGGGAAGCCCCTTAAGGGATTAAAGCCTTTAAATAGGGATCATAACCCATCAAATAGGGTTTTGGTCCTGCGCTCCTACGCCCTGCGTAGGAATCTCTATGCCCCACGTAGATCATAAACCCTCACATGGACTCTTTGACCTATGCCCTGCATAGGACACCCAACTCACATAAATCGCAAAAATAATTATTAGAAATCATGCCTGAGGATACATGTGTTACAACTCTCCCCACTTGAATCATACTTCGTGCTCGAAGTCCGCTGCTACAAAAAGCTCTGGGTAATGCTCTCTCATGTCCTCATCTGGATCCCAAGTTCACTATAAACCCTTCCAGTGCTGTCGTTGCACGTTAACCAAACCCACCACCTTGTTACGCAAGCTCTTCGTCTTCATATCAAGGATCGCGGCCAGTCTCTCTACACAGTTCAGGATTTCATCAAGCTGAATATCATCTAAAAGGACCACTACAGAGTCATCAACTACACACTTCCACAACTAAGAGACATGGAACATGCTGTTGATCTGGATGATTTCATCTGGTAGATCCAATCTGTATACAACCTTGACCACCCAGGCGATAATCCTAAAGGGACCAATATATCAGGGGCCCAACTTGCCCCACTTTCGTAATCGGATGACACATTTCCAATGTGACACATCAGAAGCACATAGTCTCCCACCTGGAACTCGAGGCCTAATCACCTCCGGTCGGCATAACTCTTTTGGCGATTCTACACGGTCCACATCCGACAATGCACTTGCTGAATCAACTCGGTGATCTTAAGTGCTACCTTAGTACTCCCCAAACCCGATTCCCGACCTCGCCCTAACAAACTAGGGTCTGGAATTTCCTCCCATAAAGCATATCTAAGAGAGGTCAATCGTTACTGGCATGATAGCTGTTGTTGTAGGAGAAGTCAGTCAACGGAAGGTAGGTATCCCAATTCCTACCAAAATCTTACACGCATGCCCGATGCATACCCTAGAGAATCTGACTGTTTCACTCGCTTTGCCTATCAGTCTGAGGGTGGTATGTGGTGCTAAAATGAAGCTGTGTACCCAGTTCTTCGTGAAATTTCATCCAAAATATGGAGGTGAAGCGAATACCATGGTCAGATATAGTCTTCGCGATAGGAATGAAATGAGAACTCTTAGTCAAACTATCAATAATGACCTAGATAAAATCGACCCTCCGTGTCGTCCTTGGCAACTTCATGATAAAATCCATGGTGATCTCTTCCCATTTCCACATGGGAATGAGTAACGAATGCATCTTGCCGTAGTGTCTCTGATGTTTGACTTTGACTTTCCGACAAGTCAAGCACCGCTCCGCAAACCATGTTATCTCCCTCTTCATACAGGGCCCCTAGTAGCTCAATATCAAATCTTTATACATCTTTGTGGCCCCTGGATGGATCGAAAACTTCGATTTATGAGGTTCCTCCAGTAATGTTTGCCTAACCTCACAAGCAACCAAGACCCCAACCCTGTCACACAAAGTCAATAACTCACGACTATCCCTGACAAATAACAGAATCTGACCCCTGATCCTTTTTCAATCCTTCCACTTGAGCTTCCTTGATTGTATCCAATAGTGGTGAAACAATACCCATCCTCAAACACAGATCTCCGATGCGACCCAAGGCATCGACCACAACATTGTCCTGCCCAGGGTGATACAAGATCTCATATTCATAATCCTTCACCACATCTAATCATCTCCCTCATGTTCAAGTACGGCTGATCCAATTATCTCCCTCATGTTCAAGTACGGCTGATCCAAATCATGTGCCGGATAATTCGCCTCATGAGGCTTCAACTGCCTTAAAGTGTATGCAATCACATGACCCCTCTGCATAAGCACTGCTCCTAATCTTGAAATCATTGCATCGCAATAAACCACAAAATCATCCACACCCTATGGAAGAGTAAGAATCAGAGCCTCCCACAATCTTTGTCTCAGGGTCTCGAAAGATGCCTGCTAATCAGGCCTCCAATAGAAGGTAACATTCTTCTTCGTTAAGCGGGTGAAAGGTACAACAATCATGAAGAAATCCTAAATAAATATCTAATAATAAATTGCTAGCCCAAGGAAACTTTGGATCTCAGATGGAGTCCTCGGAATGTCCCACTGCATCATCGCCTTGATATTGGCCGGATCACCCAATATACCCTTCCGGTTGACGATGTGCCGCAAAAACTCCATTGCTTGCAACCAAAACTCATATTTGGAGAATTTGGCTTAAAGCCTATCCCTCCTTAAGGCCTCCAAAACCTCACATAGGTGCTCCTCATGATGCTCATTGGTCTTAGAGTAAACCAAAATATCATCAATGAACACGATCACCGACCGATCCAACATTGGTCTGCATACCCGATTCATGAGATCCATGAACGTTGCTGGTGTGTTGGTGAGCCCGATTGGCATTGCTACAAACTCGTAATGACCATAACTAGTCCTGAAGGCCGTCTTCTGCAGATCCTCATCTCTGAACCTCATCTGGTGATAACACAATAGAAAAGAATGCAAGACACACCTGCGACATAGCATCTCATACATAACATACAATCATGAATATAATAATAAGAACACGAACGAAAAGAATGTAAAACACACATGCGACATAAACATATAGAACTTGGATCCCATCGACCTGTGGCTGCAATGCTCGACTCCTCACCACATGAACCTCCACTCTACCCTCGCGACCATCCGCAATCCTCAGAGTACCTGAAGAAGGTGCCCTCACCGCTGCTTTCATCAACTTCGGACAAACGGCCTTCTTGTGGCCTACTTGGTTTCAGTGAAAACCTAACGGGCTCGCCCCCTGTGGACAATCTCTGCTGACATGAACAACCTTGCCAGACTTGTAGCAACCCATACCCCTAGATCGACAAACCCCATCGTGCTGCTTCCCTCATGTGCTGCACTGACGTCGACCATGCTGGCCCCTCAACCGCTGATATGAAGTCTTGGGTCTCTTCGCAGGACCCCCAACTGTCTGCACCTGCTCCGACTTCCTCTTCCCCAGGTTCTCTAAATCAAGCTCCTGCTCCAGATTCACCTCAACCTTCCCATCAACTTTCTGAACGGTCAATATCTGATCCTCAAATCTGGAGACCAATCTTCCAGTGACAGAACCAATGATGTCGGGTAACTCCACGTGTAAAGATCACAAAACCTCAGTGGCTATTCAATCATGGAATCGATCCCCAGGAAGGCAGGATGCATAATCCACCTTCGATTCCTCATAACTAGAGCTTGCAATAGGATCCTCCTCCCTGAATGAATCTAGGGTTCTACAAGCCTTGAGCCCCCGATACCCCCCACCAACTGCCCTGTTGGAAAATTGCTCCAAAAATCCCCGAGACGATCTTCCAAGAGTTCCATGATCCCTTCCTTGATGGTACCAAACATCACAGGAGTCTGCTCCAAAATACCACGGGTGATCTTAGAAGAGATGAACTCCCACATCCACTTATCAATTGGCTCAACACCTGCACCTGATCCAGAACCAGAACCTGAACCCACTCCACACATGCTCATCACCATTCTGAAAAGAAATCATGCAAAAGATCAGAACATACCCAAAAATCCTCAAAATATAGGCTTCCTAGATTCTCCGTGACTTTCCTCGATTCGAGTATGAATCCTGTGTTTTTAGTAGTACGAGCCCAATACTACCTTCCACACCTATCCATACCTTCCTCGGGAATCATCCTGGATCCTCTAAGTCACCTTCTCAAAGTGGTACTCCAGATACTCAATAATCAGCACAACCGAACCCACAAAAACACATCCTAGGCTCTCCTAGATTCCCGGTCTCACCCTGCCAGCGGCTGCTGAAGAAGTCCCACTAATATCAGCTAACTACTTTATGAATATAATCATATGCCACAAAGCTTAGGTAATCCTTCAAGTAACATACTCAACCCTACAACGGTTAGACTAAAACGAGAGCTACGCAATAGAGTCAAATCCATCACTCTGAGATTATTTAACCTTTGCAACATGCGACTTCCTCTTCCCCAGGTTCTCTAAATCAAGTTCCAAAAAGCACAAAGCAAGTAGCATTCGTGGAATAACACTCTAAGCCATAGGACTAACAAGGAACATCTAAAGCTCACTTACTACAAATCATGCTAGAAACATCCACTCTCACTGTCGGTTTCCTTATGCATGCAAATTATATACACTACAGGATCAAGTAGACTTTCGAATAAAATACTCTACCCTAGGACCACAACCAAACAAGGAACAAGAAATAAGGCCACTCCAGTCATTCTAAGGCTATATGATCATAACCGTATATAATTTTTAAAGCATACACTAAGCAATTACTTCTACCAATACAGATTTCCAAATCTAGCTTGCAATTCCATAAGCTCAAACAATCAGGCATGTAATGTCATCTCTCCTAGCATGAAATCCTGAGCAGATCCTTAGCCCTAATCTAGCATGCAATTCTCATAACATATAATCATAACAAATATGTATGGGTATTCTGGGATTCACTTACTTGAGCTCGGTCGATTTCACACATCACACGCCCTTCTTTTCTTTTTAAAAATTTATTAATTTTCAAAAAGATTACCAATTCCTCAGCTTGAGTTCAGACACACCCGAGAGTGTGCCCAGATCCCTGAAACCAAGGCTCTGATACCAGCTTGTAACATCCCAAAACTCATTGGTAAAATTTTCATTTTTAAGTCAACCAAAAACCATCAAGTATTCATATGAAACCATCCAAAAGTATGTCAAAGTGAAAATAGTTATTAGAGTATAATCCCAAAATCATAAAGTTGCGGAAACATGGGTGGATGCAGTGCAGTCACGCCAGGCCCTTTCCTTTTGTACCGATAGTACCTGAAATCATAAACAATAAACCGTAAGCACAAAGCTTAGTGAGTTCCCCGAATCCTACATACCATACAGATATACATATAATAGCACTTGGTTGTGTCAGGTTCGTATCAACCCCATATAATAGCAAGTAGCTGTGTCGAGTCCGAATCAACCCCATATAACAACACATAGATGTGTCGGGTCGGTATCAACCCCATATAATAACACGTAGATGTGTCAGGTCCATATTAATCCCATATATGTAAAACATACAGTCATATCAGTCATAGTCACAAAGACAACTATCATCATACAACATAATCCAGTGGGTCGGCATTGGTGCCTCCGACCCACGAGTATAGTAAAGAGACTCGCCTCAAGCTGTTGAATGTCTCAAATAAAAGCTCGGACTGCCGATCTGGACAATCCCCGTGCTAACATCATCAAATAATACCCAATTAATAATTGATCCACAACCAAAAGCTGGAGTCCTATTCTGATTGTCCAACACTCAGGGTAAAAGTCCATTTTACCCTTTCCTCACTTGGACCAAAATCTGAGGCCCAAACCAAAAGCATCAAAAGCCCAATATGGCCCAACTTCCTAATTGGGCCCAAAACTCGTCATGGGCCTAATCCAAAAGGCCCAAAGACAGTAAATAGGGCCCAACAAGGCCCAAAAGCCCAAAATCACATCTCGCATCGTGACTAGTCTTTGGTCACGTCGTGAGGGCTCACTTGATCATATTCCAACTCATCACGACTCAACCTAGCTGACTCAGTCAAGGAAAGACAACGGCGCTGCTCTCACGTCGTGAGAAACCTTCTCTCACATCGTGAGCTCCAAGAAGATAACCAGAAACAGGGTCAACCATCCCTTACGTTGTGAGACTCCCATGTCTCACATCATGAGAATAGTCTGAAGCAAAAGGTCCATCTTCTAAATTCTTTATCCATTAAGCCTTGCACTCCAACTTTCCAAAGGGTCTTATAACTTCTTAATACTCAAGAAAGTCGATGCGTTCAAGACATATATGTCCAATACGTGTCTAGATCACATTTAGGTCCAATGTTGAAGAAAAAACATTCAACTTTCATGCAATGCTCCAAAACTCAGTCATTCCCTAGATATGAACTTCAAGACACTCTTAAGGCCCTTAAAACCCATAAAGTTTCCAACTTTATGGTTTCCATTCATTCAACATTCTCAATCAAGAAGAAAAGTGAGACAAAACTTAGATCTTGCCTTATATAACCATAAAGGTAGGAGCTTTATCACTTAAAATGGTCCAGAAACAATGTAAGGTGATGTAGATGATGACTCCTTACAAGCCACAACACAAGACCACCTTCTTCTTCTCCTTCTTTCCTCCTTCTTCTAATCCAATAAAAGCTTCAAAACCAACAAAGATCAAGCAAGGATGGGCACTAGGGTTTTTCTGAGGTGAAAGAGGGTTTAGGGCTGATAAGAAACCCTAAAATGAGGTTACAGATGCTTAAATATGAAGGAAACCCTAAAAGATCATGGGCTTGGGCTGCATCACTCCTCACGTCGTGAGCTCAGTCCCGGAAAAAATCTTCATGCAACCCTTCTCATGTCGTGAGCCTCCTTGCCTCACGTCATGAGGATCCTTTTTTCTCCAAAATCCAACCTTTGACTCCTTGAAACCCTAATTCGATTCGTCCTAGAAAAACGGGTGTTACAAATCCTCGGGGAAAACATTGGGGAAATTGTAACGCCCGCAGATTCGGGCTAGTCAATTTAGAGATGATGAGCGTCAAAAATGACTTTTTGATAGAGGATTATTTATAATAAATAATCTTAACTAAGCTTTAGTATATGTGACAAGGTTTCCGTACATATAAAGAACGCTGAAATCCGAGTTAGAACGAAGAAGTTATGACCCGTCGAAGTTTCACGACAGAACCGGCACAACACCACGTGACGTAAATAGTGAATTTACGATAAAATGATTTTTAGACTTAGTAATCTATGCAAAAGTCGTAGTGTTCGTTAAACCGAGAGCGTGCATAAAAAGAACGCCCAAATCTGACTTCGTATGAGGAAGTTATGATTTTTCTAAGTTTCAGCTTAGCAGTAGACAACTAAAAACTCGAATTTTAGATCGAGTGATTTTTAGCCAACACAACCTAAAAGAGAATCTAAGTTCTCATCATGAGTAGTACAATGGTAAAAAGATAAACGAAAACGGACATCGGACGAAGAAGTTATGAATTTTTAACGGATTTTCCTGTCCCGATCTGTTAAAAATAATAATATTAAAATTAAATTCAAAATTAGCAGACGGAGTCTAAACTAAAGTTGTAGAGCATAATTTTACCTACGTGTGCATATAAATAACGTCAAAAACGGAGCTCGTATGAGAAAGTTATGAATTTTAGAAGTTTGGGACACAAAATTCGAGAAAAATGCTAAAACCGAGGAATTTCGCATGGCTGGAGTTCGGCCACGTCACCTTGCATGCGAGGCCGCCTCGTGTCCTCCACGTGCTCGTTGCTGATTTGACCGAAGGTGAGGCCCAGTAACAACTCGACGCGCCTTGCACCGGTGGCAGATCCGAAGCGAGCCACATGCCTCGCCCTCGCATCTGACGCGTGTCGCACCCTCCTCGCACTGAAGGCTCGGTCCAATCCGAGACCGACGCGTGTCTCGCCACCTGCCATGTCCGAGACTCTCTGCTTCTAACGCGTGTCCCTTCCTTCGGCCAGAACTCCGAACCTCGCCCCTATAAATAGAAGGGTTGCGAGATCTCGCGGGTAATTTTGGAAAATTGCCACTTTTCACCCCTTAAACAATATTTTTATCATTTCGAATTCCCCCGAAGCCCCGATATCATTTCCAACACCTGAAGCATGTTCCGGAGTGCCCGAAGAGCCCGAGAAATTTATCTTTTCGGTTTGAATCCCAACCCTCGCAAGGCCCGGTTTTTGGGAAAACATCCTGGTTTTATCGGAAAAGATTATTTTAAGAGACGAGGTGCTGCCCAATTATCGTCTTAACAAGTGAGTGTATAGTCACTTTCATCTTACACATAGATATGAAGTATTTTATATAAAATACGTGCTACGTATATATATGTTGTTTGTTTATTTGAGATGGATGTTGAATGAATGTTTTATACATGTTTAAAATGATTTAAAATGTATATATATTTTATCTTCAAATATGTTGGGTAAAACATGGGTAGATAAAGAATGAGGGATGAAAGTACGGTATAGATGTACGTTGGTAGCTATGAATTTAGTACAGTATAGATGTACGTTGGTAGCTATGGATTTAGTACCTTGGTAGCTATGGACTTAGTGCCTGTTGTATAAACCCTGGCGACGATGTGACTTCGTGCCTATTTGACATAAATTGCTGAGGAAAAGCAGTGTTGTCACCCTGATGTTTGCCTTATTTGACATAAATTGCGGAGGAAAGCAATGTTGTCACCCAATTGGTTGCCTTATTTGACATAAATTGCTGAGGAAAGGAGTGTTGTCACCCCGATGGTTGCCTTATTTAACATAAATTGCTGAGGAACCCCCGAAGCAGTGTTGTCGCCCTGATGAAAAAGTTTTAGACTAGGTCCCTTATAAATAGATACTTTAGGAACGTAAAGTGAGGAATACGAGAATGAGTAATCACAGCTATTTTTGATTGATGAAATTAATAAATTTATTGTTGGTTTATGAAATTAATAAATTTATTATTTGTGGGTTGAAAACCCTCTATGCTCACCAGGCTCCCAAGCCTGACCCTCTCAGTTTCTTGTATTACAGGTAGTGGCAAGAGCAGAGTTGGATGACTTAACGAGAGATTTTGGATTATAGGCCAGTAGATGTAAATAAATGTTGTAAGACTTATAATATACTGTTTATGCTTTTGATTTGTATCGGAACATGACATCCCGAGGTTTTGTTATGAAATGGAAAATATATTTTTTTAAGAAATGATTTGATAAAATTTTATTATATTATGTTTTAGGAAGAAATTCTGCAACATATTTTGGAAAATTACTCTGATTTTATTTTAAAAGCATAAACTAAATCGGTCTTTTCTGACCGAGAAATTTGGGGATGTCACAGAAATCCCGAACAATGGGTACGTCGTCCACTTCCCCCTTACCCTCCTCTCGTGTATCCACCATATAAACAAGGAACCAGGAGCTCCCTGCTAAATATACCTCCTATCCCTCGAAACTGAATAGACTGTTGGTCCATTCTAAGCGCCCTCTCCATGAATAACAAGTTCTCCCCCACTTGGGGTTCAAACCCTCACCAACTAGTGCTCACAATAATTCATAACCCCATTGAGGCCCAACCAATCCACACCTACAATGACCTTCAACCCTAGCAGAGGTATAAACACCAAATCAATAAAATATCTCTCACTGAACATATTCAGAACACAACCCCGATGAACCCTCGAAGCACTAACTGAACTATCATTGGTGATCTCCACCTCTAAAGGGTAATCCAGAGTCCCTGGAGCGTATCTAAACTTCTTATTAAGCGCAAGAGACACAAAATATTGGGTAGCACCCGAGTCGAACATAAGATGTGCAGTCATACCATTGACTAAGAAACTCCCTATACATGACCAAATAAAACATAAGCATAAACAAAGAAAGCAGTAAAAGCTATGGTAAAGATACATACTGGTAACCACATCAGGTTCTGCTCGCACCTCCTCGGCTGTCAACTAGAACACCCTGCTCTTCACCATAGCAGCCTCCGCCTTGCTTTGGCGGCCATTGGTAATCGTCAAAGTGGTTGGTGTAGGCGCCACCACTCCTCCTCCCGTTCCTCATGCAATCAGCCATTTTATACCCCGTCTGATTATAGTGGAAGCATATGAATGTTGCATGTAACGCCCGCAAATTTGGGCTAGTCAATTTAAAGACGATAAGCGTCAAAAATGACTTTTTGATAGAGGATTATTTAGAATAAATAATCTTAACTAAGTTTTAGTATATGTCACAAGGTTTCCGTACATATAAAGAATGCTAAATCCGAGTTAAAATGAAGAAGTTATGACCTGTTGAAGTTTCGCGACAAAACTAGCACGACACTGGGAATCGTAAAAAGTGAGTTTATGATAAAGTACTTTTTAGCTTTATTGATCTAAAAGAAAGTTGTAGAGTACGTCTACACCTATGCGTGGATATAAAGAACGTCAAAAACGGAGTTCGTATGCAAAAGTTATGACCTTCCAAAGATGTAGTAGTCTAAGTGCATGACACGTGGCAGAAACCCTAATTAGCCTCAATTCCACGATATGACAATAAGGTCCACGACGTGGAACTAGTCAAGGGACACTAATCGAGGCTAGAAAACATGTGCTAAGTCTACGAGAGTGATGTGTTAAGACTCCACGACGTGGAAATTGCATCCGGACACCTTTCGAAGCTAGAACGCAGATGGCAAGCCTACGAAGTGATTAATCCATGCTCCACGACGTGGACATGTTTTGGGCAACTTATAAATATCAAGTTCGACCCTTTATCTCGTTACACTTAAATTCTTTTCTCTCTCTCTCTCTCTCTCTCTCTCTCTCTCTCTCTCTCTTTCTCTCCCTCTCTCTCGTTTGCTGAAGGCGTTCTGCATCCCGAGCCCGACGATCACGAACTGCTGACCATTTCTAGTTAGATTCTATCAACTCACGCTACTAATGTGAGTGCATAGTTACTTTCATCTTACACATATAATGAAGTATTTAATATAAATTATGTGCTATGTGTGCATATTATCTGTATACTTGCTATCTATGCTGGATGAACAATTTTATACATGTTTTAATTTATTTAAACTATATATGTATTTTATATCTACAAATACGTTGGGTAAAACATGGGTAGATACATTAGATGATGTGTGATGAAATAAAATTGATGAGAGGTCTCGATTTTTAAGATGGTCTAGTCATCTAGCAGAGTATAGACAACGACCACAGACTATTCTAGACAGTCCAGTGGAATGTTAGCAGGCTCGTAAACTGTAGGTGTTTTTGAACTAGGTGTTCATTAGGTATTTTTGAACTAAGTGTTCACTAGGTATTTTTGAACTAGGTGTTCATTAAGAATTTTTTATCTGAGTGTTCACCAGGTATTTTTGAACTACATGTTTACCAGATGTTTTGAACTACGTGTTCACTAGTTGTAATTTAAGAACCCTGGCAGCTATGGACTTAGTTTCTGTTAAATAAACCCTGGCAGTGATGGACTTCATGCCTATTCCTTAGGAAGATCGTTAGGAATGAATGAATTAAGGACAAATGATTCTTAGGATAGATCTCTAAGAATAAAGAAGATAATGGGGATGGGTAATTGGGTTGATTGTTTGATGATTAAACATAATAATTATATTAGTGTGGGTTGAAAACCCTATGTGCTCACCAGGTTTCCCAACCTGACCCACTCAGCTTATTTGTATCACATGTGTCGATACAAAGCTAAATTACAATAAGAGATTAAAAGAGATGTGGATCATTAGTGTAAATGAATGTAAGGTCTGTTTATGCTTATGTTTCTATATTGACATTGACATCCCAAAGTTTTAATATAAACAAAATACATTTCCTTGGAAATGCTTTGATAATATGTTTATCATGTTTTTCTGGAAACAAATTCCGCAACACTTTTCTTTAAAAGGATACTCTGATTTTTAAAATAAAGCATAAACAAATCGGTCTTTTCTGGTCGTGAAAATGGGGATGTCACACTACACGAGTGCAATCCCTGCTAAAATGACCCGACTGGCCGCATTTGAAACAACACCCCCTTCTCTCAACAACTCCCCTCTTGATACTTCTCACACTTGGCACATCGGCCCCGACCCTGTTTGCCTCTCGATCATGAATCAATAGTCTTGGGCCGCTTAGCTTGGCCCTCAAATGTCGGCGTTTGAACTTGTCTCTGTTTCCTCAGAAGATCCAAATCAATCTCCCGTTCCCCGACTCTAGCAATCATATCTTCCAGTCTTGCACCCTGACACGCTTACAAACTCCGTAATATCATCTCTCATCATATCGTGGTAAATCGTCTTCTTCGTCTCCTAAGTTGCTGCATACTGTGGAACCAGTATAGATCTCTCCCAGAACTTGGCAATGATCTCTGCCACAGTCTCTGTAGTCAGGAAAAGGTCCTAAAACTCTCTCACCAGCTTCTGTACCTCGGTAGCTTTTGCAAAATCTACTCGGTGCCTCGTCACGGAATCATCCCAAGTCATGGTCATTAAGACCGCCGATCCCACAACATGACCGACCTCCTACCACCAATCACGAGCTCGGTCGCTCAGAAGGCAAGATGTGAATCCCGCCTTCGACCCCTAGCGGCAGAAGCTTGTTCGCTAAGCATTCTCCATGTCAGCAATCCAACGTCAGCTAGCAGTATGGTCCTTCGCCCCAAAGAACTCTGGGGCTTCACAAGCCTTGAACTCCCAAAAAGAGAGTGTTCGACCCCCAACTGTTCTATCGTAATCTTGGCCCGAAAAGCCCCGAGATGCTCATCCAAGAGACCCGAAGAAATATGGGGCTTCACAAGCCTTGTTCATCCTCTCATCAATCGGTTCTGCACCAGATCCAGAACCAGGATCAGAACCTCCTCCTTGAGTGGTCTCCATACTGAAATACAAACATACAACAATCAGAAAATACTTGAGGGATCTCTCACACCACAAGCTCCTTAGAATTTTCGATACCATCCCTGACTCGAGTACAAATCCTGTGCTTTTAGTAGTACATGCCCAATACTACCTTGCATACACATTCGTACTTTCCTCAAGGACCATCCCAAATCCTCTAAGTCACTCCACTAAGGAAAATTACACAAATCCTATTCTAAACAACATACATAACTCGCTACAACATTTCCTAAGATCTCTTAGGAAACCTCATCTCACTTGCTTCTACACTAAAAGGAACTTCTACCAACATCGTCGGTTGCCTTATGCATGCAAATTATACACAAAACGGGATCACATAGATTGTCGAATAAATGATTTTAACCTAAGCTCACAACCAGACAAGGAACATGAAATAAGGCCAAATCAATCATTCTAGGGCAATATGATCCTAATCATACACAATTTTTAAAGAATACACTTAGCAATTAGCCGAGCTGATGTAACACTCTGTTAGAAATAGAGTAATTAAATAATAAACCCGGAACTCCAAGATGTAAATTTATATTTTATTCTATTTTATAGTAGCCCTAAATCCATAATATCTCAGCAGGGTGTTGGTCTTCGGGAGTTAAAAGTCATAATTGAGAGTTTGGGGGTTAAAAAGTAAGTTCCGGATTGGTTTTGTAAAGATTTTTAGAAGTCAGGGGTGTTTGGTAATTATTGGAATTAGATTGAAAGGATTTTGGAATGTTAAGGGTTAAATGGTAACTTCTGGGACTTGAATTCTGATGAATCTTGGATGTTGGGTGCTGCTTTGTAAATTGTAGGCTTAATTTGAAAAAGATCCTATGGGGAGGGACCAGACTTGTAAAATGCGCAAAAGTTTGAAAAGGACACGGGTTTAGACCCGAACCTCCCTTTCCTTCCCGCTTCAAGATTTATCATCGGGAACCCTAACCCTAGAGCGTCATTTTCCCAGCCACGACTACCTTTGGAATACCCTCATCCGCCGATGCTTTGCCGATGAATGCCGCTGCCACAGTTCTGCTACCGGAGACGCTGTGAGCAGCTCGGATGACCGTTGGAGGCCGACGAATGGACCAGGATCATTTCTGCATGGTCGTGAGCGACCGGGAAGCCTCGGGTAAGGCCTTCTGCCACCTCCCTCTCTCTCGTCCTTCTCTCTTCTTGCTAAGTTGACGTCGTGTACGTCGGTTGCTACCGCCGGTGGCCCTATGGTCACCGTTTCCGCTTGTTCCAACGTCCTCAGTCGCCTAGTCGGTCTTGAATAGATAGGTGTTGCTGTAGAACCGTGAAGTGTTTGTGGGTGCTTGTTTGGCCAGAAAAAATTGAGAAAAACCACCATGGCTTCCAACCATGGTGGTTGCCGCCATATCATCTTTTCCCGCCGCCACCAGCCACAATGAGGAGGTGGATGTGTGCGTGATTTGGTGTGTGTATGAATGTATTTCGTAAGATTAATGTTGTATGGATCTTTGTTTGGCTAGGAAACAAAAGAAAACTCACCACCACCACCTTCTGCGGCCGTTCCGCCACTGCTAGCCACCATCTCTAGTGGTTGTGGGCTTTCGGGTGCGTTTGGATTGATATTTGGAGTGCTGTTGGTTTTGTTTTGGCCGAAGATCATAACCACCACCACCGTGAGGTGGTGGCTGCCGCCGTGAACCACCGCCAATCACCAATGCCCGAGATGGTAGTGGGTGGTACACGACTTATTAGACTTTAATTAATGTAAAAACTTAACTATTGAATCAATTGATTTGTAATTTGGTTGGAAACCCTAATTAGGGTTTAGAAAACCCTAATTTTGGGAATGTGAGTTTTGGATTTGTCGGGACCCATGTTGGACCGTTGGAATTGGAATTTCGAGTTTCGTCCAACCACATTGTAAGTTTGGTCTAGTGGAGTAATGGACTTAATGAATTAAGTCCTTAATGGATTAAGTCCTTAATAGGTTAAGAAGAAACACTTAAACCTAATCGCCATTTTATGTGAAAATCCTAATTATGTTTGGGCTTTAAGTTGGGCCATCTTTTGGGCTTTGGTGATTGGCTTATTGATGAACCAAATGAGAACATGTTTATGGGCTAAGGAAATTATTGGGCTTTAGGATAAGGCCCATTGGGAAGGCTTGGGCCCAATTTAGAAAATTGGGCCACAGGTGGGCCATATTTTGGGCCTTGATGATTATGAGATATTGGACCATCAGAATTCCAAATGTTTGGACTAGGATAAATGGTTGGACCTTAAGATAAGACCATGTAGAGGTTTGGGCCTAATTTGGAAAATTGGGCCATATGTTGGGGCTTGGCTGATTATTTGGCTTTTGGGCCTTCAAAGTGTGAGTTTGGGCCTTGGTTTTGAGCCAAGCTAGGTTAGGGGTAAAATGGTCCTTTTACCCCAAGCATGGACTTATGGTTATGTATTGGAACCCAATTATTAATTGGGTGTTGTTTTGATGTTGACAGTTTGGGAATCTGTCAACCAGCAGCTGGAGTTTTATCCGCGGGACTTCAGCAGTGCGAGGTGAGTCTCCTCACCATACCAATGGGTCTAAGGCACCAAGGCCGACCCATTTTATGATATGTGGATTGCTAGATTGATTATGTGTTGTGGATATGACATTTGTATGGAAGACCCCAGGGGGTTCCCGTGGCAGTAGATTAAGACCATGTGGGGGTTCCCATGACATTTGGTGTAAGACCTTGGAGGGGTTCCATGACATCCTAGTATGTTTGTATGTTTAGCTTGTGTGGTATTTCTTTGGTTAGCTAAGACCATATGGGGGTTCCCATGGCAATTAGTTATATGTGGTATGCTAGTTGATTGTGTGGTATTTGGTATGCTAGTTGTCTTTGTGATACTTGCATGGAAGACCCCGTGGGGTTCCCGAGGCAGTTGGATATAAGACCATGTGGGGGTTCCTATGGCATTCCAAGTTAAGACCATGTGGGGGTTCCCATGGCAGTGAACTAAGACCATGAGATTGTTCCTATGGCACCCAGTGTAAGACCTTGGAGGGTTTCCAAGGCATCCTTATATGTTTGTATGTATGGTTTATATGCAGGTAGTTGAGACCATGTGGGGTTCCCATGGCAGCGGGCTAAGACCATGAGGGGGTTCCTATGACACCCAGAGTAAGACCTTGGAGGGTTTCCATGGCTTCCCTATATGTTTATATGCATGGCTTGTGTAGTTGATATGATTTATGTAACTATGTGTATAAGAACTTGGAGGGTTTCCATGGCTCCCTTATATGATTGATATAGATTATATGATTGATATGGCATATGTGACTTATATGGTTTATGCGGTTATGTGGATTATATGGGGTATGCTCTGGGGAACTCACTAAGCTTCGTGCTTACAGTTTTGTTTATGGTTTCAGGCATCATTGGTTTGGAAAGGAAGGGAGCGGCTTGATCGCATCGCATACACCCATGTTTTCCGCATTATGTGATTTTGGGATTTGACTCTGATAAATGTTTTAATTAAGCAATGTTTTTGAATGGGTGGATTAAGTAACAATTGTATTTGACTATAATAAAAAATGAAATTTTTACCCTTGATTTTTGGGTCGTTACAACTGATACAAATCCTAAGTAATACATAGCATCCAATCCCCCTGGGCTATAAGGCATCAGACAAATCTGGCAATTCTAGCATGCGATTCCTGAAGGTATCCTTAGCGCTACTCTAGCATGCATTCACAAAACAAGCATACTAAACATAATACTTAGGTAGTAGTATTTTGGGAATCACTTACTTGATCTCGGCTGATTGCATGCATCACACCCATTTTCTTTATAAAAATATTTTTATAAAACTTATTTCCTTGTCAAAAAATATTATCAAATCCTCAGTTTGAGTTCAAACACACCTGAGAGTGTGTCCGAATCCCTCAAACCAATTCTTTGATACCAACTAGTAAACGTCCCAAAAATGGTAGTAATATTTTCATTTTTCGAACACCCAAAATACAACCAACTTGTTCCAAATCAACCATAGTATAAATATTCTCAACATCAGAGTGAAATCAAATGTCAATGTGGAATAAAATCAAGGGGATGTTTTGCGATCACGTCGGACCCTTCCTTTTGGAGCTAGAAGTATCTGAAAATATTAAACAACAAAACCGTAAGCACAAAGCTTAGTGAGTTTCCTAAAATACCACATACCAAACACATGGGCTCAACCCAACATACAAATGGGCCCAACCCAATATGCAAATGGTCCCATCCCAACCATATACAAATAAGCCCATCCCAACATGCAAATGGGCGTAACCCAACATACATATAAATGGGCCCAACCCAAAATATAAAATCGGCCCATCCCAACATACATATAAGTGAGCCCAACCCAAACATACATGTAATTGGGTCCAACCTAAAATACACATGCAATAGTCACAAAGACAACCAACACCCTACATAACACAACCTAGTGAGCTGGCATTAGTGCCTTCAACCCATGAGCATAGCGAGAAGACTCTCCTCAATCTGAAGACAAACAATCTCACACTCGAGCTGCTAAAACTAGAACTCCCCACACTAATAAATACATAATTAGACCCTAATTAGAAATTAATGTAATAATTCAAACTAAAGGGTCTTAGCCTATAGTCACTCTCTATCTCTCTCTCTCTCTCTCTCTCTCTCTCTCTTTGGGGTAAAAGACCATTTTACCCTTCCAAGACTTGATCCCACTCCGCATGACCACTAATTCAATTTGTCCAAAATCCCCCTTTCTAGTGCTACGCCCCACGTATACCATGCTCTAAGCCCAACATAGAGCCTTTGATGGTAATCATGGAAAATCAGGCTATGTCATGCATAGCCCCGATTACGCCCCAATAATGCTATTTTCCAACTTCTCATTAAGCTCTTAATGCATAAAGAATAACAATCCAGTTCACAAATCTGGACCTAATAAACATCCTAAGTGATAAAGTTTCTTACTTCACACCTTCACATGGCTTAAAGGAGCATAAGAACAAACCCTAAGTCCAAAACACACTCTGATGCTCAAGAGCTCATGCATGGATGGATGGGAGTGACCAAGCTCCCATTTTTATGACTCAATAAGATCAGAAACATCTAGCAATGAAACTCATAAAGTCTGGAGTAGCTCATACCCATAAAGACCAAGGTTAAGGGACAAAAAGCATAAAAACCGATGAGCTAGTATGGGAAAGCCCTAAAGGGATGGATTTCGAGATGATTGAAAATAGGGATGGACGATTAGTATGGGAAAGCCCTAAAGGGATTAGAACCTTTAAATAGGGCTCATAACCCCTCAATTAGGGTTTTGGTCCTGCGCTCATACGTCATGCGTAGGTATCTCTACACCCCGCGTAGGTCATAAACCCTCGCATAGACACTTTGACCTACGCCCTACATAGGATGCCATCCTGCACCCTGCGTAGGACACCCAACTCACATAAATTGCAAAAATAATTATTAGAAATCATACCTGGGATACGAGTGTTACACTACGAGCTCATGCTTTCTACTAGATTTTCAAGTTATTAAATTGTTACTATTCGTCAGAAATAGCAAGAAACATTATTTAATTTATGCATTTTGTCGGGAAGGTTTTAATTTAAATTTGAAAATGCTCCAATTTTAGTATTTAGAAATGATGCCTTTTACTTTAAAGCAAATCGATGTGATGATATTCATGAAACCATCATAAACATAAGAAAGAATAATAATTTATTCTTAAATGTCGATTCAAATGTATCCAAAGAGTGTTTGGATATGTCACGTTTGTAACATTCTCTTCTTGGCCATATAAACATGAAACACATCGCCAAGCTCCAAACGGGTGAGATCTTGAAATCATTTTACTTAAAGTCTGTTGATGTATGCTAGTCTTGTTTATTAGAGACGATGACAAAATCATCATTCACAAAAAACTATAAAAAAGATAAAGATCTGTTAGACCTCATACATACTAATTTATGTGGACCGTTCAAATTAGTCACAAATACATAACGAAATACATTCTATCAAATGTTAAGGGGGAAGAAATTACCAACTTGATTTCTTCCACAACCTATCAATTTCCACTAATGTTTTTCTTTGTTACCATCACAACACCACCCTTTACAATACATAATGTTATCATTAGTGATAACATATAATTAACAATATCTACAATGACTTTTTTTGCATCATCGTTGTCAAGTAGCTCAACAAAATCACTGACTTGAGGATATTTAAAAGTTAACATGATCGTATTATTAGCTAAACATAAATTTATTGCAACCAAATTAACCAACATAGAAAAGGTTATATCCATCGACACATCCAAGAAATTATTCTATCAGTTATAACGTCTTATACTTGAAACTAACATTAGTTTTCTCACATGCCCCTTAGCTACTAATGTCACACCCTAAAACCGGAACGGCAGAAACGTTCGGGGGTGGATGACGTCATGTTTAGTATCACAAGTCATGCATCATAGTAATCAAAGTAATAAACAACCATTTCATTAGAAAGAAAGTGTTTACAAAGTATGTGGTTCACATAACATAGACTACAAAGTAAATAACAAACAAGACATGAAGTTATTATGCTCCATCTTCTGAATCCCAGAGCGTGTACCTGTCTACTGGTCTCCTGAGAATACAAGTTATTTTGAAAGCGTAGATCAGCATTTAAGCTGGTGAGTTCATAAGATTTTAGTGAATGTAAGTAAGTTGTAAGAAAGTTGTAGTAAGTTGTAAGTTCTTTTAGAAAAGTTCGCCTGTTCCTCCAGAAAATCCTATATTTCCTGCTTTGATGAAAGATAAGTAAAAATGACTCTACAATCCTTTCTATGAGTACTAAATGGATACAAGTTATATAAAACTTAGAGTAAACAAACAATCGGTTGTGTGTATCTGCCTTAACCCACAACCAAACAAGGAACAGGAAATGAGGTGGAAGGGACACATCCCATTGGTTGTTAGATCTTTGTTGTATATAACCCTGGTGTATTTACTTGGTACTCACGGAGTTAACTGTAATAGTTCCTTTATATTTGATGAAAACATTCTTTAAGAAAACCCTTATTTCTTTTAGTAAAAATGGTAACCATAATGGTTCCTTCTATAATCACTTAGTTTATACTAGCTATATATAATCTAATATCAGACAGATAGTTAATTGTGTGAATCTTCCCTAAGCCCACAACCAAACAAGGAACATGAAATGAGGCAGAAATCACACATCCAACTACCTATCGGGTATTAATTATATATAACCCTGATGTATAAACTAAGGTATTATAGAATTAACCACCTAAGGTCCTTTAAGTTATACTGGCTTAATAAATGGATTAAACCCTTACTGGTAAGTTTCTAGTTTTGTATACCAAATGTTCTATTTGAAAAGTATGTTTTGTACTAGAAAACGGTGTATTGAATTAGTGTCCTATGACCTGACCCATACGTGGTACTCCTTATCATTACTTGGTGTATACGGAATATATATAGCTAAGATCGAATAGATAGTAGGCTGGGTGAATCTGCTCTAAGCCCACAACCAAACAAGGAACAAGAAATGAAGCGGAAAACACACATCCTACTACCTGTCAGACCCGATTAATATATATCACTGATGTATAAACTAAGGAATCATAAAGTTAGCATTATAGGCCCCTTTCTACTGAATGTACTAGACTCGACTGTTCTGTTTGTCGCTTGAAAAGATGTAAGTTTTCCCTAGTTTATAACTATCTTAACTCGAAAATAGTTTGCATTAACTTTCAAGTGGAACTGTCACAATATGAAAGTAATGGGAAAATGCAAGTACACAGTTGTCTTTTGAATTGACATTCTGAAGTACTGATTACCTTAAAACAAGTTTGTTTTATTAAGGCCATAATGTGATGAGTAGTACCCATACTATACGCTCTCCCTGCAAGAGATTCTGGTTACCAAACGCGACTTCAGCAAACAAATTGCTAAGCCGTGAAGTAGTCTCACATTAAAGTTATCTGATGATGTATACCCAATTTATTATCACCTTTTGTTTAGAAAAATGAGTTAGTGATCATTGGTATAATTAGATCCTGGTTTGTTCTTCTGCTATAGCATCTTAGTATGTTCTTTCTGTTATAGCATCTTAGTATGTTCTTTCTGTTATCGTATCTTAGTATGTTCTTTCTGTTATAGTATCTTAGTATGTTCTTTCTGTTATCGTGTATTGTATCTACCTCACTGTTTCTCTTTATAGTATGTTCTAGTATCTAGTATGAACTGAACCCCTAAACTATACCTATTATAGTTTACTGGTATGTTTACTTGAACTGTTACTGAAAAGACTCATTTATCTATTAAGTTATGATTGTACTTTAAAAACGTAGTTTTATAAACTATAAAGTAACATAACTTAAAAAGAGTTTTTGAAATGTTTTGATCACTTATAAAAACATAAGCAATCCTTTGAAAGATGTTTATAACAAACATTTACACAATTATCATTATGTTCAACTTGTATTCCTCCCCTTAAAAGCATTTAAAACAGTTTAAAAGATTGATTATAGGGGTATGAACTCACCTTATGTGGGTGATTCAAACGAATATGCGCGTAAGGATGAGAAGTTCCCCGAATGAAGTCCCGAGACACAAACGAGTCCTAAATGACATATATGGCATGAATATAGTGTTTATAAGCAACTAACATGCAAGGAAACACCCTTAGGGACTAGGAAACACTTGGACTAAGTGTTAGAATCACATGTGATTGATCAAAGGGGAGTGTACGACCAAGGGAAGTGTGTTCACGGCCACACTTGAGTTTACGGCCATGTTGTTTACGGTCTAGGGTGTTTACGGCCGAGGGAGTTTACGGCCGTAAACTCATAGAGATCACCCTCAAATCGTTTGTTCCAGGTACTTAGGCTAATGATTCTACTAGGTAGCAAGTGTATGAAAGGAATACTCACGATTTTGAAGCCTTAAAAGGGGTTTTCGGCCACCAAAAACAAGTGTGTGTTCTTGGTGTTCTTGAAGATCTAGACAAAATTGGTGAATTCGTGGATGAAATCATAGGGGTGTACTAGATTGGGAAGGATATCAAGGAATAAAAGGAAGAATCACTTACAATTTGGACGAGAAATGGAGTAATTCTTGATGATACTTGAGAGAGAATGGAAGTTTGCGGCTAGGACTTGAAGAAATGAAGAAAAATGTAGTAAACTCTCATATATGGAGGATAGTTTACGGCCACCAAGAGTTTACGGCCGTAAACTCCTTGTCATGGAGTTTCCGACTCGATTTCAACTCGAAGAACTTTAGCTGACACTTCCCTAAACCCAATGCTTGAATGTACTGAGCTTAGAACCCTAAACGGACTCTAAACAATGCTAACTGATAGCAGAAACGAGTCTGACACACGGTTGAATTTGAGTGGCTGGACTTCACAAGGCAAAAAATTTCGGGTTGTCACAACTAAGAAATATTTAAAATAGTTCATTTTGTGAGTTCTTTTATGATCTTCCTCTAACAAATAAAAATCTTTTGTCACATGTCATATTCTTATTGATTTAGCCACATGTCATTTTGTGGTTATTTTCAATTTTATTAAATTCCACATAATATTTAAATGTAATAACTGTAAAAAATATAATAATAAATGAATATAAATTTCATTAATTGACTTTCCTTTTAATTTGAAAATTTTATTTAGTAGAGTAAATAATTTGTTTAAATTTAAAAGAGAAAAAATACTTTAATTTTAATAATTCAATATTTTTTTAATTTTTTTTTATAAATTCAAACTTCTCAATGTTTAGAATTTTATATTTAATTTTTTTCTTTTAAATAAACTCATATAATACATGAGTTTTACACTTAATTGATTAACATACCAAAATTGAAATATCAGAAAAGAAGATAGAAAGATACATCTATGCATACATCTCACGATTAAAAAGAGTATAGTTCATACTGTAACTTTTAACAGAAAATTTTTATTACGAAATTAACAAATATCTCAAATAGTTAGAGATGTAACTTTTTTTTTTATGAGTTTCTAACCTTTCTAAAAAAATCATATGGAGTTATATTACGAGTTATGTTTCACGATTTAAATGGTTATCCTATGACAAATATAAAAAAAATTGATTCTTTTCTACTAAATATTCAAAAAAATGGTTATTTTGTTATATTAAGACCCCATATCCGGTCATTTTTGGAATTAATATAACTATAAATGATAATATATATATATATATATATATATATATATATATATATATATATATATATATATATATATATATATATATATGCATTATAAATTATAAAATAGTTTTAATATAATACAATGTACTATCTTTAAATATACAAATAATTATTTTGGCTCGGTGGGAAGTTACCTTATGTCCGTGTTTCCTACTCCTGTTACTGTTCTTCACTTGTTGGAAGTTATGAGAGCTAATATCTTTTGGGGGGCTGATTTGGAGGAGAGGAAGATGCATTGGGTGAAGTGGAACAAAATTCTAGCTTCTAAACAGGATGGTGGTCTTGGTGTAGGAAGTCTCTTTGCTTTTAATAGAGCTATGGTGTTTAAATGGCGTTGGAGATTCTTTCATGATTCTCAGCTTCTTTGGGTGAGAGTAGTTAAAAATATTTATTGGTTTGATGGTGGTCTTGCTACTTTGTCTCCCCGTCAGTCTTATTCAGGACCGTGGAATAGTCTCATTCATATGATTGCTAATCTCCAGGATAGGGGATAGATCTCCTCAAACTTTGTCCGACTAGAGTTGGAGACGATGCTCTTACTAGTTTTTGGCATGATAAACGGATCTTTGATAGCTCTCTTGCAACGACTTTTCATAGAGTCTTCACGTTGAATGTGCATAGAGGAAAATCCGTGAAAGAGATATTTCTTATAGGATGGGATCCGGGTGATCTCTGTCGGTTATCTAGGGGTGGTATTGAGCAGAGTCAATGGGATGCGTTTATAGAAGTGGTCCAGAATGTTCGACTCCTTGATAGATCCGACAGATTGGGTTGGCTCGCCGATGCATCAGATATGTTTTCTGTTTCCTCAGCCAACACCTTTATTGATTCTTCTACTCTTGCTGATACTGATATTCCGTGTGATACTCGTTGGAACAATTGGGTTCCAATAAAACTCAATATCCTGATGTGGAGGATCAAACTTGGAGGTATTCCAACTAGGGAAAGGTTGTCTCATCATGGTGTGGAGGTGCAATCAATCATGTGTCCATTATGTAGTGCTGCAGTGGAGACCATTGATCACCTATTTGTTGGATGTAGAGAATTGTTGGAAATTTGGAGTCGTATTGCTATTTGGTGGGATGTTCGTCTTCCGGATAGGTTTGCTATTGATGATATCATGAGGTGGGCTGATTCTACAAGTTTGAGGGTTGGCTAAAGAAAAGCTTTTGACGCGGTAATTATCTCGGTTTTTTTGTGTCTTTGGAATTTTAGAAATAATTTTGTTTTTGACCCGACTATTCCTAGGAAATCCGATCTATTTGATGCGATTTTAGAGAGGATATTTTTTTTGGATTTCTAATAGGTCTAGCAAAACTACGATCAGATGGATTTCTTGGTTTCATAATCCGGTTCTAGCTTCGATTTTGATGTAATTGTTGTTTTCTTTTTCTAGCTTCTAGCTATTTTTTTTTATTATAAAATCTTTCGCAATTCAAAAAAAATATATATATTAAAGAAAGATAATTGTAAAATTGACAATAAATAATATAATTATTTAATATTAAGGATGAATTTTTTAATATTACACTCTACATGGAAGAAGTATCACGCGGAGTGTGATATGAAGGGAGCAAATTTGAAAGGAGAAATAGCAAATTCATGACGAAAATGAATTTTATTCATTTATGTGATAGTAATCCAAGAACAAAGGCCAAATGGCCATGACTTGTTTGATTCGAAAGTCCACACTCTCATTTAATTTTAAACAACGTGACAAGAAAAACGCGCTTTATAAAGAGCTACAAGCAAATTGTTTATTTTTGTATTTATTCTTATAGATACTACCTTCATTGAAAATATTATTTTGTAGCTATTTACATTAGATTATACAAGTGATAAAATTGAGTCAAAACAAGTGTTTTTAGAGTAAAAGTGAGTTGGATCAATTGGATTGAAAAGCTTTCTATCCAAGTTTTACGTTTTTTAAATAGTTACTATGATTACAAAAAATTATATTACTTTAATAATATCTTAACACTTAAATAAAATAATTTAAAAAGTTATATGATTAAAAACATATATAGGACAATCTTTGACCCATTAAACACATATTTCCTTTTTAGTCAAATTTGTTGATTTTGTAAATTGGATATATCTCTAATAGAAAATATCAAAAGAGAGACTCATGACTCAAATCATGTATAATAAGACATTGTTTCTCCACTCGGACATACCATTGCACCAGGTAGAGTGAACAGTGATATGATCTCATAATTCGTCAAATGGTCTTGGAACTCTTTATTCGTGTGCTCACCATCACGATCAGAGTAAACATCTTTAATGGTCTTGTCGCGCTGATTTTATACTTCATTATGAAAATCCTTGATCGTTTCAAATGATTCATGCTTATTTCTAATCAGTTAGATATATCCATACATAATGAAATCATAAGTAAAGGTTATGAAGTAGGTGTATATATCTCTAGTTGTAGCCCTAATGTGTCCACATATATTTGTATAAGCCTTAATATATCTTAAGTTATGTCTTCGATGTTGGAGAACGAATCCTTATTCATCTTTCCAAACAAATAGGAATCACATAAATTAAATGACTCATATCCACTTAATTCCAAAATTCATTATGGGTCGAGGTTTCCCATGCATTTCTTGTTAATGTGTTTGGCACAACAGTCACATAAATATGTTTGATTCAAGTCATACTTAGATCTTTTAGCATTTAAGGTATATACTGAATTTAAGAATGATACATAATTATGGTGTAACACCCATTTTCCAGGATGGATTTGATTTGGGGTTTCAAGGAGTCGAAATGTCGAATTTTTGGAAGAAATGGGGTCTCACGACGTGACCTTTCAATGGTCACAACGTGAGAAGGGTTAAAAGGTAAATTGTGTTCCAGACTGATCTCACGATGTGAGGCATAGAAGCTCACGATATGAGAACTGATGCAGCCCAAGCCCATGATCTTTTAGGGTGTCCTTCATATTTAAGCCCCTTTAAACTCATTTTAGGGTTCATTATCAGCCTCTAAACCCCCTTTCACCTCAGAAAATCCTAGCCTTCATTCCTTGCTTGATTCTTGGTCTTTTTGGAGAAATTATTGGCTTAAAGAAGAAGAGAAGAAGAAGAAGAAGAAGGTGATCTTTTGGTGAGGTTTGCAAGGAATCATCATCATCATCACCTCACATTGTTTCTGGACCCTTGTAAGTGTCAAAGCTTCCACCTTTATTGTTGTTTGTGGCTAGATCTATAATTTGTCCAACTTTTCTCCTTGGTTGAGCAATTTTGAATGAATGGAAGCCTTAAAGTTGGAAACTTTATAGGTTATAAGGGTCTTTAGAGTGTCATGAAGATCAGATATAGTGAATAGTAGGGTTTTGGAACCTTGCATGAAAGTTGGATAATCTTTTCTTCAATATTGATCCAAATAAGATCTAGACATGCATTGGACATACATGTCTTAAAAGCATCGACTTTCAAGTGTATTATGGAGTTATAAGACCTTCTGGAAAGTTAGAGTAAAAGGTTTAATGGATTAAGGACTTAAATCTTTGGATTTGGCTTCAGATTGTGCTCACGACATGAGGCAAAGAGGCTCACGACGTGAGATTAGAAGACCTCATTTTCTGTTGAGTTATTTGAGGCTTACGACATGATAGAAGGCTGCTTACATCATGAGGTCAGCCATAATGATTCTCTAGGTCTAAGTTGGTTGAGTTGAGTCAAGATGAGTTGGAATCAGACCGGGTGGACTCTCACAATGTAACCAAGGGCTGATCACGACATGAGGATGAATAATTGTCATCATGGGCAGTTGCTTTGACTTTGACCATTGACTTTTGACCCGGGTTTGCTTTTGGTCAAGATGTCTGATTTTAGTGTGTAATCTAAGTTTGGACCTTGTATGACATAATATGAGTGTTGTAACAGCGGTTGTGAGGCTTTTAGCTGTGGTTTAGCTAATTCGTGATTCAGGTGAGTCTCTTCACTATACTTGGAGGTCGAAGGCACCAATGCCAACCCAATTGAATGTGTTATGTAGAATGCTAGTTGTTTTTGTGACCCTTGCATTGTATGTTGGGCTGGGCCTATTGGCGTGCATGTAGGGTTGGGCCCATTTACATGAGTGGGTTGGGCCCATATTATGTTGGGCTGGACCCATTTAATGACAGGCTAGGCCCATAGCATGTCAGGTTGGGCCCATTGTATGACAGGCTAGGCCCGACTGTATGTTGGGATGGGCCCATTGATTAGGAAGGGCTAGGCCTATTGATATGTATAGTATGTGGTATTTTGGAGAACTCACTAAGCTTTGTGCATACAAATTCATGTTTATCGTTTCAGGTACTTCTGGTTCGAAATGGAAGAGCCCGACATGACTGCACAACATCCCCCAACGTTTTCCACCTTGGTTATTTATGACTTTTGATCTGATGTTTAAATGATATAATCACTTTGGTTGGTTTTGGAACGAATCGTTTGTGTTGATTATGGATTTAAAAATAAAAATTTTACTGTGATATATTGGGACATTACAAGTTAGTATCAAAGCCTTGGTTTGAGGGATTCGGGTACACTCTCGGGTGTGACTGAACTCAAACTGAAGAATTGGTAATCTTTGAAAGAAAATAAGTTTCTAAAAAGATTTTTTTATAAAGAAAAATGGGGTGTGATGCGTGCAATGAATCGAGCTCAAGTAAATGATTCTCAAAATACCCATACATGTTGATATGTTATATGATATGAATGCTTGCATGTTAGGATAAAGATAATGATACTTTCCGGAATTGCATGATAGATTGGCCTGATATGTGATTCCTTGCAGCCTATAAGTAATTGGATGCTATGTTAGATTTGGAATTTATATTGGTAGAAATGATTGCTAGGTGTATGCTTTAAAAATTGTATACGAATAGGATCATATGGCCGTAGAATGACTAATTTTGCCTTATTTCCTATTCCTTGTCTGCTTGTGGTCCTAGGATAGAATCATTTATGCAACAGTCTATTTGATCATGTATTGTGTATAATTTGCATGCATAAGGCAACCGACAGTGAGAGTAGAAGTTCCTAGCATGGTTGTAGCAAGTGATCTTGGGATGTCCTATGATTGGTTATGGCTTGGAGTGTTACTGCACGAATAGTGCTTGCTTTGTGCTTTGTGGGATTCTTGTTGATGTAAGTTAACCATTAAGTGAATACGTTATGTTACATACTACAAAGGTTGAATAATCTCAGAGTGATGGATTTGGTCTTATTGCACAACTCTTGTCTGAGTCCAACCGTTGTAGGGTTGACTCAGTTGATTATTTGAGCTTTGTTGGATGTCATGTTATTCATGAAGTGGTTAACTAACATAAGTGAGAGTCCTTCAACAGCTGTTGGCAGGGTGAGGTCGGGAACCTAGGAGAGCCTAGGAAGTGTTTTAGTGGGTATGGATGCGCTGTTTAGCGAGTATTTGGAATACCAGTATGAGAAGGTGACTTAGAAGATTCGAGATAATTCTTGAGGAAAGTATGGATATGTGTGGAAGGTAATATTGGGCCTGTACTACTGAAAGCAGAGGATCCATACTCGAATCGAGGCACGGAGGTTCTAGTAAGCCGATAGGATGAGGAATTTTATGGGTATGATCTGATTTTGTATGGTTGCTTTTCAGAATGGTGACGATCATGTGTGGAGGAGGTTCAGGTTCTGGTTCATGCTCAGGTAATGGCATTGAATCGATGGATGAGCAGATGTGGGACTTCATTTCGTCAGAGAGCACCCACTGTATTTTGGAACAGACTCCTATGATTTTCGGTTTGGTTAAGGAGGGGATCATGGATATTATGGAGGAGCGTCAGGACGTGTACCGCTCTGGGATTATGTAACTTCTAGATGAGCGACTCGGGGCTTTTCGGACTGAGATCGTGGCAGGACAATTTGGAGTGCGGACTCCCTCCTTTTGGGAGTTCAAAGCATGTGGATCTCTGGAGTTATTGGGGCTAAGGACCCCATTACTAGCCACGATGGATCGCTGACATGGAGAATGCTCAGCGGACGAGCTTCTACCCTAAGGGGGAAAACCTGGGATTTGTATCTTGTCTTTTAAGGGACCGAGCCCGTGACTGGTGGGAGGAGGTCGGTAGTACATTAGGATATGTGGCCGTGGTGGCCATGTCTTGAGAGGAGTTTGTCACGAGATACCAGGAGGAGTTTACACTAGCGATTGAGGTGCAGCAACTGGAAAAAGGGATTTTTAGGACCTTCGTTAGACTACTGAGACTATGGCAAAGATCACTACCAAGTTTCAGGAGTGGGCTTTATTGGTTCCACAGTATACGGAAGACGAGGAGATGAAGAAGGCAAGGTATCATGATATGTTAAGGTATGACATCAAGGAGTGTGTGATCTTTTGAGGGTGCAAGACCCTAAATGATATGATTGCTAGAGCCTATGAGCAGGAGATTGAATTAAAGCACCTTGGGAAGAGGAAGTCAGGGCAGATTCAGACCGCAGTGGGACATGCGAAAAGGCCCATGACTCAGGATTCGCGAATGAAACACCATAAGGGCCAGGGCCATTGAGCCAAGTGCGGTAGGACTCATGAGGTGAGTTGTTATGAGAAAGAAGGGGTTGTTTCAGCTGTGGTCAGACTGGTTATTTCAGCAGGGATTGTCCTCGAGGCTCGTTTCTGATATGTTTTCACTGCAACCAGGTGGGCCATAAGAAGGTCGACTGTCCGAGGTTGTTGGGTGGAGCAGTGAGTGCACCTTCTCCGGTTACTTTGAGGATCACTGATGGTCGTGAGGATATGGTGGAGGCCCCAACAGTGAGGAGCCGATAATTGCAGCTGCAGGTAAGGGAGACTAGAGTTCCACCGAACGCTGTCATGGGTATGTTCATTTTCGTTTTCTTTTTTGATCATGCATTTGTATGTGTAAGACATTATTTTCAGTTTAGTTAGTCCCCATCTAGGAATCATATTTTTGTTATGATTGTCTTGTTATTATTATCGATGGGTTAGTTCAGCATAATGGGTTAGAGGAAGTTGTTGTGTAAGTTTACTTGATTGCCAAAATTCAAGATGGTTGTGGGGTGTAAGGGATTGGTTAGAATTCGAGTGCAAGTGAGTTGCTGCCAGGTTGATGTTTTCAGGATTGTGAGGTTGGTACTCGCAACAAAAGCTTTAAGGGAAGGATCTCACGGGAGTTGGTTGTCCCTTTTGATACAAAGAAGTCAGATTTCAGAGGTGTTTGTGTCTCTCAGGATGGATGAGAAATGATTTTTGATAGAATCTTTGGTCCGATTGCTGCCACTATTAGGGTAAGAGCAGTAGTGAGTGGTTAATGATTTTAGTCGCATGGGTTAGGTCAGATGCTAGGATTGTCAAAGGAATTTAGATTGTATCTTTATAGATGTTTGGAGTGCATCAATCTTCCGACAAGTAGGTTGTTGGGTTAGTGATCCGTCCATTCTGGTAAATGGATTTATCATTCATTGTCTCTATCGAGGTTGGCAGAGTGCAATCGAATCCAAGTTGGGGAGAATCATTTAGATTAATGGTTGTAACTCTAGATGTGGGCCCAGTAGGGGTTCCATACCTTAGTCAAGTGGCGAGCCAGTTTTAGTTGCGGTTGAATTGAGGTTTGTGCAAGAATAGGAAAATCAGGACCTTTTGTCGAATGGGAGGCGCATGGAGGATTTTTGATTAGGTTAAGGTTGAGGGTTGTGTTAGAGCCTCTCTGCCTGTTCTTTTCTAATGAAGGCTTTAGGGTTTGAAGCATGACCCAAACACCTGATTGGGGTATATTCGAATGTGGTTTTGCCTCATGATTGATTATGTTTTGGTATGGTAGATGGAGAGCAAGACCATGGCTAAGCCCATGGATGATTTGGAAGTGTTGTAAGACTACGGGTAGCTGCAACATTCATAAGATTGATAGACTGTCGTGGAAGTGTTGTAAGTCTATGATGGAGTCGTAGCATTCACTAGGATGAGATAGATTGTTACAGGAGTGTTTGTTGGATTGTGGGAGGATCACGGCGCATGCTTGGGTTAAGTTGGACCGTTATTGTTGGTTGACCAATCCTTGTTGGGAATGAGGGATACTGGAGCTATGTCGGTATTTTAGGCATGTATAGTGGGTGAGACCCATAGGCGAGGCTTGTTCGATTATGTAGATTAGGTGAGACCCGTGCGTGAGGCCCGTTTGGTTATGATATATTGAGTGAGATCTGTAGGTGAGGCTCGGTTGGCTATGATAGTATGGTTGAAACCCATGGGCAAGATCTGGTGGATTAGGTAAACTTAGGTTAGCATATCGTTTAGGCGTTAGAGGATTTGCATAGAGCAGTAAGTGCGTGACTCCTGAGGGTGGGACCCAGTATTAGTTGACTTAGTTAAGGTGTTAGATAACAATTAGAGTAGGGAGAATATGTGATCAACAGACCTAATCCATGTGGTAGTTAGGCTAGGGTAGCCTTTATCTATTAGACTCTCGGGTGGAGTCTCGTGGTGTAACCAAGTGCGGGATTGTCAGTCTCACCAGTCGGTTAGGGTTTGTTCATCTCAGTATAGTAGAAGGTCATCATGGATGTATGAGATCTCAGTTAGATCGAAAATGCGATTTTTTGGTTATCGACATTTGAGTTTTAGATTGGCCTGACATGGCAAGACTTTCTTTGGAGTTCCACCTTGTTTTCAAATGGAAGGTTTCAACAGTGATGAATGGTCAGGGATTCTGTTTTCTAATTATCCGCAAGATAATTCAGGGTCGAAAAGGTTTTGTTCAGTTCGGGTCGCGCAATGGAGTCATATTCACTGTATTTCATAATGGCTTTGTATGTCAGGAAGTCAGACAAGGTATTAGATTTCTGGATGTTGGACAGAGTAGTGTTGGTTATTCTTCTTTGGTTAAATAAGTAGGGTAAGGTTTCGTTCGTCATCAGCGTATGTGAGTCCTGATAAGGTTGGGTTCGATTGTGGTATTGGAAGGTCTCGTATGTATGAGTCGACTCCTCAGTCTGAATTGGGGTGCATGACGAATTTTTTGAGTCGTCTAGACGACCTGAAAGGTAGTAAGGAGTGATTTCTAGGACGAAATCTAATTTAAGTAGGGGTGAGTTGTAACACCTATTTTCAAGGATGGATTCGATTTGGGGTTTCAAGGAGTCAAAAGGTCGAATTTTCGGAAGAAATAGGGTCTCACAATGTGACCTTTGAGTGGTCACGATGTGAGAAGGGTTAAAAGGTAAATTATGATTCAAACTGATCTCACGACGTGAGGCATAAAGGATCACGATGTGAGAATAGATGCTGCCCAAGCCCATGATCTTTTAGGGTTTCCTTCGTATTTAAGCCCGTCTAAACCCATTTTATGGTTCATTATTAGCGTCCAAACCCCCTTTCACCTCAGAAAACCCTAGCCTTCATTCCTTGCTTGGTTTTTGGCTTTTTTGGATCATTTCTTGGTTTGAAGAAGAAGAGAATAAGAAGAAGAAGAAGAAGGCGATCTTTTGGTGAGGCTTGCAAGGAATCACATCATCATCACCTCACATTGTTTATGGACCCTTGTAAGTGTCAAAGCTTCTGCCATCTAAGTTTTGTCAGACTTTTCTCCTTGGTTGAGCAAGTTTGAATGAATGGAAGCCATAAAGTTGGTAACTTTAGGGGTTATAAGGGTCTTTAGAGTGTCATGAAGTTCAGATCTAGTGAATGGTTGGGTTTTGGAACATTGCATGAAAGTTGGATGATCTTTTCTTAAATATTGATCCAAATGAGATCTAGACATGTATTAGACATACATGTCTTAAAAGCATTGACTTTCAAGTGTCTTATGGAGTTATAAGACCTTTTGGAAACTTAGAGTAAAATGCTTAATGGATTAAGGACTTAAATATTTGGATTTTGGCTACATACTGTGGCCACGATGTGAGGCATAGAGGTTCACGACGTGAGATTAAAAGAACCCATTTTTTCTTGAGTTATTTGAGGCTCATGATGTAACAGAAGGCTGCTTACGTCGCGAGGTCAGTCCCAATGATTCTCCAGGTATGAGTTGGAATCAGACTGAGTGGACTCTCACGACGTGACGGAGGGCTGGTCATGACATGAGGATGAACAATTGTCATTATGGGTTGTTGGCTTTGACTTTGACCGTTGAATTTTGACCTGGGTTGACTTATGGCTGATTTTAATGTGTAATCTAAGGTTGGACCTTATATGATATGATAGGAGTGATGTAGCAGCGATTGTGAGGCTTTTAGCTGTAGTTTAGCTGATTCGTGATTCAGGTGAGTCTCTTCACTATACTTGGGGGTCGAAGGCACTAATGTCAGCCTATTGGAATGTGTTATGTAGAATGGTAGTTGTCTTTGTGACCCTTGCATTGTATGTTGGGTTGGGCCCATTGGCATGCATGTAAGGTTGGGCCTCTTGCATGATTGGGTTGGGCCCATAGTATCTTCGGTTGGGCTAATTGTATGACGGGCTAGGCCTATAGTATGTCAGGCTGGACCCATTATATGACGAGCTAGGCTCAATTGTATGTTACCTATTTATTAGGAAGGGCTAGGCCTATTGATATGTATGGTATGTAGTATTTTGAGGAACTCACGAAGCTTTGTGCTTAGATTTTCATGTTTATGGTTTCAGGTACTTCTGGTTCGAAAGGGAAGGGACCGACGTGACTGCACAACATCCCCCGACTTACAGTTTCATGTTTATGACTTTTACTCTGATGTTTAAATGATAAAATCAACGTTTGTTTTGAGTATGTCTTTAAAAATAAAAATTTTACTATGAATTTTTGGGACGTTACATATGGATATCAGGTTCAGAAATACTATTGTGAAGTAAAACATTAAAATAAAAAATATTATTTTTATAATAATAAAAAAAAGACGACAATTACTAAAGGCACGTTGATAACCAATACGACTTCTCAAAAGGGAAACTGAGATAATGCCTACATTAATTCTTGGAGTGTATTGAAAATCATCTAATGTAATAGTGAGACCGCTTTTTAACTTCATCTCATAGCTTTTAACGCATTCTACATGTGAATGTGTCTTGTTACCAACAAATAAGTGTAACTAGGTTTATTTTCGTGCTTATGCTAAATCCATGCTTAGTTTTATACATGTGAGATCCATAACTTATATAAAAATACCCAAGAATTAGATGAAAAGCATACAATTCTATTTGATACAATTGTAAGTAGATGCATGACTTGTTGGATCACTTGACGATTTAGTGTTGCTATCTTTCAGCTCAAAGGGGTATTTAAGACAATTCCTAATCCACTGTCTAATTTCTCCATAATGGTAGCAACTGACATCCATTATTTTCCTTTCCTTTTTCTCTGTGTGTGGAACATTGTTAGATGCATTTTATTTATCTTTTTAGTATGTTTATTTGATGTATTTTTGTTGCATTTTACCTTTAAGTTTATGGAATTTAGTAATGTTGGGACAACTCATAGTTTCTTGGTGGAACGTTGTCATATACACAATTTTGGGTGGGTTTAAGGTACATTTAAAGGTGTAGATGGATTCAAGATTCTTAAAGGAGGTCCTAATCAAAATCTTAAAAGAAATACGAAAAATATATGAAGAAAAAGTATTCGGAAATACAGCAGACTACTTATGCCATGTGAATTTACTTGTAGGTGCACTAATTGAGGATTAGTCATTTTTTTTTCACATGGGTCACGTGTTGGGAAGACATACTGAAAAAAGCATTGTACTTTTGCAAACTTTTGGTTTTGGGCATCATACTTGTGAAGGCACATGGCTTGTATGATTTTATATGAGTCATGTGAAGCTTAAGACAAACATATTTTCTAGGTTTGGAACACATATGGTGATCATTAATGATGGTGGAACCTATTTTTGTAATCATACATTCAAAGTCGTGCTAAATAAATATGGAGTGATACATACGATTTCCATATCAAACCATCTACAAACCAACGGGCAAGATGAGGCGTGTAATTGGAAAATAAAGGGTATTTTGTAAAAAAATGGTGAAACCAAGTAAAAGGGACTGGAGTACTTGGCTAAATAATGCATTATAGGCATACCGAAATGCTTTAAAAAAACACACTGATATGTCCCCATATTGCCCCGTATTAGGAAAAACATGTCGAGTATCAATAGAGTTAGAGCACAAATCATATTAGGCAGTGAAGCGGTTTAACATGGATATAGACGAATCATAAGTAAGAGAAATTTAGAGATTCAATAGCTCAAGGAAATTAGGAATAATGTGCATGAGAATGAGACAACTTACAATGAGAATACAAAGGCATTCCACGATAACATGATCTCCAAGAAGGTATTCACTGTATTTACTGTAGGGAAAACGATACTTCTATACCTTTCTCATTTTAAGTTTATATATGGTAAATTATGGTTCCAATGGGTGGTACCTTTTGTTGTTACTAACGTTTTTAAGCATGGTGCAATTATGATAAAGAGTGAAGAAACCAGAAAAGTATTCAAGCTGAACGGGCATTACTTGATGCCCTTTATGAAGGTTTTGAGGCAAAGAAAGAAGAAGTAGAGGTGTAGGGGCGCCCATATTAAAAAGGATGAAATATTCAAGGGGCAAGTTGTGCCAATAACAATAAAAAAAGGCGGCTAACTGGGAGGAAATGTGAGGGTATTTTTGTAACTTTTTTAAAATTTAATTTGAACAATTCTAAATGATTTTTTATGTTCCATTTTTTTAACTTTATAATCCTTTAAAATGATCCCAGGAGCCAAAAAAATATTTTTAATACTGGTCGGGAATGCATGAGTTGGAAAATGACTTCGATGGTCAGCAGACCATCTAGGTTGTGTAATATTGGTCATAGATTCCATAAGGGTCATGTATCTTTATTGATTTTATTTTTTGCCACTTTTTTCACGTGCTCGTGTCATGAAAACTTATTCATCAAATACACAGTTCGTGTATTGATTTCAGACAACTATGACTAAAAGAAATAAAAGTCAGGTTTCTACACTAACTATTGGATTCACTTACAAATCTCAATTTTTATCTCTCTTCTACAGCATGCTTCAACTAACCCTTCTTTACAAACCATAGGAACTACAAATATTTTCCCAAAATCAAGTTTAAAGGTATGGAATTTCAACTCTTTTTCCCTTTACTTCTTACTTGAAGGTTTAAAGTGTCCAGTCTCATGATGAAACTAGGTTTTATCCCCAATCCTTAACTATTTAATTTTGAAAATTGCTGCTTAAAGTTGATATCTTTAGCAGGTTAATGCTTGGAGAGAGTGTAAGAGAGTGGAAAACAACATCACGTCCAACAACACGACTCCAATATGTTTACTGCAATAATCAAGCTTTGCATTTTTTTGGTTTTTTTGCTCGTAAACAATGACTTTTCTGTTGGCTATCAACTTTACCGACACTACTTTACTATCATAAAATGTTTTGGCATGATATATATCCAGCCAGTCCATACCCAATACAACATCAAATCCCTTGATTCCAATCGGTAGTAAATCGATATAAATTTTTTTCCTCGTCTATCTCAACAAAACACTTTCGATAAACATGTTATACCAGGACATGCTCCCTAGTAGCTACTCCTCTTTCAATTCCTTCACTTAAGGGTTCTAAGGAAACATTTAATTTCTTTTAAAATTCATAAGATACAAATGAATAATTTACACCATAATCAAACAAGATACTTGACACCACATCATGTGTCTCTCATGCCTCTTCAACAGTAATCTGAAACTAACATACCTTGAATTTGTAGGTTCCTCTTTCTTGATTGTCGTAGGAGCTACAACCTCTAGTTTTATTTTGGGCATTTATTACTATAGTGTCCTTTTTCATGACACCAACACTTGACATCTTTCAGATCCTTAACTTTACAATCCATAACTTTGTGACCTTTTCACAACGATGAAAAATTTCCACACTTCTTACACTTTGGAACTTCTTCGGACTTCGAACCACCAATCAAAAATGAAATTTCTTATTAATATTAGAAGAATCGTTATACGATTGCCTTTTTCCACTTTTTTTTTGTTCCGACGCCATGCGATTTATCATGTCTTCCACATTTAAAGCGGCTACAATTGCATCATCCAGAGTGTTCACCTTGTTTTTACTTCAACTTCATAATCATCATGTAACTAACCTTTTGTGTAACAGCTCACATGATCCCTTTCAGTTGGGAGCGTGTCTCCAAAAACCAACAAAATATTTGTGAACTTCTTAGTATATCCCTCAATTAATGAATTTCCTTTCTGTAAATCAAAGAACTCATCAACTAGCTTCTCCACATCATGATTAGCACAATATTTTGGCTTTATACATTTAACAAATTCATTCCAAGGCATTATTACCTTTGCATCATCTACAAGAATATGACATTGTCTCCCACCTAGCAATAACTTGACATTTTAACATTTGAAAAGTATACAAACTTCTTTAATCGTCTCTACAACCACTAGCCCTAAGAGTTTAGGTAATATCAATGATCCATTTCATAGCCACTTTCGGATACCGACTTCCTTCATATTCTTTAGGGTTACATGCCGTAAAAGTTTTAAAAGAACAACCCTTGTTTGTATTAACTTGTGGATTGTTTTAATAAGATCCTTGAGTACGTGCATGTGACGTACCTGAGGAATTTCCAGTGATAACAAAGGAGGCATCTGATAAGTTAATTGAGGAGCTCCCAAACGTTCATTTAGTATTTACGTTATTTATTGCTTAGTATCCTCCCTCATAACATTCATAATCCTTTCAATTACTTCCCTAGCATCCGATTGTGGGTTTAGGTCTTCTCCCGTACTCACTTCACCCTCATGCTGCAGTTCATGACCACCTCCTGAGTTTGCCATTTCCTTTTAAGTTACTACATATTAGTACTCAAATACCATCATAAAATGTCTGTTTATATATATATATATATATATATATATATATATATATATATATATATATATATATATATATATATATATATATATATATGATGACGTGCCCTAGCGAGTACGGAAGAATCGCGCCCGGTCACGATTGAAAACGCCCCAAGGCGTAGCGTGCCCGACCGGCTAAACCCAACGGAATCTAGCGCCCGCCAGCGCCCCTAAGACAGGGCACTCCCGAAGAAAGGCTCGGGCCCGCCTGGGTCGCCTTTCGCCCCGGGACAAATATAAGGGTCAAACGACAAGGCAGGTGCACAAAGCACTACCGCCGCAACCAATCGTTAGCTCTGACAGATTCAGGAGCACGATCCTCCAATCAGCGTCCTCGATCCTGTCGGGTCTGACGCCCTTGTCCCATACGGACTAACAGGGGAGTTCAGTATAAATGCTATCCTCGATGCCTTGAAAAGCAACTGATTCTCTCCCAGTTTACTCTCTACTCAACCCTAAAGAATACCCACTGACTTGACCGTCGGAGCGTTTTCCCGGGAGCTCCTCCCGGAGAATGACTGATGACCTCTTTCTTACTGTGACCTCGCAGGTTCACCGGAGTCACTCGGTCCGAAGGACGCAGAGCAAAGTTCAAGATCACATCATTTGGCGCCATCCTTCGTGTGACGAAAAACAAAACAAAAGCACCTAACCCATCATAAAAATGGCATCCGGTGATACATGAGGAATCGGTGGAATGCCAACCAGCCCTATTCAGTCTACGGCGTCGCTAGAACAAACCGCTACATCGCCTTCCGCGATAATCACCAGAGAAACATCAAACGAGGGCGGTTCCGTGGTAGTTGTCGTACTACCGGCTGAACAAGAGCAACCATCCAATGGAGGACAACCTCCCTCCGCCGTTGTGTCAACAACGAGCGTCCTAACACAGATACCCCAACTTCCAACAGCGCCAACCAATACGAGGACGTCGGCGGTGGGAGACCACAGTGTCACACCAACTCTTTTCTAACAATCGTCGACACATCTGACGACAGCTATACAACCGGTGGTTCTCCAGACACCACCACCAAACGACACGACTGTTGCACAACCGGTGGTTTTCCAGACACCACCACTATTAAACCAGATAGCAGGCACACAACTGGTGGTTTTCCAGACACTACCACTGTTAAACCAGATGGCAGGCACACAACCGGTGGTCTTCCAGACAACACCACCGCCAAACCAAACAACAGGGATACAATCCATGTTTTTCTTACTATCGATAGCACAGATGGCGAGAGAAGCGTTAGTAGCTCTCCAAACGCTACTGCTAGACCAGCCAGTGAGAAACCAAAAAATGGCCTTCCCGACACCCTTTTTTCCAGCGAATATCCTTTTTCCTCCTACAATCCCGCATTACCAACAGATCACACCTAACAACCTCCACATACAAAGCTCGCCCATACTTCCCACCCAGATGCTAACATTACCATTTCCACACCAAGCATTATATGGGCCAAACCCTAGCCACTACTCTCCCTATAACATCACGATTATGCATCCAGATGCCATGGCTCAACAATACAACTCACAGGGTGCTCTCGCCGTCCCAAACCAAGACTGCCTATTGCGCAGTGTGACATCTCCATTTGCCAAAGAGCATCTAGATTACGAAATCCCAAACACAACAAAACTGCCACACCTAAAGACCTACAACGGAACCACAGACCCTGATAGCCATATCGACACGTACGAGTGTACGATGACATCGCTCAAGCTGGATGAGCGCTTCTGGTGTACGTATTTTCCAACAACCTTGGATGGCAATGCAGGAACGTGGTTCAAGACGTAGAGACCAGGAAGCATATACACCTTTGGGCAGTTAGAGTACCTATTCTTGACACATTTCATGCAGTTGAGGAAGTACAAAGGAGATTCACACTCGATCATTGGCTGCAAACAGAAGTGTTAGAACAAAGTTCTTTTAGGATCGTTAGATTCTATGCAAGCAAACAGTTAAGAATGTAATTAAGAACACAAGAATGGCTTTGAATATGTCGTATGATTAATACTTCAACACCTCAGAAGAGGTCGATTAAGAACTTCGACTGTAGAGGTGTTTAGGGTTACAAAACAATGAACGTAATAATCAACACCGTCTAATGCATACATGCATGCATATTTATAGTATAACCCTAGCAGATAAACATGGATGGACAGGCCCAATCCGGATACAAAACATAAAGCCCAAGACGCAACACAATTAGACTCAACAATCTCCCCCTTTGCGTCAATGGGTCCGAAAGCTCACTTCGGTTGAGCTGCAGAAGTCTTCTCTATTGTTTTGAACACCTTCGGAATGATAGCCAGCAAATGATGACGGAACGTTATGTACCACCGAAGCATGTCAGTAAAATTCTTCTTGTCAGCTTCTGAGTTCTGCTTGCACCGATGTATAATGTTGATGATGTGCTCCAAGCAGTCAGTTGAAAATAAATGTTTATCAACAAGAGCGAACAAAAATTTGTGAGCTTCGCCTTTTGTAAACATCACAGTGAGATGTTTTGAATCTATTTGGCCCATCTTCATCTTATTCACATCTCCTGGTTTCGATGTTGGCTTGATGGTCGGTTTCTTGTTCATTACTTTCGCTATTTCTTGATCCATAGCTGCAACCTCATGGATGTAAGAAGCCAACATCCTCTTCAAGTGTTCCAAAATTGGTTCATATTCCCTCGGATTTGTAAGCAGAATATTGAATAATAAAATCCAATCATGAGGGTTTAGATTCGGAAGATCTGCTAGAGATATAATCGACACCGAGTTTGCAGAACCTCGTGTAATTTTGAAATTGACATTTACAAATCTCCCAGCAGACGTAGGTTTCAGTACCTGGACAGTGATTATTTTATGTGCGCTCCATGTCAAGTACTGAGGTTGTCCATACTTCAGATAGAAATCAATAAGCTCTCGGTCAACCTTTGGATGAGGAAAAGGAACCTCAGCAGTCGAATCAAAGCAGTGGAACGCGAATGCCTTTCGTGTGATTGGCATGTCGAACTGCGAGTCCTTAGAATTATCACAGTCAAAAGAAGCAACAGGTTCCAACCAATAAATACTTTGAAACTCTATAGCTTGATTGATAAGTGCCTCTTTAGTCCATAAGGGAAACAAGGCCTTCTTGCAGTTCAAGGCTTCTTCTTCTTCCTTGTTTCTCCTTTCCCTCTCCTCTGCGTCCCTTGCAACCTTCAAGGTTTCATCAAGCTCTTTATCTCTCTTCTTTCGCTTAAGAGCCTCAGCAATAGTTTCACCAGATTCGTTACTGCTATCATCATCAATCTCCTTTTGCTTTTCTTGTCGACCAGAACCTGAAGCTACATTATCCTTCAGTTCGGTTGTAACTTTGACCTTCGGTTGAGCAGTTTCGGTTTCAGTCTTAACCTTCGGTTGATGAGCACCCTCTCCCCCTTGTTTTGGAGCAATAAATCTCTCCGAAACACCCTTCATCTCGTGTAACAATGCAAGGGCGGGAAGAAGTTTTGTTGTTAGATGATTCTGAATGGTCAAAGTGAGGATAGGATCATGAGCACCAGGAATATTGGTGAGCATATCCATCACATCCCCTGCACAGCTGCGAAAAACAGCTCTTTTGGTCTTTAACAAAGAAATTTCTTTTTCTGCTTGGGCTAGCTGCACTTTCTGTACTTCAACCATGGATGTTTGTCGAGCAAGTTCTTCCTTCAAAGCACTTTCTTTCGCCAAATCAGCGTGAAGAGATTCAAGTCGAGAATTCACGGAACTGATAAGTGAAGAGTTCTTGGCTTGGATAGAGGAACGCACAGCCTCATACTTAGTTTGTTCTTCTTGAAGAGACTTGGAGAAAGAATCCACAGAAGCATTTACCTTTGCTGCATTTGTATCAGCATGCCCTTTAAGTGACTCAAGAAAAATCTGAGTACTATGTACAATTTCAGTAACATCATTGGTGGCCTTTTTGTAAGAGGAGGTAGACTTATTAACAGCTTTGGTGGATTTTTCAATGGAATCGGTGTATTGTTCTAGAGCTGTATCCAGAAAAGCCTTGAGTACAACACCACTGTATGACTTGCTGTCCTCAAGCAATTTATCAAGCTTGTCGTGAATGCTCTGCAGATTTTGTCTTGTGACTTGAGCACCATCATCCTCATCAGTAGGAAGCCTATAGGGACTAAGTATGTAGAATCATACTCATCATTAGCACCACCGAGAGCGGCACCGGAGTCGGTTGAAGGTGAGGGTGAAAGGGGTGTAGAAGTAACTGGGGTTTCTGTTTGAGTAGTCGCCCCCGTATCAGATACGTTGACTCCTACTGTCGGTTCAGGAATAGTGGTGGTAGTAGATTAGGAAAAAATAGGAGTTGAGATGGGAGTTGTAGAAATAGGAACAGACGAAACTGGTGGTGATGGTAAGGAAGTTGTTGTTGGAGATGTGGTAGATGGGGGAATAGGAGGAACCGAAACTGGAATTGTCTGTTTCGGTGATGGAGGTGGAGTTGGAAGTTTGTTATGAGGAGATTCGGTTGGAGTAGGAGATCGGGGAGGAGTGTTACCTCTCGGTGATGCACGACGAATTTCCTCTTCTTCACCTTCCTCGTCATTTTCTGAGCTAGGAGGAGTAGGACTCTTGGACCTTTTTGCCATCTTTTTAATCTTCTTCGGTTTAGAAGAATCCCCTTTATCAGACTTTCGCTTCTTGGTCTTGGTAGGCTTAGACTTATCCTCCTCTTTTGGCTCTTTCTTGGTAGAAATCCGTTTACCTCGGTTACTCGGCTTGTCAACAGCATCTAGGGCAGCCTTCTGTCCAGGAGATAGAACTCTCGGTTCCTTGGGAGGAAGTTTTCGATAATCAGCTATGAGTTTACTTTTGGCTGTAACACATCTATACATTGTCTCAGGGATAGAGCCAATGTGAGGGAACTTCAGAGGATCAAAAATTATGATTTTCTTAGTGTGAAGCGTAGCAATAGACGCAACTAGGGCATCCTTCATCACCGGAATTTCCAAAGAATTTATCGCCCTTCTGGTAATGAGAGTCCAGAATCGTGCACATGAAATTTCAGAATGCCTCGTTGTAGTGTTGAGGCTTTGCACCACTTGAGACCAGATGATCGTCCCATAATCAAGATTGAGACCATTGTAAAGTCCGTAGAGAAGGGTTAGGAAAGCCTTGCTGGTGCCATCAGATCCAACACTTCTCTCCGCCAAACTCTTTATAAGAAGAGTAAGCAGTCCATTCCATGGGGACGGTAGGCAGGACTTCTTAACCTTCGTTATTGTTGTAAGCACGTCAGTGTATCCCATTTCGTACAACATCGAGAAAAGCTGAGTAGTGGTGATGAAATCGGGTGAAATCACAGATGAATCCACAGCGAGGTGCAACAAGGAACAAAATCTCCCTTTTGAAATAGAAGCCTTTTTAGAATGGATTAGAAAGTAGATTCTTTCCTTGTTCTTGTCATATGAGGCAGTAGAATAAACTTGTGATAGAAGGGACATCGGAACGACTTCCACCTGTGTTAGGGCTAGAACCAGTGGAGAATACTTCAAAGACTCAACCACCTGCAGCATATACGAGTCGTGCAGAAACGGATTGAGTTCAATAATCATGTTCTGATTGGGCTTGATCGAAAGCAATGTGGACGAAGCAGTCTGATTGTGAACGGATGAAGAAGTCGCCATTGTTGATCGTAGGAAGAAGATGAACAGTTTGAACTTGCTTTGTAATGGGAGAGAATTTGTGGCTGGTAAAAGACAAATAAAATTAGAAACCCTTTATATATCGTTGCCAGGAGAGAGAAAAATCATCATGATAATGACGCGGTCACTAAAACGTCGCCTGAAAATGCGCGATGTGACAGGTTGGTTACTCCCAAGTATACGTCAGCACGCGTGGGTAGCTCGACCGTTCAAATTCACGCGCCCAAATCCTTATCCTCAATCGTTGTTTGAAATTCAGTTTCGCTCCAAGATGTAGAATTACCCCTGTTTCGCCAAAAAATAAACACAAATCGAACCAACAGCAACCAGAATGTTGGAAAATTAAAATTTTCGTGCAATAGAGTGACAAAAGATAAAGAAATAAAGCAAATGTGTATTGGATGTGAGTCGTGCAATAGAGTGACAAAAGATAAAGAAATAAAGCAAATGTGTATTGGATGTGAGTGATGTCTCATTATAAGACAGAAAGCAGGGGATTCCGGGCAAGAATCGCTTCCTTCAAAGTCAAGAGAGACTTGAAGTGCTTGTGTGGGTTCCCGTGCAATAACGATCAAATGTTTGTAGAGAAACATTGAAAGGCTTCTTTTTAAGTCATATGCTTAAGGTAGCTTATCTTCAACCGAACGTCGATGCTTAACATAAGACCGAACATTGGAAGAAGTACTTGTGAGACCGATGTGGTCTGTTAAACAAGTAGGTGGAATATATTTTATAGTGACTAAAGAAGATATAGAAATCTCAAAAACAAAAAGAAACTGGATCATTATGGGAAGAAAAAGCCTTGGTGTTAGACAAATTCATAAAAGATCACTCAAAAATAAAAATGAGATTTCATTCGGTAACCAGTAACATCTTAAATATGACAATTCACCGTCAATTCGTTGTTGGTATTGGATTGTGGGTTTCACTCAGTACGTGGTATACATATCTAAGATCATAAACACAGATTTTGTGCAACCATAAACCTCAGTGGTAAAAACTGAGAGTCTCAAGGGTTATAGTGATGAACCGAAAGTTAATGGAGAAAGTAAGGAGGGTGGTTAAGGAACCGAAAGTACCTTCTGCTATAAAGACGTGACTAAGCAGAAAAACTCTTAACTCATATGAGAAGAGTAAGGTAGCTCTAGACTGAGTTGATCTGAACAGCCTACTTGGGAAGAAACGATAGGTAGAGATCGAATCATTAAGGCCTTGCTCTAAGTCATAAAGGCTTTGGTCAACATGCTGCAACATGCTTCTAGGGACCCTTAACTAGTTCTTATGGAAATAATTATACCTGTCTTAGCTCCAAATTCTGTTGCACTGATACACGTGTGACCTAATGAAAGGAACAAACAAACAAACACACCACAAAAAAAAATATTTTTGAAGTTTTGAAATTTTCTGAAAAACAATAAAAATAGAAAAAGAAAATAATTTTGGATTTTTGAAGTTTTCTAAAAAATAATAAAAACAGAAAAAGAAAATATTTTTGGATTTTTGAATTTTTCTGAAAAATAATAAAAACAGAAAAAGAAAATAATTTTGCATAAAACACTCTTTGAGCAAAATGTACAACCAAAACCTTATCTTAAAGGAATGAAGCGAAATAGACCGAGCGGTCGGTTCATTTCGGTTCCTCAAAATTCCAGAGCCGAAATAGACCGAGCGGTCGGTTCATTTTGGTTCCCGAAAATTATGGAGCCGAAATAGACCGAGCGTTCGCTCCATTTCGCTTGTCTAATTTTTAGGTGTGGAATTAAGGATTCGGTACCGACTCTGCTTCCATCATTCCCAAGCCTTGCAGAATTTTATTGAAACTCGCTTCAGGTAAGGATTTAGTGAATATGTCAGCCAATTGATCAGAGGATCGAACAAAATGCACTTCCACGTTCCCATCTTCTACGTGATCCTTGATGAAATGATATCTAAGTGCAATGTGCTTAGTCTTTGAGTGTTGTACTGGATTGTGAAATATCCTTATTGCACTTTCTGAGTCACAATAGAGAGGAATCTTCTTCATACTTAGCCCGTAATCTCTTAGTTGACTTTGAATCCATATGACTTGAGAAGTACAAGATGATGCAGCTATATACTCAGCTTCGGCTGTTGAAAGTGACACGCAGGTTTGCTTCTTGGACTGCCAGCTAACTAGTTTTATGTCAAGAAATTGGCATCCACCTGTAGTGCTTTTTCGGTCCAGACCACATCCTCCAAGATCAGCATCAGAAAAGGCTTGAATGAAGAATCCAGATCTAGCAGGATACCAGAGACCGAGAGATGATGTTCGCTTCAGGTAACGAAAAATATTTTTCACCGCTACCATGTGAGGTTCTCTTGGATTAGCTTGAAACCTAGCACAATAACAAACAGAAAACATAATGTCCGGTCTACTAGTTGTTAGATACATAAAGGACCCTATCATTTGTCGATATAGTGTTATGTCAACAGCAGGTTTTTCTAGAGAAGGTGTTAACTTGGTGCCAAACGCCATAGGAACCTTCACTTTTGAGTCTCCTGTCATGCCAAATTTTGTTAGCAGGGTCTTTGTGTACGCCTCCTGGTTGATAAAGATACCTTCTGGTCCCTGTCTAATATTTAAACCAAGGAAAAAATTAATCGGACCCATTGCGCTCATTTCAAATTTAGTCTCCATCAACTTCTTGAATTCAGCTGTTAAGCTAGGATTCGTGGAGCCGAAGATGATGTCATCGACATAAATTTGAACTATCATTAGATGTTCGCCTTCTTTCTTTCGGAAGAAGGTTGGGTCAACCGAACCTTGCTTAAATTTCGACATTTTCAGAAAGCGAGTTAAAGTTTCATACCAGGCTCTCGGTGCTTGCTTCAAACCATATACCGCTTTATCCAACACATAGCAATGATCAGGGAATTTCTCATTCACGAACCCGGGAGGTTGCTCAACATACATTGTTTCTTCTAGTTCCCCATTCAAGAAAGCGCATTTGACATCCCTTTGGAAAACTTCGAAGTTTTTATGAGCAGCATATGCCAGGAAGATTCTAACTGACTCCAACCTAGCTACTGGAGCGAAGGTTTCCTCATAATCTATCCCTTCCTCTTGGCAATAACCTTTCACCACCAACCGAGCCTTGTTGCGAATGACATTCCCTTCTTTATCTAATTTATTTCTGAAGACCCATTTTAAGCCTACCACTAAAGCATCCTTTGGTGTAGGAATCAGTCTCCAAACTCGGTTGCGTTCAAACTCATGGAGCTCATCTTGCATTGCTTGAACCCAATCAGAATGATCAAGTGCAGCATTAACTGTTTTCGGCTCGATCTTGGATATGAACGAATTAAACATACTGAATTCAACTTTAGAGAATAATGCAGTTTGTTTCGCTTTCAACTGTGAGCGAGTGAGTACTTTTTCAGATGATTCTCCAATAATTTGAGCTTTGGGATGGTCCTTGGTCCATTTGGCTAACGGAGGATAATTTGGGTCATATGCTGGATCCAATTCAGCATTCACTTCCTCTTCAAGTTCTGATTGATCACCTTCGCCTTCGTCAGTTGCATTCTCTTTCTCCCCCTCGACTGGCGAAGTGGAACCTGTGGCAGCATCAGAATATGCATCCTTTGTGGGAGTTGGATGCTCTCTCTCGATTGGACTACTATTGGGTGGGTTTGAAGCAGTATGTTCACCCTCGCTTGGACCTTTAGGAGTTGGGGATTGAATAGGACTCTCCCCCTCGAAAGATATTTCGGTTGTCTTTGGTGCTGAAGAAATCTCCCCCTTGAAGATTGAGCCGTTGATGGGAGAGTCAGTTGAGGATTGAACACCTATAGTTTTAGGAGGTTCGCTTTCCATTTCTTTGGCAGCTTCATCTATGATCTTTTTGAGATTATCAATTTTGTTATCTGCTGCTTTCGCCTCTGAGTGTGCCGCTTTCTCTGGTTCATCGAATAACCGAATGTACTCTTCAAACAAGTTGGATATAGGAACCGAGACCTGTCCAGATTCAGGAAATATTTCACTTAAGTCATTTGCACTCCTTTGCACTTTCTTCATATAATTATCGTCAAAAGTGACGTAATATGTTTCTTCAATTCGTTTGGAGCGTTTGTTCAACACTCTGTAAGCTTTAGAAGAGAGTGAATATCCTAGAAAAATTCCTTCATCTGCTTTGACGTCAAACTTGTTTCGGTTCTCCTTTGAATTGAAGATGAAGCACCTTGAACCGAACACATGAAAAAAATTGACGTTGGGCTTTCGATTGTTTATGATCTCGTATGGAGTGATTGAGAATCTCTTGTTGAGTAAGGATCGGTTCTGAGTGTAGCACGCGGCTGCAACTGCATCAGCCCAGAAGTATAACGGAAGAGAAGCGAAACTGAGCATGGTTCTGGCTGCTTCACACAAAGAACGGTTTCGTCTTTCAACAATCCCATTCTGTTGTGGTGTATAAGGGGCCGAAAAATTGTGAGTTATCCCCTTGTCAGCCAGAAAGTCCTCAAAATCGTTATTCTTGAATTCCAGACCGTTGTCACTTCTGATATTCCTCACTGTCTTTCTCAGCTGCACTTCCACTTGCTTGATAAATGTCTTCAACTTGGGAGTTGCATATGATTTCTGTTTAAGAAAGAAAACCCAGGTGAAGCGTGAAAAATCATCTACAATCACAAGGATGTACTTACTACCACCGATGCTCTCGATAGCCGAAGGTCCACATAAGTCAATGTGCAATAGTTCAAGAGCTTCAACAATCTTTGTATTAATTCGTGTAGGGTGGCTCTTTCTGCTTTGTTTGCCCATCTCACATGCAGCACACATATGTTCCTTGTCAAACTTGAGAAGAGGGAGGCCTCGAACGTGATCACCAAGCACCAACTTATTAATGTCTTTGAAGTTCAGGTGCGATAGACGTCGATGCCACAACCAGCTTTCATCAGTGTTCGCCTTTGACAGCAGACATATTGCTGGTTTTCCTCGTATTGGGTTGAGATTTAAAGGATACATTTCTCCTTTGCGTTCAGACTTTAGCAAAACCTTTTTCGATTGCTTTTCTATTATTTCAGAGCACTCATCATCAAATGATACTTTCAGACCTATTCCCACAACTAATTGTGACACGCTGATGAGGTTATGTTGCAATCCTTTTACATACGCCACTTTTCGAATCGAGAAATCTCCATTGGTAATCATACCATATCCCTTGATTGTTCCATAGGAGTTATTTCCGTACTTTACACACCCACCATCTTTTAGGGACCGAAACTCCCTCAGTTCTTCCTTCCTTCCTGTCATGTGACGCGAGCAGCCACTGTCTATATACCATTCATCATCGAACTGCTCGTCACTGATTACCTGCAAATTTAAGCAGATTTAGGAACCCAAAGTTTCTTGGGTTCTGGTGAGTTTTTCACAGAAAAAGGAAGTACAGAAGAAATATCAACTAAATATGTTCTTTTTACTAGAGTCGTTTGATCTTTTCTTTTAATGGTATACACCTTCATTTTTGTTTTATCTTGTTTAATTTTTGGTGCATTAGTTGGTGTGTTGTTAGCTGGTTTAGGACTTTTCTTTTGAATCCTAGGTTTAGCTGACTTTTTCTTATTATTGAACTCAGAATCAAGCTTTCCCTTGCCTTTGATATCCTTCATTGAAGTTAATTTTCTTTGGGAGTTAGAAGGACCGAAACTAGACTTAGGACCGAGACTCGACTTTCGGTTCCGAGTGCTGTTGTTGGGACCGAAAGTAGGCTTTTGGTTGTTAGCCTTGGCGGTTGGACCGAAACTTGTCTTTCGGTTCTGTGAGTCCATGTGGGGACCGAAACTTGTCTTTCGGTTCTGTGAGTCCATGTGGGGACCGAAACTTGTCTTTCGGTTCGGTACGCTAGTTTGGGAACCGAAAGTAGACTTTCGGTTCTGAGATTTGGAATAGTAGGAATTTGGGCTGAAGTTTTCTTTTCCTTTCAGTTTTTCCTTTCCTCTATCCGTTGATTCTTTCTTAGGAGATATGTAGTTGGGATTTTGGGATTCCCAGTGACGTTTTCGCTCATTCATATTCCTTGCGTATATTTGATTTCTTAAGCGTTTCTGTTCAGCTAACTCCTTCTGTGATTTGTGGATATTGAAGCTAGCCTTTGGCTTCTCCTTTTTACTTTCGGTTGTATTTGTTGGAACGGTTGGTTCTGTCATCGGTTCTTCAGGGATTTCTTTAGTTCCAATTGTGCTTGGTTTGTCGAAACTTGAGGGTTTGTTGATGGGTTCAGCAACATATCTTCCTTTAACCCTCCATGAAGTTTGCTCAGATAAGCCCACGGTTTCGTATGCGTTGTCAATAGGGGCAGACTAGAAGTAATCGTCACATCCTTCAGCATTGTCTTTGTCGACCAAGATCTTTAATTCTGCTGTTTGTTTAGCAGTGACCCCTGTAACTGCATATACCTGATTCGGCACAGTTTGAACCTTTTGATAGACCATAGCTTTTTCCTTGAGTTTCTGTGGTGTTTTTTTCGACAATCGAGCGAATTCAACCGAATTTTCAGAAATGAGGGGTTTCTCATTCTTGGTTTCGCTTTTCATAAACTCTGAGCAATCAACTACATCTTCCACTGAGATTTCGCTCATCTCACTTTCCTCATCAAATTCAGACGTATTTTCTAAGTTCATTTTATTTTCTGAAATCAATTTTGCGTTAGAGGAGTCAAATGATTTAATAGTTTCGGACTTTATTTTTAACCTATCATTTTCATCTAAAAGATCTTTGAGCATACATTTATGTTCCTTAGAGTCAATGAAGGTTTCTATCTTGTCCAGTCCGATTTTGTAATGAATTGACGTTTCTTCTGAGGACACTACTGATTCACATTCTGCTATGACCTCATCCTCCTTAAATTCAAGGAAGGGTAACATCATCTTATGAATCTTCTTTCCTATTTCACAACTTAAATGCAATTGAGCAATATTAAAGTATAAACGCTTAGCAATTAAACAAAAAACATCCTTTGTTTTAAAAACTTTAAATTGTCTATTTGTAAATAAATACTTTCATCCCTAGCCCTAATTAACTCCGCCTCCTTCAGGTCAATCCACATCCTTCTCTCCTCACTTTTTGAAGACACCCTGCTGAGTTTGTCAGTTAGGTTAGAATTCGCTAAGCGAGTTTGCATGAGACTACCACTTAAGTTAGAAAATTTAAATTTTAATTCATTTAATTCTTCTTCGTAATCTGTTATTGGAACTTTAAGTGATTCAAGGATGGATTGTACCTTTTTGATCAACCGATCGCAGTCGTTGATCTTCTCACTCACAAGCTTGGCCGCAAAACACTTGTCCTCAGTCAGGTTCGGTTCCTCACTTGCACTTTCGGTTGATGAACCAGCTGTGACAATTAAACACCTTCCAGCCGAACCTACTTCCTTTGCCACATAAGACTTTCCATGAGTGGGCTTTCTCACCTCTTCATCTTCAGAATCGGTTGACCAAACTTCGACGCCACCGAACTCATCTTCACCTGCATTCTCCTGCACAATCAAGGCATTCATAGAGCTGTTAGTTGCCTTCTTTTTCTTGATCTCTTCCAATTTGCGCATGTAGTACGTCTCATCATCTTCACCATCTCTTTTCTCAGCAATTTTCCTTAGCATGCAGTCTTTGGCAAAGTGGTTCTTGCCGTGACAGTAGTTGCAGTCGAACCCAGAGTCTCCCGCAAGTTTGCTCTCCTTCTTGTCTTCATCCTTTTGAGAAGAGACTTTCGCTTCGTCCTTCACCTTCTCAGAACTGTAACTTCCCTGCCAGTTTCGGTTCTTGTTGACAAGAAATTTTCTTCTTGCAAACTTCTTTGGATTGGTGACCATCATAGCATACTCCTCGCTTGTAAGGTCACACTCAGACATATCAGACTCTTCTTCTTCTTCTGCAATGCTTTTTGCTTTTGACACAAGGGCCAGCGATCCCACACCAGAAACTACTTTCGCTTCTTTGGTTACTACACTTTCATGGGACTTAAGTATTCCCACAAGTTTCGCTAGTGAGTAAGATTTAAACGGTTCATGCGCTTTCACGGTTGAAACCACAGCCATCCATTCTGATCTCAGACCGTTCATGAAGGTCACCTTCTGCTTGATCAACTTTCTTTCTATTCCATGCTTGATCATCTTACTTAGAAGATGATTGAACCGATCGAAAGTTTGTATGAGTTTTTCTTCTGGTTTCTGTTCGAAAACTCCAAATTCTGACAGCAGCAAGGTTTGAATGGAGTGTTCCAGATCTTCATCAGTTGAATAAAGTTCTTTCAACCTATCCCAGATTTCTTTGGCCGTCGTGCATGATCCAACCAATCGAAAAGTGTCAGATTGCAAGGCGAATCTGATCATTCTCATGGCCTTTACGTTACACAACAAATTGTCTTTCTCATCCTGTGGCATCTTCTCTACATCCACCAGCAGCTTGTTATATTCCTTTTGGGACTTAACTGTCGTGTTTATTCCTGAATGAACAAACGGCCCAAGTGTGATAGCTTCCCAGATGAGATAGCCATTATCTTCAGATCCAACCACGTAGTCTTCAAAGTGATGCGCCCATACTTCATAGTCTTGAGTGTAGAGTATGGGTATCGTGGTTGTTGATCCAATGTTCTTTGAGATGTTGATGGGATTTGTTTGCGAATCTTCGTGAGACATGGTGAGCTGCTAGAATCAAACCTGTAAACTTGGGATTAGGGTTTTATCTGAAACAGAGTTGCCGTCGATACGAAGAAGACGACTTCTATTTATACGATAAAAGCGGAAACCCTAAAGAATTCTGAATACAGAAGGAATGTGTATTGATCATACAGTCTCCTGCTCTGATACCAATTGTTTAAACAAAGTTCTTTTAAGATCGTTAGATTCTATGCAAGCAAACAGTTAAGAATGTAATCAAGAACACAAGAATGGCTTTGAATATGTCGTATGATTAATACTTCAACACCTCAAAGAGCTCGATTAAGAACTTCGACTGTAGAGGTGTTTAGGGTTACAAACCAATGAACGTAATAATCAACACCGTCTAATGCATACATGCATGCATATTTATAGTATAACCCTATCAGATAAACACGGATGGACAGGCCCAATCCGGATACAAAACATAAAGCCCAAGACGCAACACAATTAGACTCAACAAGAAGGAGGGAGAAACAGTCAGGGAATATTTCACTAGGTTCAACAACGCCATGTTACACGTTCCGAGCTACGACAAAGGCTTAATAGCAGACGCCTTCACATGGGGTCTCCTGCCAGGCCCTCTATCTCAAAAGCTTATGGGAAAGTAGCCACAAACACGGGCGGAGCTAAAGGAGAAGGTGGAACGATACCTAAGGCAGGAAGAAGGGGAAGCAACGAAATAAGCATACCTAAATGCCATGACCGCCTCGACCACGCAATGCCACAGTTCACCACCTCACCTAGAAGCCCAAAGCGGAGACAGACACTTTAGGCGAGGGAAGTCTATGCAAGGGCACTTTAGGCCATTCCCAAGGGAAGAGAGGCGCAACATGTGACATCCCCATTTTCACGGCCATAAAAGACCGATTTTTGTTTATGCTTTATAAAAATCAGAGTACCTCTTTTAATAAAAATGTTGCGGAATTTGTTCCCAGTAAAACATGATAAATACGTTATCAAAACATTTCCGAAGAAAAGTATTTTTATTCATTTTAAAACATTTGGGATGTCATGGTCAATACAGAAACATAAGCATAAACAGAACTTACATTCATTTACACTAGTGATTTATATCTCCTTAATCTCTCAGTGTAATGTAACTTCATATCGACACCTGTGATACAAATAAACTGAGTGGGTCAGGTTGGGAAACCTGGTGAGTACATAGGGTTTTCAACCCACAATAATATAATTATTATGTTTAAACAATCAAGCAATCAAACCAATTACTCATCCCCATTATCTTCTTTATTCTTATGGATCTACCCTAAGAATCAGCTATTTCTCGTTCATTCATTCCTAAGGATTATCCTAAGGAATAGGTACGAATTCCATCGTTGTCCATGACACATCTGTCAAACACAGCTGCTAGTTCTGTCACTTAGGCGCAGCTGCCAAAATTGTGACATTCTCTACGAGACGCATCTGCCGGTATTGTCCTTTAGGCGCAGCTGCCAGGGTTATCTCGTTTATCGACAATATCGTTTCCGAGAATCCACTCGCAATACATGTTAATGGGTTTTTAGAGTACACCGGTGAACACATCGTTCACAACACCTACAGGTTGCGAGCCTGCTAGTGTTCCACTGGACTGTCTAGAATAGTCCGTGGTTGTCATCTATACTCTGCTAGATGACGGGGCCAGCATTTGGGTACAAGGCTTCTCACATCGTCCACCTCTCACCCTCACCTCATGGTCTATTTCACCTCTCACCTCATCATCCAACTCATATTTCATCTATTACATCTACCCATGTTTTACCCCAACATTTTCGTAGATATAAAATACATATACAGTTTAAATCATTTAAAACGTGTTATAAAATGGTTCATCTAGCATAGATAGCAAGTACTAAGATAATATGCACACATAGCACGTAATTTATATAAAATACTTCATATCTATGTGTAAGATGAAAGTAACTATGCACTCACCTGAAAAGGTGGTGATTCCGAACTCAGACAGCGCTTCGCTTCTTAAAAATAATTTCCTTCGACGAAACCTAGTATTATTACCACTAGAGTTTAGTCTATTACCACTAGAGTTTAGTCTATAATTAAATAAAAGCTATATTAAAAATAGCGTAGGCTTAGCTCACTTACAGCGAGTTTTATAGAAAACTGGGCTTTGCTTGGAGCAGCGTTCCCGAGCCGAAAAGCTCTTCTTCTCGGAGCCGTCGAGCACTCTGGGGCTTCCGCCTCGTGCTAGGGAGGTTCCCTAGGCTTTTCGGGGGGTTTCGGGGCTAGAGAGAGGTTTTAGAGAGAGAGTAAAGAGAAGAAAGAATAGGAAAGGTGTGAAGAAAATGAGGGTGAAAGAGGTTCTATTTATAGGGTGAAAAATGGCTGAACTTAGTGCCACATCTCACCATCTAGTGGCAAGACTTGGGGAGAAAGCAATGGCCAAGATTGTGCCACATCACCAATTTTCGCACAACACACTTCCGATTTCTAAAATCCGTAACTTTCACATACGAGCTCCGTTTTTGACGTTATTTATATCCACGCGTAGGTAAAAATAATATCTACCACTTTCATTTTGATTCCGCCGGCCATATCTCGACCGATCTTAAATTTAACAGCACGAGGAGATTATACTGTTAAATGTCCGCGTAAAATTCATAACTTCTACATACGGACTCTGTTTTCGTCTGTCTTTTTACCGTTGAGTTCCTATTAATGAGATCTTCAATTCTCATTTAGGTCGCGTAGGCCAAAAACCGCTCAAACTAAAATTCGAGTTTCGGGCCGTGCACTGCTAAGCCAAATCTTCGAAAATTCATAACTTCCTCATACGAAGTCAGATTTGGGCGTTCTTTTATTTGTATGTTCTCGGTTTAACGTATACTACAACTTTTGTTTAGATCACTAAGGCTAAAAATCCCTCTATCGTAAATTCACTATTTACGTCTCCCGGTGCCGTGTCGGTTTTGCCGAAAAACTTCAACGGGCCATAACTTCTTTGTTATAACTCGGATTTCGGCGTTCTTTATATGTACGGAACCCTTGAGACATATTCTACAACGTGGTTAAGATTATTTATTCTAAATAATCTTTTGTCGAAAATTCGTTTTCGACCCCTATTATCTCTAAATTGACTAGCCCGGGTCTACGGGCGTTACAATTATCTCCCCCTTAGGATGATTACGTCCCGGAATCATCAACGAAACAGGGCTCACATGATGACTCCATACGTTATCTCTTCATCCTAAGTAATAACCGTAATTTTGATGTTTCTTCAGACGAGTATCTAACTCTAAGACTTCCTGACTGCAAGCGGTGCCCGATCTTGGACCCGCTCTCTATCTGATAATCTTGATGTCATGATATCGATCTTTATTGGAGACTCCTTCTTTAACAAACTTGAGATAAGTTTCTTCCTTCGATTATCATAATAGACCGATGCTTCATGTTCTAATGACCTCTCATCGTATGATGCGTTGCTTGGACTCAGGTCTTTTATAGTCAAATTCCAGAACATACTATACCTTCCATCATGTTCTAATCACATCATAAAAGGTAGTGTTTCTAGCTACAAGCAACTATCGCGATACCTCTACCGATCGCTTTGATTATCTTTTATTTCAATCTTCCGACTTAAGTCAGATGCTACATCAAACTTGCACGTAACATACTCATCGTAGTCGGACTCAATTAGATATGATACTAGGGTCGGAATAACAATCATCTTCTTAGTCATTACTGAAACGATGGTAACGACATACTTGAATAAAACGAAATCAATTACTAGCTTCTTGGTAACCTTGTGACTTTCCCTGATCCAAGTGTGAGTCCTGTGCTTCCGGTAGTATATGCATCTACTACCTTTCACACCTACTCATACTCGTCCCAAGTATTGTCTCACAGTTTTCCAATTAACCATAAAAAAGATCACATAACAAATTGACACATCAGATAACAAAACGAAGGTTTTATATTATTCCTTGAAACGATTACATAGGTGTTCAAGTTCAACCTATATTATGCCTCTAATAGGCTACACCTCCTGATACTACCCGCATGGCTTCTTCATAACTTGATCCTCGGATATCCATCCTCACTCCTGATTCCTGGCATTACCATCTACTTCGTCAAGGATCATTTGGAATGCTCATGCTTTTGGCTTTAGCGGCGCATTTTGCCTTGCAGCTTCGTTCTTCTTTGGACAGTTCTTCGAAATATGCCCATCATTTCCACATTCGTAGCACTTCTTGTTGTCGAATGTACAATCTCTAGAATAGTGACCGGTCCTACCACACTTATAGCACGTCACTTCTCCATCGCATCTTCCGAAGTGCTTCTTCTTGCACTTCTCACACCATCGTGCTTCACCTCCTCCCCCTCCAGACTTCGAGAATTTTCTCTACTTGTTGGACCTTGAAGATCCTTCATGCTTCCTTTTCTCGCCAGCTTTAGCTCTCTCCAGACCCTTCTCTCTTATCTGGGTCTCCACATTCTTAGCAGCCCAGATGGCGGCTTTCAGAGTGGTTGCTTGCTTGACCATTGGACCAAAGTCCGTTGGTGATCCGTGGGCAAACTTGTTGACCTTGGAGAGCTCAGTAGGAACTAGATAAGGAACGAGCTTCATCTTCTCCGTAAAACTTGCAGCATACTCGATGACACTCATCCTCCCCTTCTTCAGATTCTGGAATTGATTGTTGATCTCTAGAAGATCCTGCTCAGAGCAGTACTGCATCTTTAAATGCACTAGGAAATCTTCCCAAGACATCTTGCATGCTTCTCCCTTGGGAATCGTGTTAGCTAGTAGCTTCCACCAGCTCAGTACTCTAGACTTTAACAGAGGGACCGCAAGGGCGGTCCTTTGTTTGTTGCTACACTCGCAACTCTCAAACATTGTCTCCATCTCGGAGATTCAGTCCATAACTTCCACCGGTGATGGGCTTCCAGAAAGACTCGGGGGTTTGGATGCCATGAAATCCTTGTACTTGCATCCACGTTCGTCATTTCCTCCATCCTGATTGTTTCGTCTAACTATCGGTGGGATGTCTTGACCAACCATCCCACTGTAGTTCCCTCCTTCTGACTTCCCATCCTTCAGCTCGGGCTGTTCAATAGGCATTGTAAGTTCCTCTCGATTTTGTTGAAGTAAACGCCTTGTTTCCTCCATTTGACGATCCAACATCATTTGGATCATCGCTTGTACCCCGGCCATTGTGATTGGCTCAGGTGCAGTTACTACAACAGGTATCTGTTCAATCACTAGGGGTTGTTGATTCCTATTTCCATTCGCGTTCCCGACTCCACTTCGGGTTCTTGCCATTTCGATCTATACACCAAATCAGACGGTCGGTGTGTAATGACGAGAATTAAGATAGGAAAGATTTTATCTATGATTGACGTATAATCCCCTTATCTCTCCGAAAAGTTATATGCCAGTTTTAATACTGTAATTAAACATTTAGAAACCCGAACACATAAAGTTTCCAGATCCGGTCGGCAATAGACCATAGATCCGACCATATAATGCATATAAGGCATAAAGCATTTATCACATAAACAATATTAGGCATACTTTCTAAATAAGCTAGTGCTCACATCTCATAATCATCGCTTAGCATTCTAAGTTTAAGTCTAGAAATAAATCGTTATTCCTAGTTCGCTTAAACTAATGCTCTGATACCAACTGTGACATCCCCATTTTCACGCCCAGAAAAGACCGATTTTTGTTTATGCTTTATAAAAATCAGAGTACCTCTTTTAATAAAAATGTTGCGGAATTTGTTCCCAGTAAAACATGATAAATACGTTATCAAAGCATTTCCGAAGAAAAGTATTTTTATTCATTTTAAAACATTTGGGATGTCATGGTCAATACAGAAACATAAGCATAAACAGAACTTACATTCATTTACACTAGTGATTTATATCTCCTTAATCTCTCAGTGTAATGTAACTTCATATCGACACCTGTGATACAAATAAACTGAGTGGGTCAGGTTGGGAAACCTGGTGAGTACATAGGGTTTTCAACCCACAATAATATAATTATTATGTTTAAACAATCAAGCAATCAACCCAATTACTCATCCCCATTATCTTCTTTATTCTTATGGATCTACCCTAAGAATCAGCTATTTCTCGTTCATTCATTCCTAAGGATTATCCTAAGGAATAGGTACGAATTCCATCGTTGTCAATGACACATCTGTCAAACACAGCTGGTAGTTCTGTCACTTAGGCGCAGCTGCCAAAATTGTGACATTCTCTACGAGGCGCATCTGCCGGTATTGTCCTTTAGGCGCAGCTGCCAGGGTTATCTCGTTTATCGACAGTATCGTTTCCGAGAATCCACTCGCAATACATGTCAATGGGTTTTTAGAGTACACCGGTGAACACATCGTTCACAACACCTATAGGTTGTGAGCCTGCTAGTGTTCCGCTGGACTGTCTAGAATAGTCCGTGGTTGTCATCTATACTCTGCTAGATGACGGGGCCAGCATTTGGGTACAAGGCTTCTCACATCGTCCACCTCTCACCCTCACCTCATGGTCTATTTCACCTCTCACCTCATGATCCAACTCATATTTCATCTATTACATCTACCCATGTTTTACCCCAACATTTTCGTAGATATAAAATACATATACAATTTAAATCATTTAAAACGTGTTATAAAATGGTTCATCTAGCATAGACAGCAAGTACTCAGATAATATGCACACATAGCACGTAATTTATATAAAATACTTCATATCTATGTGTAAGATGAAAGTAACTATGCACTCACCTGAAAAGGTGGTGATTCCGAACTCAGACAGCGCTTCGCTTCTTAAAAATAATTTCCTTCGACGAAACCTAGTATTATTACCACTAGAGTTTAGTCTATTATTCGCCGAGACTAATTAATAGTCTAGCTATTATTACTATTATATAAGCGTTATTCAATAATTATATAACCCATAATAATAGCCCAAGTACTTATTATAAGTTCCTAATAACGTTACTATAATTAAATAAAAGCTATATTAAAAATAGCGTAGGCGTAGCTCACTTACAGCGAGTTTTATAGAAAACCGGCTTTGCTTGGAGCAGCGTTCCCGAGCTGAAAAGCTCTTCTTCTCGGAGCCGTAGAGCACTCCGGGGCTTCCGCCTCGTGCTAGGGAGGTTCCCTAGGCTTTTCGGGGGGTTTCGGGGCTAGAGAGAGGTTTTAGAGAGAGAGTAAAGAGAAGAAAGAATGGGAAAGGTGTGAAGAAAATGAGGGTGAGAGAGGTTCTATTTATAGGGTGAAAAATGGCTGAACTTGGTGCCACATGTCACCATCTAGTAGCAAGACTTGGGGAGAAAGCAATGGCCAAGATTGTGCCACATCACCCATTTTCGCACAGCACACTTCCGACTTCTAAAATCCGTAACTTCCACATACGAGCTCCGTTTTTGACGTTCTTTATATCCACGCGTAGGTAAAAATAATATCTACCACTTTCATTTTGATTCCGTCGTCCATATCTCGACCGATCTTAAATTTAACAGCACGAGGATATTATACTGTTAAATGTCCGCGTAAAATTCATAACTTCTACATACGGACTCTGTTTTCGTCTGTCTTTTTACCGTTGAGTTCCTATTAATGAGATCTTCAATTCTCATTTAGGTCGCATAGGCCAAAAACTGCTCAAACTAAAATTCGAGTTTCGGGCCGTGCACTGCTAAGACAAATCTTCGAATATTCATAACTTCCTCATACGAAGTCAGATTTGGGCGTTCTTTTTTTGTTTGTTCTCGGTTTAACGTATACTACAACTTTTGTTTAGATCACTAAGGCTAAAAATCTCTCTATCGTAAATTCACTATTTACGTCTCCCGGTGTCGTGTCGGTTTTGCCGAAAAACTTCAACGGGCCATAACTTCTTCGTTATAACTCGGATTTCGGCATTCTTTATATGTACGGAACCCTTGAGACATATTCTACAACTTGGTTAAGATTATTTATTCTAAATAATATTTTGTCGAAAATTCGTTTTCGACCCCTATTATCTCTAAATTGACTAGCCCGGGTTTACGGGCGTTACACAGCAGACGGTCGGACGTATATGCGGTCTCTGACAAACAATCGGAAAAAGGAGTGAAAGGACGATTCTGCGAGTACCATAAAAGCAAAACTCACGACACAGTAAATTGCTCGGTGCTGAAGAGAGAGATGGAAGAGAAGCAGCTAAAAGGAAACCTCGTCGCAGTGGCTTAAAGTCTCCATGCCAAATTTGACGCTGAGAATGCCAGAGATGCAACGAGAGAGCGTAACCAAACCCAAGAAATCCTGATGATACAGTCCGAGGGGGAAAGGCAAGAAGAACATGATGACATGGAAGGTCTCACCAGGTCAATGCACGGGCTCACATTTTCCGTAAAGGACCCCTGTCTGAAGGGCTGGCGAGGCGATGACCCACTCATAATTCAAGGGTCTATCAAGAATGTGACGATTCACAGGGTATACATTTACACAGGCAGCTCGGCGGACATCATTTACGAACACTGCTTCTGCCTCCTCCCCGACAGATGGAAGGAGAATCTCAAGCCTACCACGGGAAGACTGACAGGCTTCACAGGGCACAACCTATCAACCTTGGGTATGATCCATCTGCCTTTCACATTGACCAGTCACGACAAAGCAAGAAGGAAGACATCCCTAATAGACTTCGTTGTGATAAGGTACCCGATAGAACACAATATTTTCCTGGGGACGACAACCCTACTTAAATTTGGGGCTATCCCGTTAACAATGCATGGGATTGTGAAATTCAGCACCACAGAGGGGACGGGAACAGTCCTGGCCATGCCGTCAAGGGAGCTACGATGTTACGAAATCATGCAGTCGACAAAAATAGTGCAGGAAAACAAGAAATTGCGTGCTGAGCCAGCGAATGACAAAGAAATCATCAACAAAAGAATACCGAGATCAACTGGTCAGTGTCGGCAGCAACCTTCCCCCAGCCACGAGGCAGGTGCTGATCAGCCACCTGAAAAAATACAGACATGTTTTCGCTTGGACTCCCACAGACATGGTAAGGGTAAAAAGTAAAGTCATAGAACACAAGCTCATGATCAAGCCGGGAACGAAGGAAACTAAACAGAAGAAAAGGGTTCAAGGAGGTGACCAGAACATGGAAATCAATGTTGAGGTCGCCAAGCTGACGAAGGCAGGAGTTTTAAGAGAAGCGATCTTCCCAACCTGGATTGCCAACCTTGGCATGGTAAGAAAGCATGATGGCTTCTGGCGCACGTGCATCGATTATTCTGACTTCAATAAGGCGTGCCCCAAAGATTGCTATCCCTTACCAGAAATCGACCAAAAGGTGGAATCCTTACAAGGTTTCAAGTTAAAGTGTTTCCTAGATACGTACAAAGGGTACCATCAGATTCTAATGAGCAAAGAGGATGTGGAGAAGACAACTTTTTACACGGACCATGGGGCTTTCTGTTACACCAAAATGTCGTTCGGTTTGAAAAACCCAGGAGCAACTTGTCAACGACTAGTCGAATCCATCTTCACCAAGTAAATCGGAAGAAATATTGAAAAAGTATGTCGACGATATGGTCATTAAAAGCCCCGATGAGAAGAAGCTGCTAGACGATGTGGAGGAAACTTTCAAGACACTAGAGAAAGTTAGGATGAAGCTGAACCCAAGCAAGTGCACCTTCGGTGTAGAGGAAGGGCATTTCATGGGATACTATATCACTAAAAAAGGAATACAGCCAAGCCTGGTCAAAGTCGATGAATTCATGGAAGTGCCATCTCCAAACACCCAAAGAGATGCCCAAGGATTGAACGGGAAGTTGACAGCATTGAGCCGGTTCATTTCCAAGTCAGCAGAGAAAGCCTTGCTGCTCTTCCGCACCCTCAAGTGGTATATTGAAAAATGCAACTTCTAGTGGAAGGCAACAGCTGAAGCAACGCTTCAGCAAATCAAAGTAACCCTGCGCGAGCTACCTACGCTGGCCAGCCCTGTCCCAAACAAAATACTGCAAGTATACCTCTCAGCCTGAGAGGATGCCATTTCTTTGGTCCTGGTCGTGTAACGGAAAGGTAGGCAGGCACCGATTTACTACGTCAACCGTGCATTGCAGGGTCCAGAGATCAACTATCCCATCCTCGAAAATCTAGTACTCGCCCTTATCTATGCAGCGCAACACTTGAGGCGCTACTTTCAAGCAAACCAGATAGAGGTGCTAACAAACTACCCCATCAAACAAATACTACTTAAACCAGAGACATCCGGGCGGCTGGCAAAATTGGCAATCGAACTAGGTAAGCACGACATCAGCTACTGCCCGCGCACCACCATCAAAGGACAAGCACTAGCAGACTTCTTGATCGAAATCCCAGGAAAAAATAAGAACATGAGTCAGACAAAACAATTGTTGGGAGCACATGAATCCTAAGACAATTAGAGGTGGACCTTATATACCGATGGAGCAGCTAGTAAGGAAGGGACAAGAGCAGGCATGATCCTGACCAGCCCGGAAGGGGAAGAAATCACTTATGCTCTTCGTTTTTACTTCCACACTTACAACAACGAAGCAGAATACGAAGCTTTGCTCGCCAGCGTGCGACTGGCTAAACAAATAGGAGCATAAGTAGTAGTAGCTCTAACTAACTCAAGACTAGCTGCCAATCAGGTCAACAGGGATTTTAAAGCGAAAGACAAACGAATGGAAAAGTACGTGAAAGCAGTACATCGGCTTGTTGAACCTTTTAGAGAATTCACCATCAAACAAATCCCAAGAGGCGAAAATAGGAGAGCGAATGCCCTCAGTAGCTAGCGTCAACATGCTTCGACCACTTATCCAAGAAGGTCCTTGTGGAGGTGCTCAAAGAAAGAAGCATTGCAGGGCCAATATATATGGTTTGGGCTAGGCAACAATGTATAGATGAGTTAGGGCATTTGACAATGTATTTTGGAGTCTATTGTGTGTGTTGGACGTTTTCGGTCTAGGCGAGCTTTCGGTTGTAAGTGACCGAAAACAGGCTTTCGGTCAGCCTGACCGAAACCTGTTTTCGGTCCATATTGGTATATATAGGTGGTCTGGTTGTCACTTGTAGTGGTTAAACGTTGTTGATCTACAGTTGTTTACTATGTGGTTTTCGGTCCCTGAGTTGTATCCGACATTTCCAAGTGTGAATTGTATGCAAGCTCAGTTTCATTCCACTTCTACTCCATTTCTTCTTTATTTTCATTTGCTTGATTGATCATTGGCATAGATCCTTTCATCAAGGACCTTACAATTGGTATCAGAGCAGGAACCGGTGTCAATCAAGCTTGTTATTCAGTTTTCAGCTTCACAGTTTGTGTTCATCAAGTTCTCGGTCAATAGAAGCCTGTTTCTGCTTGAGTTTTGAAGATCAGATTGTAGCTTGTTTGGTGTGGAATCAAGATCTGCTTGGATTTCAGCTTTTCGATTGAAATCTTATTGTTTTCGGTTTGATCTTCATCAACCGAAAACATATCTTAAATCGTTTTATGTCTAGATCTATCTTGTTTGAAGGCTGTGTTTGTGGTTTCAGTGTGTGGAAATCAATTTAGGATCGAAAATCTAAGTTTTTCTTTGAAAACTGTTAGTTTTCGGTTCAATCTTCAGATACCGAAAACTGTTCTTCAACCGAAATCTCTTCAATCTTCAGAAACCGAAAACTGTTCTTCAACCGAAATCTCTTGAATCTTCAGAAACCGAAAACTATTCTTCAACCGAAATCTCTTGAATCTTCAGAAACCGAAAACTGTTCTTCAACCGAAATCTCTTGAATCTTCAGAAATCGAAAACTGTTCTTCAACCGAAATCTCTTGAACCTTTAGAAACCGAAAACCTCCTTAATCTTCAGAAACCGAAAACCCCTTATCATTCAGAAACCGAAAACCTTCTCTCTCTTCAGAACCGAAAACCTTATTTTCCTTTCAACTGAATTCCTTGTTTTCGGTCATCACCACTCAACCGAAAACCTTCATTCCTTGATCATTTTGTTTATTTTTCAAGTTAATTTTTATTAAAAAAATTAAAAAAAAAAACAAAAACAACAAAAATTAAAAACAAAAATGGAATCTCAAAGCATGTCAGCTCATCACGAATTAGATGCCATTATGGGAACCACTTCTCGAATTCCACGACTTTTATCCGCAAAAGGATTTCCAGAATGGAAATATCGGATCGAAAAGTACATCAAAATGAAAATTTTCAAGATATGGCGAAGCATTCTTAGAGGTCCAATCCGCATCCCAATCACATTGGAAGATGGAACCATAACTGACAAGCAGGTTGAAAATTACACGGACGATGATTTTGAGAGAGTCGAGGAGCAGGAAAAGGCTCTTGCCATACTTACCATGGCATTATCTCCGGAAATTGCTCAAGGTTTCCGTGAGTATACATCAGCAAAGGCCTTATGGGAAGCACTGATTGAAGTCTATGAAGGCAACGAAGACATGAAACAGAGTCGCCAAGACATGCTGCGACAGAAGTTCAATATGTTTAACCATGTTTTGGGAGAAACACTTGAAAATTAGTTGCAAAGGTTTATCACACTTACCACAGAAATGAGCTCTGCTGGTGTGATGGTTACAAGATCGGAGATCAACAAGAAGCTGTTGAACTCTCTGCCAAAATCCTGGGATATGAATGTCTCAGTGATTAAAAAGACCAAAGATTTGAACCGTTTGAGTTTGGCGGAAACAATGGCGATCATTAAGGCTTGCGATCTCGATAATAAGCAAAGGGAGATTAATCATGTTAATTCATACTCCTCAGCAAATCTTGGGATCCAAACCATCAACAACACTGCTTTCTCAAGCTTTTCTACTCCTCAAGCTCCTCAAGTTCATGTTCCTCAAGTTCAACCCTATGTGACTCATCAGCCCACCTCATACGTTACACCTTCAATGCAACACATTCAAGTTCCTCAACCTCAAACTTCTCTTCAACAAGTTGGTTCTATTGTTGGTTCATCCTCAAATGCACCCATTCAATATCATGGAATCAATTCTCAAGCTTCATCTTTGAAAGAAAAGGAAGAAAATCTGGCCCTCGCCACTGGTCTGGTTAACTGCTACAACGCTTTTGTGGCCGGAGAACTCTCCCTACAACTGTATTTTGCTGACCTAGACCAGATCCATCCAGAGGATGTGGAAGAGATGGACATCACCTGGAAAATGGCCATGGCTGTTTTTAGGGCAAAACAGTTCTCCAAGAAAACTGGGAAAAACAACTGGAGCGTGAACTCTGACAAGAAAGTGGGGTTCAACAAAGGGAAGCTGCGATGTTACAACTGCCATGAGCCTGGACATTTTGCAAGAGAATGTCCAAAGCCAGATCGAAGGGAGAATTCTGAGCGAACGATGGTGTCGGTGAACAATATCAACAGGGGATCCTCTTCAAACAATCAGACTGCTAACTTGGCTATGGTGGCTCAATCCTTTGATTAGGAAGACCAGATTTAGGCTCTGAATATTTCAGGACCTGAAAATGCACATCTTGCCCAGATCAAGGATGGTGTGTAGGAAGAAGCAGAGAAGGATCCTGAAGAAGAGATGATGAATCTTTAGTTTGCGTTCATGGTGCAAACTACTCCTGAGCCAGCCAAACCCAAGGTCAGTGAATTTGGTTGCTCTCAATCTTGCATTAAGACTGTTAAATTCTTATGTGAACAAATTGAATTAATCAAGAGAGAGAATGAAGACCTTAAGTACGAAGGCTATACACTTAGGAAAAATCAAAAGCCTTTAAAGACACAATTAGAAAATAAAACAAAGGACTTTAAGAAACTGCAAGAGGATTACAGCAACAAATGCGAGAACTATGATCATATCAAAAGAAAATTTGTTGATGTAACCGCTAAACTTGACGCATTGAAAAACCGATTTGAAAATGCTGAATTTAATTTTAAAAAATTCGATGGATCAAGTGAAGTAGTTGCAAAAATGATCGAGAAACAAATGCAGTGGAAGGACATTACTTGTGGTAACCAGATAAAAGTAGGATTAGGATTTGAGAGTGTCCCTCCTCCCTTCAATCATAATTACACTGCTATTCCTCTATCTCAAGAAGAAATTGACAGAGCACCTTTCGTGGTTTATGGGAAATCAGCTTCTGAACAAGCAACAGGGCCTAATAATAAAATTTTGAATACTAACATTTCTACCTTAAGTGCAGATATGTCAGTAGTTCAGGGGGAGCAAGAAGCTGAAAAGTCTGAGTCGAATTAATTCAGTGTCAAATTTTGGTGTTGATTTTTGTGATGAGTCTGTTTTAAACTCTAAAACTGATGTTTTAGTTTCTGGTGGTGTGTTGTTTCAAACTGATAATCTTAAAAATTGTGTTGTTTCTGATAAAGTTGCTATGTCTGATTCAAATGCTACTACATCTTCTACATTTGCTTCACAATCTTGTGCTTGTTCTTGCAAACGTGAAAATGCTAGAAATGTTAATAAACGCAAGAAATCTGACAAGAGCAGTACCATTTCCAATGATAATAAACAAATTTGTTTCAACTGTGGTACTGCTGGTCATATTGCCAGAAATTGTCTAAACCGGATGTTTGTGCATCACATGTCAAAAAGGGGAGAGAATGAGTCTAGAGGACGATCTTTAATTAGAAAATCCTCCATAACTCGCTCTCGAGATGATGACTGGAAAACAAATCAAAACAAGAAAATGGAAGGTTTTCAAAAGAACAAACAGGTTTTCAATAAATTCACAAACAGTTTGCCAAAATCGACCCAAGCTAAGCCAAAGTCGATTTCGTCAAAGAGTAGGTCTGGATCTTCAAACTCTTTGAGTAGAAAATCCACCGGCTCGAAGCAAACTCAAACGAAAAATGTTTCAAAACCTAATTTTCAATGGGTGCCAAAATTAAAATCTGATCAGTCATCATCATCCTCTGTATCTGTTGCAAAAGAAAAATCAAAAGAGAAATCTGTGAAAGTTAAGGGTCAACCCAGGACTGTAATGACCTGGGTCCCCAAATCTAAATGATTCCGCTCATCGTGCAGGGACAGTTGCAGAGGAATGTCGTCAGACCATGGTATGTCGACAGCGGCTGCTCCCGGCACATGACTGGAGATATCTCCCAACTGCACGACATTCAGACATTTAATGGGGGATATGTCTCCTTTGCGGGCGGAGAAGGCGGAAAGATCACGCAAAAGGGAACGATGACCAATGGAGTGCTCAGTTTTGAAAATATCAACTATTCTCCTGAGCTGAAGCACAGTCTGTTGAGTGTTTCTCAAATCTGCGACATGGGTTACTCAACACACTTCACCGATAAAGAATGTCTAATCTTAAAGCCAGGCATTGTAATTCCGGAGGAGTGGATTCTCATAAAATCAAAGCGGGATGGGAATGCCTATATTATCGACATGAACAACAATGTACCCGATGAAGTCACTTGTCTCTTTTCAAAGGTCTCAGAACAAAACGCAATGTTGTGGCATCGTCGACTCGGCCATGCAAATGCAAAGAATCTGAACCGTCTTGCTAAGAACGAAATGGTCTGTGGTCTACCCGTCAGAGATTTCATCACTTTTGAAAAATGTGTTTCCTGTGCTCAAGGCAAACATCATCGGAAGCCACATCTGCCAAAGCAGGTCAACTCCATCAGTCAGTTGCTCCAATTGTTGCATATGGATTTGTTTGGTCCGATCAACGTCCTCAGCATCAACCAAAATTCGTATTGTCTCGTTGTGATAGACGATTTCTCTCATTTCACGTGGGTCTTCTTTCTGTCCAACAAAGCTGGGACCGCTGACCTCATCAAGAAGTTCATTGTAATGATCGAGAACCAAACCAACAACCGAGTGAAAGCGCTTCGTACAGACAATGGAACAGAATTTAAGAATGTTGTTCTTGATCATTTCTGCGCTGAGAAGGGTATTGTGCGACAATTCAGTTCTGTTCGGACACCACACCAAAATGGTGTTGCTGAGCGCAGGAATCGGACGCTACAAGACGCAGCAAGGACGATGCTATGTGATTCTAAACTTCCAGTTTTCTTTTGGGCGGAGGCGATCAACACTGCTTGCTACGTTCAAAATCATGTCCTGATCAATAAAGCCCAGATGAAGACACCATATGAGATTCTATATGGACACAAGCCATTTGTCAGCCATTTCCGAGTATTTGGCTACCCTTGCACCCTTTTCCACTTGGAATCCAACCCAAAGTTCAATGCAAAAGCTGATGATTGCTACTTTGTCGGATACGCTGCTCGTACTGCTTACAGGGTATACAACAAGAAGACGAAGCAAATCGTGGAGTCTTTCGATGTTCGCTGGCTTGAAGAGAATGAGATGGACGCTAGGGTGGGTCCTGATTGGCTATTTGACTACACATCACTATTCAAATATTTTAGTGTGTCGACTGATAACCAAGCTGGGTCTACCTCTGGCTCGAAGAATATCATTGAAGACGAAGATGAAGAGGTTGTCTACAGACCACCATTGGTTTCTGCTACTGATCCTCCGGTGGAGTCTACTGTTCCAATCGCTTCTCCTGAGTCATCAACGCAACAATCTACTCCAGATGCTGATGTTACTCCTCTTACTACGGACGAAAGAGAGTTCATGAACGAAGATACTTCCGCTGTCACTCAAAATCTGATGGAACTTCTCTTTCCCGAACAAATCATTGATGAGTTTGTAGCAAATCCACCAAACGAAGTTGGTACATCTACCGTGGATTCTTCAGCACATGACGGAGCTATTAATATCCATAATCTTCCCGTTTCAGTCAATGACATCAGTCACGAAATCCCCTCTCGCATACAGCGCGGTCATCCGATTAAAAACGTCATTGGCCAGCTGGGCGACGGAGTTCGAACGAGAAGCCAGAGTGGAGACGTGAACACATGTCTCTATTCTTGCTTCATTTCTCAAATAGAGCCCAAGAACGTTGAAATGGCTTTGAATGATCCCAGTTGGGTGGATGCCATGCATGACGAGCTCAATCAATTCGAAAAGCTCGGGGTTTGGAAGTTGGTGGAGCTGCCTAAAGGCAAGAAATCTCTTGACACTAGATGGGTGTTTCGGAACAAGCAAGACGATTCGGGTGTCATTGTACGGAATAAGGCGAGATTGGTGGTCCGTGGGTTCAGACAAATAGAGGGTCTTGATTATACAGAGGTCTATGCTCCGGTGGCATGCTTGGAGGCTATTCGTATCTTCCTCGCCTATGCTTCCTACATGAACTTCACCGTATACCAAATGGACGTCAAGACAGCTTTCTTGTACGGCAAGGTGAAGGAGGAGATTTATGTTGACCAACCTCCTGGGTTTGTTAACTCAAAACTTCCCAACCATGTCTACAAGTTAGACAAGGCTTTGTATGGGCTGCATCAAGCTCCTAGAGCCTGGTATGCTACTCTCACAGAGCACTTGCTCAATCATGGCTACTCACGCGACACTATCGATCAGACCCTATTCATCAAGCATGTCGGTTCAGATCAAATTCTTGTCCAAATATATGTGGACAATATCATTTTCGGGTCGACGTGTCCACAACTATGCAAGGAGTTCGAGGACGTTATGAAAAAGCGGTTCGAGATGAGTTCGTTGGGGGAAATGACCACGTTTTTGGGGCTTCAGGTCAAACAATCTTCAGCCGGAATCCTGATTCATCAAGCCAAATATGTGGACGATATGCTCGAGAAGTTCGGGTTCAGAGACGCTAAACCTGCCTTGACACCCATGGCGGAGAGACCACTGCTGACTCCTGATCTTGAAGGCGAATCCGTAGATCAAACGTACTACATATCGATGATCGGATCGCTGATGTATCTGACTGCAAGTCGCCCAGACATTATGTTTGCGGTTTGTCAATGCGCGCGCTACCAGGCTAATCCTAAACTGTCTCATCTTATTGCTGTTAAAAGGATTTTTGGGTACCTCAAAGGCAGCCCAAAACTGGGTCTTTGGTATCCGAAAAATTCCGAATTTGATCTTTATGCTTTTGCAGACAGCAATTACGGAGGCTGCGAGCTTGACAGGAAATCGACTTTAGGCGGATGTCAATTTCTAGGAGATAGGCTGGTGTCATGGCAGTGCAAGAAGCAGAATACTGTCTCGACCTCAACAACAGAAGCGGAGTATGTGGCTGCATCTGCCTGTTGTTCTCAAGTCATATGGATCCAACATCAGCTGTTGGACTACGGTTTGAATTTTCAAGAAACCCCTATCTTCTGTGATAATGAGGCTGCGATCCAAATTGCTAAAAATCCGGTCCAGCACTCAAAAACCAAGCACATCGACATCAAAGTTCATTTTATCAGAGATTGTTATGAGCGCTCGCTGATTCGGCTAGAACAGGTTCCCACTGCTAATAATGTGGCGGATCTGTTCACCAAACCGTTTAACAAAGCTCGATTCGATGTGCTGGTTAACTTTTTGAAAATGATTCGCTTTGAGGATTAATTTTTGTTTAGGTTAGTTTAAATTTGCGCATTTTAATTTCATTCTCACCCATGCACAAATTTAGGGGGAGAAATAAACAAAAACCAAACAAAAATTAGAAAATTAAAAATCCAAAAACAATAGAAAATCAGAAAATCCAAAAACAATAGAAAATCAGAAAATCCAAAAACATTAGAAAAACAGAAAAATCAAAAATATTACTGAGAAGTGATGTGAAGGGAAGTGATATCAGCTTGTGATAACAGACAATCTGAGTCTGTGTAAAGTACCAAAGCTGAATTGTCTAGGCTCTGTGTTCGATGCGCTGGTAGGCACGAAAAATTTAATGGTCTTGACTAGGTGCAGATGAACTTAAGGAATCTAGAGACTTGATAAATTCTGACCTAGATAGTTCCATTTAGCCTGACAATACGACGCTCGGGTAGGTTGAGCGGGGAGATATACATGAGAATCCACAGGTCACATTAAAGAATCTGTATCTAGAACCGTGGTTTAACTTTTCCTTGATGTATGGATTTTGTCCTTAATTCCGATATTGACGGGGCGACTGGGGAATTCCGATAAAGTAGGTCTGTAGGAAATTATTTTCTTTCTCTCCTTCTGTTAGTCATATGTTGCCTCCTCTGTGTGATCGAAAGATCCGACCTGGACTGCAGCATATGCAACTCTATTTCTCTGCATCTTCTGTCTATGCAATTCTTCCTATCTGTTAGCCATATGTTGTCTCCTTTGCGTGATTAACAATCCGACCTGGTACACAACATATGCAACCTTCTACTTCTCAATCCCTCTGAAATTCTAGTCATTCATATGTTTCACTCTCTGCGTGATTGAAAGATCCGACCTGAGTGTACAGCATATGCACTCTAAATCAATTCTCTCTCCTAATAATTGTCTGCTCACCTAAAGTAAGGAGTATTTAGGAAGTTCTTGATTATTGGGGTATGTCAGGAAGCGGGAAACATGTTCTAGTACATCTAAAATTGAACAATTCTAGATTGTCTGTAGATCTCGCTGCTCAATTTAGGTGGACAACAATATCCTTGGTCGTCGTCAGATAAATGGTCTTTAGGAATTTTTATCTAGTAACTTAGGATCAATCTGTCCTGTCACTGATAGAATTTCTAAAAATTGTCACAAATTTTCGTACTTAAGTGGACCACAATATCGGCGATCGACCAGATCTATTCATGAAAGGAGAGGTACTGATAAATGGAAAATGATTGTCTAACAACTTTGATCCCTTATCACAAAAGGTTAACCAATTTCAAGACAGAGGATTAAAATTAGTTTGAATTAAAAAATTTTGGTATTTTTATTTTATTTTATTTTATTTTCATTTTTTAGGATTGATAAATTTTAGAAAATGTTTTTTATTTTATTATTTTTATTTTTATTCTTTAAATTTTTAGGATTGGTAAAATTTAGAAAATTTTATTTTATTTTATTTTATTTTATTTTGAATTAATCCTCCAAGAGTTTTATTTTTAAATGGTTTTGGGTATTGGGCCTCATAAATTTAAAAAGGGATGCAACCCACCGGTTATGGATCCGGATATGGATCAGGTATATAAGGGAAATGACATCACCGAAATCTGTTCATCCCCTCATTTTCCTCATTCTGACCGAAAACCTCTGAATTCTCTCAAACCCTCGAAAATTTTTTGTGTTATTTCTTCAAATCGACTTGTTTTTCTTGAAGGTATGAAGATTCCGACCATGCCTATGTAATTTTTACCGAGAATCGACCATGAAATCGAAGCAAAATCGCGAAAACAAGATCTGTCGGAGCTTTCGGTCGGTCGAGCCGTTTTCGGTTCACCGGCTAACCGGCTTTCGGTCAAGCCGAGCCATTTTTGGTCAAACCGGCTTAGACGGCTTTCGGTTGAGATGTATTCGGTCCCATATGGCTTTCGGTCTACACTCTCTTCGGTCCTAGGGCTTTCGGTCTGACTGTCTTGACCGAGAACCCATGTTTGACTAATAAAATTCAAATGAAATGGCCAAAATTAATTGATATAATTGAGAAAATAATTTTAATTTGTTTTAATCAAATGTTTTCTCACCTGGCCTGTTTTGTGCAGATAAAAATGTCAAGTCTTAAAGTTGCAGACAGTCATAATGTGTCCATCCTTCTTGACGATCCTCCAGTAGCACATAACGAGTTCAAATCGATGATGTACAGGCTAAGGGAATGCTGCATTTCAACCGCACTTATCTAGAACCCCATTGTTTATCTGAACCTGATCAACGAATTCTGGAGATCTGCATGTGTCAAGAATGGAGACAATGGATCAGTGACAACTGAAGCTTCTGTCAGGGGATGCAAAATTGTTATCTCTGAGCAATTCATCAGAGATGTTTTAAAGATTGATGACAAAGCTGCTTACCCGACTGACGTCGATCTGAGAATTGTTGATGAGTATCTCGAGAAGATGGGATACGAAGGAGTCTTTCCACCTACCCTAAAGAAGCTGTTACCTCCCTACTGGAGGTTTCTAGCTCACGTGTTTATGAATTGCGTATCTGGGAGGAAGGGTGGTTCAGACGAAATATCCTAGAGAAATACTCAGGCGATCGTTGCATTGGCTGCCGGGATTGACTTCAACTTCTCAAAGTTTATCTTGGAGGAAATGGTTACAAATCTCAACAAGAAGTCAAAGGATCAATTCCTGCTCTATCCAAGATTTATACAGATCTTCATCAACAGCCTATTTCCTGATTTGGTCAAGACAGGAGAGATTCTTGACATGAAAGCCTTCGGACCAAACACTGTGAACCTAATCAAACAGAATCGTAAAGGGAAAATCATGTTCCAAGGGAAGTACCCTCTCGTGAAATTTGGAAAGTTTGCTGAGCTGTCAGACTCTTCAGAATCCCATGGGTCGTCTGAACAAATGTCAACTGATCAAGCATCGTCAGAACATGCAAATGTGAATGACGATGTTATCGATGCTTCAGACCATGAGATTGAAAATGTTGCTCCGACCACCATTGTTACTGAAAAGCATGTGGTGGTTCAGTGTGACTTCAGTGAGGGAACTACAGAAGAATTTACTGAGACCGAAGGAGAAGGAGAGGATGAGTATGAGAATCTTGATATGTCCGGTTACGACAGAGATGATGTTTCGATGCATTTTACTGGACTTGAGCACCCATTGTCAAATGAAGACCTCGATGACTTCCTCAAAGATATCAATGATGGTGCCAATTCAACACCGGAGATTAGGGAGAAAGTTGACGATCGAGAAGTTGAGCCTTCGGTTACCGTTCAAGTGGCTGATTCTTCAACTCAAATGGACACATCATCAGGGATTCATCCCCTTGATAATGTGGTTCCTACATCCGAGACAGTTACAAGTGATTCCCAGACAGTCCTGACCTCCCAGCCCCCGATAAAGAGACGCAGAATTGATCCAAGGGTGGGAGTAATGTTTCCTGATCAAACTCAAACCACAGAGACTCCTCCATCTACAACAGTTTCCCCTTCCTCATCTGTGCCCATTCAAAAGAATCCTAGCTCTATCCATGAAGCTGGTGGTTCGTCTGCTGGTCTGAGATCGTCTCCTCCAAGGCCTTATCATGATGTTGTCTCTGAGATACTAGCCATTCATTTGGCCCAGCAATTAAGTCCAACTCACTCCTCACGCGGAAAAGGAATATCCTTTGAGGAAGGTATATCTGGAGATGATGATGCCTCAGTGCCTGAGCTGAAAAAGGAGATGTGGAATGGAGCCATGGGAAAGTCAGACGTGCTGGTGATTGATAAAGACTGAGTCCAAGCTAGCACCAAACCAAGGGGGAGATTGAAGGGCCAATATATATGGTTTGGGCTAGGCAACAATGTATAGATGAGTTAGGGCATTTGACAATGTATTTTGGAGTCTATTGTGTGTGTTTGACGTTTTCGGTCTAGGCGAGCTTTCGGTTGTAAGTGACCGAAAACAGGCTTTCGGTCAGCCTGACCGAAACCTGTTTTCGGTCCATATTGGTATATATATGTGGTCAGGTTGTCACTTGTAGTGGTTGAACGTTGTTGATCTACAGTAGTTTACTGTGTGGTTTTCGGTCCCTGAGTTGTATCCGACATTTCCAAGTGTGAATTGTATGCAAGCTCAGTTTCATTCCACTTCTACTCCATTTCTTCTTTATTTTCATTTGCTTGATTGATCATTGGTATAGATCCTTCCATTAAGGACCTTACAAGCATAGACGCGCGATGAGTAAATTCCCTAGCACCGGCCAGACACGCATGGATGACACCACTAATCGAATACCTGCAACACATTATTCTACCAAACGATTATGAGGAAGCCAGGAAAGTGCGAGTCAAGGCACCGTCATACGCAATCATAGACGGGACATTATACCGTAAATGATTCATGTCACCGTGGTTAAAATGTATGGAGGAAGCCAGAGACAAGGAAGAACTCTAGGATTCACACTCCATCTTAGTAGGCACACATGAAGGGCCAAGAGCCCTAACAGGGAAAATACTCCGGATAGGCATCTATTGGCTAACCATACACCAGGATGCATTGGAGTTAACAAGAAAGTCTGTAAAATGCCAGACGTATTCCCCGATCCAAGGGAACCCCCCAGCGCCTCTAACAAGTATCTCCAATCTGTGGCCTTTCTATCAATGTGGAATAGACATTGTGGGACCATTCCCAGACGCTCCAGACAAGGTAAAATACCTAGTAGTCACAGTTGACTACTTCACAAATGGATAGAAGCTGAGCCATTGGCGTGCATATCAGGGAGACTGATTATCAAGTTCATGTGGAAAAATATTGTGACTAGGTTCGGGATACCCAAACTGCTTGTCAGCGATAATAGAATGCAATTTGCTGAGAATCCGTTACGGGATTGGTGCGCCGACAAAGGGATCAAACAACGATTTACATCGGTGGGGCACCCCAAAGCGAACAACCAAAAAAAAGTATCAAACAGAACACTAGTGAATGGGATCAAGAAGCGCCTCGGGAAAGCCAAGGGCAACTGGGTTGAAGAATTGCCAAGCGTGCTCTGGTCAGACAGCACGATCCCAAGAGTAAGCACGAAGGAAACCCCTTTCAGCCTAACCTATGGCACGGAAGCAATGTTGACAGTAGAATTGACAGTTAGATCGTTGCGAACAACCCATTTTGAAGAATGAACTAACAACGAGGATCTGAGGGCGAATTTAGATCTCATCGAGGAACGATGCGAACAATCAAACATTCGACAGGCCGCTAACAAACTTGTTGTCGAAAAGTACTACAATCAGAGGGTCAAGGAGAAGGCTTTCAGAGTGGGGGACTACGTTTTAAGGGGAAATGAGGCAAGTTGATCCCAACCACAAGGGAAATTGGGCCCTGTTTGGGAAGGACCATATAAGGTCATCGAAGCCAACCGCAGTGGTGCATACACGTTGGAGACGATGGAGGGCAGACGAATCCAACAAAACTGGAATGCAAGAAACCTAAGGACGTTCCATTTCTAACGCATCTCCACATCCGACCATCCCAAAGACACCAAACGCCGAAGACTAGGAGTGCTTAGGCATACAACTTTATTTCTTTTTTTAACCGATCAGTGTACCATGGGACCAGGTAGCCTCCTCCCTACTTAATAATACTCAGTGTATTTGAATAGTTCTTCTATTATAATACTCAGTGTATTAAACTCAAATACTTAGCGTATTCACAAGGCTCAGAATAGCCATAGAATCTGAACACTTAGTGTATTCAAAATGCACGAAACAAGCCATAAAACCTAAATACTCAGTGTATTTACAAGGCTCAGAATAGGCCATAAACGATTAAATACTTAGCGTGTTTACAAATTAAAACACTTAGTGTGCTTATACGACTCAGAGTCGTACTTGAAGTAGCCACAAAGCCAAAAAGGCCTAGCAAAGGGTAATAAGGATTAAAAGCAAAAACTCACAAACACATAAACGTCATTCAAATTACAAAAGATAAGGTTATTATAAAACAACGTCGGAGAGGCCACTACCATCAAAATTATCCAAACACAAGATAACGGGTTACAAAAGCTTCAAGTTTTTTTTCACACCCCTAAGGGGCAGCACAAACGGTACGAAGTACCCTAAGAAACAACGGTCTCAGCGCTACCATCACCACCAGCACCACCACTGCTTGCACCATCATCATTACCACCGCCACCAGTACGCCTTCGGAAAGCTCATCAGCATCCTCCAGGGCACAAAGCTGCAGCATTCCTTCCATATCCAAATTCCCCAGACCCAGAAGAGATGCATGATCCATGGTAGCAAATGTCAGCAGAGCTTCGTTAACACTTATAGTATGGCTGGATCGGGAGTCGCTGGCATCAGGATCGTAGGAACCAGACTCCATCGCAGCTTTCATACTGACGCATGCCTAATCAGACTCACAATGCCAGTGAACTTAGGATGCTTGATCAACTTTTCCATAATGCGAATGACCCTAACACCCAAAAGCCAATCCCGTTAGCGCTGGGCAGCTTCCACCTCTGCCCGAGCATCCGCAATTAGCTTATCGCGGTCACCAACATCCCGCTTAAGGCTTTCGTTATGAATAATAAGCCCCTCATTGGCTTGGGTTAGGGCATCCAACTTCATCTCTAAGGCGCATCGAACCTCCTCAACAACATCTTTCTCCGAAGAAAGCAGTATATACCTTTGCTCCAGACCATGAACATCATTCTCAAGCTCGGTGATGCAGCGCTTCAGGCTAGCCTCATGAACGCTATAGCCCGAGTGGGCAACCTCCATCTCGTTGAGTAATTGAATCTGGCGAGCACCGGAAACCAGATAGAACATAGCTGAGCAGCAGCATAAGACATATTATAAAATAAAGCGGGGCTGCCAATAGCCTCCATATCAGAAAGAACAGTGGGCGGGAATGCGTGACGGGTAAATTCCACAGCATTAGCACGGACGGACAAGCGAGATTCATTCTGTAGACTCCAATCAGGGACAACCACAAGGGAACCAGGATCACCCCCAGAAGCTTCCTCATGAGGAGGGGTCCGGTACAGCCCCACGTCCCCAGAACCCCTAGGGGGGAAAGCCCAGAAGAAGGCTGAGAAATAGGTTGAACAGGAACTATGGGCTGCTTGATCGCCCCCTGATCCCCCTCGGATGGTTGAATGTCGTCATCAGGGATCACAACAATGGCCTCCGGCGTCGAAGATATCGAGTTCAACACGCGAGTAAAGTTACGCCTTGATTGAACCCGCCTCCCAATATTGAAAGCACCGGTGGAGGTCTCCCCCATAGCCAATATGGTTTTTCTCTTGGCAATTACCCGACGAGCGTTGGAGATAATATCGTCCTTACTGTCCTCAACCATCCCTGTGTGACCAGAACAGGCATCGGAGGAAGGAGCAACGGTCAAGATCGGTTGGGGAGCCAAAGGAGACTCTCCGGCAAACGCCGACGAACCTTCTGCTACCGGTGGTATGGAAGTGGCAATAGTTAAGGCAATCCGATCAGCCCGACGAGGCGGAGGAAGAGTCTCGACCAGATCAGTTTCTCGATGTTCCAACTTCCCCTGATAACGCTTGCGCAAGACCTCATCCATGGACAACGAGGATTCCACACCTGTTCAAACAACAACGAATCAGAAACACAAATAACAAAGTAGGCTCATTATCCCTTCCCCCTTAGAAAAAGAGGGGGAGAGGAAAGGAGAAAGAGAACAACAAGACTACTTACTGTCAACAACAATAAAGAAGATGGGCATTTTCCCTCGACGCCTCCAAGAGGGACTCATTCGTACACCAGCAAGCAATGCCTCAAAGTATTCTTCAGGAGAAACTTGGACACCTTTCAAGAGATCAACAACGGCTTGATTATGGGGAAACAACTTAGGGTGACGGCAGCAAGAGTGTTAGCCCAATACCGACCATTTCCAACCAAACCACAGTTAACCCACAACCATTTATCCTGCCAGTTTTTAGGGGTTTTCCCATCGGGAACCAAGGTATGCCCCCACGCCAGACAAAAAATGTGTACTTGTCGCCGGTGGCACAAAACCTGAAGAAGTACTTGAAGAAGAAGTAGTCTGGGAGTAAGCCATTAGCCCGATAGATTATCTTGAATGCTACTACCTTGTTTACAGCGGTGGGAGTAAGAATCTGAATGCTACACCCACTTTTCTGCAGAACTTCCTCCTGAAAATCTGAAAGAGGGAGACGCATGCTAACGTCAAGGGTCTTCAAGTAGATGCCCACTTTGCCCGGTGGAAGAGACAAGATCATCGATTCAGGTAACGGAAACTCAACCCCATCCGCCGGCGAAAGACCATAAGCATCCCCGAGAAGCTTAAAGTTGGCCTCAGACGGAGTAGCACCAGATTGAGTAGCCATGAGGACGAAGAGGAGAAAAATCCTAGGTGAAAAGAAGAGAAGATGAGAAATATAGCGTAGAAAAGGAGACGCTCTATAACCTTATAAAGAATGGGAGAGGGTGGGATATTCAAAATCCCTGGCATAATGACGTAACTAACTGCTATAATGGGCAGTCGTATCGCCGTAAAAATCGAAGTGGCAGTTGAATCAGGAACTGACGCTTGTACTGAGCAGTTTAGTCCAGAACATCATAGCTAGCCTAGCAACGCAACGACTACTGGACTAGGGGACTTGATGACGTGCATTACGCGTGTACTGAGCAGTTGACCCTAATACCAACTTGTAACACTCAATATTTTTAGAACATTTTAAATAATAATTTTAGGAACTTTCCTTAGTATTATACAATATTATCTAAAAACCGGTTTAGCAAAAACCAAATGCTTGAAAAACATACAAAAAGGGTGTACAAAAATATCATAACCATAATATAAGCAACAAGTACATATATGTACAGTACAAAAATATCATAACCATAGTAGAAGCAACAAGTACATATTTGTACCGGATCCTAGAGTACACAATATTTATCACTAAATCTAGTCTGGTAAGCTATATATAACAATTAAATGTATAACACAATTAACACATATATATACTTTTACATATAACTTTCCACCGAAAAGTAACCCTTTCTGATGTATCCATTAAACTAGAAAGTATTACACTTTCTAATCTGAATCATTATTAGAAAGTACCCTATTTCTAACAAAGCCACAAATGTCACTATTACAATCTTAAGGAAGTAACCCTTCGTATCAACCACCTAATCGAAAGGTAAACTCCTTTCTAACAAGGTCCCTTGCTAAAGAGTAAGCCCTCCTAGCAAAGTTAAATATACATATCATAACAAAATACGTTCTTACTCATTAAGTAACATCTTTCCAACAATTGCATAATCAATAATTAATTAATTTGGTACTTAATTCATTAATCACCAACCATGTATTCCTATGAAATTATTATATGTAACTCACCTTTTATGTTAGTGATAACAAACTTCATTTCAGCTTTTGTTCACCCTTCTGTTGTACTTTGTCCCTGTTTTGACCAAAACCTTTTGATGCTTCAAGAGATTAATTATTGTTACTCTCAATTCCAGTTGCACCAAACTTCTTCCTTGTCTTCAAAATCGATCATACAGTTCTTTGTAACATTATTGGTGATGTTCTGTTGGTGAAATTGAACTTAACAGATTGATATATGTTTTGGGATCGACGTAGGAACGCCATTGATATGACCTTATTAACTATATATTTTAGGTCATTATCTTAATATATTTTATTAAAATGTTATATTTTTAGATATGATACTTAATATGCTTAAAAATGTTCAATTACAGTTAAAATGGGAGTTGGGATGCATAAGGAGGAGAACGGATCTGAAAAATACACAAAAAGGATGTTACTGGCAGCTTGACCCCTCGTCGGTGTTTTGAACATATCTCATGACTCATTACTCATATTGAAGATATTTAAAATTATTTGAGAACTAGATAAATTTCAGATGACTTTCGTGTTTTGAGAAAAGTTTGATTCCCAGTGACCATGCCATGACAAAGCCATCTCCATGACAAATCGAGTTTTTGCGTGAACGCGTAGTTTCAATCTTCCACGGCATGGCAAGTTGTTGGCCATGCCGTGGAGCCGAAAAATATATAAAAACACAATATTTCCAACCCTAATCATTGTGTAGACTTTGGGTGGTTATAGGTGCGACTTTTACTTCGTTTTGAAGTCCATAAACCCTCCTATAGACGATTTTGAAGCTATAGATTCAGTTGGAGCAAGAATTTGAAGATTCGAGCGCTATTGTATCGAGATTTCACTTCGGGTTTTCTTGATGATCATGTCTTGAATTCTTTTGGTGATGTTTTTCTCTTTTAGTTTACTGAATATGGTGTAAAAACCTTTACTTTCACTAGATACTGATGAACCCTTGTTGATATGCTTTGATTTTGTTAGTAGGATTAATTGAATTTGGTTTTTACTTGTGTTCTATTGATTGTTTTACCTTTCATGTTAAAGTTATGAATTTTATTGTTTATTGTTGAGTATTATTAGGATTAGATGATCATTCTATCTTGATTTACTTGAATCATATGAACCTATGATCATTAGGTTTGTATGACTAGTACTATTATCATAATCCTAGGGTTGGAAAATATTAATTGGTGACTTTTATTGTGTTAGAGAGCATTAGATTGATTATCATGATCATTGACAAGAAGTCACTAGATCATATCGTTCATAGTTCGAATATATTTAATTAATTATGTGTTCACTAATTGCATGATCATTGTGTTAGTTGTTCATTAACCATTATTACTAGGAAATTCGATCAAGATAAAAAGTCAAATTATAATTCGGTAATCAATTCATTAATCCATTGCACTTCTAATAAATCAAACATACAAACTTGGATGATTCGTATTCTAGTGGAAGTACTTCTTATTTATTGTTTCCATTTAGTTCTTTAGTTTTGTTGATTAATTAAACGTTTAAATTTGTTTAATTTAGTTTACATAAAAACCACCTTTTACTTTACTATTATTAATTTAATTAACATTTGAATTATTTGATCTAAGCCATCATGTTCCATGTGTTCGACACCCTTTCTTACCACAACTTTATTACTTTACGACTAGGTACATTGCCTATTTGTGTTTAAGACTAGTAGAGATTTGATAGGACTTTATAAATAAAAAAACTAGTGCAAATAAAACACATTAGCCACGCCCTTCAATTTATAAAAGCATGTCGCGACTAAAGTACATTTCGCCTACTTATGTCAAATATCAAATCCTAATTATTGTCACCATGAACGCACCACAACCTTTAAAAGGCATGTCGCGCTTCCTGCAGTTCCAGCTTCCAATTTCCTTTTTAGAATGCTCTATTCTCACACTTATTTTCCTATGGAATTGCAGTTTTATCCCTTCATATAACCACATTTTACCAATGTTTTCATACAAAATAACTAATATACAATTAGATTGACCAACACAAATCAACCTTCCAAATATTTTGCATATTCGATCAAAATACCCTTTATGAAAAAACCAACACATATATAAGCTTTCATACATCATTTATATTGTAAAGTATTCACAATACTACCACATATGTAATTAGTTTATATTATACATTACATATTTTAACATTAACGTTTCACACACTATTAGCCTTGACCATTTTACCTTTATTGCACAAACATCACTTTCACTACATCATACTATTTCTAATTTTCGGTTATTATAAATTACATACTAAAAGAGCTTAATAAGTTCTACTAACTACTTTTGTATAACTTCCCACAAACTTCATCTTCTCTAATCGTTAAATTGGAAAATGACAAGTTTGAAAAGAACATGTAACACTCGATTATCAGGTATCTTTCAGTTCGGTCTTAAAATTATAAAAGTTTTCATTTTGGTCCTTGTTACGCTAGGTGTAACTTGGAGTACGCATGGCGTACTCTCTTTAAGTCAGACACGGGGATCCCTTAGTACGTTGGGCGTACTCTCTCATACCACTAACCCTAATTTTTTAGGGGTTGGCCCCTATTTAAGCAACATTATGGACCTTGAGGTTGCCCCATCATCAGCCTCCTTACCCTAAAAAATTCCCCATGAAACCCTAGCCTCTATTTGAGAATTCTTGAGACTTTGTTGTGATCTTATGGTGTTTTTGGGTACCTTGAAGAAGAAGAAGCTTGGTGGTGGATCATTGGTTGAGTTGGACCGTGAAGATCATCTTCAACATCTTTGCAAGCCTCATAAGGTATAAAGCTCTGAACTTTATAACTATTTAGTGTAGATCTTGAATGTAGGTAAAATCTTATGCTCTTTAGTCCCATAAGATGATTCTTGTGAGTAAATGCTACTCCAGAGGTCTTGAGTTGTTCTTTTGAGGTTTCTGAGGTTCCTTGATGATAAGTTTGCATCTTGATGTTTGAGGACCAATCATGCAAAAGTTTATGGTCAACTTATGAAGAAAGAATGCTAGATTTAGGATTTGGACCACTTGGAGCCATGCAAAGGCTTAAAGCTTCCAAATTTATGGATTAAGAACTTATTTAGAGGTAGAACTAAAGTTTGGACGTTGAGGTCTTAAGGGATTAAGCCATGTGGATGAGAAAAAGAAATTGACCAATATGTTGGGCATACTTTTGAGTACAAAGTATGTTGTGCGTACAGGGTTTGAGTCCCGTTTTTTTCTTGCTATTTGGACTTGTATGTTGGGCGTAATCTGGTGGTACACACAACGTACTCACCAGCTGGGCTTTTAGGCCTTAAACTAGTTTGGGCCATTGTTGGGCCATAAGTCTTTATGGTTTTAGGCCATTGTTGGTCCTTAGGTCTTCATGGATTTGGGTTATTTTTAGGCCTTGGGTCATTTTAGGTTTTGTGTCGTGACTAGTTAGGCCCAGTAAGGAAAGGTAAAAATGGTCTTTTACCCTAGGAGTCGGGATTAAGAATTTAGACTCTCGGTTATGGTTTATGGCCTAATTGTTAATTAGGGTTTAAATATTTTTGTTTTAGTACGGGGATTTTCCGGTTCAGCAGCCTGAGTGTTATTTGTTTATCAGCGGATCGATGTGAGTTCCTTCACTATACTCGTGGGTTGAAGGCACCAACATCGGCCCATTTGATTATGTGTGTAGGATGATAGTTGTTTTTATGACACTTATTGTTATGCATGTATATGCTTTTCGTGTTTGTGACTCTTGTTGATATGATTATATGCTTAGTTGTAGGGTGAAATAGACCTGATACCAGTTGAAAAAGACCGAAGGGGGTGAAATAGACCCAATACCGGTTGAAAGAGACCGAAGGGGGTGAAATAGACCCAATATCGGTTGAAAGAGACCGGAGGGGGATGAAATAGACCCAATTATATTTTGAATGTTATGTATGTATGGTATGGGTTAGTTTGGGGAAACTCACTAAGCTTTGCGCTTACACTTTTATGTTTATGGTTTCAGGTAATTCCAGCGCATCCAACCATGTTTTCCGCACTTTTATGATTTTGTGAATTGTACTCTAATGAATTTTTTACTATGACATACTTTTAGATGATTTAATATGAATATTTGATGGTTTGGGTTGAATTAAAAAATGAAATTTTTACCTATGATTTTTGGGATGTTACAAGTTGGTATCAGAGCCTTGGTTTGAGGGATTCGAGCACACTTTCGAGTGTGTATGAATTTAAATCGAGGAGTTGATAACCTTTTTGAAAGAAAAGAGTTTTCTAAATTAACTTTTACAAAGAAAAGGGGTGCGATGCGTGCAATCAGCCGAGCTCAAGTAAGTTTTCCCAAAATACCCATACATGTTATTGTTTCAGTATATGTATATGTGAATATCATGTTAGATTAGGGCTAAGGATCTACTCAGCATTGCATAGTACGATGCTAGGAGAGATTCCTTTTTATGCCATTTGTATGAACCCTTAAAAGTGCATGCTAGTATGCATTTTAGATGACTGGATAGAGTTGTCTGGTTAAGTAGTGATCTGGGTAAGAACTCAAAGCTCGAATGTTGCTTGCTTTGTGCTTCCAGGGACTGCACTAGTGTCGGCTAATTATTAAGCGAATAGTTCAAATTACATGTTGTGGGGATTAGATAATTCTCGAAATTTAGGTTCAACTCTATTGCGCAACTCTTGTTTAAGTCCAACCGTTGTAGAGTGGGTCCTAGCAGTCAAGTATTATTTGGTGCTGGTAACATCTAATTGTATTCGTGATATAGTTAGAAGACATTGGAGGGGAGTATCTTTTGCAGCTGATAGCAGAGAGTGGTGTGGAAAGGAACCCTAGGAAAGCCTAGGAAATGTATTAGCACGTAAGGTACTCTATAGTGTAAGTGAAGTATCTGATAGTAGGGAAGTGACTTAGATGCTTTGAGTCAGTCATTGAGGAAGGTATAGGTAGGTACGAAAGGTAGTATTGGGACCGTACTACTGCAATCACATGATCTATACCCAAGACAAGGAAGGCTTTAATGAATTCGAGAAACTTCGGGAGTGTGACCCTCTTCATGCATATACTAATTGTTTATGTATTATGTTTTAGCATGGTGGTGACATGCGGTGGAGTAGGAGGTTCAGGATCTAGATCTGGTTCAGGCTCGGGTACCAAACCAATTAACGAGGGTTTGTGCGAGTTCATCACACCTGAGATTATGAGAGGTATCCTTGATGCGACCCCACTAATGTTCAAGTCGATCAAGGAGGGTATCATCAAGTTGATGGATGATTATCTTCAGACCTTTAGGGTCGAGCCAGTTGTTGGTCAGTACGGAGCCCGCACTCTCTTCTTCAAGGATGTTAGGGGATGTGGGGCACCGGAGTTCTTTGGGGTGAAGGACCCCATTGCTGCCAGAAAATGGATATCAGATATGGAGTGTTCTCAGATGACTAGCTTCTGCCCCGAGGGGTCGATGGTGAGGTTCGCTGCAGGATGTCTTAGGGAGTGAGCCTGAGATTGGTGGGAGAAGGTTGGTTATGCTCTGGGAGCCCCAGTCATTGAGGCCATGACCTAGTCAGATTTTGTGACCCGGTTCCGAGTAGAGTTTGCATCGGTTGCTGAGGTGCAACAACTGGTGAATGAGTTCCTGGATATGCGACATACGACTGATACCGTGGAGGAGATCACCGCCAAGTTTCGAGAAAGAGTTTTATTGATACCCCAGTATGCTGCAGACGAGGAGATGCGGAAGACTCGGTACCACAACATGCTGAGATCATATATCAGAGATTTTGTTAGCTTTTTTGGCTGTCCAACATTAGAGGACATGATATCTAGGGCCCGAGAACATGAAATTGATTTGGAGTGCATCGGGAAGAGGAAAACAAAGCATGTGCAGAAGATTGAGGTTTCAGTGAAGAAACCCAAAGGTTTTGATTCTAGATCGAGGGGCTAATATGGCCGGAGCCACTGTGGCAAGTGCAGAAAGATGCATGACGGAGTTTTCAAGGCGGGTAGTTCAGGCTGCTATAAGTGTGTCAAGACAAGGCACTTAGGCAGGGATTGCACTGCCACCACCACCACCTATGTTTCATGTCTAATATGTTTTCATTGCAATCGGATAGGCCACAAGAACGTCGATTGCCTGAGTTTGACTGGAGGAGGGGTTGCAGCACTCGCTCCGGCGACGTTGAGGATCACTGAAGACCGGAAGGGCAAGCAGGCGTTCCCTGTAGTGAAGAGCAGGGCTTTTCTGGTTAACGGTTGAGGAGGCACGTACGACACCTGATGTGGTTATATGTATGTATCTTCTATTTATCTCTTTATTTATGTTACTTATCATGCTTATATATATATATATATATATATATATATATATATATATATATATATATATATATATATATATATATATATGTATGTGTGTGTGTGTGTGTTGTTTAGGGTCTTTCCTTATGAATGATATTCCTGTATTGGTTTTGTTTGATTCGATGGCTACCCGATCCTTTGTATCTCTTGTTCTTAGCAAGAGGTTTGATGATGTTCTGAGGGATAAGGATTATCCGTTAGAGGTGGAGATTAACGAAGACCGTCCTATGAGAGTGTCGATTTTTGGTTCACCGGAGATGTACTTTAGAGTTATTTAGCAAGCAGTACTCGATTGATTTGGTTCCTATTCCCCTGCATGAGAGCAAGGTAATTATAAGAATGGATTGATTGAGCCCCAATGGGGCGATGATTGATCGTAGGCTTCAGTTGGTGCGTGTTCTAACCCCAAGTGAGGGAGAGTTGGTGATACACGGTGAGGGTGCTCAGCATGGACTGCCTTTCTGTTTGGCACCGAGGGCTAGGCATTATCTTCAGCAGGGTTGTTCTAGATTTGTGGCCTATGTGATGGATAAACCGGAGAAGAATAGGGTGATGGTGGATGATGTGTCGATTGTTAGGGAATGCCCAGACATTTTTTCCGAGGATTTTCTTGGAGTGCCTCTTTAGAGACATGTGGAGTCTCGGATTGACTTGGTTCCAGGTGCGGCTCCGATAGCCAAGGCACCTTATTGGTTAGAACCTCCAGAGATGCATGAGTTTTCCACTTAGCTGCAGAAGCTGTTGGACAAGGGGTTCATTCGACCGAGTAGTTCATCAAGGGGGTGCCGATCTTGTTTGTGAAGAGGAAGGATAGGTCACATCGGATGTGTATCAACTACCGAGAGCAGAATAAGCTAACGGTGAAGAACAGTTATCCACTCCCACGGATCGACGGTTTGTTTGACCAGCTTCAGGGCACATCTTGGTTTTCCAAGATTTATCTGCATTCGAGTTATCATAATATAAGGGTCAGAGAGAAGACTTCCTTTCGAACTCGTTATAGTCATTACGAGTTCGTGGTGATGCCCTTCGGTCTCACCAATTCTCCAGCAGTATTCATGGATCTCATGAATCGCGTGTGCAGACATATGCAGGATCGGTATGTGATTATGTTTATTGATGACATCTTGATCTATTCCAAGACTCAGGAGCAGCATGAGGAGCATCTGAGAGAGGTCTTGGAGACTTTGAGGAGGGTGAAGCTGTATACGAAGTTCTCCAAGTGTGAGTTTTGGTTACGTGAGGTGTAGTTTCTGGGGCACCTTGTCAACTAGAACAATATCTTAGTCGATCAGGCCAAGGTTGAGGCAGTGATGAGGTGGGAGGTTTAGAGGTCTCCATCCAAGATTCGGAGTTTCCTTGGGTTGGTAGGTTACTATCAGAGATTCATTCATGATTTCTCCAAGATAGAGGTTCCTTTTACCCGATTGACAAAGAAGACTGTCACCTTTCGTTGGGGCTTGAGCAGCAGGAAACTTTTGAGACTCTGAGGCAAAGATTGTGTGAGGCACCAATTCTGACCCTGCCAAAGGGTGTTGAGGATTTTGTGGTATACTATGAGGAACCAATTCTGGAGCGGATTCGGGAAACACAGGTTGAGGCTATGAAGAAGGAGCATCGGAAGAGCGAGTGTATAGTGGGTAAGGTGTCCTCTTTTGATTATGATAGTCGGGGTTTGTTGAATCTTCATCGGAGAGTGTGGGTTCCGTATTTAGGTGGTGCGCGTGAGGTTTTGATGGAGGAGGCGCACAAGTCAAGGTTCTCTATTCATCCTGGAGTGACGAAAATGTATAGAGACGTCCAACTTGATTATTGGTGTCCCTACATGAAGCGGGATGTGGCATAGTATGTGGAGAGGTGCTTGAATTGTAGGAAAGTCAAGGAAGAGCATCAACGACCTCACGACAAGTTGGAGTCGTTGGACATTCCCGTTTGGAAATGGTAAGAGATCATGATGGACTTTATTATGAAGTTACCACGGACGAAGCACGGAGTGAATTCGATATGGGTCATCGTGGATCGATTAACCAAGATGTCGCACTTCATACCGATTCAGGAGAGTATATCTGCGGAGAAGCTAGTGGACATCTACATCTGGGAGGTTGTGGCATGGCATGGGGTATCAGTTTTAGTTGCTTCAGATAGGGATGTTCGGTTTACTTCCAGGTTCTGGAAGAGATTTCATGAGGAGTTGGATAGTCATTTACATTTCAGCATAGATTTCCACCCGCATACTGATGATCAGAGTGAGCGGACTATTCAGAATTTGGAGGACATGCTACACGTATGTGTATTGGATTTTTGCGGTAGTTGGGATACGTATCTCCCTTTGGCGGACTTTTTGTATAACAACAATTATCACGCTAGCATTGATCGAACTCCTTTTGAGATGCTCTATGGGAGGAAATGTAGAACCCCAATATGTTGAGGTGAGGTTGGTCAGCGGTCATGGGGAGTACGGAGGTGGTACTCAAGACGACGTAATTGATTCTGCAGGTTTGCGGTAGACTTCAGACAACGCAGAATCGACAAAAGAGCTATGTCGATAGGCACCGATTAGACTTAGAGTTTCAAGTTGGGGACATGGTACTCTTGATGGTATCACCTTGGAAATGTGTCATCTGATTCAGGAAGCGGGGCAAGCTGGGTCCCATGTATATTGGTCCTTTCAAGGTTTTATCCCGGGTGGGCAGGTTTGCGTATCGTTTGGATCTACCCGGGGAGATTAGTCAGATTCACAACACATTTCACGTCTTTCATCTGTGGAGATGTTTGGTTTGCGGGTCTGAATTAGTTCCATTAAAGGACATTCAAGTGGATAACCACCTCAATTATATAGAGAGACCGGTGGTGATCCTCGACGGGAGGATGAAGACTCGACGAAACAAGGTTGTGGGTTTGGTGAAGGTGCAGTAGCAGCACCGAAAGGGTTCAGAGTGGACGCAGGAGCCTGAGGACGAGATGAGGGAGCATTATCCGAAGTTATTTCCAGCAGCAAGCTTCGAGGACGAAGTCAAATTCAAGTGGGGGAGATTTGTAATACTCGACTATCATGTATCTTTCAGTTTAGTCTTAAAATATAAAAGTTTCATTTTTGGTCCTTGTTACGCTAGGCGTAACTTGGAGTACGCATGGCACACCCTCTTTAGGACGGACACGGGGATCCCTTAGTACGTTGGGCGTACCTTAGCGTACGCTGAGCGTACTCACTCAAACCACTAACCCTAATTTTTAGGGTTTGGCCCCTATTTAAGCAATATTATGGACCTTGAGGCAGCCCCCTCATCAGCCTCCTTACCCTAAAAATATCCCCATAAAATCCTAGCCTCCATTTGAGTGTTCTTGAGCCTTTGTTGTGATCTTGTTGTGATTTTGGGTACCTTGAAGAATAAGAAGCTTCGTGGTGAAGCATTGGTTGAGTTAGAGCTTGAAGATCCAGAATCTTCAACATCTTTGCAAGCCTCAAAAGGTATAAAGCTTTGAACTTTATGACTCTTTAGTGTAGATCTTGTATGTGGGTAATATCTTATGCTCTTTGGTCCTATAAGATGATTCTTGTAAGTAAATGCTACTCCAGAGGTCTTGAGTTGTTCTTTTGATGTTTCTGAGGTTCCTTGATGATAAAGTTTGCATCTTGATGGTTAAGGACCAACCATGTAAAAGTTTATGGTCACCTTATGAACAAAGAATGCTAGATCTAGGATTTGGACCTCTTGGAGCCATGCAAAGGCTTAAAGCTTCCGACTTTATGGATTAAGACCTTATTTAGAAGTAAATTTGAGGTTTAGACGTGAAGGTCTTAAGGGATTAAGCCATGTGGAGGAGATAAAGCCACTGACCAGTACGTTGGGCGTACTTTTGAGTACGTTGTGCACATTGGGTTTGAGTCCCATTTTCTTCCTCGTTATTTGGACTTGTACGTTGGGCATAATCTGGTGGTACGCACGGCGTACTCACCAGCTGGGCTTTCAGGCCTTGAACTAGTTTAATACATTGTTGGGCCATAAGTCTTTATGGGTTTAGGACATTGTTAGGCCTTAGGACTTCATCGATTTGGGTCATTTTTGGGCCTTGGGCCATTTTAGGTTTTGGGTCGTGATTAGTGAGGCCCAGTAAGGGAATGGTAAAATGGTCTTTTACCCTAGGAGTCGGGATTAACGATTTAGACTCTCGTCTATGGTTTATGGCCTAAATGTTAATTAGGGTTTTATTATTTGTGTTGTAGTGCGGGGATATTCTGGTTCAGCATCCTGAGTGTTATTTGTTTATCGGCAGATCGACGTGAGTTCCTTCACTGTACTCGTGGGTCGAAGGCACCAATGTCGGCCTACTGGATTATGTGTGTATGATGATAGGTTTCTTTGTGACACTTACTGTTATGCCTGTATGTGCTTGTTGTCTTTGTGACTCTTGTCGATATGATTGTATGCTTAGTTGTAGGGGTGAAATAGACCGAAGGGGGTGAAATAGACCCAATTATGTTTTGACTGTTATGTATGTATGGTATGGGGTAATTTGGGGACACTCACTAAGCTTTGTGCTTACTGTTTTATGTTTATGGTTTCAGGTACTTCCAGTTCGAAAAAGAAAGGCCTGACATGATCGCACTGCATCCACCCATGTTTTTCGCACTTTTATGATTTTGGGAATTGTACTCTGATGACTATTTTACTATGACACACTTTTTGATGGTTTGATATGAATATTTGATGGTTTGGGTTGAATTAAAAATAAAATTTTTACCCAGGATTTTTGGGATGTTACGGTACAGTTGATTCGAATTTCAAAGGAATATAATTTTCATTCTATATTCTCCCCCATTGTGACAAGTCATCATTCCTTTCGAAGTTATCTAAAGTAAATTGTAATGAAACAAGGCTTTCCGAACAACTAACTACCATGTTAAATGTCCTATTATTTCTTTCCGAACATTGTCTGAATTTTCATCGTGTGTGGTCACTTGAAGATTCAAATTCTACAGAGTAACTTAAGGAAACCTTTCTTTGTTAGCAACCCTAAAGAAACTCTTTTAGATGGGCTATTATTCTTCTTCGTCGTCAAATAAAAAAAATTCCCCACAGTTTCAAAAATTCCACACAATGCAACTTGAGTGTAATAGAATTACGTGAATGATCTCAAATGCTTGAAATACGTGTTGTAAGTATTATGATTTATGGTTGATATCAACTTTTTATCCATGCAAAAAAATCAACAATTATAAACTCTGAATCTTTATTCTTTCCTCTAACAAACCTGAATCTGAAATTTTGAAAGACATCTCCAAATAGCACATCCTTACTAACTTTCAGAACTTTAGTTATCTTTTTTTTAACTAATTTTCATATAGATTAATCAACAAAAATATAAAAGTTTTACATGGATGTAACGGATAAACAAGCACCAAACTGTGTCGTAACCCCTTTTTGGATAGCAAAACTAAATCTTCTAAAAATAACATCAATGGATCAAGGGGTCATAACATTACTACGGATAATCCATTGGACTCTATTGAGGAGCCCTACAACAACCGGTGCAAAGAAACCGAAAGTATCAAATGCAAAAGGTATTAATGTGTGTTGATTTTCCCTGCACGGTTTCTCGTGTTTTGCCACTTTGCATGATACAAATTTTAAAGCAGTCTGCCCGCAGTGAAAACCCCACTCCCTAAGCCCACAAGAGGAGAAACCCCTGTTAGATCCACACATACATGCTCCCTTCAAGCCCATCCAAAAACTAAAACATCAGTTAGTCTAATTGTTGAACGTCCTTCCAACGGGTCAGTCAGAAAGTTCACAGGTACCTCTTTCTTGGTAAAAACCCTGGCGTGCCTAAATATGTCAAGAAAACATCCCTAACCAGATCGTGTCGGTACTTGAAACCTGATACCTCTCTACAATGAATTGCATACTCCCCAAAAGAGTCCAAGCATGCCTTGCGACAAACATGTCATGTCTCATCAACCGGAAATAAAAGGATCAGAAGGCAATACTTGAGAATAGCATGATACCCCACTAGTGATAATGTTAGCTAAGACCGTCAATATGAATAGTCATAAGAAGATCCTAAGCATGTGGTGACCTTAGACACTCAAAAACCACTTTCTTCCTAATAGTCACGTAGAAGTGAACTTCCATGTTTTGTACAATTTTACTAAAAATGGCACTCGCCAATGAATGTTGACCTTTTGGAGGGGCGGTGTCCTTATTAGTGAAACCTCTGAATTCAAAGCCCATAATCGAATGATGAAGACAGAACAAAGCACAAACATAATCAGAATCCATATCACATATGCCGCTATCTCGTAAGATGTGGTCTTGTAACACCCATGATTGAGCACGTGAGGCCACAAAAACATAGGAGGAAGCATCTACCTCTGAGTACAACCCCAAACCACCAAACCTAATGGGTAATGAAACATAGTGGCGAGTCTAGAATAAAAACTCACATAGTTCACTATTTAAGTGAAACCATAAATAAAAAAGTTAAAAATACTAGTAACGGGTCGGATCATATAACCAAAAAAATATTAATATTCTTACAAACGGAAATTTACGTTCTTGATTTTGTTTAAACAATGAAAAAAGATTTAAGTTTCTTATAAACGGAAAAAAAAAAATTAAAAGTTCTTACGAACTATACATGAAAAAATCATATGCTTATTTTGCTAATTACCTTCTTCTATTATTTTTTTTTTAATATTTCTTTTTAAAAAAACTTAAGTTGATTCTAATTTGTTAAACAAACAACAATCAGAAATCAAATCAACAGTTATGGAACTTGGAAGTGAATGTAGTTAAGCGAAGACCAAATAATAAATTTCCAAAATCATTGACAAATTCGTAACTGTGAGTGTGAAAGGTGAATCAAAGGCTTGGAATTTGGAAGTGATCAAGTGAATGTAGTTAAGGTATTACACAAAAACCAAAAAGATGAAAAATCAATTGGCAAATCGTGGTTTACAAAATCATCCCATGTAAATCAAATAATAAAGGTCTTGGAATTTTGAAAACATTAAACAACTTTCATTTAACAAATACATTAACAAATATACAAACTTTCCCCCTATTAATCGATAATTGGAAAACAAATAACAATGAACACAGATATTGATTAAGTGAACTACTAAACGTAAAAAAACAAAGCTACAAAGATGTTAAACAAAATACCAAAGTAGTACAATTGCGCACTGAGAATTGTACAAACGTGCTGGAGTGTGATCTGGGCGGCGGGCGGTGGCGCCAGTCGGAAAGAGGTGGGCGGTGACGCCAGTCGGAAGGAGGTGGACAAGCAGACGGCAAGAGTCGTTTGGTTGAGGGCGCCGAAAGCGTTGAAGATGTCAGTCACAAAATCAATGTTGTTTCAAATCTCCATACTTAAACAAATAAAGTTAAATGCTTTTGTTTAATTACAATTTTTAGTGGTCTATTGTCTAATGGGTTCTTTAAATAGATTGGGTATTTGATGGGATAATAAGATATGAATTGTTGGCCTTTTAAAATTAAGGTATGAATTTTTGGTTTTTTCCGACTAAATAGTTCCTTAAAACTTATAAGATAGGTCACAATTTTTTTGTTATATAAATCTCTATGAATTAGGTGGGTCAAAGGACCCACATTAACCAATACTAAACTCACCACTGATGAAGCAAACCGCAATTGAAAGTTCCCGTAGAAAGGATCCTTATAAACCGCAATGTCCTCAATTAACCCAATTAACCCAACGTAACTGTTGAACTTTTTTAAACTGCAAACTTTGTCATCAGGTAATACACAATTACCTATATCCATGGTAGCTGCAAGGGGAGAGATCAAGAAAATGTCTATTTACCCTCATATGAGTCTGTGAGGCTAATGTCGGCCTTTAACTGATCACATTTTTAGATTGAAACCATAATTTTCTATCAACACAAGGATCTTTTTTTATAATTTATTCTATTAATTTTAAATAAAATTAGTATTACTGTGAATTTCCTCGCCTCTACTTTACAGTCCACCTTTTCATATTTAATAATAGCAATAAGTTTAGCGTGTGATGTCAAAACTCAAAGAGAATTTTATTTTCATCTAAAAAACCTATTAAATAAATGAAATTCTATAAAAGGAACAAAATGAAGTTGCATAAACTTCAAAATCATAGACGTGTTAATGGGACCCATATCTCTCAAAGGACAAAGTTTTGTTGACCATGACATTTACAAAGTTCTCTGTATTTTAATAGCTCTCACACAGGTTGTCAAAGTCAAGTGAGGACCCGCATCTCTATAAACAAAATATTTAAAATACTGTTATCTCATTTATATTAATAAAAGTTTTATATAAACGTAATGATAAACGGGCAACAAAACAAAGGTGTGTCGCGACCCTTTAAAATATTGTTCATCTAGAAATAAACCAAATACCAGTTTTGAAACAGCTAAAATCATACAATAATAAGGTTTGAATTGTAAATTTACAATAAATCATTAAACCAATTTTGATTGGATCAAGTCTTTTGTTTAAACAAGTTCTAAGTTATTAAAAAAACTGAAAGCCCTATAAAATAGGAGAATTAACAAAGGACAGTTGAGGGTTTTGAAGAATATAATACATATAGTATTAAAAGAAGAAAAAGAAAAAGACTATTTCAATTCTTCATCCTTCCAGACATACGCTTATTAGTAAACACTTAAAACGAGATCAAAATGTAACAAACCCAAAGCAATACGACCATAACAACTACAGTGGCTGACCTAAATGGTTTTCTTGTGGTCATTACTCCGTTTTAACGTGTTAATATATATATATATATATATATATATATATATATATATATATATATATATATATATATATATATATATATATATATATATATACAGAGAGAAAGGACGGTTTACATGAGATTAAAAAACTAAAGATTATTAGATTCAATCCCAACCACATATTTCTCATTTGTCGCTCTAACGCTTCAGCGTACCGACAACAGCAGCGTATGCACAATCATAAATGATTATATGGCTAAGAGGTATAATCATATATGATTATACATGTTTATACGTATATGTTTAATCATAAATGATTATATATATATATATATATATATATATATATATATATATGTGTGTGTGTGTGTGTGTGTGTGTGTGTTAATAGATTGAGTAATCATATATGATTATGACAGTTGGTGGCAGAAGAGGTGGTAGTGATAGAGGTGACGGTGGTATAAGTGACGGAGGTAGCAGTGGTGAGGTTGGCTGGTGTCAGAAGTGGTGGTGGCGGTGGCGGTTGTGATGGTGGGGATGGTGGCGGATGAGAAAGAAACGGGCGGCACTAAATAATAATTTATGATTATAATAGATCTGTCGCGTCAGTACCGAAGGGTTAGAGCGGCAGATGTGAAATATGTGGCTGACGTTGAATCTCAATATCTCTATTTTATTTTTAATCTCAACGGAACCTATCTCTCTCTCTCTCTCTCTCTCTCTCTATATATATATATATATATATATATATATATATATATATATATATATATATGAGGGTTCAATTGAGAAATAAAGATTGAAAATGGGGGAATCATTCTCAGTCAATCATTTAATTAGCATCTAAGCATAAAAGACATGTTGACAAACTTGTAAATATGATATAAGAATTAAACCTTCAAGGTAGATAACCATTCAAATTCATTCATAATCGATCGTTCATCATCCGATTTTCTCCAACCTTCAATAATCATCCAGATTTCTTCAACTAAACTCTTGATTAACATCATTCAACGTTAATCAATCATCAATCTTCATCAATCACATGTTTTTCAACATCATTCAACAATGGACAACAAAAATTCATTTTTGGTTTTGTCAAATCAAACCTTCAATTCTGCTTCAATACGGTCATATCTTCAACATCTGCGATTAATTATATTCTCAACGTCATTAGATCAACACCATCGATAATCAACAACAGACCCACTTCATATCATTTGTTCAACATCGATCATCAAACGAAACTTCGAAATTAAGCTTAGAAAAACATCAAATCATTTTTTTTTGAAAAAATCATATAATTCTCTATCGGTCTACTATTTTGTAAGTTTCAATAATCCAAGTATCAAGTTTTTAACCATATTTATAAAAAGCTAACTTGTATGCATTCTAATTGTTTGATGAAATGCATAAACTAAATTACCACGTAATATTCACATATGAATATGTTTTCACACTTGAATCAATATATGATTATTAGAACACAAAAGAAATATGCAAGTCTGTATGTTATTCATATGTCAATAACATATAAAAATTATATCTATTTGTGAATAAACATTGTAATATTATATGTGAATATATTGTGTAATATCCACATATGAATATATCATCTAATCTTCATAAGTGAATATACCATCTAATATTCATAAGTGAATATACCATGTAATATTCACATGTGATATACCATGTAATATTATGTAATATTCACATATGAAGATACTATCTAATTCATAAATGAATATACCATCAAATATTCACAAGTGGATACACTATGTAATATTCCCAAGTGAATGCATAATCTAATATTTAAATATGAATATAGTGTGTCATATTCACAAGTGATTATACTATGTAATATTCATATGTGAATATAATGTGTAATATTCACATATGAATATACCATCTAATATTCATAGTGTGTCATATTCACAAGTGAATATACTATATAATATTCATATGTGACGATACTTTGTAATATTCATGAATGAATATACCATGAAATATTCAGATGTGACTATAATGTTTAATATTCACAAGTAAATATATCATATAATATTCACATGTGAATCTACCATATAATATTCATATGTGAATATACCATGTAATATTCACATGTGAATATACCATGTAATATCACATGTGAATATACAATATAAACAACATATATCATATAATATTCTCATATGATTATACCCTCAAACCATGTAATAACTAGAATGTGATAAATCAATATTATTATGAACTAATAATATATTTTTATTGACATTTTTTATGTGTATTCACATGTTTGTCAAGAATCGTTATAACTCAACAACTAAATAACATTTCAATCAATGGTTAGTTCATATCTCAATGGTTGACGATTGGTTGGCATAAATGAGAATATATCACTAACAAAGACAATCGATTTTTATATTCACGTGTAAATGTTATACAATTTAATATATTCATAATTTTGGTTGTGTTAAATTCAAATGTGAATGGTATTCATTAACCAATGCAATATTTTTTGTCTTAGTATAATGTTGAATTTACATGTAAAACAATATTGTTACAATATATAAAAAAAAACTATGCACAAACCAATTTTTATAGTGTATTATTTATTTTTATATATAAATGTTGTATTCTCAAATAAATAAATCAACATGTATAGTTTATTCACATAAATAAAAATAACAGATTAAAATGATGTTTTTACTAGTAGAATTGAAGTTAGTAACATCATCAGTAAATATGACATAATGATTTCTAAACTTTATTCGTATATGAATAAAATAATATATCATGACGATGTCATCACTAGTAGGAATGGAAATTTAGTGACATCATCAAAAAAATTTACCGCAATGAAGTTTAGTCTCAGAATTTGACGAAATTCGCATGTTTGATGTAAAATGGTACAATTTACAAGACTCGCCTCTTTTCCGTGACGTGCGGTGTTTTTCAGCCATTCGGAACTGTTTAGAGCTTCAAAATAACGTTTTTCTATTTTTATAATTTTCCGAAAAAAAAGTTATCTTTTATTCGCAAATGAATATCACAGTAATAAAAATATATGCTTATATGATTATTTTATTAACCATAAAAAGCTTAGTTGTATGTGACTAAATATATATTCTTATCAACTATTTTTTTATCTTTAATTTTATATATTTGTACTTCTCGGTTTTATTGACAGTTTTATTCATTTGTGAATAATATATATATATATATATATATATATATATATATATATATATATATATTCATTTGTGAATATTACATATATTCACATGTTGATATAATTCTTATATGTTATTCACATATTAATTACAAACTTGCTTTGGACCTCAAAACGATTTATTTTCATTTTTATGATTTTCCAAAAAAGTACGTTATCATTTATGAATATTACATGTATTCATTTGTGAATATTACATACATTCACATGTGAATATAATTTTTATATGTTATTCATATATGAATTACATACTTGCTTTGTGTTTTTAAAGGATATACATTGATTCGCGTGTAAAGATATTCACTTGTGAATATTACGTGATATATTTAGTTTATGCATTTCATCGAACAGTTGGCCTTCAAATAAATTAACTTCTATAATTATGGTAAAAAATTAACAATTGAAGCCAATAATTACAACACAAATCAAATCCTATCAAAATCGATCAATAACCAATAGGTTAAGATAAAAAATTGTGAAAAAATGTACGAAAAAAGAAGTTTTCCAAACCTGAAAACCGTTTTTTTTAATTCTTCAAATATATGGTTATGTTGATGAACTTTCGATTGCTATCTGTTGTTTGATATTGATGAAGTTTCGATGACCGGTGATCGCTAAATGATGTGACATCGATACATATGGATCATTTTTAAATATTTTTCTTGATGTCAACGAAACTGGACAAGATTAAATCACGACTTACAGTTAATAGTACGAATACATGTTTGGGATGATGAATCACACCATTTTCATGAATAAAGAAAGATTTTTGATGAAGAATTGATTTTTGATGAAGTATCGATGTTTTTTCTATGTAGAATATGTGGCGTTGATGGCGAACAAATAGTAAAACATATGATGTTGATGAAGAACTGATAATGTTGATGAAGAACAAAGGAACGATCCAGATGAATAAATAACAGATGGTGTTGATGAAGAATGAAGGAAGGATCCAGAAGAACAGCGTACCCTTAATGACTTAATGACCTAAAATCCCTAGAACAGCGTACCCTTAATGACTTAATCTAAATGATTGACTAAGAATGATTCCCCTATTCTCAACCTTTTATTTTTTTCTGTAACGACGTAAATTTTCAAAACAATTTTTCACTTTTAAAAATATAATTTCATTCATAAATGTCATAAATCTCCATGTATCACATATCAAATCCAAAAAATTCATCCCAAGATCACAATACATAAAAAACTCCACAAGTGTGTACTGATCATGCCGGCGCCTTCCCGCGATCCTCGCTAGTACCTGAAACACATAACATAACAACTGTAAGCATAAAAGCTTAGTGAGTTTCCCAATATACCACATACGCACATACGCCACTCAAGGCTATATAAGACCTTCCGGTCTCTGTGTCTCAGGGGACTTCCGTCCCATAACCCTGGCAGACCTTCCGGCCCTACCTGTAATGACCTTCCGGCCCATTTCACCCTGACCTTCCGGTCCATATCATCTTGACCTTCCGGTCCACATCATTCATAACATACCTAACACATACATATCACATAACGGCATACAGTACATACACCTCATAGCATACAAGACCTTCCGGTCACACATAGGTACCTTTTCAGATACAGTATAGTGAGAAGACTCACCTCGGGTAACTCGGATAATCTCGCACACGGATATATTGATCTAGCCCCCGCCTAATCACATAAACAATATCCTCAAATAAATAATGGCTCTCAAAGGCTAGATTAAATCCCTTTCTACCATCCCACAGAAGGGTAAAAGACCATTTTACCCTTCCCTGACCTAAAAGTCCAAATGTTGACCAAAACCCTAAAAGTCAACGAAAGTCAACAGGGGGCAGTACGCGGCGCGTACCAGCTCTTGTACGCGGGGTGTACTCCGGCGATCCAGAATCGGGGTCGCAAACCCTTACGCTGCGCGTTCTAAGAGTTACGCCCAGCGTGAGTCTCAGTTTCAGCCTTTCTTGGATTTTGGTCTTAAACGGTTTAGACACTCCTCCAACTATCAGATCTGACTTCCCCTAAGCCTCTTATTCCATAAAGTCGGAACCTTTAAGCCTTTGCATGGCTGTAAAGGTCACTAATCACTCTAACACCTCTCCTCTTTCCTCAAAAAGCTTAGATCTCGTGCATGACTTAAGATCCACGTCCAAGTTTGGATTTTTATGAACCCACAACTCATAACACTCTGAAATATAGAAGATCTAAGCTTATGGAGACCTTTTGCTCATAAAGTCTCCACCTTGGGACCAAAAACCCTAAAAATTGGTCCAAGAAGCACACAACAATAATAACAAGGAAAGTTCTGAGCTTTTTACCTCCAAGTGAAGCTTCTCCCTCTCAGAACTCAGATCCAAGCTTGCACTCCAACTTCTAGCCTTCACAAGAATCTCCTCTTCTTCTTTACTAACACACAAAGGCACTTTTAGCTCCAAAAACACTCACACAAGCTTAGAACGAAGGTTGGCTCTCTTTTAGGGTTTCACTCTCTCAAATGGTGGCTGAGGATAAGGCCATAGCCTTCTTTATATAGGGCTCAAGTCTAAATTAGGGTTTTGAGTCTGGACCCGCTACGCCCAGCGTAGCCTAAGGTACGCCCACCGTACCGGGTGGAGTCCGCGTCCAACTTAAGCGCATGAGTGCGCGCAGCGTACTCTTCAGTACTCCCAGCGTACTCATTTGCCTTAATATTTCCTTTAAGGGTTAAACTTGACAACTTGGAAAAGAAGAAGGGTTTAAGAGACACACCTGAATTCCGGGATGTTACAATTCTCCCCCACTAGAACCAGACTTCCCCCTCGAAGTCTCATGCCGCAAACAACTCCGGATGCTGCTCCAGCATCTCTGACTCCGGCTCCCAAGTCAGCTCGGACCCTCTCCTATGCTGCTACTGGACCTGAACCAGCGGCACCTCCTTGTTCCTCAGAACCTTGATCTTCCGATCCAGGATCGCGATCGGTCTCTCAACATAATTCAATCCTACATCCACCTGAACATCCTCCAGCGGCACTACCGCCGACTCGTCGGCTATACACTTCCTCAACTGAGACACGTGGAAGGTATCATGAATCTGGCTCAACTCCGCAGGCAGCTCCAAACGGTATGCTACCCTACCCACCCTGGCGGTCACCCTGAAAGGACCAATGTACCGGGGCCCCAGCTTGCCCCTCTTCCTGAATCGAATTACTCCTTTCCAAGGAGACACCTTCAGGAGTACAAAATCCTCGACCTGAAACTCGAGCTCGGACAGTCGCCTATCCGCATAACTCTTCTGGCGACTCTGGGCTGTCAACAACCTCTGTCTAACCTGTTGTATCTTCTCGGTCGTCTGAAGCACTATCTCAGTGCTGTGCATCACACGCTGTCCTACCTCTCCCCAGCAAATGGGAGTCCGACACCTCCTCCCATACAACAACTCGAAGGGAGGCATACCAATACTCGAGTGATGGCTTGTGTTATAGGAAAACTCAGCCAACGGCAGATACGTGTCCCAACTTCCTCCTAAGTCCAACACATATGCCCGAAGCATGTCCTCGAGCGTCTGAATCGTCCGCTCACTCTGTCCATCCGTCTGTGGGTGGTAAGCGGTACTGAAATGCAGCCTCGTGCCCAACTCCTCATGGAACTTCTTCCAGAACCTGGAAGTGAAACGTACATCCCGATCTGATACAATCAAGATCGGCACTCCATGACACGATACCACCTCTCTCACATACAACTCGGCCAGCCTCTCAGCGGAAGAGCTCTCACTGATAGCAAGGAAGTGGGCGCTCTTCGTCAGCCGGTCGACTATCACCCAAATTGCATTGACACCCCTCGCGGTTCTCGGCAATTTGGTAATAAAATCCATAGAAATCTGTTCCCACTTCCACTGGGGAACCTCAAGTGGCTGCAACTTGCCATGTGGACGTTGGTGCTCGGCCTTAACCCTGCGACAGGTCAAGCACCTCTCAACAAACCACGCGACATCCCTCTTCATGCAGGGCCACCAATACTCTCTCTTCATGTCCAAATACATCTTAGTGGCCCCAGGATGGATCGAGAACCTCGATCTGTGCGCCTCCTCCATCAGAATGGTACGTGCCCCGCCTGCATACGACACCCAAATTCGACCCTGAAAGGTCATCAGCCCTCGGCAATCGGTAACGAACTCGGACACCTGCCCGATCACCCGCTCCCTTTTGCGGTTCTCCGGCATCACGGCCTCTTCCTGGGCCTCCCGAATGGTGTCCAACACCGGAGTCATCACTGACAATCGCATACAAATGTCTCGAATCGGGGCACTCTCCGCCCTACGGCTCAGGGCATCAGCTACAACATTAGCTTTGCCCGGGTGGTACAGGATCTCGCAATCATAATCCTTTACCAGATCCAACCATCTCCTCTAGCGCATATTCAGGTTGGGCTGATCCATTAAATACTTCAAGCTCTTGTGGTCCGTGTATATGGTACACCGAACCCCATACAGATAGTGACGCCAGATCTTGAGGGCGAACACCACTGCCCCCAACTCCAGATCATGGGTGGGATACCTCGTCTCATGAGGCTTCAGCTGCCTCGATGCATACGCTATCACATGCCCTCTCTGCATAAGTACTACACCCATCCCTGATATCGATGCGTCACAATACACCACAAAATCCTCCATCCCTTCCGGGAGGGCTAACACCGGGGCCTCGCATAATCTCTGACGAAGTGTCTCAAACGAGGTCTGCTGCTCCGGGCCCCACGAAAAAGCGACACCCTTCCGGGTTAACCTGGTGAGAGGCACGACAATCTTGGAGAAATCCCTGATAAATCTCCGATAGTAGCCGGCCAACCCCAGAAAACTCCTGATCTCGGAGGGGGATCTCGGCACCTCCCATCTCATAACTGCCTCGATCTTGGCCGGGTCGACCAATATACCATTCTGGTTGACGAGATGCCCCAAGAACTGGACATCCCGCAACCAGAAATCACACTTGGAGAATTTGGCGTAAAGCCTCTCTGACCTCAAAACTCCGAGAATCTCTCTCAAATGCTCCTCATGATGTTCTCTGGATCTCGAATACACCAAAATATCGTCGATGAACACGATCACCGAACGATCCAACATCGGTCTGCACACCCTGTTCATGAGATCCATGAACGTTGCCGGTGCGTTGGTGAGCCCAAAAGGCATCACCACGAACTCGTAATGCCCATAACGAGTCCTGAACGCCGTCTTCTGGATATCCTCATCTCGCACCCTCATTTGGTGATATCCAGATCTCAAATCTATCTTGGAGAACCAAGATGCTCCCTGTAACCGATCGAACATATCATCAATCCTCGGTAGTGGGTAACGGTTCTTGACCGTTAACTTGTTCAACTCCCGGCAATCAATGCACATCCGGTGTGAACCATCCTTTTTCTTGACAAAAAGGATCGGCGCTCCCCAAGGTGAGCTACTCGGCCTGATAAATCCTTTCCCCAACAGCTCCTGAAGCTGTGAGGATAACTCCTGCATCTCTGGTGGCGCAAGGCGATAGGGCGCCTTGGCGATAGGCGCCGCTCCCGGAACCAAATCGATGTGAAACTCCACTTGACTCTCGGGTGGGCACACCCGGCAACTCCTCGGGGAAAACATTCGGGAACCCACGCACTATCGGAACATCATCAACCGAACTTGGCCCTTCCGCGGGCACTCGTGTATCCATCACATAAGCTACAAACCCGCTGCAGCCCTGCTGTAGACTCTGTCTCGCTCTAGCTGCCGAACAGAACGCTGACCCAGATCAAGTACCCTCGCCGTACACCGTAAGTACTCCCCCACTAGGGTCTCATATCGACACCAATTGTCGCTCACAGTCTATAATCGCCCCAAATCGGCTCAATCAATCCTTGCACACTATGACACACACGTCCCCCATTGCTATCGGGACCAGATCTATCAGGAACTCAACACCGAAGATCTCGAGTACACATCCTCGAATCACATCCGTAGCATACACCGCTCGCTCGTCAGCTATGGAAACTCGTAGAGGTCGACTCAACGCCTCCCGCTGAATACTGATGTGCTGACTGAAGGCTAAAGACACAAATGATCGACTCGCACCCGAGTCAAATAACACCAAAGCGGGTACAGAATCCACAAGAAAAGTACCTACGCGCATCATAATATAAGCACAATATCTCAAACTCAGCATAAATAAATGAAAGAATACATACCAGCCACGACATCGGGCGCTGCGCGGACCTCCTCCGCTGTCAACTTGAAAGCTCTCCCGCGAGCCTTCGGTGCCTCGGCCTTCACTGACCGAACCTCAGTAGCTCGCACGGCAGCAGGGGTAGATCCCTGTGGTGCTCCCTGTGCTGTCCCCCGCAGCTGCGGACACTCGGCCTTCCGGTGTCCGGTTTGGTTGCAATGAAAGCAAACCATGAACCCCTTGGGGAAATCCTTGGCTATGTGCCCCTCCTTGCCACATTTGTAGCAAGCACCAGATCGACAAACCCCATCATGTCCCTTGCCGCACTTCCCACAAGTGCGACCCTTCTGGCCTCCCGATTTCGAATCGGCGGGCTTTGCCCGCTTGGCTGCCGGCTGAGACTGTGCCGGCCGCCGATCCCTCCCCCGAGACTCGGCCTCCTCCCGAGCCCGAGTCTCTAGCTCAATCTCCCTCTTTCGGGCACTTGCCTGGAGCTCGGCAAATGTCTGGTATGATGAGTTCGCCACGAACTCCCTGATATCCCTCCTCAAAATGCTCAAGTACCGGCTCATACGTGCCTGCTCAAACGACACGTGTTCAAGGCAAAACAACGCCCTCTCATGAAACATCCTCGTAATCACCGTCACAGACTCAGTTCCCTGGTTGAGGGACAAGAACTCCTGGGCTAGACATTCCCTCTCCACAGGGGGAACATACTCATCTCGAAACATCGTGGTGAACCTCTCCCAGGTCACCACAGTAAGCTCTGCCGTAGTGAAGTCTGCCGTCACAAACCTCCACCAGTCCTTCGCCCCTAAGCGAAGCTGGTTCAATGCAAACCGAACCCTCAGATGCTCTGGGCACGAGCAGGTGTAAAAGCAACCCTCGATATCAGAAATCCATCTCATCGCAGTAATCGGATCCTGCGTCCCATCCAACTCTGGTGGCTTCGTGTTGCTGAATTCCCAGAACAGCAACGAGTCAACTCCCTGAGGTCTAGCAGCAGCAACAGCTGCAGTAGCTGCAACAGCCGCAACCTCAGTAACCGCTGCGTACCGCTCATCAAAGATCTCAATCAATGTGGTCTTGATAGACCCAAACATCTCCGGAATCTCGGCTCGGATCGCCGCAGCCACCTCATCGTGGATCATCTGACGAAGCTCCTCGTCACTCACGCCGCTCGTCTCAGGTCTGTGGCGTGTCCCAACCATGATGTATCTGAAATACAACATAAAAATATCAGAGACTCGCTCGAGCATACTCGCACTCGATAACTCAACCCTACTTGTTCCCTAGTACCCTAAGGATTCTTACTTGGACTGCGCACTGATCCGGTGTCTTCAGTAGTACGGGCCCTATACTACCGTCTACACTGCATCATTATTCACCCCAAGTCCTCCTCCTTGGATCCCAGATCACAAGTACTCTACATCTCGCTAGCATAGGCTACCCTTCGGTAGACCTCTCATCAACTCCTCACTGCTACCTACTCGCTCTCATGCATCTCACGACAGCAGAAATCTTCCTAGGCTAAGGCATCACAAATCAGGCCACTCTAGTCCTAATATGAATACCTAGCCTACTCTAGCATGCATAACATATCATAACATATCTCATAACACATAATGTAAGGGTATTTTGGGAAATCACCGTTCGGGCGCTGGCTGATCGTACACACTGCTTCCTTCTGCTTTTCTCAAATTCTTTTACTTCCTTAGAAAAATTGTTTATTTTGTGAAAAACTTCCTCAAACCCTCAGTTTGAGTTCAGATACGCCCGAAGGTGCATCCGAATCCCTCAAACCAAGGCTCTGATACCAACTTGTAACGACGTAAATTTTCAAAACAATTTTTCACTTTTAAAAATATAATTTCATTCATAAATGTCATAAATCTCCATGTATCACATATCAAATCCAAAAAATTCATCCCAAGATCACAATACATAAAAAACTCCACAAGTGTGTACTGATCATGTTGGCGCCTTCCCGTGATCCTCGCTAGTACCTGAAGCACATAACATAAAAACTATAAGCATAAAAGCTTAGTGAGTTTCCCAATATACCACATACGCACATACGCCACTCAAGGCTATATAAGACCTTCCGGTCTCTGTGTCTCAGGGGACTTCCGTCCCATAACCCTGGTAGACCTTCCGGCCCTACCTGTAATGACCTTCCGGCCCATTTCACCCTGACCTTCCGGTCCATATCATCTTGACCTTCCGGTCCACATCATTCATAACATACCTAACACACACACACACACACACACATATATATATATATATATATATATATATATATATATATATATATATATATATCACATAACAGCATACAGTACATACACCTCATAGCATACAAGACCTTCCGGTCACACATAGGTACCTTTTCAGATACAGTATAGTGAGAAGACTCACCTCGGGTAAGTCGGATAATCTCGCACACGGATATACTGATCTAGCCCCGGCCTAATAACATAAACAATATCCTCAAATAAATAATGCCTCTTAAAGGCTAGATTAAATCCCTTTCTACCATCCCACAGAAGGGTAAAAGACCATTTTACCCTTCCCTGACCTAAAAGTCCAAATGTTGACCAAAACCCTAAAAGTCAACAGGGGGCAGTACGCGGCGCGTACCAGCTCTTGTACGCGGGGCGTACTCCGGCGATCCAGAATCGGGATCGCAAACCCTTACGCTGCGCGTTCTGAGAGTTACGCCCAGCGTAAGTCTCCGCTTCAGCCTTTCTTGGATTTTGGTCTTAAACGGTTTAGACACTCCTCCAACTATCAGATCTGACTTCCCCTAAGCCTCTTATTCCATAAAGTCGGAACCTTTAAGCCTTTGCATGGCTGTAAAGGTCACTAATCACTCTAACACCTCTCCTCTTTCCTCATAAAGCTTAGATCTCATGCATGACTTAAGATCCACATCCAAGTTTGGATTTTTATGAACCCACAACTCATAACACTCTGAAATATAGAAGATCTAAGCTTATGGAGACCTTTTGCTCATAAAGTCTCCACCTTGGGACCAAAAACCCTAAAAATTGGTCCAAGAAGCACACAACAATAATAACAAGGAAAGTTCTGAGCTTTTTACCTCCAAGTGAAGCTTCTCCCTCTGTAGAACTCAGATCCAAGCTTGCACTCCAACTTCTAGCCTTCACAAGAATCTCCTCTTCTTCTTTACTAACACACAAAGGCACTTTTAGCTCCAAAAACACTCACACAAGCTTAGAACGAAGGTTGGCTCCTTTTAGGGTTTCACTCTCTCAAATGGTGGTTGAGGATAAGGCCATAGCCTTCTTTATATAGGGCTCAAGTCTAAATTAGGGTTTTGAGTCTGGACCCGCTACGCCCAGCGTACCGGGTGGAGTCCGCGTCCAACTTAAGCGCATAAGTACGTGCAACGTACTCTTCAGTACGCCCAGCGTACTCATTTGCCTTAATATTTCCTTTAAGGGTTAAAATTGACAACTTGGAAAAGAAGAAGGGCTTAAGAGACACACCTAAATTCCGGGATGTTACATTTTCTCAATTGAACTTACCTCTCTCTCTCTCTCTCTATCTCTCTATTTATATATTGTAACACCTAGTTTTGAAAGTGCTTCGTTGCAAGGGGATGCGACCCAATCATTAGTTGCCATAAGGGTTAGGGTCTTGGAAAAGGGAGGATTAGGCCCATTTCGGATGTGGGTGTTAGGGTATACGTAAACCAAGTATTTGATTGTATCTTTAGAGGCCAATGGTATAATCGTAAATTGACATCTCGGTCTTCTTGGGATTTTAGGTTCTTGTTCAGGAAGTCTTTAGGTAATGAGTAGTTGTTAGAAGCGTAGGGCTTCTCATCACCTTTCCATAGATATAAATTTCGTCGGAAATGGACTTAGAACGAAGAAGTTATAGCACTTTAAAGGTTTTGGCAGATTTAGCCCCTAATGGAAATGTTTGGCAGATAAGTCACATGCATGCAAGGGATGTATGCACGTGTTCGGCTGGGAACGCCCAGCGTAAGCTGGGTTACGCCCAGTGTATAAAGTAAGATGGTCGCGGGTGGGTTGTGAGTACGCCGGGCGTACTAAGAGGTACGCGAGGCGTACTCCATTCAGACCAAAACCCTAAATTTTAGGGTATGGCACTATATAAGGAACATTATGCCTCAAGTACAGCCTCCCTCTCACCCTAAAGAAGCTGCTACAAAACCCTTATCCATACTTGAGTGATCTTGGATCTTAGAAGGCCTTTAGAAGAGTAGTTTAGTGCTTTTGAAGAAGGTGTTCATTCTTGAAGACTTATTGGAGAAGATAGAGCTTTTAGATCCAGAACTACACCAACTTTTAGCTCTCATTTGAGGTATAAAGTCTTAAACTTGGTGGTTATTTCCTTAGATCTCTTATGTTGAGTTCTTGGACCTTTTTGGTCACAATGATGAAGCTTTATGGTTCAAATCCGATTTCTAGGCTTAGGGTTGTCACCCTTAGTGCTATTTGAGTCCCCAAGACAAAAAGTTGCCATCTTGAAGGTCTTAATGGGTTCATGCAAGAGTTAAGAACATTTTCAGGGAAGTAGAATGCCATTTTTGGAGTTTGGGCTTGTTTGGGACATGCAAAGTCACCAAGTCAGCGACTTTATGGGTTTAGACGTTAAGTATAACTCAGATTTGTGATGTGGTCCCTTGGTTTGAAGCATTAAGTGCTTAATAGCAAAAAGAGCTTAACAGGGAGTAAGTTGGGCGTACAACCTGGAACGTGCAGCGTACAAGGCACAAGCCTAGTACGCACTGCGTACATCTGAGTACGCTCTGCGTACTCAGTCAGAGTGGGCTCACACATATAGGCCTCGGTTTGGTCCATTCATTGGACTTTGCTACTTTGGGCCTTAGTGGGCCATCTGGAATTGAACTTTTAGACTAGAGAAACATTATTGGGCCTTAGGTTGAGACCTATGTGAAGGGAGTGGGCCTTGTAGGAGTGTTTATCTTTTTGGGCCAAGGATTGGGTAGAGTTCATTTTGGGACAAGAGTATGTAAGGGGTAAAATGGTCTTTTACCCAAATGATGACTTATGGTTAAGTTATGAGAATCCCGAAATTGATTGGTTTATATGATGATTAATAGCTCGGGGAGTCGGGAGATCAGCAGTTCGGGGATCTGCCAGTCATCGGTCGGAGGATTATCCGTGAGATTCTGCATTCAGCTTTGCGAGGTGAGTCTCCTCCTGTAGGGACAGGTCGAAGGCACCAATGTCGGCCCGTATGTATGATTGTATGTTCTTCGGACCAAGATCCGATGTCGGGCGGTGCCCGAGGAATGTTTATATGTGAGCTTCCGGACTACGGTTCGATGCCGGGTGGTACCCGATGATTATGTGCATGTTGATTATACTTGTTGTCTGTGTGATACTTGTATGTGCCTAGTAGGGAGGTGAGTGTGGGCGGGGTCCCGTATCTCATCACTAGCTGAGTATGGACGGGGTTCCATATCTCATCATTAGCAGAGCAGGGGGCGGGGCCCAAGATAGGCGAGGCCTTATGACTGGAGCATATAGTACTGTGTATGATTCTTTATGTGCTAGTATGATTATATGATATAGTTTGTATGTTTATAGCGGGCGAGGCCCACAGACAGGCTGGGCCTGGAAGCAACAGATATGTATACCGAGCGGGGCTCGATACCAGGCGGGGCCTGATGCCGTGCGGGGCCCGAGGAAGTGGGCGGGGGCCCAGTATATGCGTTATGTGTATGGTATGTGGTAGTATGGGGAACTCACTAAGCTTCGTTCTTACGATTTTCAGTTTTGGTTTCAGGTATTTCCAGTTGTAGAGAAAAGAGTTCGGGATAACTACATAGCACACACCACGATGTTTAGCCTAGGATGTTTACTCTGATGTTTTGATTCGGAAACTCTGATAATAATGTTTTGAAATACTTTGACTCATGTTTTGATGAAATGATTTGATAACTATAGTTTTATTAATAGTTTAAAACGAAATTTTTGGTCATGATTTTTGGGATGTTATATATATATATATATATATATATATATATATATATATATATATATATATTGTTTTTCTATTAATATGCAACGTATTTAAAAATTAATGCTATTACTATTTTATATTTGATCGTAATTTCTTTTTTAGTGTCATTACTATTTAGAGTTTCTGTATCCGCCACTAACGACTTGTATCTTATGCTACAAGCTTGTACGTTAGTCTTTCCATTTGCCAAATCTCATCTCTAGAAGACAAGACTTCTTATATTATTTCTAGACAAAATCACAAAAATAGTGGCAGTGATTTACAAAATAGGCTAGGGATGTCAAAAGGTTATGTGGGACCCCGTTCTAGCAGGATCACGTATGGGAGGGTATTTGTTTAAAAAACTAGAGGCAGGGGTATGGTTAACCCTCTTTTTAACTTCTCGATGGGGGTGGACAGTATCATTTTGAAACCCCCGTGGGGCCTAGTTAAAATATTATATATATATATATATATATATATATATATATATATATATATATATATATATATATATATATAAAACAAATAATAACATGATTTTAAATTTGCAAAATTCAGCAAATAAACCATGTTTTTAAGTTTCTAGTATAATGTTTTTTGGATGTCATAATATTTTTGTTTTTAACATGTAAACTTTCTTATAAATAACTACTTTTTATCCAAAAAATAGTTTCTATTAGCCTAAAAAGAACTTCTTTTAATTCAATAAAAAGACAACCCAAAATCGATAGGGGCGGGGACGGGGGTAGTCCTGAAATTTGTGGGTGGGGGGCAGTGGTGGGAAGGCTGGAAAACATTACATTATAAGCCTTTATAGCTAACACCATTAAAGAATAAAAGTTAAATACTTGTGAAATAATTAATTTACTATTCTTTTATTCACTTTTAGGTATCCATTTTGTTATAAAATTTGTTTTATGAAAATAAGAACAATCTTTTTCTCCCTCATACCTAGGAATAAGTGTTATGGTTTAATCACTTTAACAAACGATTTAAATTATTTCACATAAAGTAATAATTTAAATGAAAACTAAGAAAACAATCAATTTACATGGTTTATGAGAGTGATCAACTACGTCTAAGTGCGAACATGAGAGAGATTTTATTGATTCTTCCAAATGGCGTCTAACATCCTTAGGTTAACCTAAAATATGCCAATAAATCTAAGCCTATAAAACACTGACGAATCTAGCCCATGAAACATTTTGGTATGCCTAGTGGCTATGGGGTCAAAGGATGAATCAATCTTTACAACTTAATAATCTTCCACTTGGAGGCCGATGAAAAAATTTGTTGCCATCCAATCTATAACTTTATAACCCTCATCTCTCTCTAGTCTCCGCCTTCTCTTCAAGCACTTGGAAAGCTAGTTGAAGCAATTCACAACTTCAACTTCTTTGTAGTCATCACACTGGTAAACATATAAGCTAGATTCTTCGTACCAAGGGTTTTCTTTGAATTTAAATTCTAATCACTTATCAGTTCTTGGTTAAAGTGGTACGTAATCTAAATGTGTTTTGTCATACTGTTAAATATTTTATTCTTTGCCAAATAGATTGTGCTCTAGTTGTCACAATGTAATACACAATCTTCCTATTGCATCTCAAGTTTTGAGAAAATTCTTTAACCATATAAGCTCTTTTCTTGCCTTATGCTTGGTATGCCTAGAAACTATAGGGTAAAGGGTGAATGAGTCTCCATAACTTAACAATAAGAACACCATAACCAAGTCTGAAAAGATCGTCGCCATCCCCTCGACTACCACTTCAAACCAGTCAAACATTACCTTTCTCTACTAACCACCACCACAAACTAGTCAACACCATTGAGTTAACTATAATTTCACCTACACCACTCCCCTAATTCTCTCTATTTGATATCAACTAGAAAAATCGCTCCTCCCATCCCTCATTCATTTTTTCTTCGTTCAAGAAAACAGATAGGGCTCTCCTCGATCTCTTTCTATGCTCAAGTAAAACCTCCATCTTTTTACACCCGTCCCCTCCCTCATCTTTTGCCTCTGTATCTCTCTTTCTCTCTCCCTCTCTCTCTCTCTTACTTCTCTTTACACTTTTTCTGCCTTTATTAAACACATCAAACTCCACCAAAATCCAGACCTTTTCTTCTCTGAATTATCCCATCTCTCTCTCACACACACACACATACACACACACACACACACTCTATCTATATCTCTTGCTTTGTCTCTCTCCCACTTAGAAGAAAACACAAAAAATAAACCCTTAAATCCAAACAAAATTTATCCATCGGTGTTTTTATTGTACCCTAAAGAACAATGAAAGATCTTTCTAGTCGTATTTTGTGTAGCCGGAAGACTGATTTTGGGATTGATGGAGGTAGTGGTTTTTAGCATAGTGATAAGTTTAATGGGGTACTTTAGTATTGAGCTTTTTGTTTAGCCCTTTAGCTAGGTTAATCATAGATAACTTTCATAATGATAGTTTTATTTACCTTTCTTTGTAATCATAGTTTTCTTTAAATAATGAAACCTTGTCCATTTTATCTTTATATTATTATTATTATTATTATTATTATTATTATTATTATTAATATTATTATTTGTAACGTCCCATTTTCACAACCAAAAAATTTCATTTTATTAACGTAAAAGTTCCCAATTATAAATCCATTATTTAGAAAACCATTTATTCGAAAATACATTTATTGAAAATCAGAGTAATATAAGAAACACAGAATCCTCAATGCTGATGATGAGTGTGTAGATTCCCGCCTTCGCCTTCCCACGATCACCAATAAAACCTGAAAAGATAAACAACTGGGTAAGCACAAAGCTTAGTGAGTTTCCTACAAAATACCCCATACGATAAACATACAAGCATACATAACGTCCCACAATCACCGAATTGGAATGCTCAGGCCCAATCAGTCCTCAGACTGGAATGCCACATGCAACGGGTCCAATCAGCCATCGGTCTGGAATACCCAGGGTTTGTTACCCTATTACCTCAACCCAACCGCTCTTTCGAGCCTTCGTGCCTACGACTTACAGCCGACCCACATCGGGTATCTTGGCCTACAACATAAAGCAGGATTTCCTCAACCCACTACCACCACATATCGACATATAAAAAATCAAGGATCAAGTATGCATATAATACAAGCAAACAACAATCAGACAACTTACTACTGCCTATTAGTCCTCTCATAGCGCACTTTCCCACTAACAGCTAACCTCTATGAAATGTGTAACCATATGTTACCAGAGGTGAGATAGCCACCCAAACAGATGATCATACTCTAGAGCCACAACTAAACAAGGAACATGCAAGAAATCCTGGATCAAGAGTTCTCAGGCTATCATATATGACTACATATAGTCCCTATGGCACTCCATTGGATGATAACCAGTCTACTACCACTCTAACCAACATACCACTACTACAACATCCTATTATACAAGGATATATAAACATGCACAGATCTAGCAGATCACTACAAAACAACAACATACTATACATAAGGATACATATTCAAAAATCCAATGAATGCATAACCGTATATACTCAGAGGTGAGATAGACACTTGGATAGGTGATCCTACTACAGAGCTACAACCAAACAAGGAACATACAATAAGCCTAGATTAAGAGTCCTCGGTCTATCCTACATGACTACATACAATCCCTATGGCATCCCTCTACTAAAAGATAACCAAAACTAGTGGGTCGGCGTTGGTGCCTTTGACCAATTGTAGAAGGAGGCGAAACTCACCTGAATCGAAGAACTCTGAAACACTGCAATACGATCCCTTTTCTGCATTGATTGCACCCGCAAATTCGTTAACACCAAAACCAGATAGAATCTTAATTAATAGCCCAAAAGTTAGCGGTCAACAGAAGTCAACGAAAGTCAAAGTCCAAGGCTGCTGAGTATGCCTAGTGTATGCGGCATGTTCTCATTCCTCCATTAAGCACTTTATCCCTTAAGGTCATTTGTCCAGAGCTCAGATCTAGACTCAAAATATTGACTTAAGTCATAAAGTTTCCACCTTTATGACTTTTCATGGCTGGAAAAGGTCCAAAAGCTAAAACCCTAACTTAGTATTCCATTAAGACATCATAACTCTTGCATGGAAGGGATAGAAGGACCAAGATCACATTTTTATGGTTCCTAATAGCTCTATAATGGATAAAGTTTCCAACTTTATACATTAGGATGGTCCAAACAACCAATATCTAGTCTTTAAGTCTTAAAGGTAATGTTTAGACCTTTAAGGAGGTAATGTTTAGACCTTTTTGGAAGGAGGCAATGGTGGTTGTGAGATCTTAACCTTTGAATTGTGTTTTGGGCCGAATGGTAGAAAATGGAAATTCATAGGCCGGGGTCTTGCACGGAATATGGATTTTTTTTCGAGAAGTTTTTAGAACAAGATATTTAGATAATATTGTAATACTCTTCAATACCTTTCCGTGGATATAAAGATCGTCGAAAACGGAGTTGGAATGAAGAAGTTATGATCGTTAGAAGTTAGGAAGGTTTTGGGTTAAGGCGAGTACGTTGGGCGTATAGCGTGTATGTTGGGCGTACTAGGCAAGGCTAATCGTGGAGGACCAACCTGGTACATTGGGCGTACCAGTAGTATGTTGGGCGTACGCAAGCCTGATGCAAACCTTAATATTTGGGTCTTGGACCCTATTTAATGACCTTAACTCATTCCAAACCCTTATTACCTTCAGCCTCCATCCTATCTAACCCTAATTTCGAAATCCTAGCCCCATTTGTGAGATCCTATAGTTTTTGAGTGCCTTGGAGTTTTCTTGGCGCATTTTGGAGAAGAAGGAGCTCATTGGAGAAGTGTTGGTTGCATTGGAGCTTTTAGATCCAGACGTTATTCACCTTGATCTTTCTTCTGGAGGTATAAAGCTTGAATCTTGATGATGTATTTGTTAGATCTAGATAGTTTTGGGTGTTATGTAACGTCCCAAAAATTTAGACTAAAAATTTCGATTTTTAAATTAATAAAATCATTATCTAAAACAACATCATAGAAACCATGGTGAATCAAATTGTATCAATAAACATCCAAGTACATCAGAGTAATATAAAATGCGGAACAATGTCGTGTGTGCACTGCGATCATCCCGGGCTCTTCCCCTTCGAACCAGAAGTACCTGAAACATAAACTAAAAACTGTAAGCACAAAGCTTAGTGGTTTCTCCAAAATACCACATACCATACATATGAAACATATAATGGGCCCCGCCCGTCATCGGACCCCGTCCAACATCGGGCCCCGCTCGGAACAAATCTGTCACTCATCAGGCCCCGCCTGGCATCGGGCCCCACCCAGTATACATACAAAAACATAAACACATGCAAAAATCACAAAGATAAATAGCATACAATATAATCATTAGGCACCGCCCGACATCGGACCCCACCCGATAAGCATATCATAACACATACATGCAGAATCACACAGACAACTAGCATCCTAATCATAATAAACCATGGGCCGGCATTGGTGCCTTCGACCCGCTAAACACAGTCTGGAAACTCACCTCAAGCTGCTGAATCTCTCAAATGAAGTCTCGATCTGCTGATTCGGAAAATCCTCGTGCTAACACCATCAAATAATATCCAATTAATAATTGAACCCTGACCCATAATCAAGAATCTAAATTACTTTTGCATCATCCAGGGTAAAAGACCATTTTACCCTTTTCTTACTTGGCCCAAAACCAAGGCCCAACCCGTTTGCTCAAAAGGCCAAAATTCCTAAATGGCATCACAAGGCCCAATATGGCCCAACTTCCAAATTGGGGAAAAAATCATCAGGGACCTAATCCCAAGAAATTCCATAATCTATCCATGGCCCAAAGTCAGAAGTCCAATGACCCAAACCCTAAAAGCCCAAAATATGGCCCAAACCCGTGAAACTCAACCCAAAAGTCAAACAGCTGAGTACGCTTGGCGTACTCCTTCCGGGGCCAATACGCTCAATGTACGAGCTGAAAACGTCGTGTGTACTCCGCAGACAACCAACCCAAATCATTAAGCACTTATTTGGTTAAGCCATCATGCCAAAGTCTCAAATCTAATTCTAGAAGGTGAATTAACACGTAAAGTTGGCAACTTTACTTCCATGCATGTCTTAATTAGAGCCAAAAACTCAAAGATAACCATGACAAGGAACTTAACACATGCATGGACCAAAATAACTCATAAAGGTTGCATTGTTATGGACAAGGTGCCTCAAATGTGCTAATATCTAACCTTGATGGCTTCTGGAGTAGACCATAATCTCAAATAACACCCTAAGTTAGATCTAGCACAAAGAACCATCAAGATGAGAGCTTTTTATTTCAAATGACTTGCTAAGTTGAAGATAACTCTGGATCTACAAGCTCAAGCCACTCCCAAGAAACCTCCAAGATCTTCTTCATTTACTTTACCAAAAACACCACCAAAACTCACTTTCAAGCTCAAAACTCACAAATGGGAATTAGGGTTTCGATCTCGGGGCATAGAGGGATGGAGGCTGGTCATCAGAAGGTCCAAAGGTAATATAAGTTGCTTAAATAGGGCACAATCCCTAAAAATTAGGGTTAATCCCTGCCTTGCGTACGCCATGCGTACTCCCACGTACGCCCAATGTACGTGGGTACATGCACGATCCAAAAACGGGATAGTACGCTAAGCATACTCTTAGAGTACGCCTTGCATACTAGCCAGGGACTAAAATGAGATAGATTTTGCATTAAGGGTTAAAATGATACATACCAAATCTCGAATGTTACAATTCTCCTCCACTTGAATCAGACTTCGTCCTCGAATTCCGCTGCCCCAAATAACTCTAGGTAGTGCTCCCTCATCTCATCCTCGGGCTCCCACATCCATTCTGAACCCTTGTGGTGCTGCCATTGAACTTTCACTAACTCAACAACCTTGTTCCTCAGGTTTTCGTCTTTCTTTCAAGAATCGCCACCGGTATCTCGATATTATTCAGGCGATCATCCACCTGAATATCCTCCAATGTAACCACCGCAGAATCATCTACTAAACATTTCCGCAACTGAGAGATGTGAAATGTGTTATAGATCTGATTAAGCTCCTTGAGAAGATCCAAGCGATAAGAAACCCGGCCCACCCGAGGTAAAACCCTAAAAGGACCGAGCCCAACTTGCCCCTCTTCCTGAATCGGATGACACCTTTCCAAGGTGACACCTTTAGGAGAACCATATCCCCAACCTGGAACTCTAGATATGATCGACGCTTGTTGGCATAGCTCTTCTACCGACTCTGAGCCGTTTGATGTGTCTACCTCGAACCCGCTGAATCAACTCGGTAGTCTTGAGTACCACTTCTGTACTCTCCATGACTTGCTGACCGAACTCACCCCAACATATCGGGGTCCTGCATTTCCTCCCATAGAGCATCTCAAAAGGAAGTCGATCGATGCTGGCGTGATAACTGTTGTTATACGAAAACTATGCCAAAGGGAGATACGTATCCCAAATCCCACCGAAATCCAATACACACGCCCGAAGCATATCCTCCAAGGTTTTGATAGTCTGCTCGCTCTGACTATCAGTCTGCGGGGTGGAAGGTCGTGTTGAAATGCAGACAAGTACCCAATTCCTAATGGAACCTCTTACAAATTCTGGAAGTAAATCGGACGTTCTTTTGTAAAACCACAGAAACCAGCACCCCATGTCGTGCCACAACCTCCCTGATGTATATGTCGGCCAACTTCTCCGCAGAGATACTCTCCTGACTCGGAATAAAATACGCGCTCTTGGTCAATTAATCCATGATGACCCAAATCGAATCCACTCCGCGCGCAGTCTGAGGCAACTTTGTAATGAAATCCATTGTGATCTCCTCCCATTTCCAAACGAGAATGTCTAACGGCTGCATCTTGCCGTGAGGCCACTGATGCTCGGCCTTGACTTTCCTGCAAGTCAAGCACCTCTCCATATACCAAGCTACATCCCGCTTCATGCATAGCCACCAATAATCAGGACGGAGATCTCTATACATTTTCGTCGCCCCTGGATGAATGGAGAATCTCTATTTGTGTGCCTCCTCCATCAAAACATGACGCACACCACCCCAATAAGGAACCCACACTCTCCGATAGAGAGTCAATAACCCCCATCTATCATAATTGAAGGAATCCACCTCACCCACTATGCGCTCACTCTTCTGGTGTTCTTCCTTTATAGCCTCAACCCGAGCCTCTCGAATCTGCTCCAAGAGTGGAGTAATCACTGTCATCCTCATACATATATCCCTGATCGGAGCCGCGACCGCCTTGCGGCTGACAGCATCGGCCACCATATTGGCCTTCCCCGAATGGTAAAGGATCTCACAATCATAATCCTTCACCACATCCAACTATCGGTGCTGCCTCATGTTCAGATTCGGCTGATCCATCAAATACCTCAGGCTCTTGTGATCCGTGTAGATAGTACATTAGACCCCATAGAGGTAATGTCGCCAAATCTTGAGCGCGAAAACCACTGCCCCAGCTCTAAATCATGCATCGGATAATTTGCCTCATGAGGCTTCAGCTGTCTCAAAGCGTAAGCAATCATGTGACCCCTCTGCATCAGAACTGTACCCAAACCCATGATCGACACATCATAATAAACCACGAAATCCTCAACACCCTCTGGCAGGGTCAAAATCAGTGCCTCACACAATCTTTGTCTCTGGGTCTCAAAAGATGTCTGCTGCTCAGGGCCCCAACAAAAAGTAACCATCTTCTTCGTTAACTGGGTCAGATGAACCACTATCTTGGAGAAATCATGAATGAACCTCTGATAGTAACCTGTCAACCCAAGGAAACTCCAAATCTCGTATGGAGACTTCAGAACCTCCCATCCCATCATGGACTGGACTTTGGCCGGATCGACCAGAGTACCACTCTGGTTGACAAGGTGCCCCAGAAACCACACCTCGCACAACCAAAACTCACACTTGGAGAGCATCGCATAAAGTCCCTCCCTCCTCAGAGATTCCAATACCCCCCTTAAGTGCCCCTCATGCACCTCCTGGTTCATGGAATAGACCTGAATGTCATCAATGAATACAATCACAAACTGATCCATCATCGGCATGCATACGCGGTTCATGAGGTCCATGAACGCGGCTGGAGCATTGGTGAGCCCAAAGGGCATCACCACGAAATCGTAATGACCATAACGAGTCTGAAAGGCCATCTTCTGCACATCCTCCTCTCTGAACCTCATTTGATGACAGCCCGAACGAAGATCAATCTAGGAAAACCAAGATGCACCCTAAAGCTGGTCAAAAAAACCATCAATCTTCTGGAGTGGATTACGGTTCTTCACCGTTATCTTATTCAGCTCCCGGTAGTCAATACACATCTGATACGACCCATCCTTATTCTTCACAAACAAGATAGTTTCTCCCCATGGCGAACTACTTGGTTATATGAATCCCTTGTCTAACAGCTCCTGTAGCTGTGTAGACAGCTCCTGCTTCTTTGGAGGAGCTAACCGATATGGTGCTTTGGCTATCGGCATCCGCACCCGGAACCATGTCAATCCTAAACTCTACCTGCATCTCCGGAGGCACCCAGGCAAATCCTCCGGGAACACATCTGGGTACTCCCGTACAATCGACACATCATCCATAGTCGCCTTTCCCTTATCCCAGATATCCATAACATAGGCGACATATCCGGAACAACCCTGATGAAGATAGAGTCTGGCCCTAGCTGCTGAACATAGAATCAGCCCATGCTGAGAACTCTCCCCCTGAACCACTAACTCTCCCCCACTTGGGGTCCGAATGCGTACTAAGTGATGCATGAAATCAATCACCACCCTATTGGGGCTCAACCAGTCCATCCCTAAAATAACCTTGTTCCCCCGTAAAGGAATGATAACTAAATCAATCAGATACTGCTCGCTGAACATCTCGAGAACACAACCTCGATGAACCCTCAATACTCAGACATATCGATCATCTACAATCTCAACCTATAAAGGACAATCCAGCTCCCCCGGAGCTCCAACAAACCTCTTGCTAAGCGCAAGCGATACAGAAGATCGGGTAGCCCCCGAATGAAACAAGATCAATGCAGAGATACCGTTCACGAGGAACGATACTAAAATAAAACACACAAATATAAGTAGGAAAATCAATATAGATACAGAGATAAGGAGTAGAAACATGCCCGTCACCACATCAGGTCTTGCGCGCGCCTCCTCGGCTATCACCTGAAAAGCCCTGCTCCTCACAACAGCCGCATCTGCCTTGCCCTGTCGGCCATCAGTAATCCGTAGAGTCGTTAGGGCAGGTGCTACCGCTAGTCTTGCTGCTACCAAACTCGGACAATTGGCCTTCCTACGCCCCATATGATTGTAATGGAAGAAAATCAGATCAGATACCAGGGTGGTGGTGATGGTAGTAGCAGTACAATCCCTACTAATATGATCCGTCCGTCCGCACTTGATACAGCCAGAACCACCCACCCTGCACGTCCCATCGTGCATCTTGCTGCACTTTCCACAGCGGCTCCAGCCCTGTTGGCCTCTCGAACTCGAATAAAAAACCTTGGGACTCTTGCCCGAACCCTCTGAACTCTAAACCTGATAGAGCTTCCTCTTCCTCTCCATCTCTAAATCAACATCTCGCTCCCTGGTCCTCGGTATCATATCATCTAGTGTCTTGCAACTGGATTGGATCACAAACTGTCGGATATCACTCCTCAACAGCTCATGGTATCTCATCTTCTTCATCTCCTCGTCTGCCACATACTCTGGAACTAACAATGCCCTCCCGTGGGACATCGGGTAATCTCAACTCCGTCTCAGTAGTCCGGCAGAGATCCTGAAACTCTCATGCCAACTGCTGGACCTCAATCACAGGTGCGAACTCGGACCAAAATCTCGTCACAAAATCCTCCCAAGTCATGGATTCAATCGCCTCACCTTCCAAGGCATGTTCTACATCCTCCCACCAGTCTCGGGCTCTGTTCTTCAGAAGACAGGAAGCAAGTCTGACATTTTCCCTATTAGGACAACTGCTAGTACGGAATGCGTTACCGACATCCGCTAACTAACAACTGCTTGCGATCGGGTCCTTCTTCCCGAAGAACTCCGAGGCTCCACATGCCCGGAACTCACGGAAAGTCAAAGTGAGAGCTCCTATCAATGCGATCATCTCAGACTCAAAAGCACTCAACCGCTCATCCAAAATCTCTAGAATTCCCTCCTTGATCGTACCAAAGATCACAGGAGTTTGCTCAAGTATACTGCGGGTAATCTCAGACAAATGCACTCCCGCATATGATCATCCAACTTTCCGGCTCCAGATCCCGAGCCTGAACCCTCACCAACACCTGATTCACTAACCGGTCTTCCTTGAAGGGTCACAATACCGAAAATAGACCATTCAAACCATCAGAACACGCATAAATAAATATCAAGGAGTGTCATACTCTACAAGCTTCATGGTATCATCGCAACTCTGCTTGGTTCAAGTACGGATCCTCTGCTTCTAGTAGTACGGGCCTATACTACCTTCCATATCTATCCGTACTTTCCTTAAGGATTTCTATGAATCCTCCAAGTCACTCTTTATCTATACATAGAATCCTTAACATGACAAGGCTCCCAACACTAAATCTCTTCCTAGACATCTTCTAGGGCAATCACCACACCACTCTCTGCCATCAGTTGCAGAAGGAACTCCCACTAACTACCTTTAACTAGCTCACGAATACAATTACATATCACTGACACCAGATAATTCTTCGAATGAAAGGTCTCACACTACAACAATTGGACTCAAACAAGAGCTGCACAATAGAGTTAAAACCTAACCTTCTAAAATTATTTAATCTCAATAATATGTAACTTAGCATATTTGCTTACTAGTTAGCTGAAGCTAATGAGAACTCCTAAAAACCACAAAGCAAGCAACATTCGAGCATTGAGTAATCGAAATCAAGCATAACCTAAACATACCATCCTATCACTGACTGAGCAGTACTAGCATGCAAGTCTACAAGCTCATACAGTAGACATAAAAAGGCATCTCTCCTAGCATTCTATCATGCAAATCCTGAGCAGATCTTTAGCCCTAACTAGCATGCGATTCACAAATTCACACATCCAAGCATATCATAAAACATGTATGGGTATTTTGGGAAAACTTACTTGACCTCAGTCGATTGCATGCACCAAACCCCTTTTCTTTTATTAGAAAATCCTTTTATAAAACATTTGTTTTTGAAAATTCAACCAAACCCTCAGTTTGAGTTCAGACACACCCGAGAGTATGCATGAATCCCTCAAACTAAGGCTCTGATACCAACTTGTAACGTCCCAAAAATTAAGACTAAAAATTCCGATTTTTAAATTAATAAAATCATTATCCAAACAACATCATAAAAACCATGGTGAATCAAAGTGTATCAATAAACATCCAAGTACATCAAAGTAATATAAAATGCAGAACAATGTAGTGTGTGCACTGCAATCATCCCGGGCCCTTACCCTTCGAACTAGACGTACCTGAAACATAAACTGAAAACCGTAAGTATAAATATTAATGGTTTCCCAAAAATACCACATACCATACATATCAAACATACAATGGGCCCCACCCGACATCGCCCCCTCCCCCCCCCCCCCCCCCCCCGGCGTCGAGCCCCGCTAGAAATAGATCTATCAGTCATCAGGCCCCACCCGATATACATACAAACACATAAACACATGCAAAAATTAAAAAGCTAAATAGCATATAATATAATCATCAGTCCCCGCCCGTTAAGCATATCATAAAACATACATGCAGAGTCACACAGAAAACTAGCATCCTAATCATAATAAACCATGGGCCGACATTGGTGCCTTCGACCCGCTAAACACAGTGAGAAAACTCACCTCAAGCTGCTGAATCTCTCAAATGAAGTCTCGGTCGGCTGATCCGGAAAATCCCCCTGCTAAAACCATCAAATAATATCCAATTAATAATTAGAGCCCGAAGCATAATCAAGAATCTAAATTACTTGTCCATCATCCAGGGTAAAAGACCAGTTTACCCTTTTCTTACTTGGCCCAAAACCAATGCCCAACCCATTTGTTCAAAAGGCCCAAATTCCTAAATGGCATCCCAAGGCCCAATATGGCCCAACTTCCAAATTGGGATCAAAAATCATCGTGGACTTAATCCCAAGAAAGTCCATAGTCTATCCATGGCCCAAAGTTAGAAGTCCAATGACCCAACAAGGCCCAAACCCTAAAAGCCTAAAATATGGCCCAAAACCATGAAAGTCAACCCAAAAGTCAAACAGCTGAGTATGTTGGGCGTACTCAGACTTACGCTTGGTGTACTCCTTCCAGGGCCGGTATGCTCAGCGTACAAGCTGAGTACTCTTCGTATACTCTGCAGACAACCAAACCAACTCATTAAGCACTTATTCGGTTATGCCATCATACCAAACTCTAACATCTGATTCTAGAAGGTGACTTAACATGTAAAGTTGGCAACTTTACTTCCATGCATGTCTTAATAAGACCTAAAAACTCAAAGAGAACCATGACCAGGAACCTAATCATAATAAACCGTTGGCCGACATTTGTGCCTTCGACCCGCTAAATACAGTGAGGAAGCTCACCTCAAGCTGCTGAATCTCTCAAATGAAGTCTCGGTCTGCTGATCTGGAAAATCTCCGTGCTAACACCATCAAATAATATCCAATTAATAACTGGACCCCAACCCATAATCAAGAATCTAAATTACTTGTCCATCATCCAGGGAAAAAGACTATTTTACCCTTTTCTTACTTGGCCCAAAAGTAAGGCCCAGCCCGTTTGCTCAATAGGCCCAAATTCCTAAATGGCGTCCCAAGGCTCAATATGGTCCAACTTCAAAATTGGGCCCAAAAATCATCATGAACCTAATCCCAAGAAAGTCCATAGTCTATCCATGGCCCAAATTCAAAAGTCCAATGGCCCAATAAGGCCCAAACCCTAAAAGCCCAATACATGGCCCAAAACCATGTAAATCAGCCCTAAAGTCAAAAAGCTGAGTACGCTAGGCGTACTCAGACTTACGCTTGGCTTACTCCTTCTAGGGCCAGTATGCTCAGTGTATGAGTTGAGTACCCTCGTGTACTCCGCAGATAGACAAACCAAATCATTAAGCACTTATTCGGTTAAGCCATCATGCCAAACTCTCAGATTTGATTCTAGAAGGTGACTTAACATGTAAAGTTGGCAATTTTACTCCAATGTGTGTCATAATAAGACCCAAAAACTCAAAGAGAACCATGACAAGGAACCTAACACATGCATGGCCCAAAAATAACTCATAAAGGCTGCATTTTTATCGACAATGAACCTTAAATGTGCTAAGATGTAACCTCCATGGCTTTTGGCGTAGAACATAATCTCAAATATGGCCTAAAAGATCCAAAAAAGCATAAATAACACGCTAAGTTTGACCTAGCACAAAGAACCATCAAGATGAGAGCTTTTACCTCAAATAACTTGCTAAGTTGAAGATAACTTTGGATGTACAAGCTCAAGCCACTCCCAAGCAACCTCCAAGATCTTCTTCTTCTTCTACTTTACCAAAAACATCACCAAAACTCACTTTCAAGCTCAAAACCCATAAATAGGAATTAGGGTTTCGATCTCAGGGGATAGAGGGATGGAGTTTGATCATTAGAAGGTCTAAAGGTGATATAAGTTGCTTAAATAGGGCACAAACCCTAAAAATTAGGGTTTGCACCTGCCTTGCGTTCATCATACGTACTCCCACGTACGCCCAACGTACATAGGTACATGCGCGATCCAAAAACGGGCTAGCACGCTAAGTGTACTCATAGAGTATGCCCCAAGTACTAGCTAGAGACTAAAATGATATAAATTTTTGATTAAGGGTTAAAAGGATACATACCAAATTTCGAATGTTACATGTTATGAGCTTTTGGTCACTATAGTGCATAAAGTTTAGATCTTGAAAGTTTGTGACCTTGTTATGGATAAATTTGGAAACTTTATCCATGTAAAAATCATATTGATCCCGATCTGAAGGTTGGAGACTTGGACATAATGGATTAAGTTGAGAAAGATGCACTTTTGGTCCCTTTGAGACTTAACGACTAGATCTTGGTTGTTTGGACCATCCTAATGGATAAAGTTGGAAACATTATCTATTATGGAGCTATTAGGAACCATAAAATGTGATCTTGGTCCTTCTATCCCTTCAATGCAAGAGTTATGATGTCTTAATGGATTAATAAGTTAGGGTTTTAGCTTTTGGACCTTTTCTAGCCATGAAAAGTCATAAATGTGGAAACTTTATCACTTAAGTCAATGTTTTGAGTCTAGATATGAGCTCTAGACAAAATAACTTAAGGGATAAAGTGCTTAATGGAGGAATGAAAATAGTCCACGTACGTTGGGTGCAAGTTGAGTACATTGGGCGTACTCAGTAACCTTGGACTTTGACTTTCGTTGACTTCTGTTGACCGTTGACTTTTTGACCAAGTTTGACTTTGTGTGAAACTTGAGGATTTTGGGCTATTAATTAAGACTCTATCTGGTTATGGTGTTAGTGGATTCGCGGGTAAAAGCAGTACATAAAAGGGATCGTATCACGGTGTTTTAGAGTTCTTCGATTTAGATGAGTTTCGCCTCATTGTACCGTGGGTCAAAGGCACCAATGCCGACCCACTAGTTTTGGTTATATTTTAATAGATGGATGCCCTAGGGATTGTATGTAGTAATGTAGGACAGATTGAGGACTCTTAATCTTGGCTTCTTGCATGTTCCTTGTTTTGTTGTAGCTCTGGAGTAGGATCACCTTTCCAGGTATCTATCTCACCTCTGAGTATATATGGTTATGCATTCATTGGATTGTTGGATATGTATCCTTATGTACAGTATGTTGTTGTTCTGCGATGATCTGCTAGATCTGTTCATGTTTATATATCCTTGTATGATAGGATGTTGTAGTAGTGGTATATTGGTTAGAGTGCTAGTAGACTGGTTATCATCGAGTAGAGTGACATAAGGGTTGTATGTAGTCATGTAGGATAACATGAGAACTCTTTATCTAGGCTTTATTGCATGTTCCTTGTTTGTTTGTGGCTCTAGAGTAGGATCATCTATTCGGGTGGCTATCTCACCTCTAGTTACTTATGGTTACGCATTTCATGGAGGGTTAGCTGGTAGTGGGGCAATATGATGTGAGAGGACTAGTAGGCGGTAGTGAGTTGTATGATTGTTGTTTGTCTGTATTATGTGCCCACTTGATCCTTGATTGTTTATATGTCGACATATGGTGGTAGTGGGCTGAGGCGGTCTTGCTTTGTGTTGTAGGCCAAGATACCCGATGCGGGCCGACTGTAAGCCGTAGGCACGGAGGCTTGGGAAAAGCGGTTGGGTTGAGGCAATAGGCTAACAAACCCTGGGTATTCTAGCCCAATGGCTGATCACACCCATTGCATGTGGCATTCTGGTCTGAGGACTGATTGGGCATGGGTATTCCAATCCGGTGATTATGGGTCGCTATGCATGCTTGTATGTTTATCGTATAGGGAAATTTAGAGGAAACTTACTATGCTTTGTGCTTACATCGTTGTTTATATTTTCAGGTTTTATCGGTGATTGTGGGAAGGTGAAGGTGGGACTGTACACACTCATCAGCAGCATTGAGGATTCTGCGCTTCTTATATTACTCTGACTTTTAATAAATGTATTTTGGAATATATGTTTTTCTAAATAATGGATTTATAATTGGGAAGTAGAATGAGAATATTTGGTTGTGAAAATGGAATGTTACAAGTTCGTATCAGAGCCCTGGTTTGAGCGAATTGGAGGAACATTTGTGTGAATCCACACTCAAACTAGGATCTGAGAATTTTCACAAAAACATTTTTGAAAAAGATTTTATAATAAAAGGGTTGGGTTATGAAAATGAGCTCGGTCTCTTTACATGTTCTTGTTTGATTGTTGGCTTGGGATCGGGAACGTGGACCTTGACTTAACTTTCGTTTTATAGGAAGATGTGGTGTGTACAGTCAGCCAGAGTCGGAATAGGAGAATGGTTCCCAAAATACCCATACTTGTTATATGCACTGAATTTTTTATTTTGTTGATATGTGAATTGTTAGAAAGCATGCTAGTGGATAATCTAGGGTTCTTATAGGAACCGTTGAATAGAAGTGCCTAATTTCGGTGTTGCCTTATGATATAGGGAATTGCTTGCTATATGTTACTTGATTGTGTGTTTGCTACGTGTATGTTGATTAGTTGTATATGGTCGGGATTAAATAGCCTCAAAATGATCGACTTAGCCTTACTTCCTGTTCCTTGTTTGGTTTTGGACTTATGGCAAAGTCGATTATTCGACAATTTATCTGACCCCGTATTGTGTTCAACAAGCATGCACAAAAGCAACCAGTGGTGCGGGAGCAAGGATAATCCTAGAAAGAGTGTCTAGGAAGTTAGTTATAGCTCGCAGGAGAATTAGGCGATAACACGCCTAGGAGTGGTCTAGTTTAGTGCCTTAGGGCCTTGGGACAAATTTTGACTCGACTACGGATAGGTGTGGAAGGTAGTATGGGCCCGTGCAACTGAAAGCACATGATCTGTATGAGATTCAGGAGGAACCTCGAGGCTAGAAGGAACAAATAGGAGTGTGGCTTGGTGTGTTGAGCACTGTGTTTTGATGTCTGATATTTCCTTGGTGTATTTTCACTATAACGGTTATTGAAGGTTCGAGATCAGGAGCTAGCATCATTGGGAGAGAAGGCCTGAGTGAGGAGGAAATATGTGGGATCATTGTTGCTGGAGTGGACGAGGCGATCAGGGAGGCGACTCTAGATTTGTTTCGGTTGGTCAAGACCACGTTGATCGAGGAGTTTGACATGTGCTATGCCGCCGTCATGCAGGTAGCTGCTTCCACAGCCACAATAGTCGTCACCATTGAAGTATCTTAGGGAAGCAGGGTGATACAGTACCGAGAGTTCAGTTATACAAAGCCTCTGGAGTTCAGAGGCGACAAGGACCTGATCATCGTTTTGATATGGATTTATGACGTGGCAGGATGTTTCTTCATGTGTTCATGTCTCGAGGGCCAGCAGGTGAAATTTGCATTGAATTTTCTTCACTGGGGTGCTTAGGATTGGTGGGAGTTCGTGACCAGGGGCTTTTCTCATGCAAAGCGAGCCATAGTAACTTGGGATTAATTTATGGATATGTTTCGAGCGGAGTATGTTCCTATTTTGGAGTAGGAGCAAATGGTACATGAGTACTAGTCGCTCAAGCGGACGTCGGAGTCGATGATGGAGATCACCAGGATGTTTACAGAGAGAGCTCTTTTCCGCCCTGAGTATGCCACTTCAGAGCAGGCACAGATGTTGTGATACTTGAGTATGCTCAAGGCGGAGGATCGGGGAGAGCGTTTGGGTTGAGGCAATAGGCCAACAAACCCTGGGTATTCCAGCCCGATGACCGATTGGACCCGTTGCATGTGGCGTTCCAGTCTGAGGACTGATTGGGCTCGGGCATTCCAATCTGGTAATTGTGGGTTGTTATGCGTGCTTATATGTTTATTGTATGGGGTATTGAGGGAAACTCACTAAGCTTTGTGCTTACCCAATTGTTTATATTTTCAGGTTTTATCGGTGATAATGGGAAGGCGAATGCGGGATTGTACACACTCTTCAGCAGCATTGAGGATTTCGCGTTTCTTATATTACTCTGATTTTTAATAAATGAATTTTGGAATAAACGGTTTTCTAAATAATTGATTTATAATTGGGAATTTTTACCTTAATAAAATGAAAAAAATTTGTTGTAAAAATGGGACGTGACATTATTATTATTATTATTATTATTATTATTATTATTATTATTAGCCTACATATTATCACAACTCTATCTTATCCAAATTTAATGATTTTATGATTGTAGATTGTTTTTTATTGTTCGTTGAATGACGTAAAAAATTGGTATTGTTCGTTGATTTGTTATTGTTCATCGCCTTGGTTTTGTTCATCGGAAAAAATGGTAATATGTTTTTTTGTTTGCCTTTGCTTGTTTTTGCTACTAACGTCAATCGGATTAATCAGTTTTGGATTAGCTATGACATTGCGATATATTTATAACTCTTGTCCATTTGGTGTTGTTGGTTTTTTATTTGCTTGTTTCCTATTTAGGTCATTGTAGTACCATGTTTTAGTCATTAAGATGGTCGTTCTGATGTTGTTTGGAAAACTCTCATTGCTTATTGCTAAGTCATTATGAGTTTGATGGAGGGATAAAGAGAAAGATGAGGATATGGTATATTGGTTTAGTGTGTTAGATATGTAAATTGGGTTGTAATGATTATGTTGGTATCTTTGTGGTTCATTTTGTACGTTGTATAAATGCATATTTGGTTTACTTATGGTTGTATAAAGTGAAAATTGTTTGGTATTGTTGCTTGGATCAGTGTTGTAAAACTCGGCCAACTCGGCTGAGTACTCGGACTTAGCCTCTTGCTGAGGTGAGTTAAGACAACTCGGCTAAATAAATCAGAATTCGGTCAACCTCGGTCAAAATTGGTCAAACTCATCCAAATCGGTCAAACTTAGACCAACTCAGTCAAACTTGTCCAACTCAGTCAAACGGTCAAAATTGATGTAAAAAGAGAATAAATTTAGAATTTGAAGATTAATATGTATATTTTACGACTATGAGATCTTGTATCATCCGAGGAAGGACAACATAGTGGCCGATATCTTGAGCCACAAGGCAACTAATGCTCCTATAGGAGATCTATGTTTGAGGATAACTATCACTTCACCATTGTTAGATTTGATCAATGATGCATAGGTTTAGGGGATGAAGAAGGAGAATTAGAAGAAAGAGAAGATTAGGAGTTAGATCCCTTTATTTTCTAAAGATAGTTGAGGCTTGTTGACTCAATGTGGCAGGGTATGGGTTCCTGTTTCTGGTGGGGTTAGGAAAATTTTCTTGGAGGACGCTCACAAGTCGAAGTTTTTGATCCAGCCAGGTACCATGAAGATGTATAGAGACATGGTATTGAGATATTGGTGTCTCTGTACGAAGAGGGAGATAAGGTGGTACGTAGAGTGGTGCTTGACTTTCCAGAAAGTCAAGGACGAACATTTAATACCCCACGACAAGATGCAGCCGTTATCCATCCCCATTTGGAAATGGGAGCAGATCACTATGGATTTCATCATGAAGTTGCAAAGGTTCGAACGCATGGTTGATTACATTTGGATTATTGTCGACAGGTTGACAAAGAGTGCCCACTTCATCCCGATTTAGGAGAGTTCATCTGTAAAAAATTTAGCTGAGATCTACATCAAGGAGGTTGTTGCACGTCATGGAGTGCTGGTTTTAGTTGTTTCTAACCACGATGTCCATTTTACTTCCAGATTTTGAGGATGCTCCACCATGAGTTGGGTACTATATTGATTTTAGTACCGCTTACCTGTTGGGTTTTGAGCACTATAACACTCCTATGGTGCACATGCAACCCTAAATGCTTTGGATCTATGTTTTCTCTAATTATACATGCATTTTCTTTTTCCAAAGCATTCACCCTAGCTAGCATACAATTGAAGCTATATAATAAAACTTAGTGTGGATACTTACCTATTGAGTAGGGTAGAGTTCTTGACCTTTGAAAGCTTGGGCACCTCAAGTGTGATGCCTCTATTGGTTCACAAACACCTAAATGCAAGAGGAGGTTTTAGGAGAATAAGATACTTGACTCCAAAGAGTGTATAGCCGATTTTGGCTTATGGGGGTGTTGTGATTATAGAACATGGTTTGGCATGCGGAATTAAAGATTGCACAATGAACATGGTGATTTGGGTGTTCAAGAGATGTATTGATTATGTATTGTGTTACAAAAAAGGATCTAGATCTAGTCTACATAAATAACACACACTTACACACTCAACTTTTACACCTCTCAAGCACACCTCTACAAGTGGAATAAACCCACCTTATTTAGAGGTGTTTACATGTCTCTCTCTCACTCTCTATCTCTCATGTGTCACAAGGCTAATACTCCACATGCAAGTGGGTTTTACAAAATTCAAACATTACAAAGTCATTCATGGAAAACTTTGTACCCCAACATTCTCCCCCTCAAAGTTAGGAATGAATGACCCACTTCAAATCTTCCAAAATCGAGCAACTACGCGATCCGAGCCTCAAAGGTGACACATGTCGAAACGAACTTCAATCTTCAATTCTTCCATGATTCTTCAATTTGGGCTCTAGGATGTGAGACCATACAAACCGAGCATCAACGAATGATCACGAGCTTCTCAAACTCCAAATTGATCACCAAAAGTTGAGCAAAAAAACACACCCCAAAAATCTTTAATAAATCCAAACCCATTTCAAAACGAAATCACTTCCAAACTTCCAATTGCATCATTTCGTAGGCTTCAAAAATTCAAGGTCACTTCGGTCTTCAAATCCGCGTAATATGAAAAATTCAAGTTCGAATTTCCATATAAATTTATCCCCCTTTTTATAATCGAAAATTGATTATAAAACCTTCAAGGAAAGAGAACGTGCTCTATTCGGAATTTTTCGTGTCAAAACTCCCCCTTAACATGTGGCATAAACTTTGTGCTTCAATCCGGAAAATCCAAAAAATATTGAATTTTTAGCTTCGTTCACGGACCGCCTTTGACAAAATTTCTCAAAAATGGGTAGAAATTGTCAATTTCAAAATTCTGCAGTGACCCGGTGCGCCCAAAACAGCCAAATGTGCAAAACTCTCCCCCTTTTCCAAAGTTGGGTAGAAAGCGTCAATTTGCACAAACTGCAGGGGCCTGAAATGTATTTTTCTCAATTTTCAGCAAAAACAGTCCTTTTTCGAATTTGGGTACGAACTGCCAAACATTCGAAGCCTCAGGGACTATTTTCGAAAATTCTGCCCTTTGTGCTCCAAACATACGAAGCTTCAGAAAATTTTCGAATTTGGGTGAATAGTGTCAAACATTCGAAACTTCAATTAATTGTTGAGGTTGCCAAATACTCGAAGGTTAAGGGACTGAATTTGAAAATTTTCATTTTTTCTTCAAATCATTCGAAACTTTGATCAAACATACGAAGGCTTGCCAAATTAACCAAACTTTAAGAACCATATGTGAAACTTTGAGTTTTTCTCCTTCCCTCTTCGTTCATTCTCACCGTTTCTTTCGTATGAATTGGTCTCCACCCTTCGTACAAATCATCAACTACCCTTCGTATGAAATCGATTTTCTTTCCCAAACACCCTTCGTGTAAAATTCCAAACACCCCTTCGTTCAAACAAACACCATTTTACCCTCTTCGTATAATTCCATTTTTCCCAATCAAACGAAAAAATTCTCAGCATACGAAGCATACGAAGACTTACTTATGAACAGTAACCTCTTAACCATTCATCCTATTAATCGACTGTAGAATCAACATACCAATATCAACAATCGACCCTTCGTATCTTCAAAATCCAAACACAGGGACCCTTCGTACATTCACCCAGTTCTTACAGTTCTTCCCAAAATCAAAAACTTTCGTTCTTTAACCACATACCCTTCGTTCATCAACAATTTCTTAATACATCACACTGATTTCAAACACCCTTCGTACATCAACCCTTCGTTCCTTAATCATGTAAAGCCCTGGACATCAAAACAACCAACTCCAACCCGTCGATCATATAACCAAGGCTTCGAAACATTTACTTCTTGATATAACAGATCGACATTCAAGTCTTCGAATCTTAACCCAAATCGATCATTAACATCCAAATCAACAATAGTCGATATCCCAGCGCCCTTCAAGATTTATTTTTCATTCAATCAAACACAAAATCGATCACCAAAATCAGTTGATATCCATAATCAAAAACCATTTGCTTCAATTTCAAAATTGCAATTCCAGTCTTCGCTTTTTCATTCACGAACCCATACAATAACAAACGTCATCGATTCCAAATGAAGCAAGATATTTTGCTTTTACAAATCATCGACTTTCGAATCACATTCCACCCATTTGAAACTTCATGTAACACCGAAATTTTTCAAACAGATTTTTCATTTCAAAATCGCATACTTTTCATAACATATTGTATAGAAATCTCGTTTATTCAAATTACAAGCACAACTCCATTAATAATCCAGGATCCTCAAAATATAACTCTTTCTCTGGTGTGTACAATCAAGCCGGTGCCGTCCCGCGATCCTGAGAAAACCTGAAACACATAACACATAACACGGTAAGCACAAAGCTTAGTGAGTTCCCCAAAATACCACATATAACACATATTAGCCACTCGAGGCTATAACTCTGTGGGCCCACTGGCCCTAACTCTGTGGACCCTCTGGTCCTAACTCTGTGGACCTTCCGGTCCTAACTCTGTAACTCTGGAATACACACAGCATAAATCACATAGAAATAATGCAGTGCAACACATCACATACGTAGCATACAAGATACTCTGTCACATAACTCTATTTACCACTCAAGGTAAAGTATAGTGAGAAGACTCACCTCGGGTAACTCGGTAAATCTCGAACTCGGAAATACTGATCTAGCCTCCGCCTAATCACATAAAATAATTACTCTAATTAATACGACTCTCAAAGGCTAGACTATTCCCTCTCTAAGTTCTCTCAAGAGGGTAAAAGACCATTTTACCCCTCCAATGGCTCAATAGTCCAAACATTGACTAGACTCTAAAATTCAACGAAAGTCAACGGTCAACTTTGACCAGAATCGTCGAGTGCACATAGGTGACTCGGCGAGTCCAAGCGTGTCCTCTGGGTCTTTCTAAACCTCACTCGACTCGTCGAGCGAACCTTCCACTCGACGAGTTACCACTGGTCATGAATCGCGGGGTAACCCGACTCGACTCGTCGAGTCCCTTTATGGACTCGGCGAGTCCCTTCCATGGCAACACTCAACGACCTTCTAAGGTCAGATCTGCTTCTCCAACTAGTAGATCTAACCTTCTAGCACTCAAAAGTCACGTAAAGGTTCAAACTTTACGTTCATGCAACACATACAAAGCCATGAATGGAGAAATATCCCTTAAAATGATAACCTACTCTCAAAACCCTCATGAAACAACATAAAGCTGGAAGGTTGGGACTTTTTGGACCTCTCATGGTCCAGATCTAACATCTACACCACTTTGGGGCATCACATGCTTCAAGATCCAACTCAAAAAGATGCAAGGAACCCTAGATTCAAGAAATATATCAAATACACAAAATGGGAAAGGATTTGTACCTCCAGAAGCGAGTCTTAGTCTGAACAACATAGATCCAAGCTCAACAATCGATCTAGCTTGGACTTTCCTACTCCTTCTTGCAAGATTACACCAAAAGGATGAAGAATTAGCCTTTCCCTTGCTCTCTAAGCTCTCTTCGCTCTCTAGGGTTTCTCAGGGAAGTAAGTGGCCTCAAATGAAGGCCATAAGGACCTTTAAATAGGTCTCAGGCCCAAGGATTTAGGGTTTTTGTCCACAGCGCTGACTCGGCGAGTCAGATACCCGACTCGTCGAGTCCATCCATTCGACACGTCTCCAAGCCACGACCCAACTCGACGAGTTGAGGAGCCAACTCGTCGAGTCCCCCACTCAAACTCATGCTCATATATCAAAATTCCAAACCTTAGATATCAGGATGTTACAATTCTCCCCCACTTGAATTAGATTTCGTCCCCGAAATCACTCCTTAATCACACATAGATTGAATCCCACAACCCGAAGGCACCACCGAAAGGATCTCGCACTACACCGATATCTTTCCTATGGGCTCCTGAATCCCCACAGAAATCCCAAGTCCGGAACAAGACCAACCCTTCTGCCGCTATGATACTCCTTTCTAACATTCTCAAAATCTGGAAACTCTAGTGGCCTGACCGCCGTCAGACCGCCCATCCGAACTACCACCACGCTACTTGTTACTCGAATCAACAAACCCTGATAACTCCCTGCTCCTCTGATTTCTTCCAAACGAAAACCAACAATCGACTACCGATCACTCATACCACTCGCACTAAGTGCTCCATGCCCTACTCAAAGGAGCGAAAGGGTCACGCTACACTAGGGACCCATCCACTGCACCGTCATCTTAATCCCATCTGAACAAAGGACTCTCAACACTCTGCTCTCAAACTCAGGGAAATGCTCATGCTTGCTCAGAAACATCCTCTGGCATCTAGTAATCACAAGCCTCAGCTTCCTCTCAGGTACCCCCTTTCAACCCTGAGCACCAGGTCACTTTCATCTTCCACCATAGAACCTCCAAAGGTTACCCATTGCATTATCCCGACCGTCCCAATGGTTTCCTCCTCCCTATACCTACCCTGGCCCATTGTGACACACAAGTCATGAAGTTCGCTTTACCCCGAGCGAATGCTACGCCCTAACTGAAAATCAGCTCAACCCCGACCTCTGTCGTCTACTGCTCATAGTTTCATGCATCTCGCGGTACCTCCCGTACCCGAGTACTGACCTACCTAGGTCTAAGACATCAGATGATAAACAATTCCCCTCAACATGGAAGCCACCTCGGAATCCAGAATCTCATTCCGCCTACCCAACGCACCACCAGAGTCAAACTCAGACTCGAAAGTTTGGTCTGACCCAGAGTCGGAACCACTCGACTCGATGAATCACTCAACTCATGACTCATGACCCGCCACCCGTGTGTAAACCGCTTCTCCAATTCCCTTGGGTTGTGACAACCACAACTCAATTCAGAGTATAACGTTTCCCGACAAATATAGAGACCTCCGTCTCTTTCCTGATCTGGCCCCTAGGCTCCCGTATACTCAACCCAATAAGGCTACTCAAGCCTAACAACTCTCCTGCGTCATGCTCTGATCAACAAATAACGTGGCTCCCTGCCGCACCGTGACACCCTCTTACTGACTAGTGGGTACTACGGCTCCCTGCAGTATCACAACACCCTCTTGCTGACTAGTGAGTACTACGGCTCCCCGCAGTATCACAACACCCTTTCGCTGACTAGTGAGTACTACGGCTCCCCGCAGTATTACAACACCCTCTCGCTGACTAGTGAGTACTACGGCTCCCTGCAGTATCACAACACCCTCTCGCTGACTAGTGAGTACTACGGCTCCCCGCAGTATCACAACACCCTCTCGCTGACTAGTGAGTACTACGGCTCCCCGCAGTATCACAACACCCTCTCGCCGACTAGTGAGTACTACGGCTCCCCGCAGTATCACAACACCCTCTCGCTGACTAGTGAGTAATACAGCTCCCCGCAGTATCACAACAACCTCTCAGTGAATAGTGAGTACTACGGCTCCCCGTAGCATCACCACACCTCTCTGCACTGACTCATTGAAACTGCAGCTCCCCGCAGTCTTACCGCACTTACTCTTACCACTTCACAATCTCATCCTCAGGTTGACACCATACTGCGATCATTAACTCATGCTCTGCGCCCCATCATAGATAGGTACACACACACCCATCCGGGCTAAGCATCACTACTTCGGACGACCACCGTCGTGACAAAACCTCTTTTTCTCGCTGCAATCCACATTCTCAAATAAGTCCATTTGATGTCAATTAGCTGAAGGGCCTCCACCGGAACCATAGACACTTGATACACCACTCGTCATGTCAAACTCAAACTCAAAATAATCTGAGATTTTAGGACATTAAACTCGGATACCCCGGAATATCATCACAACGCCTCGCAGAGTCTTGACTCTACCACTGATCTCATACTCATGGCATCATACTCAGATACAGTATTGCTTCCTCGAAACCTCGCAACCGGTCTTTCTCTCGTGCCACTTGTAACCCCGGAATACTCCATCTCCCAATTTAAAACACGGAGAAATTGCCAACGACTTAGAACACGAAGATGACCATCCGAAACTTCCTCCTCTATTGCTCAAAACTCATGCAGGAATACTCATAACGACCCTGAAGCTGGTTGCCCAAACAACTTCTTCCCTTCCCATACTGCATATAATAGCCCATACTCTGATCCACAAATTCTCAACCGCCGAACTAACCTCACAAGCCAACCACCTCGAATTCACCATTTTAACCTTGAAGGATTCCTAACCACCATAAGGTCTCCGACCAACGGCCACTTGCCATGGAGACACTCATTCTTTCTCAAACACGTACCACATGCACTACCTCACTCTGCACTTCTCATTGACCACCAATAACCCTGGTCTCAGGAATCCGTACCGCAGGCCTCTCTATCCAGTTCTCTAACCGCTCTTGAACAAATCTCTTTTCTCCTCAAAAGTACCCGGTTCTCCCCCACTCAGGGTTCGAACCATCACCAATTGGTTCGCCAACAATCTATCCCACGGACTGTTTTTACCAATAACATTGCACCTACTCTTGGAAGGTGATACGCAATGCTCGATGATCTCCCCGATGGAGGTCAAGCAATTCCAAATACCCCGAATCTCCGATGAAATCCTCAGAAACTTCTCATCATGACTACCTCTAGTCCTTCAGAATCTCGTACCATCCCACTACCGTACATCTCAACTGTCCAGTCGTAGCCCTGACTCTCAGTCTGAAAATAATGAACTATCATATCCCTCATCCTCGACTCTTCAACCAACGTTCCATCACGTGGGTTGTAATAAGAGTGGAGTCCTCATTACCACACTCGATACTCATCATAGACAATAAGAGCCACCGCCCCAATATCCTCTTCTTGATCGTCTGTCGCTGCAGCTAATACATGCCCTACTATGCTCAAATAGGGTGTATCATTGTCCTTAACCATCTCAGTCTCCGCTGGCAACCTGCTCATGCGCTAACATTACCTCTCGGCAGACATACTGCCCAAATACTCTGATGAAAGATCGAAACCAAAGCTACCCCACAAGGCTCACCCCCAACCTTGGGAACCGAAAATATCAATACCTTTCCTGTTTTCCACAGGAACAGAAATAGCACCGCTCAGGTCATAGAAAATGACATCTACACCATCGACTGATTGCTCAACTCATGCCGTAATCCTCCATAACCGCCATCTCTACTCATTCTTGAGTCTTGCGACTCCAATTGGCATCTCACCAACAATCCCTCAGAGCTAACTCGATTTCCCTTTTAAGGGATGCTTCACTAAAACTCGTTCATCATGGCTCTCAGGCCCCATACTCTTTCACCTCTGATCTCGGTCTAACCAATCACCATGGAATAACTGGTAGAACCAATAACACTAACTGCCACGGGTCATGATACTCGAACCATGTGGCCACCTCTCGATCTGCTATGAATCATGGTACCAGAACCATGTTATCTCTTCTTAATCCGCTACGAATCATGGTACTCGAACCATGACATCACCTCTCGATCTGCTACAAATCATGGTACTCGAACCATGGAATCACCTCTCGATCTGCTACAAATCATGGTACACGAACCATGAAATCACTTCTCGATCTGCTGCAAATCATGGTACTCGAACCATGGAATCACCTCTCGATCTGCTACTTAAAACCTCCGAAATGTTCCCTGTATCGAGTATGGGTCCTCTGCTTTCAGTAGTACGGGCCCATACTACCTGCCACATCTACCCATACTTTCCACACGGACCATCCCCGAGTTCCTAAGTAGCTGTTCGACCTTCCCAATCACCAACCCCGTCATGCGTGTTCGCTCCCCTGCGAAATATCGTACTCTGTCAGCGTACTCATCTGACTAGGGTCACCCTTTTCTAGGCTCTTCCTAGGTTCTCACACTTCTCCGCCATCAGCTGCTGAAGAAGTCCTTATGATGCCAGCCATCTACCTCCTGAATATCATCATATTCACTTAGTAGGTGACTCTCATCATCAAGAGTTCCACAAAGCACGAAGCAAGCAGCATTCGGGCATCGGATAATCTCTACCAACATGCAAAACCACTCTAGGTCATTACCCACTTGCTCTCCTCATACTCAAAGGATACCACCGAACCCAAGCGACTATACCCCACGCGGGCATCTGACTACTCCCTCAGTAGACTCCTCAAATTCTTATCTAGGTATATCTCCTAGATTACTCCTCTACTCAAATCCCTCTCTAGGGGATTCCTGCTGGATACTCTTACTCAGCACATCACAGATAACAGTAACTCCTAGGCTAAGGCATCACAAATCAGGCCACTCTAGTCCTAACATATGAAATACCTAGCCTATCTCTAGCATACATAATATCTCATAGCATATCTCATAAATATCTCATAATACAAACGTAAGGGTATTTTGGGAAATCACCGTTCGGGCTCTGGCTGATTGTACACACTGTTCCAACTCGTATTCTTTTAGAAACTCTGGCTCTCTTTAGAAAAATCATTTCTTTGAAAAATTTTCTCAAATCCTCAGTTTGAGTCCAGATTTACCTGAAGGCACATCCGAATCCCTCAAACCAAGGCTCTGATACCAACTTGTAACAACGAAAATTTTCAAACAGATTTTTCATTTCAAAATCGCATACTTTTCATAACATATTGTATAGAAATCCCGTTTATTCAAATTACAAGCACAAATCCATTAATAATCCAGGATCCTCAAAATATAACTCTTTCTCTGGTGTACAATCAAGCCGGTGCCGTCCCGCGATCCTGAGAAAACCTGAAACACATAACATATAACACGGTAAGCACAAAGCTTAGTGGGTTCCCCAAAATACCACATATAACACATATTAGCCACTCGAGGCTATAACTCTGTGGGCCCACTGGCCCTAACTCTGTGGACCCTCTGGTCCTAACTCTGTGGACCTTCCGGTCCTAACTCTGTAACTCTGGAATACACACAGCATAAATCACATAGAAATAATGCAGTGCAACACATCACATACATAGCATACAAGATACTCTGTCACATAACTCTATTTACCACTCAAGGTAAAGTATAGTGAGAAGACTCACCTCGGGTAACTCGGTAAATCTCGAACTCGGAAATACTGATCTAGCCTCCGCCTAATCACATAAAATAATTACTCTAATTAATACGACTCTCAAAGGCTAGACTATTCCCTCTCTAAGTTCTCTCAAGAGGGTAAAAGACCATTTTACCCCTCCAATGGCTCAATAGTCCAAACATTGACTAGACTCTAAAATTCAACGAAAGTCAACGGTCAACTTTGACCAGACTCGTCGAGTGCACATAGGTGACTCGGCGAGTCCAAGCGTGTCCTCTGGGTCTTTCTAAACCTCACTCGACTCGTCGAGCGAACCTTCCACTCGACGAGTTACCACTGTTCATGAATCGCGGGGTAACCCGACTCGACTCGTCGAGTCCCTTTATGGACTCGGCGAGTCCCTTCCATGGCAACACTCAACGACCTTCTGAGGTCAGATCCGCTTCTCCAACTAGTAGATCTAACCTTCTAGCACTCAAAAGTCACGTAAAGGTTCAAACTTTACGTTCATGCAACACATACAAAGCCATGAATGGAGAAATATCCCTTAAAATGATAACCTACTCTCAAAACCCTCATGAAACAGCATAAAGCTGGAAGGTTGGGACTTTTTGGACCTCTCATGGTCCAGATCTAACATCTACACCACTTTGGGGCATCACATGCTTCAAGATCCAACTCAAAAAGATGCAAGGAACCCTAGATTCAAGAAATATATCAAATACACGAAATGGGAAAGGATTTGTACCTCCATAAGCGAGTCTTAGTCTGAACAACACAGATCCAAGCTCCACAATCGATCTAGCTTGGACTTTCCCACTCCTTCTTGCAAGATTACACCAAAAGAATGAAGAATAGCCTTTCCCTTGCTCTCTAAGCTCTCTTCGCTCTCTAGGGTTTCTCAGGGGAGTAAGTGGCCGCAAATGAAGGCCATAAGGACCTTTAAATAGGTCTCAGGCCCAAGGATTTAGGGTTTTTGTCCACAGCGCTGACTCGGCGAGTCAGATACCCGACTTGTCGAGTCCATCCATTCGACACGTCTCCAAGCCGCGACCCAACTCGTCGAGTCCCCCACTCAAACTCATGCCCATATATCAAAATGCCATACCTCAGATATCAGGATGTTACACTTCCATTCCGAGTATCAAACTCAAATCGATTCCAGATGTTTTTATAATCGAATATATCCTCAAGGTTCGATTCCCATATCAATTTCCAAATCGATTCATTGAAATCGACTTTGACTGGAAGACACGATTTTGACTCAACTCAAACACATTTGACCCAAAATCAAGAACACAAATTAATTTCCAAACTGATTCCTGTTCAATTTATCAAGAACACAAATGCTGACTTTGAGATTGACTTTACAATTGAATCAATTATCAATAGCTTGATCATAATCGAATTTACATTGGTACAACCCAAGTGAAATCGATTCACAAGACAAATTTTATAAGCAACGAATGCTAAGAAGGACAAGACAAAATCATGTTCGTATGAACATTCAAGAACACTGGAAAGTATAAGTCATTGAAGCATGTGATAATGAATAAATGATATTCAGTTTTGATTATTGGATCGACTAATCAGATATCAGAACGTCTAAATTTGGGCTCAGATGAATAGTACTCAAATTGAACTTGGGCTTAATCTGAAATGAATATAGAAGTGTTTACGTGATTGGGCTAAATCAAATACGATGAACAGTAACAAACTCTTAAATTCGAATCAAATACAAGATACTTTTTGAACTCAATTTTGATTCAAAAGAACAAATTCAAATTTAGAATTGAATCAAACAAGCGGATTTTAGATTGGATCGGGCTTGATCAAAAAAAAATTTGATTGGATCATCAATGGGGTTTTTCAAGAAAAATTTGATCCAACGAGTCAAACGATCACAAATCAAAAAAACACAACGCACGATTTCAATGAAATTAAGATAGATCATAGAGAGAGACTCACCAAAAATTGCTTCAATTGTGACAAAAGTTGCCAAACCGAGAATCGTTCTTCAAAAATCACGTTGATCTTGAAGACCCGCTCTGATACCAAGAAATTATGGGGCAGCTGTCCGTTCCTATAAAACGTCCGACAAAGAAAGCCGACCCGAACATCGGAAAAAGCGTAAGGAATAAAGTTAGTGGCATCTTGATTGTATCTATTACCATATGTATTACCCTAAAGTAGATTGATAAAAATGAGTGGATAGCTAGGAACACTAAGGTACACAAAGGATTCGTAATAGAGATTATGTAAGTCTATTTTTCTCTGGATAAAAAGAATTCTAATTGGGGCTTTAAATTGGTAGAAATGATCAAGGAGTACTTCCCACGATTCCGATCCAGAGTATACTTCTATTCACCGATTAAGTAAATATTGTTGTGATTATAGAACATGGTTTGGCATGCAGAATTAAAGATTGCACAATGAACATGGTGATTTGGGTGTTCAAGAGATGTATTGATTATGTATTGTGTTACAAAAAAGGATCTAGATCTAGTCTACATAAATAACACACACTTACACACTCAACTTTTACACCTCTCAAGCACACCTCTACAAGTGGAATAAACCCACCTTATATAGAGGTGTTTACATGTCTCTCTCTCACTCTCTATCTCTCATGTGTCACAAGGCTAATACTCCACATGCAAGTGGGTTTTACAAAAGTCAAACATTACAAAGTCATTCATGGAATTGTACCCCAACAGGGGGCACTATTTATAATGTGGCAAACACTAGGGTTACACTTTGTAAACCCTAATGCTCCATGACTTTTCACATTCTTATGCTCCATGGGTTAACCTCCATGGATTATCTTATTGGTTTAGCCCAACCATATAGTCATGGATCATTAGTCGACATTACAAGAATCATTGATTTACATAATCAATCCCCATATATTTAATTAGTCTCTTTTTATCACAAAATTAATTCCAAATTAATTCTTGATCAATACCAATTAAATAATATTAATATATTATACTTGTAATATATTAATAAATAACAAATAACCTTATTCTCAAAAATCCTTCCTATCAAGTTGCATTGGTGAAGGCAACCCAAAAAGGGACCATGCTACAATCGCGTCAAGTACATACCAGTTATAGTTATGGGCTTAGACACCAAATCCAACAGTCTCCCACTTGGATAAGTCTAATAACTATTACTGCTAATGCATTTTATGATCCGACTTAGCAATCGTAAGCTTTCAAAAGCCTTTGCCAACTCTAACCCAGTCAGTGACACATCCTTTAGATAAGGGCTCATATACTCCTCTGTTCTCAAGATATCAGCTAGACAAATACATGGAACAATATCATACTTATTGTCCAACAGTTTGTTTCCCAATTTCTGATTTGTTTGACATAGAACATAACTGAACACATCAATTTAGTTCTGACCGGGCCTGACTCATAAGTCAAAACAGAATCATTGAGGGGCCCAAGATATCGCTTTTAATCCTCTTAGGATAAAAGGAACAGATAAACTTCAACATTATATGCTTGTACTAACTACTCATCAAATCATGCACAACGACACGTTTTATAACATCAAGTTACTGATGTGTTTTCATGCCATCAATGCCCAACCGAATAGTAGTCAACAACTCATATATCTTGGTTTGAAGACTATATGATATTATTGTCTCACAATTACTCGTGATAAATTCCATGAAGTAATTCAGGTGAGCGCGGGTTGATCCAATACTTAAATCTTATTTCAGAAGTACTCATGAATGGTGTAGCAAACTGTTGCTATGCCTAACTCCTTAGACAATCTACAAGTCAACTCATGACAGTCTTCTTTCATACTTACTTCCAACGTATGATCGACTGTGGATAGTTTGAATAATAATAATAATAATCATAATTTTATTATTCTGGAAGTCAAAAGATGCAAAGTGAAACAATAGTAAATAATTGGCACAAGACAGTAACTTTACTTATGAATAAAACTCCTTTTATTTAATCATCAAATGTCAGTTACAATTTAGCTATTACAAGTTTCTATTTATCTAACCACTAAAACTAATATCGTCCGTTAGCCCAATGCCCCTTGCATGTTGCAAGTGCTTAACCCAAGTCAGTCCCTTTGTAAGAGGATATGTTGAGTTGTCCTCCGACGATATCCCCTTTACCACGAGGTTTCCTTCTTCTACTTGATGTCTAATGAAATGGTACTTTCTATCGATATGTCTGGATCTACCATGATCTCTCGGTTCCTTGGTTAAGGCAAACGCCCCTTCATTATTGCAGAAAATCTCCATAGGCTCCTTTATGGATGGAATGACTCCAAGGTCTCCAATGAAGTTTTTCAACAATATCGCCTCCTTTGATGCTTCGCTTGCTGCTATGTACTCTGATATGCACGTTGAATCAGCTACAGTCTCCTGCTTGGAACTTTTCCATGTGATTGCTCCTCCATTCAGGATAAGCACCCAGCCCGACTGAGAGCGGAAATTATCTCTGTCGGTCTGAAAGCTGGCGTCGCTATACCCTGTCACTCTCAAGTCATCACTCCCACCGAGGGTAAGGATCCAGTCCTTAGTCCGCCGCAGGTACTTAAGAATGTTCTTAACTGCAGTCCAATGAGCTTTACCAGGGTTCCCTTGATATCTGCTGACCATGCTCGAAGCAAAGGCCACATCAGGGCGAGTACAAGTCATAGTATACATGATCGAGCCAACTGCGGAAGCATATGATATTCGACTCGTCTCTGCTATCTCATCCTCTGTACTCGGACTCTAAATCTTACTCAGTTTGGTATTGCTTAAGATAGGTAGGTTACCTTTCTTGGAGTTCTCCATGCTGAAACGTTTCAACACTTTGTCCAAGTATGTACTTTGACTAAGTCCTAGTAGCCTTTTACTTCTGTTTCTCAATATCCTTATCCCTAGGATGCAAGCAGCTTCTCCAAGGTCCTTCATAGAGAAACACTTCCCAATCCAAGACTTAACCTCCTGCAAGGTTGGGATGTCGTTTCCTATGAGCAGTATGTCATCTACATACAATACCAGAAAGCTCACTATATTCCCACTAGCTTTGACATATACACAGGACTCATCCTCGCTTCTCGAAAATCCAAACTGTTTGACTTTCTTATCAAAACAAAGATTCCATCTACGAGATGCTTGTTTCAATCCATAAATGGATTTCTGAAGCTTACACACTCTATTAGGGTACTTTGCATTGACAAAACCCTCTGGTTGACTCATGTAAACATCTTCAGCCAACTTTCCATTAAGGAAAGCGGTTTTGACATCCATTTGCCATATTTCATAGTCATGAAATGCAGCTATGGCTAGCATAACCCTTATAGATTTAATCTTCTCCACTGGTGAGAAGGTCTCGTCATAGTCAACTCCCGGAGTTTAAGTAAAGCCCTTCGCAAACAGTTGCGCTTTATATGTGTGTACTTTCCCATCCATGTCGGTCTTCTTCTTGAAGATCCATTTGCACCCGACTGTCTTACGACCCGGTACATTATCATCCAAGTTCCAAACTTGATTGTCATACATGGACTAAATCTCGTTGTCTATAGCCTCTTTCCATTTTGCAGACTCGAGTCTTGCCATGGCTTCCTTGTAGTTGTTAGGTTAATCCAAACTTACCAGTGTGCTATCACTGATAAATGTATCACCTTCAGTAGTAATATGGAAGCCATAAAACTCAGGTGTATTTCTAACTCTACCGTAACGCCTCAGAGGTAAGGACTCGTCAATTGGATTAATCAGAGTTTCCTCCTCAGGTTGATTGCTAGTGTTTGAGGTTCCATCACTGCTTGACTCTTGAAGCTCTTCAAGGTCAATTTGCCTCCCACTGTTTCCTTGGCCTATGAGCTCTCTTTCTCGAAAGACTCCTCTCCTCGCAATGAAGACAACATTGTCACTCGGTCTGTAGAAGAGATATCCAAAGGATTTCTGTGGGTAGCCGATGAAAATACATCGCTCACTTCGAGGTTCGAGCTTGTCGTGAGTTTCTTTTCTCACAAAAGCCTCACAACCCGAAACTTTGACTTGGTCTAATGTGGGAACTTTCCATGTCCACATCTCGTGAGGTGTTTTGGAAACCTTTTTGGTAGGGACTAGATTAAGGATATGGGCGGCAGTCTCTAAGCCATACCCCCATAATGAGATAGGTAATGAAGCTCGAATCATCATGGAACGAACCATGTCTAGCAAGGTTCTATTGTGCCCCTCAGCCACACCATTAAGTTGTGGTGTCCTAGGTGGCGTCAATTTTGAAACAATTCTACATTCCTTAAGATAGTCAAGGAACTCGATACTAAGATACTCTCCTCCACGATCGGATCGTAGCATCTTTATCTTCCTGCCCAATTGATTCTCCACTTCTTGTTCAAACTCTTTGAACTTTTCACAGGTTTCTGACTTATGCTTGATTAAGTAAATATACCCATATCTACTATAATCATCAGTAAAAGTCACATAGAAGCGGTTAGCATCCCTTGTGGCTGTTCTGAATGGTCCACACACATCAGTGTGTATGAGATCCAACATACCTTCACCCCTTTCACAAGTACCAGTGAAGGATGACTTGGTCATCTTTCCAAGTAAACAAGATTCGCAAGTGTCATCCGAATTTAAGTCGAATGACTCCAAAACTCCATCCTTTTGGAGTTGGTCTATGCGCTTCTTGTTGACATGTCCAAGACGACAATGCCACAAGCATGCTTTGTCCAATTCATTGGAAGAATCAATATTCCACACATTATTTCCTAAGTTATCTACAATCATCACAGTTTCATATATACCATTGCAAGGTAATGCTTCAAAATAAAATACACCATTACAATAAGCATAAATACCACCATTTTCATTATTAAAAGAAAAGGTAAAACCTTGTTTATACAAACTGTGAAAGGAAATAACATTTCTCACCATATCGGTCGAGTAACAACAATTATTCAAATCTTAATTTAAACCATTACTGAGCAATAAAGAATAAACTCCAATCTTGGTCACAGGCGACACTTTCCTATTTCCCATCAAAAAGTTTATCTTCCTGTGCTCCACATCCCTACTTCTTTTTAGTCCTTTCAAATCAGAACAAATATGAATACAACAACCTGTATCAACGACCCAAGAATTAGCATGTGGTGAGTTATTAGATTGAATAATGTAAATACCTGCAAAGGAGGGCTTGATCTTGCCATCCTTTATGTCCTTCAAGTACTTGGGGAAGACTCGTGTCCAGTGCCCTTTATCATGACAGTGGAAGCACTCTGCTTCCTTCGGATTTGAAGAGGGATTAACAGAACCAACTTTGGTCCCACTTGAAGAGGATCCATCAAGAGACTTTCCCTTGCGGCTCTTGTAGGGAGCTTTCCTCTTCTTTCCCTTTCCATGTCCGATTGCCAGAACATGGGCAGAAGTAGTAGTAGGAGTAGACACAGCCGATTTTCCTTTCAGGTTGCTTTCTGCAGTCCTAAGAAGGCCTTGAAGCTTGCTAAGAGTGACCTCCTCCTTATTCATATGATAAGTCATACGAAACTGATCATAACAAGAAGGTAAAGAGTGTAGAATAATATCTATAGCCAACTCTTCATCAAAATTAACATTTAATTTAAGCAAACGGTCCACGAATCTCTACATCTTCTGCAAGTGGGTCGTGATGGGTTCACCATCCTTCATTTTGGTTGTGATCATGTAGGCAATGATCTCATACCTCTCCTACCGAGCACTTTGATGGTATATTTCCATCAAATCATGATACATTTCATAGGGGTAGTAGTCCTCATAGGACTTGTAGTCATGGTTGCAATCATAAGACACGACACCTTTGTCGCATCCCACTCATGAGTAGTGTGTTCAGCGATTTTTTCAGGGGTACCAGTGGTGACATTAATCTCTTTGAGCTCTTTATCAAGGACATATTCTTTGTCCTCATAGCGAATAGCCATCCTGATGTTTCGAATCCAGTCATTGAAATTTGAGCCATCGAAAATGACCCTCCCACATAGGTTCATGAGGGAGAAAGAGCCTGAAGGGATTGGGTTGGAAGCATTGTTTGGGATAGACATATGAAAAGAAGAAGAAGAAAGTTTAGATTAGATGAGAATCCTTAATATTACACCCAATATGAAATATTAAGCCTAGGACCCAACACAATATTCTACAATTGTGAAAAGGGATGCCGCAATCCAATTGTAAAATATTTGAAGGTAGGTAAATGACGATTTACCAATTTCCACCATGAAAAACGAAATAGATTATTAAGTTTTAATTGGATTTGAAATTCCTAGATCTTTGAGATTCATTGAACTTTTTCAAGGGCATGTTTAAATCTCGATTGTGCCCTTCAAGTTTGTGACTCGGATGCCGATGATCACAAACAAGGAGTGAATAACCATGCAAATTAGCTTGGTACACCCAATGTTACAAATCACCTAATCAATATGCCGGTTAACCACACACGCTCCATTGATCTATGATTAACACCAAGTTACCCTTTGCGACACATTGTCAGTCCCAGATTAGTGTGTCAGTTAACCACACACGCTCCACTAACGACTTAACAAGGTGCAAAGTGTAATTTCATGTATTAGCATCATTTCACATTTTCCTAAAGTAACTAAGATTGTGAATTTTAATAAAAGTTTAGTTACTTTATATTTTTATCATTACACTTTTAATGAGGGAGAATTAATGTCCTATCCTACCCGTTCGGCTAACGACCATCCACCAGTCAAGGAAGCGGTGGGTGAGAGTGGACACCCATTAAACTACCATTTTATAGGCAGTAACCTTACACCCCCCTTATAGACCGGCTTCGTGAATGAGGCCTACTAACGGTAAGACCGACTTTGTCTTATACACACACACACACACACACATATATATATATATATATATATATATATATATATATATATATATATTATTAAACTTATAATATTATAAAGTATAAGGGTTGAATTTTAACTTTTAAAACTCTAGGGTTTGGATTTAAAGTTTCATTAGTGAGACTCTACAAATTCCAAAACTTGAGGGCAAGTTTTGAAACTTGTCAAAACTCTTCATATTCATAACTTATGAGTTTAATTGGATTTTAATGTAAGAGACCTTTCATTTTCCATAACTTGAGGACAAGTTATGGAGGTCATTAAAATGCATTTAGATCATTTTTTCTCACAACTAAATTATCACATAATTCATGATCTAACTAAACTCATAGGCAAGATAAATTCTAGCCAACAATTTGAAAGCAATTTTTTTTATCATATAAAAACAACAATTATTTTAAAACTTTGACAATTATCTTGTGGTTGGATGAGTACAAGCACTACCATATCATAAAAAAAATTTCCAATGATCCAAAACAGTTTATGGTGGTGTTCCAAATCCAAACCAAGCCAAGAAACTCGAAATTCTGCACACAGAGCCTTCCACTCCTCAAGTACATGAACTGGACTCGCCGAGTTGCTCTGTTACTGAGTGGACTCGTTGAGTCTGTTCATGTACTCGGCGAGTTCACCAGTCAGAGGCAAAAATTTTGACTTTTTCAGCTTTGAAAAACTACTAAGCATCAAATATAACACTCCTATGGTGCACATGCAACCCTAAATGCTTTGGATCTATGTTTTCTCTAATTGTACATGCATTTTATTTTTCCAAAGCATTCACCCTAGCTAGCATACAATTGAAGCTATATAATAAAACTTAGTTTGGATGCTTACCTCTTGAGTAGGGTAGAGTTCTTGACCTTTGAAAGCTTGAGCACCTCAAGTGTGATGCCTCTATTGGTTCACAAACACCAAAGAGTGTGTAGCCGATTTTGGCTTATGGGGGCACTATTTATAATGTGGCAAACACTAGGGTTACACTTTGTAAACCCTAATGCTCCATGACTTTTCACATTCTTATGCTCCATGGGTTAACCTCCATGGACTATCCATGGATTATCTTATTGGTTTAGCCCAACCATATAGTCATGGATCATTAGTCCACATTTCAAGAATTATTGATTTACATAATCAATCCCCATATATTTAATTAATCTCTTTTTATCAAAAAGTTAATTCCAAATTAATTCTTGATCAATACCAATTAAATAATATTAATATATTATACTTTTAATATATTAATAAATCACAAATAACCTTATTCTAAAAAATCCTTCCTATCAAGTTGCACTGGTGAAGGCAACCCAAAAAGGGACTATGCTACAATCGGGTCAAGTACATACCAGTTATAGTTATGGGCTTAGACACCAAATCCAACATTTTGATGGTCAAAGCGAGCGGACCATTCAGACACTTGACGATATGCTATATGCTTGTGTTTTGGACTTTGGTAGGAACTGGGATACTTATCTTTTTTTCTAGCAAAGTTTTCCTACAAAAACAGTTACCATGATAGCATTGGCATGCCTCCCTTTGAGCTGCTCTATGTGAGAAGATGTCAGAATATGATTTGTTAAGGTGAGGTCGGTCAACGGGTGATGGGGAGCATTGAATTGGTGTTCAAGACCACCTAGTTGCTCCAACATATGTGGGATACGTTGCGGGTCGTGCAGAGCAGACAAAAGAGTTATGTTGATCGATGTCGTTCTTACCTTGAGTTTCAGGTGGCAGATCTCATGATTCCGAGGGTGTCACCTTGGAAAGGTGTCATCCGGTTGTGGAAGTGGGGAAAGTTAGGCCCCAGGTTCAGTGGACCTTTCAGGATTGTCGCCCACATGGGCAAGGTTGCGTATCGTTTCGATCTACCCGTTGAGCTTAGCCAGATTCACGATACCTTTTATGTCTCTCAGATGCGAAGGTGTTTGGCTGATGACCCCACATTAGTTTCCTTGGATGACATTCAGGTCGATGAGCTCTTGAAATATATGGAGAGACCGGTTGCGGTTTTAGACAGAAATACGAAGTCGTTGTGCAACAAGGTAGTGGGATTGGTGAAGGTGTAATGGTAGCACTGAAAGGGTTCTGAGTGGAATTGGGGACCCGAGGAGGAGATGAGGTAGAATTACCCAAATTTATTTGCAGCAACGGACTTCGAGGACGAAGTCTTATTCAACTGGGGGTGTGTTGTAATGCCCGGTTCCAGGTACATGTTTCACTTTATAATTATTGAGGATTTTGGTTATCCACTACGTGGTGAAAGGATCACCACGATGTGTCATTCTGTAGGGAACACACATTTTCATTGAAAGCACCACAATGTTGTTGGATTAGGTGTCTAAGTTCATAACTATTTCTGTGTGACATCCCAAAAATACAGTCTGAAAATTTCGTTTAAATTAGTAATAAAACCATATCCATCAAACGTCATATAAGAATCATAAACAATGCATCTCAAAATATCAAAACAACTGTCAAATATATCAGAGTATAAACATCCCAGGCTGAACAAATGGTGTGTGCACTGCAATCTTCCCGAGCTCCTCTTTTAAAACTGAGTACCTGAAACCAAAACTGAAAACCATAAGCACGAAGCTTAGTGAGCTCCCCCAAACTATCACATACCATACAATAACTCATATAGCACATACTGGGCCTCGCCCACTGCATCGGGCCCCGCCCGGCATCGGACCGAAGTCCGGACTAGCTTGGGCCCCGCCCACTGCATCGGACCTAAGTCCGGAATAACTTGGGCCCCACCCACTGCATCGGGCCCCGCCCGGCATCGGACCGAAGTCCGGAGTAACTTGGGCCCCGCCCACTGCATCGGGCCCTACCCGGCATCGGACCGAAGTCCGGAGTAACTTGGGCCCCGCCCACTGCATCGGGCCCCGCCCGGCATCGGACCGAAATCCAGAACTAGCTTGGGCCCCGCCCGGCATCGGACCAAAGTCCGGAACTAGCTTGGGCCCCGCCCACTACATCGGGCCCCGCCCGGTATCGGACTGAAATCCGGAACTAACTGAACATAGCATAGCATAATCATAACTACTGGCATAAACACATATACTGCATACTGTATCGGACCGAAGTCCGGAACTCATATCACAAAAACATGCTTGAATCACAAAGACATCAAGCACACTGAACTACTGCATCAGACCGAAGTCTGGAACTACTGCTAACTAAACGGGCCGGCATTATGGCCGTAGACCCGTTCCTACTGGAAGGAAACTCACCTCACACTGCTGAAGTCCCGTAGATACAATCTCATACTGCTGAAGTCCCGCAGACTCAACCCTAGCTGCTGGATGACAAATTCCCGAACTGTCAACACCAAAATAACACCCAATTAATAATTGGGATCTAACACATAACTATAAATACATACTTTGGATAATTACTACATTACCCCTAGCTTGGCTTACCCAAGCCCAAGGCCCAATCCATAGGCCCAAAGTCAACTAGGGATCAAAGCCCAACATATGGCCCAACTTTCCAAATTGGGCCCAAACCTCTACATGGACTTCTCTTAAGGCCCAATTGTTCAGTCCAGTCCAACATGTCTCATTCTAAGGGCCCAATATCATACTACCATCTAGGCCCAAACTATGGCCCATCTATGGCCCAATTTTCCAAATTGGGCCCAATCCTTCATATGGGTTTACCCTAGAGCCCAACTAATTACTCTAGTCCATTTGATTATTCTTGGATGGCCCAACACAAAGCCCAAGTGAAATTAGGGTTTCACATAAAATGATAATTAGGGTTAAGTGTTTCTTACTTAACCCATTAAGGACTTAATCCATTAAGTCCTTTATTCTACTAGATAAGTGATATGGAGTGATTTGGGCTTCATACATAATTCCATCTCCAATGGCCCAAATGTGGGCCCAAATAAGTCCAAGGCCCAATTACTCAAGATTAGGGTTTTCTAAACCCTAATTAGGGTTTTCACCCAAACACGGCCCAACAGGCCCAAAATAAATCTTTAAGCCCACTAGGGTTTTTCTAGGTCAATTAGGGTTTACTTGTGGGGCACCACCCACTACCACCCCGGGTAGTGGTGGTCAATGGCGGCTCACGGCGGTGGCCACCACCTTACGGTGGTGGTTTTGATTCTTTTCATTATTAACCAACGCTAATTACAATTACAATGCTTTAATCCAAATAAACACACACCACTAACTAACTAACACACACACAGCCACCCTAGCGGTGGCCGGCGGTGGCAAGTGGCGGCAGCCACCACCGGTGGCTGTTCTTGGGTATTCCGGCCAAACAATCCAACACCACTCAAATAAAATAAATACATACGCCCTACTGATCACAAAACGACCCCAGCCACCCACCTGGTGGCACACGGCGGCATCAGCAACACAAAACGGCGACAGCAGCGGTGCTCCTAGTAGCCGCAACGGCGGTTTTCCGACTCCTCACGAGAAGACACTAACGCCGGCCTTTCTTTTCTACTACTGCCACATAACGCGTCCCCATCATGGTTCCACGAGCTCAGCCACCCTTCACGGTGGCAGTAAAACATTCCCGACGACACTGGGTCTTCAACGAAACCGGCAGCAGCATTATCTGCGATTCAATAGCGGTGGAGTGGCGGCGTTCAACAACCCAAGCGACACCGGCGACGCGAGAGACGGCGTAGCAACGGGCAAGCAGCAGCAACGACGAACACAGCACCCTCCGCCGGCGGTGAGGCAACAGCGATGGCCTCATGGATTCACCGGTGGTCTTCGATGTCACCGATAGCAGGGGCACGACGATGGTTTAGGCTCTCGACGGTGGAGGAAGCGGCGGCTGAAGATGATTGTGGCGGCCGGCGACTAGAAATTGTAAGGTGGCGGCTGATCTCCTCATTTAGGGTTAGGGTTGGACTGGAGGGGTGACGGGATATATACCCTGATCCCCTAACTTGTTCCCATGATGACATAAGTAGTCCCTCTCTCTAGAAATATTTTGCAAACTAACCCAATATTTACCCTTTCAACCCTCAATAATAAAATTCATTACAATCTAGGTACGATAATTACCAAACATACCCTTGCCTCTAGAATTCTTCTCAGAACGACCCGTAATTTACTAATCAACCCTCCACTATTAAAATTCTTCACAAATTAATTCCGGGAATTACATTTATTAATTTATTTAAATAAACGGGGCGTTACAACTCTCCCCCGCTTAAATTAGATTTCATCCTCGAAATCATTCCTTACCATCTCTTATACGCCAAACCACTCTAGTAACATGGTCACCATTCTGAGTGCACCCTAGCCTTCTCAGGGTAGCTGTAACCAATCATCACAAATCCTTAACATCTGCAGGCGAACTAATCCCTCACAACAAGATCACATCTACTTCATCTGAATTCTGATGTCTCGAGATGATCTGACCCTCTAACTGACCGCCCATACTGAATCATTATTGCCGACTCCAATCCACTTGTCTCTCAGCTGCCTACTCATCTTCTGATAACTCAAGGCTCCCACTAAAAGAACAGAATCACAGACACCCCCTATCCCTGCGATTCACTTATACGTAGCCAAAACTCATATAATCCTGTTGTAAGTGACTTAGCATAACCCAAGCTATCTGTGACTCTAACCATACATGAAATCCCCAAATACCATTACTGCTGGAGACTCAAAACTGTCTGAAACACTGATCTGCCTGAAACACTGATCTGCCTGAAAACACTGAACTGCCTGAAACACTGACTGCCTGAAACACTGAACTACCTGAACACTGAACTGCCCGAAACTATATGCTGCCATATGGCTGCTTCCCAACATCTACTGAGACCTACCTGGCCTCAATTTTCCGCCAATCATCTGAAATATCGGGTTCCAGCCCAACGGCGGAGCGAAGGACTCCCTGCTTAGCTGCCTCGCACGACTTCTGAACGAAATCCTTCTATGAATCTAGCTGCTACTAGTTATCTTGTCACTGTGGCCCTAACGGCCTTCTGATCTAACTGATTGGGTCTGTGCGTCGAATCCTTATGTTACCGAACCACGGATAAAAGTGATTGCTACATGACCATTGGTAGCCTCATGTCATAAATGACCTTAAGCAGTCCACTGCTTCCTTGCTCTCATCTCTGTAGTGGCGCTTCTACAATCTCATCACTGGCTTAACCAGGTCTAATCCATCTGGGAAATTCTAAAATCCAATCCATGGATTTCCATTTCCTCACTGCTACACCCGAACTGGTGGGTACTACTGTCCTTTCCGCGTCCTAACAACGCACTCACGCTATCTACCAACCTAGTGAATGTTACGGCTACACCCGCAGACTTACAACACTCTATCACTGTCTGACTGCTAGTGAATGCTACGGCTACACCCGCAGACTTACAACACTCTAACACTATCTGGCTACTAGTCAATGCTACGGCTACACCTGCAGACTTACAACACTCTCTCACTATCTGGCTGCTAGTGAATGCTACGGCTACACCCGCAGACTTACAACACTCTAACACCATCTGACTGCTAGTGAATGCTACGGCTACACCCGCAGACTTACAACACTCTAACACTATCTGACTGCTAGTGAATGCTACGGCTACACCCGCAGACTTACAACACTCTAACACTATCTGGCTGCTAGTGAATGCTACGGCTACACTCGCAGACTTACAACACTCTGACACTATCTCATTCGATGGTTACCGATCCGAACACATCCAACGTCGAGCATACACACGACCTAGCATCCAAAACTAAACCCATGTCCTGACTGGAATCCCCAAACTGATTCCCTAAGGCTTGCTAGCAATATTCCGAGAACGCGATCTCATCATTGGCAAGTTTTTCTGAACTTCCATCTCACACTATCCTCAAATCATACAGCCGCTTGGGCTTTCTTCCTTCCTGACAAGGATGTGAAACTTATCCTATCTTCATAACCGCTCTTGCTTCGTTCCTTGGGTGATTCTCCCCCACTTTGTTTCAGCTAATGCCCTACAGCACCCAAAACTGGAAAAATTCTCAATTCTTTCTACCCTCTCATGACCAATCTGCTAGAACTCACGCTTATCCTTGATAGTGTTTCAACACTAGCTAATCCAAAAGATCACACAACTTCTAAAAATCCGAATAAATCTCCGGTAATAACCCCCTAAACTCACGAAGCTCCGAATCTCAATTGGAGACCTCAGAATCTCCCACTGCATCACGGCCTCTATCTTGGCCGGATCAACTAGAATATCCTTCCGATTGATAAGGTGCCCAAGAAATTGCACCCCGCGCAACCAGAACTCACAATTGGAGAACCTTGCGAAAATTCTCTCCCTGCTCAAAGTCTCTAGCACCTCCCTCTGGTGCTTCTCCTGCTGCTCCTCAGTCTTGGAATGAACCAAGATGACGCTGTACTTCCAATCCCGTAATCTGGGGAATTGCTCTATCACTATTCGCTAATGCTTCTCGGTATGCAATTGGCATATGACATCTCTTAAAAATATAATTCAGACACAAACGGAGGATAACTCAGGGTTACACTTACTCAACCCATGGAACAAAAGGCTCCCTTGTGCAGTTTCCCGCAAGTGCTGCACCGAATCTGACCCCGCTGGCCTCTCAGAAGCTGATCTGACATCTACGGTCTCCTCCCGAGACCCCTCACTATAAGCAACTGATCTGGTTCCCTCTTTCTAGTGTTCTCTAAGTCAATATCCCGCTCTCGAGCTCTAGAAGTCATATCATTCAGGGTCTTGCACCCCGAGATACTCACAATCTCCCTGCTATCATTCTACAGTATGTTTTGATAACTTACCTTCTTCATTTCCTCATCTGATGCATACTGTGGTACCATATAAGCTCTTTCCCGAGACTTGGCAGTGATCTCTGCCACAGTCTCAGTCGTCTGGTGGAGATCTAACAACTCTTGCGCCAACTGCTGCGCCTCAATCGTCTGGGCACACTCTGCCCAGAATCTGGTCTAAAAGTCATCCCATGACATAGCATTAACCGCATCATCACTCAACCTTCTACCAACCTCTTCCTATCAATCTCGTGCTCTGTCCTTCAGAAGACAGGAAGTAATTCATATCTTGTCTCCTTTTGAGACAATGTCTGGTACGAAAAGTGTTGGCAACATCTACCAACCATCTGCTGCTAACAATGAGGTCCCTAACCCCCATGACAATCTGAAGCCTCACAAACTCTGAATTCCCGAAACATCAACGTACGGGTCTCTATCATGACTGCTATCTCAGTGCGGAATGCACTCTGCCTCTCATCACAAATCTCTAAACTGCTCTCCTTGATCACAGCAAAGATCATAGGAGTCTGATCAATGATACTGCGCGTGCTTTCAGATGGAATGAACTCCCTCATCTGATCATCAATCTGCCCGTCTCCAGAGTCCGAGCCTGATCCCTTGTCGACACCAGACCTACCATCTGGTTTACCACGTAGCGTCACTATACTCGGTAATATACCATCACTAACACCACAATACTCATCCAAACTCGAGGGATCTCACACACTACAAGTTTCCTGGTCTCATCTCAGCCTTCCTTGAATCGAGTACGGATCCTCTGCTTTCAGTAGTACGGGCCCATACTACCTTCCACATCTATCCGTACTTTCCTCAAGAACTGCCTCGACTCCACCACGTCACTTCTACTGTTACTGATCTCTGCTACTCTCATCCTAGGCTTGCCCTAGGGAAATCTCTGACTCCACCCAAACCAGTCCTCAGCTGTTGAAGGCCTCCTTGTAATGCCAATTAGCCATCACTTGAATACCATCACATGTGACGAGGCTCAGATAATCCTTCGAGTAAAAGACTCGTCCCTACAACGGTTAAACTTAGACAAGAGCTGCGCAATAGGGCCAAATCCAGCACTCTAAGATTATTCAACCCTGATCACATGTGACGTGACGTATTCACCTAATGGCTAACTCCCATCACTCAGAGTCCCACAAAGCACAAAGCAAGCAGCATTCAGACACAGGAGACTACTCAAGCATATCTATCCTCATAAGGAGAAACTGTACTAGCATACAATGTTAAGCTCATACTATCAGGCATAACCTTAACAGGCTATCCTACTACTGTCTACTCAATACTAGCATGCAATTCTCATAAAGCTGAAGCACATATAACAGGCACATAAGGCATCCTCCTAGATCCTTAGTCCTATTCTAGCATGCTGTTCTACTGTAACTGAAACTGATAATCATAACATAAACTTGTATGGGTAATTTGGGAGTACTTACTTGAGCTCGGCTGATTGCATGCACCACACCCTTTTCTCTTTTCAAAATTCTTTTTGCTTTTTCTAAAACTCTTTTCTTTATACTTTTTCTAAAATTGTTTTCTTTTCTCAAAATCCTTTTGTAAACATGGTTTTTCTCATGAAAAATTTATACCACTTCCTTAGTTTGAGTTCAGACACACTCGGGAGTGCGCCCGAATCCCTCAAACCAAGGCTCTGATACCAACTTGTGACATCCCAAAAATACAGTCTGAAAATTTCTTTTAAATTAGTAATAAAACCATATTCATCAAACGTCATATAAGAATCATAAACAATGCATCTCAAAATATCAAAACAACTGTCAAATATATCAGAGTATAAACATCCCAGGTTGAACAAATGGTGTGTGCACTGCAATCTTCCCGAGCTCCTCTTTTAAAACTGAGTACCTGAAACCAAAACTGAAAACCATAAGCACGAAGCTTAGTGAGCTCCCCCAAACTATCACATACCATACAATAACTCATATAGCACATACTGGGCCTCGCCCACTACATTGGGCCCCTCCCGGCATCGGACTGAAGTCCGGACTAGCTTGGGCCCCGCCCGGCATCGGACCTAAGTCCGGAATAACTTGGGCCCCGCCCGGCATCGGACCGAAGTCCGGAGTAACTTGGGCCCCGCCCACTGCATCGGACCTCGCCCGGCATCGGACCGAAGTCCGGAACTAGCTTGGGCCCCACCCACTACATCGGGCCCCGCCCGGCATCAGACCGAAGTCCGGAACTAGCTGAACATAGCATAGCATAATCATAACTACTGGCATAAACACATATACTGCATACTGTATCGGACCGAAGTCCGGAACTCATATCACAAAAACATGCTTGAATCACAAAGACATCAAGCACACTGAACTACTGCATCAGACCGAAGTCTGGAACTACTGCTAACTAAACGGGCCGGCATTGTGGCCGTAGACCCGTTCCTACTGGAAGGAAACTCACCTCACACTGCTGAAGTCCCGTAGACACAATCTCATACTGCTGAAGTCCCGCAAACTCAACCCTAGCTGCTGGATGACAGATTCCCGAACTGTCAACACCAAAATAACACCCAATTAATAATTGGGTTCTAACACATAACTATAAATACATACTTTGGATAATTACTACATTACCCCTAGCTTGGCTTACCCAAGCCCAAGTCCCAATCCATAGGCCCAAAGTCAACTAGGGATCAAAGCCCAACATATGGCCCAACTTTCCAAATTGGGCCCAAACCTCTACATGGACTTCTCTTAAGGCCCAATTGTTCAGTCCAGTCCAACATGTCTCATTCTAAGGGCCCAATATCATACAACCATCTAGGCACAAACTATGGCCCAATTTTCCAAATTGGGCCCAATCCTTCATATGGGCCTTACCCTAGAGCCCAACTAATTACTCTAGTCCATTTGATTATTCTTGGATGGCCCAACACAAAGCCCAAGTGAAATTAGGGTTTCACATAAAATGATAATTAGGGTTAAGTGTTTCTTACTTAACCCATTAAGGACTTAATCCATTAAGTCCTTTATTCTACTAGATAAGTGATATGGAGTGATTTGGGCTTCATACATAATTCCATTTCCAATGGCCCAAATATGGGCCCAAATAAGTCCAAGGCCCAATTACTCAAGATTAGGGTTTTCTAAACCCTAATTAGGGTTTTCACCCAAACACGGCCCAACAGGCCCAAAATAAATCTTTAAGCCCATTAGGGTTTTGCTAGGTCAATTAGGGTTTGCTTGTGGGGCACCACCCACTACCACCCCGGGTAGTGGTGGTCAATGGCGGCTCACGGCGGCGGCCACCACCTTACGGTGGTGGTTTTGATTCTTTTCATTATTAACCAACGCTAATTACAATTACAATGCATTAATCCAAATAAACACACACCACTAACTAACTAACACACACACAGCCACCCTAGCGGTGGCCGGCGGTGGCATGTGGTGGCGGTGGCTGTTCTTGGGTATTCTGGCCAAACAATCCAACACCACTCAACTAAAATAAACACATACGCCCTACTGATCACAAAACGACCCCAGCCACCCACCTGGTGGCACACGGCGGCATTAGCAACACAAAACGGCGACAGCAGCGGTGCTCCCGGTAGCCGCAACGGCGGTTTTCCGACTCCTCACGAGAAGACACTAACGCCGACGTTTCTTTTCTACTACTGCCACATGACGCGTCCCCGTCATGGTTCCACGAGCTCAGCCACCCTTCACGGTGGCAGAAAAACATTCCCGGCGATACTCGGTCTTCAACGAAACCGGCAGCAGCATTATCTGCGATTCAATGGCGGTGGAGTGGCGGCGTTCGACAGCCCAAGCGACACCGGCGACGCGAGAGACGGCGTAGCAATCGGCAAGCAGCAGCAACGACGAACACAGCACCCTCCGCCGGCGGTGAGGCAACAACGACGGCCTCATGGCTTCACCGATGGTCTTCGATGTCACCGATAGCAGGGGCACGATGATGGTTTAGGCTCTTGACGGTGGAGGAAACGGCGGCTGAAGATGACGGTGGCGGCCGGCGACTAGAAATTGTAAGGTGGCGACTGATCTCCTCATTTAGGGTTAGGGTTGGACTGGAGGGGTGACGGGATATATACCCTGATCCCCTAACTTGTTCCCATAATGACATAAGTAGTCCCTTTCTCTAGAAATATTTTGCAAACTAACCCAATATTTACCCTTTCAGCCCTCAATAATAAAATTCATTACAATCTAGGTACGATAATTACCAAACATACCCTTGCCTCTAGAATTCTTCTCAGAACGACCCGTAATTTACTAATCAACCCTCCACTATTAAAATTCTTCACAAATTAATTCCGGGAATTACATTTATTAATTTATTTAAATAAACGGGGCGTTACATTCTGGGATGTACTTGACCCGGTTGGCATGGTCGATTTGGGTTGCATGGCATCATGCATTTGGATAGACTAAAATGAGAGAAATAACACTTAAGGTTTATTAATATATTATAAGTTCTAATATATTAATAGTATTATTTAGTTAGTATTGATCAAGAATTAATTTGGAGTTAATTAAGTGATCAAAAGAAGACTAATTAAATATATGGGTTGATTGTGTAAATCATCCATACTTATATAGTGGGCTAATGCTTCATGGATTATCAAGTTTGGCTGAAACCCATAGGATGCTCCATGGTGGTTATAGAACCCATGGGTCATGGAAATGAAAAGTCATGACAATTAGGGTTTACATGGTGTAACCCTAATTGTAACACACTATATAAGCATCCTTATGTTCACCAAAAATCGGCCACTAAGCATACATGTGAGGGCTAGCCGATTTCAAGAAGTGTATCATTTCTCTCTAAGTTATTCCAAGTGCATTTGGTGTTGTGTGAGACATTTGAGGCATCACACTTGAGGTGCTAGGCTCACAAGGTTTTCAAGGAATCCTAACTACTACAAGGTATGTATTTCCTACTAACTTTTATGTTTAAAAGTTCTCCATGTATGCTAGATAGGTTAAGAACCTTGAAAAACAAATTTGCATGTATTATAGAAAAACATAGATCCAAGGTTTCTAGGGTTGCATGTACACCATAGGAGTGTTAGAATGCTCAAAACCCTTCAGTGGTATCTGAGCCTAGGTTTGTTTTCTTGATACTTGATGCTATTTGCAAGAAAAATCGTTTTTTTTAATCTGCCAGTTTACCACGAGGTGGTGACTGTTCAGTGAAATTTTTTTTTTAGTTTTTGGCCTGTTTTGGATTAGAATCATTACCACAAAGTGTTTTTGTTCATAAAACTTGATTTTGATATTATGGTAATGTTTATTCTCATCCAAATAAATGGTTATTATCAAAATTTCAAGCTTTGTATGGTTTATTTATGATTCTTGAAATTGTTGATATGAAAGTTCATACACTTCTGAATTTAGAAGATCATAGGAATTATTTGTAACTTCCTTGTTAGTTTTATTCTTGATCATTATGTGTTTTTAATGGAATCCATAATTTGTCCTCAAGTTATGGATTACCAAAAGTCATTCTTTTAAAGTCCATTAAAGAAACACATAGGTTACATAAAATGAAAAGTCACTCATTTTAATAAACCATTTAACTCATAAGTTATGGAAGATGAAAAGTTTTGAAAGTTACAAAACTTGCCCTCAGGTTTTGGAACATGTAAAGTCACTCTAAAAACTTTAGTTCCAACCCCTAGAATTTTAAAAGTTAAAATTCAACCCTTATACTTTATAATATTATACGTTTAATAATAATTATATATGTATAAGAATAAGTCGTTTCACCGTTAGTAGGCCTCATTCACGAAGGCGGTCTATAAGGGGGTATAAGGTTGCTGCCTATAAAATGGCAGCTTAATGGGTGTCCACTCTCACCCACCACTTCCTTGATCGATGGAGGGTCGTTAGCCGAACGGGTAAGACAAAGACTTTAAATCTTTATTAAAAGTATGATGAATATATAGTAACTAAATGTTTTTATAAATTCCCAATCTTATTTACTTTAGGAAAAAGTGAATAAGGTGCTAACCCATGAAATTACACTTTGCACTTTGCTTAAGTCGGTTAGTGGAGCGCGTGTGGTTAACCGGCACACTAGCTGGACTTAACAAGGTAGGCAAAGGGTAACTTAATGTTTATCATAGTATCGATGGAGCGCGTGTGGTTAACCGGCATATCGATTGAGGGGTAATACATTAAGGGTACCAAGTAATTTGCATGGTTACTTCACACCTTGTTTTGTGATCCTCGGCATCCCAGTGACAAAACCTGAAGGGCACACTCGAGATTGAAACATGTCATTGAAAGTTCAATGAATCTCAAAGATCTAGGAGTTTCAAATCCAATTAAAACCTAATAAATTATTTCGTTTTTCATGGTGGAAATTGGTGAATCGTCATTCACCTACCTTCAAATATTTTATAGCTTGGATTACGGTATCCCTCTTCCAAGTTATAAAATAATGTGTGGGGTCCTAGCCTTAATATTTCATATTGGGTGTTATATTAAGGACTTTAAATCAACTATCTTGAATATCTCCCAAAAGATGTCTGGTTCAGACAATTATGATCTTCCCAAAACTCTTGGAATTGGCTTTCCTAATGAAGATGATGTCCCGTGACTGGAACATGGAAATCATACTTCAATTCCTCCACCTCCTCCAATTATTCTCCCTATCCCACAAGTTCAAGGTCACTCAAGCCCTATTGGCAAGCAAGGTCTATGTGTGATCACATCTTGGAGATGAAGTCACATATTGACAGGCCGGGAGAGTTGGGTGTCAAAGTCTTAAGAAAGTTGGTTGGTCAATCACTTTCTAAGTCACATACTGAGTGTCCTTTGGGACTACTATGGAAAAAACTATGACATGACCCTTAATGATCTTATCTATTTGCTTGGTGCTGCTGAATCAGAAATGATTTGGAGCTTTGGTAAAGCAAAGTTGATTAGTAGATCAACTTCCCAAACTACCATGGACATTGACAAATTGGTGACATTGGAAATCCAGAAAGCTTTCTCTTCCCAATGGAAAGGGATCGGCCATAGTCAACTCGATTGACCAAATGGTAAAGAGAAAGGCTAAGTCTGAGATAGTCCTGTGTACCATTACCAATGGGTCCATATGGTTCTATTGCCAAAGGAAGGGGCATTGGTTGCGAAGCTGCCCTATCTACCTGAAAGATCTGGGAGAAGATCAAGTCAAAAGTTTGAATCTGCTTCAGGTAAGTCAACTATCTAACTCTATTAAGTTTCTACTTGGAGATTCTTATTACATGATGTGACTCGGTCACATGTTGAAGTTTTAAGAATCAAAGAAAAGAGAGGAGGCTTAAAGAAAAGTAAGCTGATTCTGATCGCGAAGATGGATTTCAATCGCATGTTTCGGTGATCAGAATTTTTGAGCTGCTGTTTAAGAGTTGTGATAGATTGCTTAGGAATAGATAACAACATAGTTTTCATATGCATTTGCATTATTAGGATAGGTTTTTCCGCAAGTTTAAAATAAAAGAAAATTTCTGTTTTATTTATTTTGAGTATCCTTACAATGGCATCTGTGGAAAATTGTTGTTTAGATGATTCTAGTGATAGCAATAATGGAAATGTGAATTTGATTCTTTCATTTGTGGTAGTGTCTAAATTTATCAGATAAGGAAATATTCTCATCACCCAAGGTTTCAATTGGACCGAAACCTGGAATCACACAAGTTGTATAGTATGATGAATGAGAATTTTCATATTTGGAAAATTAAGGCTAATTCCTTGTTCACGTTTATATGTGAGTCAAGTGAAGGGCTAAGGTATCGAGTACACATTCTTGTGCACTGGTCAAGTCCACCACAAAAGATCGATTCGCCATGATTTACTAAAGTTCAGTAAATATGGTTATACTTACCAGCTTAAGTATAATTCTGAAACATTGGAAAAGTTTCAATGTTTTGCAGGACGAATGAGAAGAATCAAATTAGGCAGAAGGATAAAAGTTTCTCAAATCTGAAAAGATGGGAGAGTACTTTAGTATCATGTTTAGTGATTATCTTAGTGATTATGAAACCATATCACAATTGATCCTCTAAGGGCATCTTAGTACATTTGTTTGACTAACAAGAGGAATCGTGAATTGTAGAATTGGTTAAATCAAAAGATGAATCATACTTCGTTCCAAAACAAGTCTTAGAATTATACTCTAAGATTGTAATTTGAGTGACACATCTTAAAGAAAGGTTTATAACACTTGTCAAATGTATGAGTAAAATGATTCCTACTCTTGTACATTTGAAGTTGGTAAGTTGTGATGTTTTGGATAAAACAAAGACCAACTAAGGCCAATTGTGTGAAGTGTTTGTCTTGATAAAGAATCCGCACTATCTCTGAAACATCCTAAAAATACGGCCCAAAAATTTTGTTTTTCAATCATAATAAAAATCATAAACCATCCAGTATCATAAGTAAAATCGTAAGTCATGTATCATAACACATCATAAAATCTGTCTCATATATAAATCTCATGACAAAATATCAGAGTGAAACTCCCAGGCTGAAGACTGTGGTGTGTGCCATGCGATCATCCTGAGCCCTTCCCTTTGCTAGTGGAAGTACCTGAAACCAAAACTGAAAATCGTAAGCACGAAGCTTAGTGAGCTCCCCCATACTACCACATACCATATAATAACACGTAAAACACATACTGGGCCTTGCCCGCTGCATCGTACCGCAGCCCAAAATAACTTGGGCCTTGCCCACTGCATCGGACCGCAGTCCGGAATAACTTGGGCCTTGCCCACTGCATCGGAACGCAGCCCGGAATAACTTGGGTCTTGCCCACTGCATTGGACCGCAGCCCGGACTAACTTGGGCCTTGCCCACTGCATCGAACCGAAGTCCGGAATAACTTAACATATCATATACATAAACATGTAACATAAACATATAACTACTGCATCGGACCGAAGTCCGGAACACAAGGCACATAACATAAACATGCATGAATCATAAAGACATCAAGCATACATACTACTTCTCGGGACCACCCCGGCATCGGACCGAAGTCCGGAAACATATAAACTGCATCGGGCTAACCCTGACATCGGACCAAAGTCCGGAACTACTAACATCTAAACGGCCGACATTGTGGCCGTAGACCCGTTCCTACTGGAAGGAAACTCACCTCGTGTATCTAGCTGCTGAAACACTAAGCGGAAAAATATCTGACTGCTGCTTTGGCGACTCTCCGGCTATAATTTCCATAATGATACTTAGTCAGAAACTGAAAACTATACTTAGGGTAAATTGACCATTTTACCCCTGGCTAAAGTCCACATCCTGGTCAAAGTCAACTTTCCAGTTGACCGGACTCGTCGAGTTGGCCCGCCAACTCGCCGAGTCCCAATCCTTTCATCTATCCCCAACTCGTCCCCACTCGTCGAGTTTAGCAAGAACTCGGCGTGTTCTCCTTCAATCATAACATCGGGACAATCTTCATCTGACTCGTTGAGTTTATCTTCATCATATGATAGTGTCTAGACTGTGACTCGCCGAGTTGTATGAACAACTCGTCGAGTCCGTCTTCAGAAGTTGGGAGATGGCCTTGGACTCGCCGAGTACGTTCCTGCACTCGCCGAGTCTCATGGTTTCCAGATCCATGGCTATGTCCATTTCGTTGAGTCCCTTCCCTGGACTCATCTAAATCCCTTCTAAACTCAATTGGGTTTCTCCTTAATCGTAACAGTTGTGGGAATCAACCCACGACTCGCCGAGTCCAAAGAACGACTCGTCGAGTCTATGCATGTCCAAGCTCATAAGTCGATTTCTGATGTGAAAAACTTAACCAAAAGGTATATTTGGGCCCCTAAGGCCGATATAACACGTAAAGTCATACACTTTACGTGTATGCATGAAGCATTTGAGCTTAAAAGGTCAAAATGGGGGTTAATAGCATGCATGGGGGTTCTCATGGCCATAAAGATGGCACCTTTATGCCATGAGGACCCTTCAAGATCCAGATCTGAAAGTGTATCAACTTGGGACGTCCAAATCCCAAGGATCAAGCTTCAAAACCCAAAATAGCCATAAGAAGATCTAGGAAATCATAAGTCAAGTGTGAAGCTTTATTACCAGAAAATGAGGAGAAGATGGTGTTGATTCTGGATCTAAAATCTTCTCTTGAAGTCCTCCCTCTTCCTCTTCTTCACCCAACTTCAAACACACAAGATTACTTAAGGAAATGGCACCCAAATACTCACAAGGCTCAAGGGTGGCAGTTTAGAGCTTTTTGGACGTTGAGGGAGTGATAAGGGAGGCCACAAGGGTGTTATGTTCCTTTAAATAGGGGGACAAACCCTAAAATTAGGGTTTCCATCGGACAGCTCCTACTCACCGAGTTGGTCTTCCGACTCGTCGAGTAGGTCACTTAGTTCCCCGACCCCGAGTCGATCCTACTCGATGAGTTGAGCCCCCAACTCGTCGAGTCCAAGGGTAAAACATGAAGTTTGACTTGAATTAAATGCGTACCTGAGACCGGGTGTTACAATCTCTTGAATATTTGGCAAGTGAGTCTTATATGTCAATAAGACAATGGAAGTCTTAAAGATCTTGAAAAGGCTTCTAGATATAATCAAGAAGAAAAACCTATAGTTTATCACTAGCACACGACTTGAGGTTTATAACCTATCGTTTTGACATATTCCTATTTTTGTGCCCATTCTAGTTAAAGTTGGCTTTGCATATGAGTTCTGAGATTTCTCAATTGGTTGCATAACAACTTGGAAGCAATGGCAGGCCTTTGGGTTGCCAGGTGGCAAGAATTTAAGACTGCACAAGTTCAATCCATATGAGTTTGGATTTGTCACTAACCTTGTCTTGTGATTATGGTTTTGACAAATTCACATGGATAGGAACACATACATCATAAAATCTAAGTGTCATAAGGTTTCTCTCCGATTCATGAAAATGATGGTGAGGAAATTCTTTCACTAAGTAGATTTTAAGTAGATAACAATTATGACATTTGCATTCTCAAAGTCGTTAGTGGAGCGTGTGTGGTTAACCGGCACACTAACATGGACTTGTGAGGAATGGAAAAAGTCTAAATAATTGAGACTATGATTACGGCATCCCTTTTCATAGTTCTGAAATTGTTAAGACACACATGTGTGCTATCTAAGGAAAGGTGTATGATTTTGATAAAGTTTTATCAAAGCATCTTGTATCAGAAATATGAACTTTGGTAAGAATGTCAATAAAGTATTGATTTCTAGAAGTCCAACTGATTTCTGAGTACATGTCAAAGCTAATGGGAGCATAAGTGTTATGCTAATAATCATCATACAAGTGGGAGCATGATAATTATAATAAGTGTTGCAAGTTAGCAATGTTAATTATAGAAAACAAAAGGTTTCAATTGGGAAAAAGTTGTTTTGCTATAATTAAGGGAGAGGAAATTATACTTCACTTCGATTCTAAAAGCTTAGATTGAGGTTTTAATCATCTTTAGTCAAGGATATATATATATGAATTTTATGTTGGAATGGCTCAACACAAGGAAATTTTATATATGGGTCCATTATTTGCGTTCTAAAATTTGATTATGGTTACGGCATCCCTTTTCATAATCTGAATTATGAGAACTTGGCAAATAGAAATAGAAATATTATAGCAAAAGACTGGTCTAATATCATGTCTTTATGAATCGTATCCCATATGCTTCGGATATAGGATCGATTGCATGTGCTATAATATTCACCTGTTCTAAATTTTTCCAAATTCCTAATGCATTAAGAGGGAAAAAGTACTAGAACTAGATATGACTAATTTGATTAAGCAATTGTTGAGGACAATCTAAGGTTTACCAAATATTGGTTGCTCAGGGACAGTTGGAAGTATAGTGTTAATTTTGGAAGGACCATATTGACATATTCTGGAAAGAGGCAACTCTTGTTCAGGAGTAATAGTCAAAAGGGGAATATGGAAATATTCCCATAGGTGGAAGTTATTCATTAAATCTGTGTAAGATTAGAAAACTTAATGCAAGAAGAATGTTCAAAGGCAATGAACTTTGAATAGGAGACTTCGTTTCCATGGAGTTGATCTCCAGTAGAATACTCTGTAATGTCTGTTGACAAGTCTTTGTGACTCTGTTCATAATCATTATAAGAGGACCAATGCATATAAGTTTAGAATCTAACAGATTTAGGTAAATGGCAGGAATTTGGAATTCTTTCATTGCGGTAAGGATTTGGGATTGTGAAATAAGTATCATTGGAATTATGTCCAATCGATCTATTTCACAAAGTAAAGATCATAGACAAACTTAGTGTGCATACTTGGTGTATGGCATAACTAATGTTTGGAAAAACATAGTGTGCATACTTGGTGTATGGCATGACTAGTGTTTAGGAAAAAAAACCATAGTGTACATGCTTGGAGCATGGGACAACTATTGTTTTAATTCAAATATAAAGTTGATAGTTTGAAACAGTATGCAATGAATAATGTGTAATCAATATGGTGATAAATAAAAGATGTTTTATTTATATTCATAAGTTCTGAGACCATATTTGATTCGATTATTCTTGTGTTTCACTTTGCATGTTTTGACTTCCAAAATAACTAAGTCACTCTTCCTGAATGACTAAGTTATTCAAACCATCCACAGTCGGTCATATGTTGGAAGTAGATATGAATCAAGACTGTCATGGGTTGGCTTGTAGAGGTCTAAGATGTTGGACAAAGTGGTGCTACAACACTCATGAGTGCTCATAAGTTCTGAGTATTGGATTCAACCCACGCTCACTGGTATCACTTCATGGAATTTATCTCGAGTGATCGTGAGACGGTAATATCATATAAGTCTTCAAACCTAGAGATATGACTTGTTGCCTATGAGTTGGTTATACATTGATTGTACGTAAATGCATTGGTAACTCGATGATATAAAACGTGCCTTTGTGTATGATTCCACAAGTAGTAGAACAAGCATATGAGTCGAAGTTTATTTGTTCCTTCTTGGATTAGAAGCGATATCTGGGCCCCTCGATGATTTTGTGTTGACCCATGTACCGGGCCCGGTCAGAACTAAGTTGATGTGTTCAATTAAGTTCTATGTCAAACAAATCGGAAATCGGGAAACAAATTGCTGGACAATAAGTAAGACATTGTTCCATGTATTTTTCCGGCTGATATCTAGAAGAGAGGATTATATGATCACTTATCTTAAATAGAGTATCATCATCATCTCAGTTCCGCGAGACCTTGAAAGAGCTACAATTGCTGATTGGTTCCTGAAGTTATTCTTGCAGATATAGTTATTAGACTTATCCAAGTGGGAGACTGTTGGATTAGGTGTCTAAGTTCATAACTATTTCTGGGATGTACTTGACCTGGTTGGCATGGTCCATTTGGGTTGCATGGCATCATGCATTTAGATAGACTAAAATGAGAGAAATAACACTTAAGGTTTATTAATATATTATAAGTTCTAATATATTAATAGTATTATTTAGTTAGTATTGATCAAGAATTAATTTGGAATTAATTAAGTGATCAAAAGAAGACTAATTAAATATATGGGTTGATTGTGTAAATCATCCATACTTATATAGTGGGCTAATGCTTCATGGATTATCAAGTTGGGCTAAAACGCATAGGATGCTCCATGGTGGTTATAGAACCCATGGGTCATGGAAATGAAAAGTCATGACAATTAGGGTTTACATGGTGTAACCCAAATTGTAACACACTATATAAGCATCCTTATGTTCACCAAAAATCGGCCACTAAGCATACAAGTGAGGGCTAGCCGATTTCAAGAAGTGTATCATTTCTCTCTAAGTTATTCCAAGTGCATTTGGTGTTGTGTGAGACATTTGAGGCATCACACTTGAGGTGCTAGGCTCACAAGGTTTTCAAGGAATCCTAACTACTACAAGGTATGTATTTCCTACTAACTTTTATGTTTAAATGTTCTCCATGTATGCTATATAGGTTAAGAACCTTGGAAAAAAAAATTTGCATGTATTATAGAAAAACATAGATCCAAGGTTTTTAGGGTTGCATGTACACCATAGGAGTGTTAGAATGCTCAAAACCCTTCAAATGTGGCAGCATGCTTGCCACGATGTGGTGATAGTTAATGTGCAAAAATCTTAATTTCTGTTCTTAAGGCCCTATTTAAAGGAAGTGATGGTTAGGGTTTCCTCCACCCCAGCCTCTATCACATCCCAAAGCATCTTTGAGTAACCATATCCTCCCTTTGAAGTTCTTGACTCATTCTAGTTTCCTTGGTGCACTTTAAAGGAAAAAGAAGAAGGTTTTGGTGCAAGGATCGAGCAAGCAACTCCTCTCCATCTTTGGAATCACTATCTGGACCATTTGTAAGACTTCAAGACTTGATCTTTTTGGTTCCTTCTTAGTAGATCTAGTTTGGTTTCATTTATGGGTTCATACTTGTGTCTGGAATTGTTTTATGAGATAAGGTTTGCAACTTTATAGCTTATATTGGTCCCTTGGTCACTATATCTTCTAGATCTAGAAGTTGAATGATTTTTAAGAGCCATGCATGTGATTTAGGTCATTCTCATCTTTTGACCTAGTTGGGTGAAGGACATACATGGGTCATGCATGTCTATAAAGTTTGGATTTTTATGGACCACTAGGGTCCAAAGAAGCTTACTCGAAAGTATGAGCAATTGGCTTAGCAAATTAAGGACTAAATCCATTTAGTAGTCCAAATTGCAGTAACCACAACATTGTAAAGAGGTTACCATGATGTGGCGAAGAAGGGTTTCGCGACTGTTTTGCCTGGACTTTCCATGGTGTAGTGGCATGTTGTACACGCCATGGTAGAATATTCTAATCATGACTAAGCTGGGTAGCATGGCATGGCCATGGATTGGCCACAACGAGGAGGTCAATTGACCATTGACTTTTGTCCTGGTTTGAATTTTGGTCAATTGCTAGTTTTAGAAGGTAAACTAAGGATTTACCTTGTATGATTCAAAAGGAGGTGTGTAACAACCGCTTTTCGACTGTGAGAGCTCGTTAGCTGTCAATTGCGTTTATGAGGTGAGTTTTCTCACTATATTACGCAGGATGCTAGACAATCTTTGTGACTCTTGCATGAAAGTCTATGGTTGGATCACAACACTTGTATGAAATACTGTTGTTGGATCATAACACTTGTATGGAAGACCATGGTTGGATCATGGCAGGAAAGACTGCAGTTGGACTGTAGCAATGGAAGTGATTGTAAGACTATGGTTGGATCATAATTGTAACGCTAGTGCTCCAGGTATTTTTTATTTTAGCATTAATTCATTAAAAATATTGCAAAATTGGTCCCTACGTTGGGCGTACGAGATGGGTACAACGGGCGTAGGTCCTTAAAGATGGGTACGGATTCCCTCACGTACGTTGGGCGTACGTGTGTGTACGCATGCAGAGGGAAAACCCTAATTTTTAGGGTTTGGACCCTATTTAAAGAACTTTATGTTGGATTAGGTGTCTAAGCCCATCACTATAATTGGTATATGCTTGAATTGATAGAAGCACCGTCATTTTGGGTTGCCTTCACTCTTGCAACTTGACAGGATGACTTTTGGAGAGAAGCTGAATTTATTATTTGTAATAATAAATTGATATAAATGATTTATTAATATGTTATGAAAATAATATTTTAATTATAAATCATGTTATTTAATTAATATTTAATCAGAAATTAATTTGGAATTAGTTTTGGGATTAAAGGAATTAATTAAAAGTATAGGGGTTGTTTTGCAATTAATTGATAGTTGTGAAATAGGGCTCTTGGACTCCTTAGATAGGAATGGACGAAAATTATAGGGAGGCCCTATAAGTTTTCGTCCAAGGCTTCTAAATGAGGAGTCCATGGGCTGCTTAGGCCTTAAGCATGAAATTAGGGTTTCCATCTGCAAACTCTAGCTTTGGGACTAAGCAACCTCAAGTATAAAAGGAGCCTAACCCTTTGGATTTTCGCCCACTTGCTTCTAACCCTAGCATAGCCGAAACTTTGGTGTTATCTCCTCCTCTCTCCTCTCGTCCTCTTGCAAAGAGTGTTTGTAAGCCATTAGAGGTGTCACATTTGAGGCAGTTGCTCTCAAGAGTTCAAGATCTAAAAGGATTAATTGTTATTGCTATATAACAATTGAGGTATGTATCTAAACCCTAGTATTAGGTTAATTTCTATTATTATAGATGCATATTGGGGTTTCTATTTTGTATTAAAGTTTTCATGTTCAACTAGTGAAAACCTAGATCCAAAGCATTAGGGTTGCATGAACACATAGGATTTGTAGTTATGCTCAAAACCCATCACTTTATGGCCTTAAACCCTTTCCTACCTCCAACCTCCATCTCTCTTAGCCTCCATCTTGAAACCCTAATCCATGTGTGCAAAAAATGAAGCTTTTAGTGATATTTTGGTGTTCTTGGTGGTGAAGGAAAGCCTTTCGAGTTGTGGTGTTGCTCTTAAGCCTTTGGATCCAGATTCTTCTCATCTGTGTGCATCTTTAGGAAGTATAGAGTTGAAATCTTGATGATTGCTTTGATAGATATTGTTTAAGATTAGATTTATGTTCTTTTGTCCCAAAATCTTGATCTTTGTGAGTATGGAATACTCCAGAGCTTTTGAGCTGTCTTTTCAGGCACTTTAGAGTGTTTAGTGTAATAAAATGCAAGCTTGGACATTGTTATTCTTCCATGCAAGAGTTATGGAGTTTTAGATGGTTAAATGAGTTAGGTTTTTGGTGTTGGGCTCCTTGTAGCCATGCAAAGGCATAATGGTTGAAAATTTATGATTTTAAACGTTTACTGGAGCTAGATATGAATTTTGGACGTTAAGTCTTAAAGCATTAAGACCTTAATAAAAGGTCTAGACTTTTGAAGAGTAATTCGGGCGTAACCTTGAGTACGCCGCGTGTACTGGATCGTTGCCTCGTAATCCTTCCGCATCAAGTGTTGTACGCAGGGCGTAATAAGTGGTACGTAGGGCGTACTACCAGGAAACCCATTTGGGCCATTTTTGGGCCTTGGGCCCTAGGAGTTTTGGGGCCTTGTATAGTTAGGTCGTGGATAGGAAGGGCAAAATGTTCTTTTGCCCTTAGATAGATAAAGGATGAATTAGGCCTTCATTTATGGATTAATACTGATTATTAATTGGGATTGTTATTGGATTATGATTAGTGTGAGGAGCCGTGTTAGCAGCAGTTCGAGTGTGCGATTCAGTTATCTTCAGTTAGAGGTGAGTCTTCTTAGCACACTAGTAGGTCGAAAGCACCAAAGTCGGCCCACTGATTTGTATGTGTAGGGTGTATGTCATTATGTGACTATTACTTTTGCGACTGTATGATATATGCATGGAGCCAATTTGGACTCAGAGTCATTATGGACTCGATGTTGATACAGACTCGACACAACTATTTTTTGTTACATAGGGTTGATACGGACCCGAGCTTGTTACGGACCTGACACAGCCACGTGATGTTATACTTATGTGTAGGGTGTATGAGGTATTTTGGGGAAGCTCACTAAGCTTTATGCTTATAGATATGTTTTTGGTTTCAGGTACTTCCGGTACAAAAGGGAAGAGTCCGGTATGATGGCAGAGCATCCCCCCCCCCCTCATGATTTCCGCATTTTCTGATCTCTGTTACTCTGATATTTTGTGATAGATTGTATTTTGGATGATTTCGAGACATGTGATGTTTGGATTGATGAATTTAAAAATGAAATTTTTACTTATGGATTTTGGATCGTTACAATAACATTCACATGTGTTAAAATACAGCCCTAGGGCTGGGCCCACTAATATGTATGGTATGTGGTATTTTGAGGAACTTACTAAGCTTTGTGGTTACAGTTTTATGTTAAAATGTTTCAAGTACTTCTGGTTCCAAAGGGAGGGCCCGACATGATTGCATCGCATCCACCGGAAATTCCGCACTTATGATTTTGTTATTACTCTGATTTTATTCTGAAACATCTTTCGATACTCTGTCTTCTTGAAGTAATGAATGAATGATTTGTTTGATTTAAAAACGAAAATTTTTACCTTGTATTTTGGGAGGTTACAACAACCAACAAATAAATTGATCTGAGACACACTTGAAATTAACAAACATTCATTTTGCAACGCTAAGTTTCCACATTTTTTGTTATAATTTCTGAAATCGGACTTTGATTTATGAGATTGTTTTGGTTTGACCAGTGAGGTCGTAAGAAGAGTTGTAGGCTTCATTAGATGGGCACGTTAGGTGTAGTGGTTGTGTCCAAGTCTAATGTAATAATAGCCAGAAATATATAAATGAATGATAGATTGGTAATTTCACAAGTACTTAGCTTTTATATTCTAACAATGATAGCCAAAAGACTTATCGGTGCAACGTTTTCAAATCACAGGATATCTCACCCTGTCAAAGAATTTACATAGGAACTATATTTGGTCCATTTTATAAATGATAAGGACCATTTATGTAATTTTGTCTAATTTATATGTTTATATATACTCAGGTGCTAGAAGCCTGCAAGAAAATAAGTGATTAGTTATCCTTAAAGACTTTTTGTTCCAAGAATCTTCTAACCAAAACCCTGTTGCCACCAACTTCTATCCTCTCTTTTTCAAATGATAGTTGGTTCGCTCACCTCCTAATTTTGTCCAGATTACCCCTCATCTGAACCGGCCGGTTCACAATCACACCTACTTATATACTCCTAACCTTCACCACCATTATTCCACATTCTTCTTCTCCCATGGCTCTAAGAAAACCCAACGCATGGAAAACCATTCTACTCGGTTGTTTCACAAACAAAACAGTTCGCTTAGACCCACAGACTCTTGTTTCTAAAACGGGTACTTCACAGAGATTATCAATATCCGATGTTAGTTCATCACTTTCCATCATCAATGGACTTTCGAATTCTATCGTTGGGTGGGACCTTCATGAATTCACTATGGCGGAACTTACGATGATTACACATGATTTCGCATCTAGTAATTATCTTGGTGAAGGTGGGTTCGGAACGGTTCATAAGGGTTTTATAGATGATAAACTTAGACCGGGTTTAGAGGCTCAACCGGTTGCCGTCAAGCTCTTGGATTTAGATGGTGGTCAAGGCCACAATGAATGGCTTGTAAGCATATAAATAAATAACCATTTTTTTTTCTTCTTTTATATCAAATCTTTACTGATTTTGGATTTCTTTTATAAATTTATAGACTGAAGTGACGTTTTTGGGGCAATTGAGGCATCCTCATCTTGTGAAGTTGATTGGTTATTGTTGTGAGGAGAAGAACAGGCTTCTTGTTTATGAATACATGACAAGGGGCAATTTGGAAAGTCAATTATTCAGAAGTAATTTTTTTTAATCTCTTTATAAAGTTTCAATCTTTTAGATATAATTATGCACAATATTAATCAAGATCTTGTTATTTATATATAAATTCAGGGTATTCAATCTCATTGCCATGGTTGACCCGGATTCAAATAGCACTTGGTGCGGCAAAAGGTCTCGCCTTTCTTCATGGCGAGGACAAACCCGTCATTTACCGCGACTTTAAAACTTCGAATATATTATTAGCATCGGTAATTTCTTATATTCTTTTGTTCATCGATCTTTATAATAACTTTATATCATCTTTTTCTTTTTCCTTTTCTCTTTTCTGATTCTAATATGTTAACAGGATTATACTGCTAAACTATCGGATTTTGGGCTAGCGAAAGATGGACCAGAAGGAGATGAGACGCACGTGAGTACACGTGTCATGGGGACACACGGATATGCGGCGCCGGAGTATATCATGACCGGTCATTTGACCACCATGAGCGACGTTTACAGCTTCGGGGTGGTTTTGTTAGAGCTATTAACGGGGAAAAGATCGATGGATAAAAAACGACCAAATCGAGAACAGTGTTTAGTGGAATGGGCACGACCGCTTTTGAAAGATTCGAGTAATCTTGATAGAATAATGGATTGTAAACTCGATGGTCATTTTCCGGTGGAAGGGGCAAAGAAGGCGGCGGCGTTGGCTAGCCGGTGTCTAAGCCACCACCCGAAATGCCGACCTGCTATGACGGAAGTGGTGAAGACGTTGGAACATATACTGGAGTTGGACGATTTGGAAGTTGGTTCGTTTGTGTATATTGCTCCTAAAGAAGGAGAAAAAGGTGTAGAAAAAGAGAAAGAGGGAGATAAGGATGTTAGTAGGAGTAGGAGTGGGAGTAGTAGCTCCGGCGAGAAGGCGGAGGTAGTGGTGGTTGTTGAGGAGAAAGAACATGGCCGCCGGCGGGAAGGTGAAAAGAAAGGTCATAGGCATAAACACAGGATAAGGTCAATGAGGTCACGAGCTGTGTACTCTGATACAGCTTTGTATAAGAATTTTAAGAAGGGTACGAATAGTCCACTTTTGCCTTTGCCCCAACCCAAAGTAAATGGAGGTGTGAATTTGTTAAAATGTTAAATTTTGTTTATATTTAGGGTAGTTTTTAAGATTGTTATTTCTTTTTGTATCATTTAAAAAGAAGAGAAAAGAGGTTTATTTGGTAGTTGGTATCAAGATTTACTAGTATATGTAGTAATTCATCTTCGAAGGAAGATTTGTAACAATACATCAAAAGTAATAATATCTAAGGTCAATTGTTAATCATTTTCTTTTTTGTTTCAAAGTAATTGTTTGTGGTTAGAATCAAATTCGGAAAGCAACTGTTGCGATTTTTAAATTTGCTTATCAATGTTTTATATACTTATTGCTGTCAAAATTTTAATATCGGTCGTCAAATACTGCTATTTAAAATCAAGGTTATCTCAGTGGTATAACGGTTTTTTAATATTAAGTATAATTTATAATTTCATATTATATTTATATATTAGAGTATTAATATTATATATTACATAAACATATATGATATATTGACACAAATTAAGAATTTAAAACTATAACTTCATAAATTCGTTAATTTATGTTTCTAAAGGCTATAACATATATTCAGAGTGAGATGATTGATTGCTTCTATGCTTCATAAATTCATAAATTGTATTGATTGTTTCATAAATTCATAAATTAACGAGATCATAAGTGTGAAACAATGAAAGAGAAACATTTAACATTAAATGATTAAAGAAAACATCACATTTAACATTTAACATAGATTCACAGTCAGTGATTGAAGCATTTGACAGTCACCAGTTTATAATTGTGAACTATTGAAACATTGTATGTCCAAGTGTGTGTGTGTACAAAGGAAAGGAATAAAGGGAAAAACACATAACTAGTATTGTCGAGTAGCCAAATGGCCAAAATGTGAACGAAAGTGCAAATCGGTTGTAGTGTCGCTATAGCAGTGATGTGTATCGCGGTAAATAGCGCTCAATAGCGCCGCTAATATCATATCCGTTATTCGTAACACTATTTTGAAATAGTGGTTTGTAGCTCCGATAAACGCTATAACATCAATATAGCGCGTTATTGATAGCATAGCTAATGTTTATTTGTCAGATATGACAAGATATCAATTTATTTTTCTTAAACTGTATACCTTATAAACTATAGTTGGTATAAAAAAGAGTTGATATAAGTATCGTACAAAGTATATTTGCAATCTAATTATTTGGCTACCAACAACTTTGTTGATTATTAATTAGAAATGATATATGTCAACTTTTTTCTAGTTTTCAACTGTAATAGTTAAAAGTCATCAAGGGCACGAGACAATTTTGCCGTCTACTAATTAAATTAGTAAAGTTTTTTTTTAGTTTATTAAAAAAAATATTTAGTAAATTTTTTTAATTTAACATGATAATAACTATTGACTATTGTAACACCCGTTTCAGACATGGGTCTATTCATTTATTTTTCAAAATTTTATTTTTGGGCGGCCACGACGTTGTTGGGCTTCACCACGGCGCGACGTTATTTCTCTTGACCGCGGATTAAAATGACCCGCCACAGCGTGGCAATGGGTGCCATGTCGTGGCAGCCGATTTTGGAGAAACCCTAATCCCTAGGCTTTGGGCCCCATATAAAGGACATTATGGATAGGGTTTCGTGATATTTCAGCCTCCATCACCCTCTCAAGACCAGAAACCCTAACCCTAGCCTCCCTTGTGTGACATTGAGTTTTTGTGGTGTTTGGTTGCATTTTGAAGGAAGAAGATAAAGGTGCTAGCCCAAAGATCAAGCAAAAACTCCTCCCATCCTTGGAATCACTCTCTGGACCATTGGTAAGTCCTCAAGTTTCCATCTTGATGATTCTTTGGTTGTAGATCTAACTTATTTAGCTTATTTTGTTCCATAAGTGATGTTTGATTGGTTTAATGTGATAAAGATTGCAACTTTATGACTATCTTGAGTCCTATGAGCAATATATCTTGTAGAAATAGACTTTGGTTGGGATTCTTAGCCTTGCATGAGTTTTGATCACCTTTTTGTTCATTTTAACCTAAAATGGAATTTAGACATGCAATGGTCATGCATGTCTATAAAGCACCCAAATTTATATTAGATCTGGTATTAGAAACTCCTCTAGAGTTGGTTGGACTAAAGGCTTTGAGGAAAAGTGCTTAATGGTAAAGCCCATGTCATGATTTTCCATTTATTAGACCTTTGATAAGAGATCTTGTCTTATTGAAGTGTCTTAATGGATAAAGTTGGAAACTTTATCCATTAAGGCGTTGAGAAGGAGTAGATCTGGGTTTTTGAGCCTTTGAATTTGAGTTAAAAGCAGCTTAACTCGATTATGCTAATCAGACTGTTCCTCATGGCGTGGAACTAGGCCACCATAGCATGGCGAGTAGGGACTAGTCGTGTAACGCCCGCAGAATCGGGCTAGTCAATTTAGAGATAATAAGTGTTAAAAATGACTTTTGATAGAAATTTATTTAGAATAAATAGTCTTAACCAAAGTACAGTATATGTCATAAGAATTCCGTACATATAAAGAATGTTGAAATCCGACTTATAACGAAGAAGTTATGACCCGTCGAAGTTTTACGACTAAACCGACACAACGTCGCGTATCGTAAAAAGTGAATTTTTGATAAACTACTTTTTAGCCTTAGCGATCTAAACGAAAGTCGTAGTATACGTTAAACCTAGAGCGTGCATATAGAGAACGTCCAAATCTGAATTCGTTAGAGGAAGTTATGATTTTTCTAAAATTTAGCATAGCAGTATGCAGTCCGGAAATCGAATTCTAGATCGATCATTTAGCCGACATAATCTAAACGAGAATCGAAGATCTCTTTAATAGAATCTCAACGATATAAATACAGACGAAACGGACTTCGAATGATAAAGTTATGAATTTTTAACGGACTTTACCTGTATAAGTCTGTTAAAATATAACTTTAAAAATAAAGTCAATATTAGCTGACGGAGTCTACACGAAAGTTGTATATCACGTCAATACCTACGTATGGATATTAAAAAACGTAAAAAACGGAGCTCGTATTCGAAAGTTACGGAATTTAGAAGATAATTAAATTATGGGTTAAAATGTGAGGCTGACACGTGGCACAATCTCAGCCCCACATTTTTTCCCATGGCTTCGCATGCGATCTTGACACGTGCCGACGGTACACCCAGTGTAAGGCCTGGTACACCCCGCATACCGAGTACACCCCGAGTACATCAACATTACGCACCGCATAACTCGATCTGACAGCCTCTAAATAGAGTCATTTTTCCTCATTTTTCTTCACACCTTTTCTCAACTTCTCTCCAAAATACCCCCAGACCCTCTAAGTTTTTCCCTAACACCTCCTAGGTGTTAGAAGCGAGTCCCGTAGTGCCAGAAGGCCCCGAGAAGAAGAGCTTTCGTCTCAGAAGTTCTGCACGCGTAGAGCCCGGTTCTTCGCTAAACCCCCTTATAAGTGAGTTATGCTTACCCTATTTTAAGTATAACTTATGTTTAAGTTCATTATCATTATTATGAGCCTATAAACAAGATTTATCAGTGATTCCAAGTCGTTATACCGATTGATCTACTTACAGGGATGATGTCTAGGTTGTGATTTAGTGAGGTGTTAAAGTGGGATTTCCAAACAGTATACTTCGTATACCAAACGGACCCTACCTCCGATATGATCCTACCTGGTTGTTCCTTACTTGATAGATCGTGAAGTAGACTTGGAGTTAATGACAAATCTAGAATAATAATTAGTCGCAATAAATATTAGACTAAAAACTTAGTGATAATAATGCTAGGTTTCGTCGAAGGAAAAGACGATTGTTAGAAGCGAAGCGCTGTCCGAATTTTGAGTCATCACTTTAACAAGTGAGTGCATAGTTACTTTCATCTTACATATAGATATGAAGTATTTAATATAAATTACGTGTTATATGTGCCTATTATCTGTGTTCTTGATATCTATGTCGGATGAACGATTTATACATGTGTTACATAATTTAAACTATATATGTATTTTTATATCTATAAATATATTGGGTAAATATGGGTAGATGAATGATGAGAGATGAAAGATGATATAGATGATGAGAGGTGAAAGATGATGAGAAGCCTTGACTTTAACGATGATCCAGTCATCTTGTAGAGTATAGATGACGACCACAGACTATAGGTGTTTGTGAACGCTAGCAGGCTCGCAACCTGTAGGTGTTTGTGAACAACATGTTCACCAGATGTACTCTAAAAACCCTGGTAACTATGGGCTTAGTACCTTATAAGTGAACGTTGACAGCTATGGATTTAGTGCCCTATAGATGAATCATTGGCAGCTATGGACTTAGTTCCTAATAGATAACATTGGCAGTTATGGACTTAGTGCCTAATAGATAACATCGGTAGCTATAGACTTTGTGCTTGTTGGATAAACCCTGACAGTGATAGACTTCGTGCCTTTTCCTTAAGACAATCCTTGGGAACGAATGAATGAAGAATAGATGATTCTTACGGTAGATCCTTAAGAATAAAGAAGATAATAGGGATGGGAAGTTGGGTTAATTGTTTGATGATTAAACATAATAATTATATTATTATGGGTTGAAAACCCTATGTACTCACCAGGTTTCCCAACCTGACTCACTCAGTTTATTTGTATCACAGATGTCGATACGAAGATACATTACACTAAGAGATTAAAGGAGATGTAAATCATTAGTGTAAATGAATGCAAGGTCTGTTTATGCTTATGTTTCGGTATTGTCGATGACATCCCAATATTTTAATATAAACAAAATACATTTCTTCGAAAATGCTTTGATAATATTTTTAACATGTTTTCTGGGACCAAAAATTCCGCAATATTATTCTTTAAAACGGATACTCTGATTTTTAAATAAGAATAAATAAAATTTTTAAAATGACCGTGAATTTGGGGATGTCACTGTTGGTATCAGCATTAGTTTAAGCGAATTAGGAATTTATAGGAAATTTCTAGACTTAAAATTAGAATGCTAAGTGATGATTGTGAGATGAGTGTCTGCTATATTTAGGATGTATGTCTGAATACACACGAGCACTAGCTTATTTAGGGGAGATGCTTAAATTGTTTTTATGTGCTAAATGATTTATGCTATAATATGTCTTATATGCTTTATGATGTTATCGTTTGATCGGATTTATGGTCTGTTGCCGACCGGATCTAGCAACTTTATGTGTTCAGATTTCTAAACATTTAATTATAGTATTAGATCTGGCATATAACTTTTCAAAATGATAAGGAAATTTATACGTCTATCGTAAATAAAGCTTTCCCTATCTTAATTCTCATCATTGCACACCGAATGTCCGATTTGATGTATAGATCGACATGGTAAGAAATGGAAGCGGATTGGGAAACGGTAACCAGCAACCTGAGCCACGAGTGATTGAGTGTTTATTAGAGGTAGCAGCTGCGCCCGATCCAATCACGATGACAGGAGTCCAAGTGATGATTCGTGCTATGATGGTCGAACAAAATGAGGAGATGAGACAAATGTTGCTCAATAGGGATGAACCTATTGTACCCATTGTGCAACCTAAGTTGAATGAGGGACAGTCAGAAGAAGGAAACTATGGTAGGACCGTTAGTCAAGCCGAACCACAAGTGTTTCACCCTCAAGCATCCATTGGAGGTATAAAGTTTGAAACTTGATGTGTTAGCCTTGAATTTGTGTTCATTTTTGGTCCCATAAGCTTGGTGTTCTTGAGTATGGATTACTCTAACCAGAAGAGATGTCATTTTAGACGTTTTATAGGAACTATAAAAATATTATCTTGGTCTTTCTATCTCTTCCATGCAAGAGTTATGATGCCTTAATGGATTATTAAGTTAGGGTTTTAGCTTTTGGACCTTGTCTAGCCATGGAAAGTCATAAAGGTGGAAACTTTATGACTTAGAATGATGTTTTAGGTCTAGATCTGGGTTTGGACGAAAGGTCCTTAAGGAATAAGCTCTTAATATGAAGTTTTGGATTCAGACGGAGTACGTTGGGCGTACCAAGGGGTACGCTACATGTACTGGATTAGAGTCCCATGATTTTGGATGAGTTCCGATTATGCCTAACGTAGTAGCTGAGTACGCGGGGCATACTCAGCCAACATAACTTTCCCTTGACTTTTTGACTTGCTGACTTTGACCTTTAACCAAGTTTTACTTAAGGGCATTTTTGGTATTTTTGAGCTGTAGTTTGAGTTTAGGCCACTATTTATTGTATAGGTGACCTGTAGAGTTGGCATCTGGAGGAGCGTTCTTTTCTGCTATCTTTTCATACTGTGAGGTGAGTTTCCTTATTGTACTTGAGGGTCGAAGGCACCAATGTTGGCCTGCTAGATTATGTATCCTAGTTTAGGATGTTGTTATGCTGTAGTGATAAGCTAAGATATGCATGTTTATTTGTTACTGTTATATGTTTATCTGTTGCTTATGTCGACATAGTGTGGTTAGGTTGAGGCAATACTACTCTATGCGGAAGCCAACAAACCCGGGAGAAAGCCAGACATAATTTATGGGCCAGAAAGGTAAGCCAGACTTATGTTGTGGGCTCGGGAGCAATACAAACATGAGTTGTGGCCCATAAAGGCATGCCAGACTCATGCTGTGGGCTTACGGGTAATCCAATCTGATGGTTGTGGGCCCAATATGCATGGTGTTATATGTTTGTGTGGTGGTATTTTAGGGAACTCACTAAGCTTTGGCTTACAGTTTAAGTGTTATGTTTCAGGTACTTCTGATGATCAGGGAAAAGAAAAGGCGTACTCGTGTACTTGACAATGGTTTCTTATGACTTGTTTTTGGTTGGAAACAATGATTTTACTTTAATTAAAAATGAAAATTTTTATTGTGATTTTGGGATGTTACAAGTTGGTATCAGAATTGGATGTTACAAGTTTAAGAGAATTGGATGAGCATTCGTGTGAATCCAGACTCAAACTATGGATCTGCAAAAGAAAAATTTTCAAAATAATTTCGAAAATAGTTTTTAAGATTTTTTTCCAAATTGTTTTCAGGGATGACCGAGAAGGATGAGATGTATACAATCAACCTGAGCAAGAAAGTACCCTAATAAACCCACACCATTATTTGCTTATGATGATGATTTTGATAGAACTGGATGCTAGTTTATAAGATAAGGAAATTCAAGAATTGCATGTTGGAATTGCCTAAGTTATGATGCTTGATAGCCTAGGAGAATCTCTTGTGTGTTAGATGGAGTTAGCATCATTATTGTAGTTGATTAGGGTGTGCATCATAGTTGTACATAACTAAGATTTTATAGCATGAGAATGTTTGGTTTAGCCTTATTTCCTATTCCTTGATTGGTTGTGGACTTAGGGTAGAATCAAGTATTCGAATATCTATGGGATCCAATGTTATTTATGATTAGCATGCACGAGCGGCTGCAGGGCTGGTAGAAGTTTCATGAGTGAGTATGGATGTAGCAGGCCAGATGAAGAATGATTAACCACTCTCGAGAGAGTGAGTATGGGATTTATATGTATCCTAGTTATGGGTTTGTTTTCGGGTAGTTTCTGATGATCTGTCACACCCCCAAACCAAGGATGGCGGAAACGTTTGGGGGTGGAGGACTTCATGTATAGTATCACAACAACGAGTATAATAGTGCTCAAAGTAAATACAACCATCATAAATATAATTGAAAAGGTTACACCATAGTATATGTTTACATGTTTCAAAATCAATTACATTATGATGACAAAATGAACTGTTTGACGATTTAACGTCCCATCCTCAAAATGCTGTTGGTTTCCTGTTTCACTGATTTCCTGAGAATACAAGTAGTTTTGAAAAGTGTCAACAATTAAGTTTGTGAGTCCATCAGATTTTTGTTGGAGAAAGAAACCGTTTTCCTTGTAAAAACGACAGAGTATGTTTCCAGAAAATCCAATATTTTCTTTATTAAGTGTGAAATGAATGCTCCTATGTTATGCGATAATGTACCCTAGAAGGACCCATAGATTCCTTCTATAATCACCCAACGTATATAAGTTATATAAAATTTAAGTTAAATAAACCGTTGAATATAATGGGTCTGCCCTAGGTCCACAACCAAACAAGGAACAGGAGATAAGGCGGGCCCACCAATTCTAAGTCGATTTCAATTCAATTTTATATAACTCTAACATGTACACTTAGCAATTATAGCTGAAAACTAACAATTCTAATTGATATGTAGTTTTAATACCATAAAACCATTTTTGTGTAAACCCGGTACTTTGTATTCGTACCCTGTTTATATGAAAACCCGGTACTTTGTAATGTACCCCTTTTTGTATAAACCCGGTACTTTGTAATGTACCCCTTTTATATGAAACCCGGTACTTTGTAATGTACCCCTTTTTGTATAAACCCGGTACTTTGTAATGTACCCCTTTTATATGAAACTCGGTACTTTGTAATGTACTCCCTTTTGTATAAACCCGGTACTTTGTAATGTACCTCCTTTTATATGAAAACCTTTTGTAATGAGTTCGTAATGTAAATGAAACATAAACTATACCTATTATAGTTTATTATAATGTTTTTAATGTATATGCAACCTAACTATACCTATTATAGTTTAGCATATTTGTTTGTGGTGTATCAGAACCCTTTTCTATGTAAGTCGAATGTATAGCAAAAATATATCTATGTTTATCTTGCCTTGTTTTGTACTATTGGTAATGATGGAGGATTCTTACAATTCAGTGAGTATTTTCTGTCATATAATTATACCACAACAAGAAACACATGTAAAATATGAAATCCTCAAAGATTTACACTTTGCTCAACATGTTACAAAGTCTGATGAAAGTTATAAGTTGTTATCTAGATTTTGACCTTTCTACACTGTTTTAGAAAAATCATACGAAGTCGAAAACTGAATCCGTAAATTCTGAGAGTTCAAAAAATGTGTCTAGTTTATTCATAATTTTTATTATGATTTTTAGAAGTCTTTAACTTGTGTTAAAATGCTCATATTCACATACTGGTCCGACTTCGTTTCTGAAATGATAGACAGTTTTGTAAAAAACACCATAAATCGTATAAAAATCGTATAGAGATGTGCAGGTAGTCATTTTAAAGGTATGAACCTGAAATATTTGCATATTAAACAGTTTTGAAATATATTAAGTTTAAGATAGTCAAAACAGTCTGTGAATAAGACTCAACTTTTCTGATGAAAGCTGTTGTTTGAGTTTAGTTGTGTTCTTGGTGTTTTAACTTGTATTCCCCCCCCCCCCCCCCTAAAACTTGAAGAAAACATGAAAATGTAGGGGTATGAACTCACCTTGAGTGATTTCAGAAGATGGATGATGAAGAAAAGAAGTGCTCAACTCAAGAACACTTAGAAGATGCTAGATGATTCGAAGATCAAGGTGTGTGGATAGCTCAAGATCAGCCTTGAATCTCGAATTCTTGGTGAGAGGAAGTGAGAGAGAATGCGTTTTTCTCTTTGGTGAAAAGTGAGTGAAATGGGAGGAGAGAGGAGATTTTCAGCTTTTTGTGAACCTTTACAGCTGGAGGAGGGGTGTCAAAAGACAAATAGTTGACTAGGTAGGGGGAATAGTGACTAGGGATGGTCATGGAGTGGGTATGGGAGGTAACTTGTGTCCTTACCCAAAGGATAAGTCAACACTCCACCTAAATATCTCACCTAATAGATTTTATTCTTGGACAAGGATTTCCCCCAAAAATATGATTAAAAAAGAATATTTAGGGTCTCTTATATTAAATTACGAGTTTTGGTGAAAATCCCGCGTTAAAATCACGAAAAACGGGCCTAAAACGAAGATTGGGTCAAAAACCAGGAAGAAAATGCTAATTTCCGAAGTCTGGCCGAAGGTTGGGTCTTGAGAGGGTTAGAACCGAAGGTAGGGTTCGGTTGGTGCATTGGAACCGAGAGGAAGAGGAGGGGACCGAAGGTGCGAGGGGCAGGGACCGAAGGTTCGAGGTCTCGGTTCGGTCTGCTGAGCTTCGGTCCGAGAGGGTGTAGTTCGCTTCTGACAAGTTTGGTTCCTAAGAGGTTCGTTCGGCTCCTTAAGAGGTTTCGGCTCCTTAAAGCTGTTTTTCGCGTAAACTTCCGTTTTCGAGCGGTTTTCGGCTAAATTAAGGGTCGGGATGCCCCGAGTGATTATAAAAAGTTGAGAGAGATTTTGAGAGAGATTTGGGAGAGATTTCACACACTTGGAGAGATTTCTCATACAAAGAGAGATTTGGGAGAGATTTCACATTCTTGGAGAGATTTCTCATACGGAAAGAGATTGGGGAGAGATTTCACATACTTGGAGAGATTTCTCATACTTGGAGAGATTTGGGAGAGATTTCACATACTTGGAGAGATTTCTCATACTTAGAGAGATTTGACAGAGATTTCACATACTTGGAGAGATTTCTCATACTTAGAGAGATTTGGGAGAGATTTCACATACTTGGCGAGATTTCTCATACTTAGAGAGATTTGGGAGAGATTTCACATACTTGGAGAGATTTCTCATACTTAGAGAGATTTGGGAGAGATTTCACATACTTGGAGAGATTTCTCATACTTAGAGAGATTTGGGAGAGATTTGAGGTAGAGAGAGATAGAGCAAGAGAGATTGAGAGAGATTTCGCTTGCGACCTTTTTGAGTGTTTGGCTTCGTAACGCAAGGTTCGTAAATCCCGTTAAGCCTCGTTATGAATGTTATACGCCCCCGTGGGGTATGTAATAATGTTTTTTCGAGTAGTTTCATCACTTGCCCTGATTAGGGTCTAGAATTTCCGAACACGTGAAAACTCTAAGTGATACTTTGTATTAAGATTGCGAGTTGTACAATAAGAAACTTAATGGAAACCCTAATATACAAGGGTTAGATGAGTTGACCGGTTTGACTCGTTGACTTTTGTTGACTTTGACTTGACCGGAAATTGTCGGTTGCCGCATCATCCCCCCGTTAGAAAGAATTTCGTCCCGAAATTAGCACTTTGATCGGGACTTCGAGAGTTGGGGAAAGATGTGGGAACTTTTCGTAGTACAAGAAATTGATATGGTGGGGACCAATCCGCCTGGTGTTAAATGACGACCTTGGAATTTCTTATGGTAACTTGAGCTGAGTCGATTTAAAAGGAGTTTATTGTTTTGGAATGATAGTGTATTCAATGTGTGCCTTTATGCTCCCCGTTTTATCCTTGTTGTTACCACTATGAATATTTTATAATGTAGTTAGTGAGTACTAGTATTACGAATGCTTTCACAATTTGTGATGAAATTTGCAATATAAGTCCTACCAGATCTTTTATAATCGTTTGGTGTAAACTAGTCGTATATCATTAAGATTGCAAGGGCATTCGAATGAGTGACTCCGCCTTAAGCCCACAACCTAACAAGGAACAGGAAATAAGGCAGAATTACACATTCTATGTCCATAGAATCTTAATGATATATGGCCATAATGTTTACACTAGCCATCATAGATTCACTAGTAAAAACCATGTGTTTTTATATAGGAGATAAGACTTATTCGGGTTTTGCCGTGTTCTCGAGATTTATGGTTGATATACTTCAATCGATACTGGTTTTTAGTAATAAAAAGAAATTTAAAATTTAAACATCGATGTTAGAAACACGTACTGATATTTACGGGCAGTTCCGGGGTGGTCTCTCCTGCAGTGATCGCAAGCACCCTTCCACCATCACCGGAATTCCTTGCTCTTGGGCAGTCCCTTTTAAAGTGTCCCGTTTCGCCGCACTTGTAACAGGTTGGGCTTACTCCAGTGCCAGGGACCTGGTTGATGGGTCGTGCTGGTGCCTTACAAAAACGGACAGTGTGCCCCTTTCTGTTGCAATTTTTGCAATGCATCTCTCGGCAAGCCCCAGTGTGATCGAAGTTACACTCGTTGCATTTCGGAAGGGTTCCAGTGTATTGTTTTATAGGTGCTGGCGTGGCGAGGGTTGTGGCAGCATGAACAGCAACGATCTGTTGCTTCTTAGTGAAGTCCTGGGCTGGTTGGTCCTTCTTGTTGTCCCAGAACTTCCTTTTGTTGTTCCCTCCTCTTGCTTGATCAGGGGTGGTTGTCGTAGTGTCATGGCTGGCACGATGGTCGATGAGTTGTTGTGCCAATTCCTTGGCACTGTCAAAGGTAGTTGGTCTTGAGGCCAACACGCTATCTTGAATTTGGGCGGACAATCCCCAGAGGTATCGCTCCAACTTTTTGTCTTCCGGGGTGACCATAGCGGGACAAAGGAGTGCTAGATCATAGAATCAGACGGTATAGGTTGCAAGGTCAGAGTCTGTCATTTTGAGGTTCCACAGTTCTTGCTCTAGCTTTTGCACCTCGCCCCTTGGACAATACTCTTTCAGAATCCTTGCCTTCAAGTCCTCCCAACTCATCGAGTTAGCAACTGTAAGCGTCAGTGACTTAACGTGGCCGTTCCACCAAGTAAAGGGCCGGCCGGAGAAAGTGCGAGCTGCGAATTTGACTTTGTTCGCTTCGGGGCACACACAGATCTCGAAGACAGATTCGGTCTTCTCGAACCATTGCATCAAATCGATGACTCCCCCGCTGCCATTGAATGAATCGGGTCTGGAATTGGTGAAGTCTTTAAAGGAGCATTCTATATAATGCCCTTGGCTATCTCCTTGAGTGGAGTTATTAGTACCGCTCCCTGTCCGTCCTGCACCATCAGTGCTGATTTGGGACATAGCAGCTACCACCGCGGCCGTGACCGCAGCTTGGAACATAACAGGATCATATTGGGGAGGCGGCGGTGGTGGATTTGTTTGCGTTCCGCTAGTGCGTATGGCAGACCTACGAGGCGGCATCTTTCTGTTATAGAATTTCAAAGACGAAGTGAGTATAAGTCTTTTAGTAATGGTTATTAGTTTTCAAGTATAGTATTTCCCGATTTTTCGAATGTGGAAAACAATTCATAGCAGAGGTTTATATAAATAAACTTATGAATTTAGTAGAAATGACTCGATTGTAATCTTGTGATTTGTTCCATGCCCGATCCACTCCTAAGATCACCCAATGTATACCAGTTGTGTGTAATTAAGGTCCAATAGGCCGTTGAACTTAATGAGTCTACCCTAAGTCCACAACCAAACAAGGAACAGGACCTAAGGCGGACTTACCATTTCTAAGCCGATCGTCTCTTAATTACACATACCCTTAAGGTATACATTAAGTAATCTTAGAGTTACCATAAGCAAATCGTTTGTAATAACAGGTTATGAGATATGTGGTAAGCTCCCAATGAAATAAAATGCATGCCAATTTTTTTTTGATATACTCTATTTCATAGAGTTCAGGAAAGTTTGACCTTATATTAGGTCTATATTTCGTTAATGTAAGGAAAAACTTTGACGGTGACACGATCCCTTGAATAGCGTAGTCTCTAAATTTGAAGGGTTGAATTTATGTATATGACAGGGCAGTGCTCAAACGCACGCCAGGAGTTTGAGTCTGTAATGGTATGTCAGTAGTGTACACACTACTCGTGGCGGGTGATGTTCCGTGGGCCATAGAGTGAAGACATGAAAGTTTGCATTGCCCTAAACCTTGCCCTGGCTTCTCCCATTTCTTCTTTTCCTTTGATTTCCTCCGGTTTCATCTTTCTTTCGCTCCTCTTCCGAATTGTCTTCTGATCCAACCACCATTTTTCCTGGTTAGGAAGAATAGGGCCTCCTGGTAGTTGGGTTCCTGTCACGTTGCTTGTGCGAGAACAGGGGTAGAAGAGATAATTAATAGGCGTCTAATCCTATAATTACTTATAGGGGGTGATCCTTATTGGTCACGTCTAAAATCACATAGTGCATACCAGTTATACATAATCTAAAATAGAATAGACCTTCGAATAAATGACTCTACTCTAAGTCCACAACCAAACAAGGAACAGGAAGTAGAGCAATAGTCATAGATTCTGAGTCTATAATATCTTTAATTATGTATAACCTTAGCGTATGCACTCAGTCATTATAGACCTACTAATAGGGGTCTTTAGTTTTCACATAAGTTGATTATAGTATCACCAAATACTCCTACAGTATTTTAATGTTTGTCTTATGTTTTCAATGTTTCTTTGTAGGTAGAGTTGGTAAGTTTTTAGACTTGTTGCAACACCACAACCATTCTCGGGCATATCCTAATCACTTCTGGGATAGACATAGTTGATCAGACTATGTCATTCCCAGACCTGGCCATACATCCCCAAGCCTACTTGTGCCATTCAACAATCATTACTTTTGTTTTGTTCTAGTATGATGTTGACCTTAGTATGTATGCATGCATGTATACTTTTAACACGAAACTATTTATTTCTAAAAGTATAGTCTTTTGAAAATGTTGAATCAGAGACTTTAGTCCCAATGCATTTATAGTTTGTATATCTTATGTGGTTCGATATACTTAGTTCACTATAAACAATTCTCTGATACCAATCTGTCACACCCCCAAACCAAGGATGGCGGAAACGTCTGGGGGTGGAGGACTTCATGTATAGTATCACAACAACGAGTATAATAGTGCTCAAAGTAAATACAACCATCATAAATATAATTGAAAAGGTTACACCATAGTATATGTTTACATGTTTCAAAATCAATTACATTATGATGACAAAATGAATTGTTTGACGATTTAACGACCCATCCTCAAAATGCTGTTCGTTTCCTGTTTCACTGATTTCCTGAGAATACAAGTAGTTTTGAAAAGTGTCAACAATTAAGTTGGTGAGTTCATCAGAGTTTTGTTGGAGAAAGAAACCATTTTCCTTGTAAAAGCGACAGAGTATGTTTCCAGAAAATCCAATATTTTCTTTATTAAGTGTGAAATGAATGCTCCTATGTTATGCAATAATGTACCCTAGAAGGACCCATAGATTCCTTCTATAATCACCCAGCGTATATAAGTTATATAAAATTTAAGTTAAATAAACTGTTGAATATAATGGGTCTGCCCTAGGTCCACAACCAAACAAGGAACAGGAGATAAGGCGGGCCCACCAATTCTAAGTCGATTTCAATTCAATTTTATATAACTCTAACATGTACACTTAGCACTTATAGCTAAAAACTAACAATTTTAATTGATATGTAGTTTTAATACCATAAAACCATTTTTGTGTAAACCCGGTACTTTGTATTCGTACCCCGTTTATATGAAAACCCGGTACTTTGTAATGTACCCCTTTTTGTATAAACTCGGTACTTTGTAATGTACCCCTTTTATATGAAACCCGGTACTTTGTAATGTACCCCTTTTTGTATAAACCCGGTACTTTGTAATGTACCCCTTTTATATGAAACCCGATACTTTGTAATGTACCCCCTTTTGTATAAACCCGGTAGTTTGTAATGTACCTCCTTTTATATGAAAACCTTTTGTAATGAGTTCGTAATGTAAATGAAACATAAACTATACCTATTATAGTTTATTATAATGTTTTTAATGTATATGCAACCTAACTATACCTATTATAGTTTAGCATATTTGTTTGTGGTGTATCAGAACCCTTTTCTATGTAAGTCGAATGTATAGCAAAAATATATCTATGTTTATCTTGCCTTGTTTTGTACTATTGGTAATGATGGAGGATTCTTACAATTCAGTGAGTATTTTCTGTCATATAATTATACCACAACAAGAAACACATGTAAAATATGAAATCCTCAAAGATTTACACTTTGCTCAACATGTTACAAAGTCTGATAAAAGTTATAAGCTGTTATCTAGATTTTGACCTTTATACACTGTTTTAGAAAAATCATAGAAAAATCATACGAAGTCGAAAACTGAATCCGTAAATTCTAAGAGTTCACAAAATGTGTCTAGTTTATTCATAATTTTTATTATGATTTTTAGAAGTCTTTAACTTGTGTTAAAATGTTCATATTCACAGACTGGTCCGACTTCGTTTATGAAATGATAGGCAGTTTTGTAAAAATCACCATAAATCGTAGAAAAATCGTATGGAGATGTGCAAGTAGTCATCTTAAAGGTATGAACCTGAAATATTTGCATATTTAACAATTTTGAAAGATATTAAGTTTAAGATAGTCAAAACAGTCCGTGAATAAGACTCAACGTTTCTGATGAAAGCTGTTGTTTGAGTTTAGTTGTGTTCTTGGTGTTTTAACTTGTATTCCCCCCCTAAAACTTGAAGAAAACATGAAAATGTAGGGGTATGAACTCAACTTGAGTGATTTCAGAAGATGGATGATGAAGAAAAGAAGTGCTCAACTCAAGAACACTTAGAAGATGCTAGATGATTCGAAGATCAAGGTGTGTGGAGAGCTCAAGATCAGCCTTGAATCTCGAATTCTTGGTGAGAGGAAGTGAGAGAGAATGCGTTTTTCTCTTTGGTGAAAAGTGAGTGAAATGGGAGGAGAGAGGAGATTTTCAGCTTTTTGTGAACCTTTACAGCTGGAGGAGGGGTGTCAAAAGACAAATAGTTGACTAGGTAGGGGGAATAGTGACTAGGGATGGTCATGGAGTGGGTATGGGAGGTAACTTGTGTCCTTGCCCAAAGGATAAGTCAACACTCCACCTAAATATCTCACCTAATAGATTTTATTCTTGGACAAGGATTTCCCCCAAAAATATGATTAAAAAAGAATATTTAGGGTCTCTTATATTAAATTACGAGTTTTGGTGAAAGTCCCGCGTTAAAATCACGAAAAACGGGCCTAAAACGAAGATTGGATCAAAAACCGGGAAGAAAATGCTAATTTCCGAAGCCTGGCCAAAGGTTGGGTCTTGAGAGGGTTAGAACCGAAGGTAGGGTTCGGTTGGTGCATTGGAACCGAGAGGAAGAGGAGGGGACCGAAGGTGCGAGGGGGAGGGACCGAAGGTCCGACGTCTCGGTTCGGTCTGCTGAGCTTCGGTCCGAGAGGGTGTAGTTCGCTTCTGACAGTTTCGCTTCTGACAAGTTTGGTTCCTAAGAGGTTCGGCTCCTTAAGAGGGTTCGGCTCCTTAAGAGGTTTCGGCTCCTAAAAGCTGTTTTTCGCGTAAACTTCCGTTTTCGAGCGCTTTTCGGCTAAATTAAGGGTCGGGATGCCACGAGTGATTATAAAAAGTTGAGAGAGATTTTGAGAGAGATTTGGGAGAGATTTCACACACTTGGAGAGATTTCTCATATAGAGAGAGATTTGGGAGAGATTTCACATTCTTGGAGAGATTTCTCATACGGAGAGAGATTTGGGAGAGATTTCACATACTTGGAGAGATTTCTCATACGGAGAGAGATTTGGGAGAGATTTCACATACTTGGAGAGATTTCTCATACTTAGAGAGATTTGGGAGAGATTTCACATACTTGGAGAGATTTCTCATACTTAGAGAGATTTGGGAGAGATTTCACATACTTGGAGAGATTTCTCATACTTAGAGAGATTTGGGAGAGATTTGACATACTTGGAGAGATTTCTCATACTTAGAGAGATTTGGGAGAGATTTGACATACTTGGAGAGATTTCTCATACTTAGAGAGATTTGGGAGAGATTTGAGGTAGAGAGAGATAGAGCGAGAGAGATAGAGCGAGAGAGATTTCGCTTGCGACATTTTTGAGTGTTTGGCTTCGTAACGCAAGGTTCGTAAATCCCGTTAAGCCTCGTTATGAATGTTATACGCCCCTGTGGGGTATGTAATAATGTTTTATCGAGTAGTTTCATCACTTGCCCTGATTAGGGTCTAGGATTTCCGAACACGTGAAAACTCTAAGTGATACTTTGTATTAATATTGCGAGTTGTACAATAAGAAACTTAATGGAAACCCTAATATACAAGGGTTAGATGAGTTGTCCGGTTTGACTCGTTGACTTTTGTTGACTTTGACTTCACCGGAAATTGACGGTTGTCACATGATCCATTGAGACAAATACGAGTAGGTGCGGAAGGTAGTATGGGCCCGTACTACTGAAAGCACAGGACCCGTACACATAGCAAGAAAGTCACAAACCCCGAGAGCTTAGCCTCATTGTAATGATTGTAACATTATGGATTGTGGCATTTCTAATATATATATATATATATATATATATATATATATATATATATATATATATATATATATAGGTTCATTTTCAGTATAATGTTCATTAGAGGATCTGGTTCTGGAGCTGATAGCCAGGATAGGCCAGGATTGAAAGATGATTGTAATGTCCCGATTTTTCAAACCAAAATTTTCATTTTTATTTATTAAATATTCAATTACATTCGAGTATAATGCGAAAAACATGATTGTGAATGCGCATGAGTACAGTCGAACCTTGCCCTTCTCATGAACCAATGAAGTGCCTGAAAAACATTTATAAAAACTGGGTAAGCACTAGGATTAGAGAGTTCCCCTAATATACCATATACCACAATACACATACATGCATAAAAATAGTATACATATTTAGGCTTACTGCCTAAACGCCTTTTTGTCTTCAACACGAGTTTACGTGTACTTACGGCCTACATGATATTTCATTAACACTTATCAATGTCTACTTACGGCCTACATGCCATTTCGTTAACACGTGGGCCTATAGACTCCCGACCTCTTTGTCATTCCACCATCATCTCCTAACTAATTTATAACAACTTATAAGCATATCAACAATCACGCACATAGATACTACATATTTGGCTCTACAAACACATAGAAAACTATACTATGGGCTCTACACTGCTATTTCATATATCCTAACACATATGGATATATATACTGGAATAAATATTATAGTGAGATGAATTCACCTTGAAAATTACTTAGACGATTGATAGGATCTGGGCAATCCGATTGGTGATCCAACATACAGGTAATACGCCTAACGAGTATCAACCTATAATAGTATAACTTATTAATTTCTATGACCATCTGGTAACATAGGCTAGGCCTATCACTAATCCCAATGAATACTGATAGATCTATCAAGTAAGGATCAGCAAGGTAGGACAGTTGGGAGGTAGGATCATTTCGGCATATAGCTTTTCTGACATCCAACAACCAAGCAAACGTGACCATGCTAGACACCTCTCCTATAAGTAGATAAATTGGTATTATAATATGGAATTACTGATAAGTCTTAATTATAGGTTCATAATAACGACTATGACTAAAATTAGAAGTTACACTGAAAGTCAGAGAGTGTAGCTTAACTTACAGAGATTACCTAGACAAAGTTTGGAAATTACATTGGCAGAACTCCAGCCTGATAACTACTAGTTGTCGGGCTCTCTGGGGCCTCAAAGCTTCACCAAACTATCCTATATACTAAGCAGATTTTGTAACTATAACTCATAATTTCGAGAGAGAGAGAGAGAGAGAGAGAGAGAGAGAGAGTTGGAGGGGTGAGGGAGAGAATGAGGGTTGGTGCCCTTTTATAGGCCATTTTTGGGTTGCGCGACATTCAAAAAGGGTGTACGTTGCACATTTTAAGGTAACCACTCCCCAACCACTTTGTGTCACATGTCAAGCTCTTAGTGGTCTGCGTTTTTAACTTCTAGAAATGCGTGTCACGCACCCAGTAAGCACCTGGTGTGCACTGTGCGCAGTGCAAAACATATATTTTGTAAATTCCATAACTTCTTCATAAAGACTCCATTTTTGACATTTTTTTTCCACGCGTAGCTCTCAAAGAGTACTAAAACTTTCCTTTAGGCTCCATTGGCTAATTCTGACTTTATTTTTAGCCCTCATTTTTATATGATTTAATGATTTTGTAAAAATCATAACTCTCTCCTACGGAACTCTGATTTTGGTGTTCTTTTTACCAAAATTCTTATCTTAAAGAGTACTACGATTTTCCTTTTAGTGACTTTACCCAAAAGTTAACCATTCTCATCGCATATTTTTGCGTCACACATTCCTTGTGCGTGACTGACTTTTATATCTTATAAAAATCATATCTAATTCATACGGAATCAGATTTCTACGAAATTTATATTTTCGGGATCGGGACGATGTGTACTTTATATATATATATATATATATATATATATATATATATATATATATATATATATATATATATATATGTTTTTGTGCACTCATTTTTACGATTTACCAACGATTCGGTTTATTTTTCCTATTTTTTTGGCTAAAGTGTAATATATTTATACATTGAACTTTATAAACATTTATTTATATTGAATCCTATGAAACGATAAAAATTGGGTATTACAAATCTCCCCCCACTTACAAAGATTTCATCCCCGAAATCCTACTCCTAGCACACCTAGACGTTATCTTATCTGAGTTATCAAGATCAAGTCGACGTTGTAGCATCTATACATCTCATAAAACTTCATTTTCTACCTTAGACGTACTCCTGAGCTTCTTGCGAAGTCTTACCAAACCGGGAACTCGTCGGTTGGGACTCTCTGAATTAATATTTTACGACGAATGGTCACCTTCAGACGTGAAATATTGACAAAGTTGACTTGTTATGAAGTGATTAACTAGGGTAATTCATCTACGACATACTAACAAAATCTGATTTTCTGGAACGTGCCTTTAAAAATGCTTATAATGTACTATTTTCACTTTATGTCCTATGATATTTTTCTATGACGTACTTTTAAACCACTTACGATCCTAGATTGTAGGTAGCTTATCTGCCTAGTTCAGGTGTCCTAGCAACCTGATATTTAACTAACGGGTTTACTAAATCCTATCTGATGCTTGGGAGGAAAGGCCAAACCTTTCCTTAAGAATTAAGAAGCTCATAGCCTATGGATAATCTTAACAGGAGAATTTCTTCTTTCTTTACCCTAAACCTAGATGAAAACTTCTATCTACTTGGTTCGTATTCCTTATGATTAAACTAACAATCTCCACCTAATTATGTTGCCACTCCTATACCTTGGTGTCGAATCCAAGAATCGAGTTGCTCCTCGTACTTTTTGCTTAAGGTTCAGTTCTCCTCCACTTGGGTTCGACCCATTATCTGTTACTACTTGTCACTGATCAAAGCTTAAGTTGGATTTGCCTATGAAATTGGTAGTTCCTTTTTGACTTTGAAGAAACTCGTGTTTTTCATATCCAATGATCTTTGATATTCCTATCGTACTACTACTACTTGTATTCTTCACAAGTGAGTTCCTTAAAATAAGATAAGCATAAGATGTTTGGAAATACTCTAATGCATATGTTTGATTATCTTAATACTAGCAACAATATCTAAAGTAAACATTCCATATTTATTATAATATTGTTATCGTATATTTGTTAAACCTATCATAAAGATCTAGTGGAATCCTAAAACTAATTTATTCGATATGAGCCTTCCCTTGGTCAGAAGAACAACCAACCACGTTCTCCGATGCTTCCCTCGCTTCTTCTACCATGAGTTGTAAGGCTCGCCCTTTGGCTCTTGGGGCCTCAACTCCGCCTTTTCTTTCGTCGGTTATCCTTAATGATGCAGGTGTTGGAGATTGTATTGCTCCTGTTGTGTTCAAAAGAGGAGAATTGGCCTTGATGCAACCCATTTGGTTGTAGTGGAAACAGATGTGCACTCATTGTGCTCCCTGCTTATAGCCTCGGCTGTAATGTACTTCATTTTTGTAATTGTAGCATATTATAGCACGAAAAATCCCTTTGCGTGATTTTCCACACTTATCACACCTTGGGCCTCTCTATCCTTCAGGCCTCGAATCTGTGTGCTTAGACATTTTGGCTACTGGCTAGGAGGGAGCTGGATTCTGCCTCTTCTCCTTTGCTTGAGTTTTGAACTCAATTTCCCTCCTCCTTGAATGGTCTTGCATCTCTGCCAAGTTTTTTGTATCGATTTCTCAATACTAAACTCTTTGATATCGATCTTTAGTATGCTCAGGTACCGAGACATCTGCACTTGTTCTGGGGAGGAATATTATGGGAAGAATAAGGCCCTCTTTATGAACATCTTGGTGATCTCTGTCACCGATTCAGTTGTCTGTTTGAGTGACAAGTATTCTTGGGCTAGTCGCTACCTCTTTATCAATGGTACATCATCCTCTTTGAACTTCTCAACAAACTGCTCTCAATTCACGGCTCTTCTCCACCCGTGAATAATCCTTTGTGACAAAGTTCCACCAATCCTCCGCCCCATGACATAGGAGATTTTGTGCATACCTAAACTTCAAGTTTTCTGGGCAGTCACAAGTGTAGAAGCATCCTTCTACATTAGAGACCCATCTCATTGCAGTAATTGGATCTCTAAAACCTTCAAACTCGGTAGGTTTTGTGTTATTGAACTCTCTATAGGGCATCTCCTTCTCCCTAGGCGAGGCTGCAACAGCAACGGCAACAGTGGCTGCTGCCGCGGCATACCGTTCGTCAAACATGACGATTAGTTCAGTCTTGATAGATCTGAAAATCTTTGAATTATTTCTCTTACGTTAACTGATACAGCTGCTTCTATCTAGTCGCGAATGTCAGTCTCGCTTGGTCCTGATCCTTTTTATCCAAAACCCAAATCGCGTCCCCTCGTGATCAACACCATTCTGGAGATATAGATAGGGCTAGATTAATACGAATCTATACACTATTTTTGGGTAACGATCGATCCTTTCCAGTTTCTTAGTAACCTTGCAATTCTTCTTAATTCAAGTATGAATCTTGTACTTCCGGTAGTATGGGCCCTTATACTACTTTCCATACCATCTCATACTCATCCCAAGAACTGTCCCAATGTTTCTAAGTCACTACACTCTCCTATAGACATGCCTTTTCACAAACACAGTGTTCAAGGGATTAACTACTCTCTTTCCTAGACTTTTCTAGGATCTTACGTTTCTACCGACGTCCTATTATATGTCATTTTATATTTTCTCGACTCTCCTTCTAGGATTCCTTCTACCTCACTCTACTATCGGCCGAGGAAGAGCTTCTACTAATATTAACTAATTATCGGACAAATACAATTGCATGCCGCTAAAATCAAACAGTTTAATGACTGAATGATCCGACACTACAATGGTTGGACTCAGACAAGAGCTACACAATAGCGCCAATTCAAGAAATCTAAAACTATTTAATTTTGGGAGCATGTAACCTAATGTATTTTTTGAAAAACTAATTAATATTAATATAGGCTCTAAGAAGCAATTAACAATCAAATCCCTAGGCTATAAGGCTTCTAATTCATCAAGCAATTCTATCTGACAATTCCCGAAAAGATCCCTAGCCTACACACTGGCATGCATTTCTAACATTTCATATATCAGAAAACATAACAAATAAGGATATTGTACGCATCACATTATTTCCTTTTTGAATTATTCTTTTTATAAAAATATTTGTTAATGACTCAAATCCTTAGTTTGAGTCTGGAATCACACGAGTGTTCATCCGGTTCACTCAAGCCTGAGCTCTGATACCAACTTGTAATGTCCCGATTTTTCAAACCAAAATTTTCATTTTTATTTATTAAATATTCAATTACATCATAGTATAATGCGGAAAACATGATTGCGAATGCGCATGAGTACAGTCGAACCTTTCCCTTCTCACGAACGATTGAAGTGCTTGAAAAACATTTATAACAAATGGTTAAGCACTAGGCTTAGTGAGTTCCCCCAATATACCATATAACATAATACACATACATGCATACAAATTATATACGTATTTTAGACTGACGGCCTACACACCATTTTGTCTTCAACATGAGTTTACTTGTACTTACGGCCTACGAGCTATTTTGTTAACACATATCAATGTGTACTTACGACCTACATGCCATTTCATTAACACATAGGCCTATAGACTCCCGACCTCTTTGTCATTCCACCATCATCCCCTAACTAATTTATAACAACTTATAAGCATATCAACAATCATACACATAGATACTACATATTCGGCTCTACAGACACATAGAAAACTACACTATGGGCTCTACGCTGCTAGTTCCTATATCCTAACACACATGGATATATAGTGTAATACATAATATATTGAGATGAACTCACCTGGACATTTACTTAGACGATTGATAGGATCTGGGCAATCCGATTGGTGATCCAACAGACGGGTAATACGCCTAACGAGTATCAACCTATAATAGTATAAATTATTAATTTCTACGACGATATGGTAACGTAGGATAAGCCTATCACTAATCCCAATGAATACTAATATATCTATCAGGTAAGGATTAGCCAGGCAGGGCAGTTGGGAGGTAGGATCATTTCGGAATATAACTTTTCTGAAATCCAACAACCAAGCCAACGTGACCATTCTAAACACCTCTCCCATAAGTAGATAAATCAGTTTTATAACATGGAATTACTGATAAGTCTTAATCATAGGTTCATAATAACGACTATGAATATAATTAGAAGTTACACTGAAAGAAAAAGAGTGTAGCTTAACTTACAGAGATTACCTGGACAAAGTCTGGAAATTGCATTGGCAGAAGTCCAGCCTGATAACTACTAGTTGTTGGACCCGATATTGGCGATGAGGTATATTTCTTATGTGGAGGGATGTTTCTTCACATATTTCTGTCTGGAGGACTAGAAGGTCAGGTGTGCCCTAAACCTTCTTCGACTAGGCGCGAATGACTGATGGAACCTGGTGACTAGTTCTTACACTCCTGAGTAGAGGACTGTTGTTACTTGGGAGCAGTTCTCCGAGATGTTTCACATGAGGTATGTTCACCTGGTGGAGAGGGAGAGGTTGGCTCAGGAGTATTTGGATTTGATGCAGACGACGGAGATGGTGACGGAGATCACCAAGATGTTTACTAAGAGGGCTCTTTTCGCTACAGAGCATGCCCAAATGACGTGATAATTGAGCATGCTTAAGACTGATATTCAGAAGTTTGTATCTACCTAGCGTTACAGTACCCTCACCGAGCTTTAGGGTGTCATGAGGAGGCGAAAGATTAAGGTAAAGACCCAGACGAGGGAGCAACAATAGGCTCCGGTTTAGTCTCATCCTGCAGCGAAGCGGTTCAAGCTTGTTGATTCATGACCAGGAGGTCAGAGGGATATACTTGTGGTAAGTGCGGCAAGGTTCATGAGGGTGTTTGTCGATTTTCTTCTGGGTGCCACAAATATGGCTGGGAGGGCCATATTGCTAAGGATTGTCGTCAAAAGGCCCAGTAACGAGCACCGATATTTGCTATCACTATGATCAGGTTGATCATGTGAAGGCCAATTGTCCCTTGCTCACAGCGAGACTGGTGTAGGCTCCAGCACCAGCTACTTTGAGGATCACAGATGGATGCCAAGGTAGGGTGGAACCCCCGAGGGCTCGAGGTCATGCGTTCCAGCTCTTAGTAGAGGAGTCCAGGGCGACACCTGATGTGGTTACTAGTATGTTTTCATTTATTATTCTGTCAAGTTATTTCATTGTTAACTTATGATTATGATTCTGCTAGGTACCTTCTTAGTAAACTCCATGCATGCTCTTGTGCTTTTTAACTCGGGTGCGAGTCGTTCTTTTGTGTGTCGGTCCTTTAGTAGGAGTTTTGATATAACTCTCGGAGAGTTAGAGTGTCTATTACAGGTTGCCATCACCAATGAACACGGTGTTTTTGAATTGAGTGATTTTCGTGATTGTACCTTGGAGATATTCAGGGTTTCTTACCTGATTGATCTGATCCCTATCCCTATAGGGATGTGTGCGTGATAGTAGGGATGAATTGGTTGAGTAGGTTTAGTGCGATGATTCATTGTGAGGGTCAGCGGGTGGTAGTTCGAACCCCAAGTGGGGGAGAACTGATTATTTATGGAGAGGGTATCAGAGTTGGATCAGCCTTTTGTTCTACTATGGGTTACCTCGTGTATGTGGTTGTCACTCGAGTTGGGAAGGAGGTTTCAGTTTCGGATGTGCCCGTAGTCAAAGAGTTACTAGATGTGTTTTTAGAGGAATTACTCGGTGTGCCTCCAGAGAGGAAAGTTGAGTTAAGGACTGATTTACCGATTGCTAAGGTGTCGTACTGATTTACACCACCAAAGATGCAAAAGTTGTCCTCTCAGCTTCAGGAGCTGTTGGGCAAGAAGTTTATCAGATCGAGCAGTTTGCTTTGGGGAGCTCGGTCTTTTTTGTGAAGAAGAAGAATGGGTCTCACCGCATGTGTATTGATTATCGGGAGTTGAACAAGTTAACGGTGAAGAACCATACCCACTTCCATGGATGATGATCTCTTCGATCAGCAACAGGCTGCATCTTGGTTCTACAAGATCGATTTGAGGTCAGGGTATCATCAGATGAGGGTTAGAGAGGAGGACGTGGGGAAAACATCATTTTGGACTCGTTATGGTCATTACGAGTTCGTGGTGATGCCATTCGGGCTCACCAATGCACCTGTGGCATTTATGGATTTGATGAATCAAGTGTGCAGGCTAATGCTCGATTGATCAGTTATTGTTTTCAAGGATGATATCTTGGTCTATTCCTAGACTAAAGAACAACATAAGGAGCACCTTCGAGAGCTGCTCGGAGTTTAAAGGAGGGAGAGGTTGTATGCCAAGTTCTCGAAGTGTGAGTTCTGGTTACGGGAGGTACAGTTCTTATGACACCTTGTTAACCAGAATGGGATTTTGGTCGACCCGGCCAAGATTGAGGCAGTTATCCAGTGGGAGGTCCCGAAGACTCCTTCAGAGATCAGGAGTTTTCTGGGTTTAGCAGGGTATTATCGGAGGTTTATTCAGGATTTCTCCAAGGTTGGTATACCCTTCACTCGTTTGACGAGGAAGGCGTGGATTTCTGTTGGGGCCCTGAGAAATAGGTTACGTTTGAGACACTGAGATAGAAATTTTGTGAGGCCCTGGTGTTGACCCTTCGGGAGGGTGTAGAGCATTTTTTGTTTATTGTGATGCTTCCACCATAGATTTAGGGGCAGTATTCATGCAGAGAGGGTGGGTGATTGCTTATGTTTTTAGGCAGTTGAATTCGCATGAGGTTCGGTATCCGACACATGATCTGGAATTGGGGGCGTTAGTGTTTTCCTTCAAGATTTGGCGGAATTATCTATATGGGGTCCGGTGTACCATCTATATGGATCACAAGAGTTTGAGATATCTCATGGATAAGCTAAATTTGAATATGAGACAGTGTATATGGCTTGACCTGGTTAAGGATTATGATTGTGGTATTCTTTATCACCTGGGAAAAGCAAATGTGGTCATTGATGCTTTGAGCCACAAGTCTGCTAGTTCTTCTGTGGGGAGATAATGTCTGAGGATTTTGATCGATTAACCACTTTTAGCCTTGATCGGGGAGGCTCATGCCGAGGGAGTCAAAATAGAAAATTGGAAACAGGAGAGAATCAGGGGCGAGATTGACTGGTTTTCTATCGATAGCCATGGATTGTTAACCCGGTGTGGTCGGCTTTGGGTACCAGATTTTGGCGAGATCAGGCAGACTATGTTGGTGGAAGCACATAAGTCTAGATTTTTGATACACCCAGGAGCCACCAAGATGTATCGGGATTTGAGACTTAGCTATTGGTGGTCATGCATGAAGAGGGAGATAGCCTGGTATGTTGAGAGGTGCTTGACCTGTCATATGGTCAAGGCCGAGCACCAGAGACCGCATGAAAAGCTTCGAACTTTGGAGGTTCCCATGTGGAAGAGGGAACAGATTGCCATGGATTTCATCACCAAGTTACCTCATACGACTAAGGGATTTGATGCGATATGGGTTATAGTGGACCATCTAACTAATAGTGCCCACTTTCTAAATATTCGAGAGAGCTCCTATAACATCCTGTTTCGAGAAGTTTCTTATTTTGTGATTGTAGACAATAAATGGATCAAGTAAAGGCCTTCAGATTCAAGGGAGTGGATTTTAGACCTTATTGGATGATGATAATGTTGGATAAGCGATTAAACCCTTGGTTTGTGTCTTGGAGACAAAGGGTAAAACGGGAAAAGTGAATGTTTCAGACTTCTTTTATGAATTAAGGATTTTAGTTCGATATGTTTTAAGTCAAAAGTAATTAGATAGGATTGTGGGGCTCGTCAATACCTTTCCGTGCATATAAATAAAACTGAAAACAGAGTTGAAACGAAGAAGTATGATTGTTTGAAGTTAGAGTAATTTGGGGTGAAAACCCGTTCTCACAAGGTGAGAAGTAATTCTCATTGCATGGGAGTCCTCGCGAGGTGAGAATATATTCTCATGACATAAGAACTGTGCAGCCCAAAGCCCACACAATTTTTAGGGTTTTCAAGGTATTTAAAGGTAAAGATTCATGTTTAAGGGTATTTTGTTAGCCTCCATCTTATCTAGAACCTCTTGGGAGAAACCATAGCCTCCATTTTATAGATTTGAGCCTCCCATCTCCTCTCTCATCCATTATTGGAGTTTTTGGTAGTTTTGGAGCAATGTTTTCATGCAAGATTGATCCTTGAAGCTTGGAAATTGAAGATCTCAACTTTCACCTACCTTCTAGACCTTTGTAAGTTATAAAATTTCAAGCTTTATTGCATTTTATATTTGGATCTAAGTGTATTTGGTGTTTTGATCTATTTTAATGAGTTTTGAGTGAGATTTGGGAATAAAGTTTGCAACTTTATTACTCTCTAAGGTCCTAAGAACATTGTATGTTTCAGATCTGGACTCCGACACCATTTGATCAGTTTAGAATGTTTTCTTGGACCTCATGGACTAGGAAAGTTTTGATCTTTTTTCCTTCCCTTTCAACCATGCAAGTTATTTTTGGTCATTTGGGCCATTTTGGTGTATTAAAGTTTATATCTTGAAAGCTTGAGACATTATTATGGATATAGTTGGAAACTTTATCCATATAAACATCATGTTGATTCATATATGAAGGTTGGAGACTTGCCCTTAATGGATTAAGTTGAGAAAGATGCACTTTTAGGTCCCTTTGAGACTTAAAATCTGGATCTTGGTGCTTTGGACCTTCCTAATGGATAAAGTTGGAAACTTTATCCATTAAGACCTTGGAACGAATCAGATCTGAACTTTGGAGTTCTTAAAATTAGAAGAAAGTAGATTAAGGTCGTTTGAGCTGTTCAGACCAGTCCCCACGACGTGGCCCTAAACTGCCACGACGTAGCGACTGGGGGATTAGCGACTATTTTGGCATTTTGTGCCCACGACATGGCCAAGGAAGGCCACGATGTGGAGGGCTACTGTTTGGCAATTTTGACTTCGACTTTGACCGTTGACTTTTGACCAGTTTGACTTTTGGTTAAACTTAAGTAGAATTAAGCATTTGGCTAAGGATTTGTTTTTGTTTGGCATTAGGAAGCTTGGGTTGGATGTTTTGTTATTGAGGTAGTTGTTGGGCTTCTATTGAATAGTTCAGGTGAGTCTCTTCACTATACTCGTAGGTCGAAGGCACCAATGTCGGCCCACTGGATTATGTTTGTAGGATGATAGTGGTCTTTGTGACACTTGCTAGTATGCCTGTATGTGCTTGTTGTCTTTGTGACTATTGCATGTGTATGTATGTTATATATATATATATATATATATATATATATATATATATCACATGTATATATATATATACATACATGTATATATATATATATATATATATATATATATATATATATATCATTATGGGCGTGGACCGTATGCGATTTGGGGGGGGGGGGTGGCGTATACAGTTTGGGTGGAGCCCGTTTATATGTCTATGGTATGTGGTATTTTGGAGAACTCACTAAGCTTTGTGCTTGCTGTTTATGTTTAAAATGTTTTTAGGTACTACCGGTTTCAAAAGGAAGGGCATGACTTGATTGCACTGCATTCCCTGGAGATTTATTCCGCATTGACTAGTTATGATTTTACTCTGATGTTTTGAGAATACTTTTATTATAACCGACTTTTGGGATAATGAATGAATGGTTTTGACTTATTTAAAATGAGATTTTTACTCGACATTTTTGGGGGTTTATAGCTCCTCAGCCGAGAAATTGGTCGATGTTTATGTGTGCAAGATTATCACTCGGTATGGTGTCCTGGTTTCCATTGTATCTGATCGAGATGTTCGGTTCACTTCTCAATTTTGGAAGAGGTTCCATGAGGAACTAAGTACGAGTTTGCATTTTAGCACTACTTATCATCCACATACTGATGGCCAGAGTGAGAGGACCATCCAGACACTCGAGGATATGCTGAGAGCATGTGTTATAGATTTCGGTGGGAGTTGGGATTCCTACCTTTTTCTGGCTGAGTTTTCTTACAACAAAAACTATCAGTCTAGTATCGGTGCGCTGCCGTTTGAGCTTCTTTATGGGAGGAAGTGTCGTACTCTAGTCTGTTGGGGAGAGGTTGGTCACAGGTTCATGGGAAAGACCGAGGTAGTTATCTAGACGACAGATCTTATCCAACAGATTAGATAGAGGTTGCTGACAGCTCATAGTCGGCAGAAGAGTTATGTTAACAGACGTCGATCTGAGTAGGAGTTCCAGGTCAACGATATGGTTTTACTGAAGGTATCACCCTGGAAAGTAGGGATGTCAACGGGGGCAAACGGGATGGGGATTGCATTCCCTACCCCCACCCCTGAAATTTCCCCATTCCATCACCCCTGCCCCAATTTCCCTGCCCCCGATTGATTTTGGGATATTTTTTATTTGGCATAAAAGAAGTTTTTTAGGCTTAAAGAAGCTATTTATTGGGTTAAAAATAGTTATTTATAACATAATTTTACATGTTAAAAACAAAAATGTTATCACATCTCAAAAACGTGATACTAACAACTTAAAAATATGATTTTTTGTTGACTTTTGGAAGCTCAAAATCATTGCTATTATTTATTTTATATATATATATATATATATATATATATATATATATATATAGTATATTAACGGCGCCCCATGGGAGTTTAGGACGGGATTGCCTACCCCCTTCCTGCCCCCGAAATTTAAACATGGGTTAACATTCCCCTGTCACCAAATTTTTTTAACAAGTATTCCTTATATGAGATTGGGGCCCCACGGGTTCGGGGTTCCACGAGACATTTTGACATCCCTACTAGAAGGGTGTAATACGCTTCAAGAAAAGGGACAACTTGGGGCCCCGAGATATTGGGTCGTTTCAAGTATTAGCCAGGGTAAGCCGGGTAGCCTATCAGTTGAATTTGCCTGAGGAGATCAGTTAGATTCACAACACCTTCCATGTTTCTCAGCTTTGGAAGTGTGTGGCTGATGATTCAACAATTTTTCCTTTGGATGATATTCGGGTTAATGATCGCCTGAAATATGTTGAGAGACTAGTGGCGGTTTCGGATAGGAAGACGAAGGCCTTGCACAATAAGGTGATATCATTGGCCAAAGTTCAATGGTTGCATTGGAAGGGTTCCGAATGGACTTAGGAACCAACACTACCCTGAGTTATTCGCAACATCAAACTTCGAGGACGAAGTCTGATTCAAGTGGGGGAGAATTGTAACACCTTGATCCAAATATTTTCCATTTCTACCCCTTAGTATGAATTTTAATTGCAAAATTGGTCCATTGGCTCATTAAGTGAAAACACGCCACTTTGTGCGTACGCTGGACGTATTCATTGGTAAGCAGGGCGTACGTGGCAAATGAGCAAATCCTAATTTTTGGGGTTTGAGCACTATTTAAGCATCATTAACTTCTCAAGACCTTTTCCCATATCAGCCTCCATCTCCCAATTCATTCCTTGCAAATCCTAATCCTTTGTGTGAGCCTTTTTGAACTTGAGAGTGCATTTTTGGTGTTCTTGAAGGAAGAAGAAGGAAGGGAAATCATATTTGGGGCTCAAGGCATCTTGGATCCATAAGTGTTTCACCCTCAAGCATCCTTTGGAGGTATAAAGTTTGAAACTTGATGATTTATTTGCTTTGATCTTGTTAGCCTTGAGTTTGTGTTCATTTTTGCTCCCATAAGCTTGGTGTTCATGAGTATGGATTACTCTAACCAGAAGAGTTGTCCTTTCAGACATTTTTAGGTGTTGGGAACCATAAAAATGTGATCTTTGTCCTTCTATCTCTTCCATGAAAAAGTTATGATGCCTTAATGGATTATTAAGTTAGGGTTTTAGCTTTTGGACCTTGTCTAGCCAAGGAAAGTCATCAAGGTGGAAACTTTATGGCTTAGAATGATGTTTTGGGTCTAGATCTGGGTTTGGACAAAAGGTCCTTAAGGAATAAGCTCTTAATATGAAGTTTTGGATTCAGACAGAGTACTTTGCATGTACTGGGTTAGAGTCCCGTGATTTTGGATGAGTTGCGACTACACCCAGCGTAGTAGCTGAGTACGTGGGGCATACTCAGCCAGCTTGACTTTCCCTTGACTTTTTGACTTGCTGACTTTGACCTTTGACCTGGGGTTTGACAAAGTTTAACTTAGGGGCATTTTGGGTATTTTGAGTTGTAGTTTGAGTTTAGGTCACTGTTTATTGTATAAGTGACCTTTAGAGTAGGCATTTGGAGCAACGTTATTTTCTGGTATCTTTTCAAACTGTGAGGTGGGTTTCCTCACTATACTTGGGGGTCGAAGGCACCAGTGTCGACTAAGTAGATTATGTATCCTAGTTTAGGATGTTGCTATGTTATAGTGATTTGTTAAGATGTGCATGTTTATTTGTTACTATTATATGTTTATCTATTGCATATGTCGACATAGTGCGGATGGATTGAGGCAATAATGCTCTGTGCGGAAGCTAACAAACCCAGGAGCAAGCTAGACATAAGCTACGGGACAGAAAGGCAAGCCAAAATTATGTTGTGGGCTTGGGAGCAATCTAGACATGAGTTGTAGGCCATAAAGGCAAGCCAGACTCAAGCTGTGGGCTCAAGGATAATACAGTCCGATGGTTGTAGGCCTGGTATGTATGTTGTTATATGTTTGTGTGGTGGTATTTTGGGGAACTCACTAAACTTTGGCTTACGGTTTAAGTGTTATGTTTCAGGTACTTCTGATGATCGGGGCAAAACAAAGGCGTGATCGTACACATCCTTCGGTGGCATTTTCTGGAGATGTTATGATGCATTGATTTTGGAATAATTGTACTTCACAATGGTTTCTTATGACTTGGATTTTTGGTTGGAAACATTGATTTTACTTTAATTAAAAATGAAAATTTTTATTGTGATTTTGGGATGTTACACATCTTTTGTAGATCTCTATGATGCAGTTTTTTTTATGGTTTTTCTTTTAGTTAAGATGTGAATTTAATATTTTAATCTCTCGTTTATAGTCTAGTTTTGTTGATCTTAATTTTAATTGATGTTAAGTTGTGAATATATAGTTTTTTTTTAATTCAATTGTGAATTTATCGTATTATTTTGTGAATTTTGTGTATTAAATTATGATTTTTGTGTTTTAAACCGTAAATTGACTGCATTAAATTGTGAATTTTATGTGTAAATTGTAAAATGACTATATCAGGCTTTGAATTTTGTTTATTAAACTGTGAATTTATTATATTAAGCTATGAATTTTATGTATTAAACTGTGAATTGACTGTATTAAGAGTTTTAGTTGATAATATGGTTGTGGATGCATAATTTTTGTGTATTAAACTACAAATTTATTGTATTAAGTTGTGAATTTTATGTTTTAAGCTGTGATTTTTGGGTTTTAAACTATGAATTGACTGCATTAAGTTGTGAATTTTCTGTTTAAATTGTGAAGAGACTTATTAAGCTGTGAATTTTGTATATTAAATTGTGATTTTTGTGTTATAAACTGTGAATTAACTGTATTAAGTTGTAAATTTTTTTATTTAAACTGTTAATTGACTGTGAATTTTTAATGAATTTTGTGTTAAATTATGAATGATTTATGTGTGAATGTTTGTATTAATTTCTTATGAATATATTTATTTTTTTCCTTGTATAAATATGTAAAAATGTATCAGTTTTTATAATTATTTTGCATTAAATAAATGAATTAATTGGTTTATTAAATTGTGAATATGGTATTTAAGCTCTCAATAAATGATTCTATATACATATTTGATTTGGAAGGAATGATTGTTGCGACGACGACACGTGTGGTTGGTGGTGACGTGTGGTAATTTGTTGTAGTGTTGGTTGGAGAGTTTGAGTTTGAATTCTTTAAATAGGTGAATGCATGTATAATAGATTGTATTATGTTATGTTGTGAATTTTATGGATTAAATTAAAAATGGATTGCATTAAGTTGTATATTTTATATAAATTTTGTATTAAAATATGAATGAATGTATGCATGAAAACATTAAATTGTGTATTAGTGAAATATTATGTTTATTTAACTGTGAATATTTCTTATACACGATGTATTTTTTTAAAAAAATTTACAACTTAGAAAAAAGAAAATTGAACTTTTCAAGAAATATTTTTATTCTTTTTACTAAAATTTTGTATATTTTGGCTGGAAAAATAAAAAATATTACCAAAGAAATGCGAGCTACAATGTTTGTTCTATTAAGTTGTGAATATGATCAGAAAAATATCACCAAATTTAACGTTAGTCCGACGACAGTCCGAAAATAGTCTGATGACAAGTGGCAAATAGTTTGTAACTAGCGAATGAAATGTTTGTTTAATACAATATAAATGTTGGATTTATCTAAAATACCCTTAATGAAAACATTTTAAAAAATAATTCTAGGGTTCTTAATTTTTTTTTTACCTTTGAACCTCCCCCCGCCCCCCCCCCCCCCTCTCTCTCTGTATATATATATATATATATATATATATATATATATATATATATATATATATATATATATATATATATATATATGGATTTGTTGGTATGGTAGTACGTAGTATTTAAAATTCTATACTATTACTATATCATGATTATTCAATTTCTAATATACTACCAACAAAACATGTTGGATATCAAACATATTGGCAACTAGTATTTTTGGTTTTATTGGTAAAATGTTGATTGATTTTCCGTGATATATATTTGACATATTTGTCTATCATGGAACCTTAAATTTGATTTTCTTTTTTTTATTAAAATGAAATTCCCAATTATCAAGTCTTTACATCAACTTAATGTCCTTTTGTGAATGCTTTTGTAAAAATCCGTAAGGGAAACCCACAAACCCGATATAGCTTGTTTGGATAGCTACATGGTGATAAAATTAAAAATTTAAGGACTTGATCAGCACAATTAAAACTTTAATGATCAAACGGTCACAATTTTAGTACGTCAATGATTAATAAAATCAAAACTCCTTTTTGAACTTGTGGTTAGGGTTCTTAATGCGGGAGATGTTATTTATAGAAAATGTTATAGACAATGGGGTTAAAAAGCACAATATTTTTTAAAGCGCAAGGGAGAGATTAAAGGGAAAAAAAACAATTTTTTCCTCATGTGATGTGTTCGTAAATATACTAACAATGAAAAAAAAAATTACGGAAGTTAAAATAAGGGACCTATTCCACAATGAAATGTTGTCAGACATTTTTTGTAAAATTTATCTTTGAGGGACTTAAACCAAAGAACAATGTTAATTACAAGGATCATTCTTGCAATTTACCTTTTTAAATAAAAAGAACTACATTTAAGATAAGACGAATAAACCTCTAAAGGCATAGAAAAAAATGACAAATTGTTTACCAAATTTGGATTTAGCGCTTTCGTCGTTGTTTCAATAATGTTTTGTTTTTCTTCACATAATTTCCTATAAATGGGATTTCAATACATGCATCATAAGATAAGACCTTTTGCAATAAATTCTCACACTTGGAACGAACCACTTTGAAATAAGATTTGCCTTCATACATGTCAAATGGACCAATTCGAAATGAATTTTCACCGCACACACTACATTGATGAATAATTCATTCACGTTGTAACAAATTTAATTATAAAAACTAAAATTTCCTTTTAAACAAACAACAGAGGCATAACGTTGTCCGGACGATGAGTTGTTTGATATGTTTCTTACTGAGTCTGATAAGAGATTTGATTTAAATCGGTCGATTCAGATTGTTTGATATCACGCTTAAAAGTCTCTGACTCGGTCCTGACTAATCTGATATGTCTCTAACTCAGTCGGTCTTAACTGAGTCTTAAACCGATCAAATATGACTCAATCAACAACTATAAAACAAACCGAGTCATCCTAAACAAAATAATTCACCCTATCAAAAAACGAGTTCAATTAGAAAGCTAGTGTGAATTTAATATGGTTTTTCTTTTTATTATAATTTTCACATAAATACAACTACTTGATTGTTTATTAAATAGTTAAAAAACATGGGCGATTAAGGAACACCAACTATATTTTAATAATATTTATAGAGTATTCCAATTTTCCATCATGATCTTACATAATATAACTTCAAAAAAAGTTTGGTTGTGGGTGGTAGAAACTTAGTGATTGGAATCATAGCGTTGAATATTTCTAATTATAAAGACAATAATACTACCAATTCAAATTATAATTAATTTGCATAATCCACCCTATTTAAGTCTTATTAGTGCCCTACATTAATAAGTGACTTATCAAACAAGCCTAGACCAACGATGTGTGTAGGTTGTAGCCCAAAGTCAATATTCAAAGGTCAATCTGAAATCTGAGCTGGAAGTTCTAGAAGATTGTATTAAATTAATACTATGACAAATAAAAATAAAAAAAGCTATTACAAGATTCAGTTACAAATGAATTAGATAAATAGTACAACTAGATAAATGTTTATTATAATAAGATGGCATGATAATAGACATGCATATGCCTAATTCATGAGAATGAAAGATAATCACATCTTAACAACTCAAGTTGAAACTGTTGATTGTAACTGGTGATTGTCTTTAGTTTAATAGCGACATGCAAGCTACCTAGTGTATAAAAGTTTAGTGATACTTAAGGAAAAAGAAAACAAATAATAAGTCCAATCAGTTTAGGTGATAATAATTAATAAAATTTAGTTAATTCCGACCTAAATTTAACCACTAAGTTCCAGAACAAGGCCACATAGTTACGCTCAGCAGCCTCAATCCAATAACATAAAGCTAGTACAATTTTAAAAAATTGCATACTGTAAACCACGACGTAAAATAGCCCACAAATAAATTTATAGCCCATATGGATGAATTACTCATATTGAGCCCCTCCCAACCTTATTTTAAAAGACTTATTTTATATAAAAAACAATGACACTATGAGAATTGTAACCAAAATTGAGGCCCACGTTTGATTTAAATCTCACTGCCTTCACTCATGTTTCTTTTATTTTAGTTCGCGATTGATTGTAACCCTATTTTTACCAATTATTCACTAGCTATTTTGCATGCATCCTCATTTATTTATAAATAGTTGTAATTGATGATTAACCAATATTGTTGATAGTTGTTTTGTTCCTCCACTGTTTCAGTTAAGAAATTGTTTTTAGCTATACTACTATATCTACAAGATTTCAATTCTCTAATCAAAAGAAGGTAAACTTTAATTCATATTGCATCTTTCATTTTATGTAACTTGTAATTAATAATTTAATATCGTTGATAATTTGGTTTATTATAATCACAAGGGAAATCACGAATAGGAAAAGAACCATCGATTCATTTTTCAAACGAATAGAATATGTGTGATCTAAAATTACATCTAGTTAGTGATAAGACTAAAGATTGTTGTAGTTCCTATATAGACAATCTTCTTCTTGATGAATTTCTTTTTTAATTTTACGGTATTTGTTGTAATATTTTGGATATAAAAAAATATTTCAATATCTTATTAAGATCTAAGCCCCCCTTATCCTAAAATCCTGGCTCCGCCCCTGGTGGCTGCGGGATGCGATGCGCGGGAAGAGGATGGGGGGTGGGGATGCCGCGTTCTCACTCTTCACCTCATTTGTCGGTTATTTTTTTTCTTTTTTTTTTTCTTTTTTGATTCAAACGGCTATATAGCCGTTAATATATATATTTGCTTTTCCCCCTTTTTTTAAACTATAAATACCACAACATCCAACCATATTTTTTAACCCATACCTTATACTTCTCTCCAAAATATTTTAATCAAAATGTCATCATCTTCATCATCTGATTCGACGACTCTAGAGGAGGCTAAGTTTATCGGTTCCGTCATGGCGAAAACGGTTGCATACTATCAAAACCGACTAGGCGAAACATCACATGCACGATCTAAACCAAGAAAGTCGCGGTTGCGTAGAAATCACGAAGCCGGACACGATCGTCTTATAGAAGATTACTTTGCAGATGACGCCGTCTACGCTGTAAAGTTTCGACGTCGGTTCCGAACGAGGAAGGAACTATTCTTACGTAATGTTGGCGATTTGGAAGGCCGCTTTCCATATTTCCAATGGAAAATGGATGCGAGGCGGATGAAAGGTTTCTCTCCCATTAAAAAATGCACGGCTGTAATTCGTCAGTTAGCATACGACATGGGCGCAAACAGATAGGACGAGTATTTTAGGATGTCAGAGCGTACCGTGCGGGAGTGTGTGTACAACGATATCCACCAATTGTACACGGTGCATGAAGGCAAGCATGGATTCCCTGTAATGCTTGGTAGTATCGATTGCATGCATTGGGGTTGGTCATTATGCCCCAATGCATGGCGTGGTCAGTACATGAGAGGCGACCACAAAGAGCCGACGATCGTTCTAGAGGCTATCGCATCACATGATCTTTGGATATGGTATGCATTCTTTGGTCCAGCTGGTGCAAACAATTACATCAATGTGCTAGACCAGTCGCCGATATTCAACGATATCTACCTTGGAAAGTCGCACGATGTACCTTTTCAAGCAAATGGGGTAGCATATAAGCATGGATATTATCTTACTGACGGTATATATCCTCCGTTGTCTGTTTTTGTGAAATCGTTTACATGTCCTAACGACCCGAAAAGGAAAAAGTTTAAAGAGGCGCAAGAGTCAGCTAGGAAGGATGTGGAGCGAACATTTGGTGTACTTAAGAGACGTTGGCAAGTACTAGCATGCGGGGCAAGGTCATATGAAGTAAAAATGTTACAACACGTAATGTATGCATGTATCATATTGCATAATATGATTCTTGAAGACGAAGGAAGAACGATATGTCGGTACAACGAAAATGAAGTTTTGCCAAATGTCGAAGGAGTAGCCGTTGGTATACAAGAGTATAGGGCGAATAGAAGAGAAGTACACAATCACGACACTCATCAGGCCCTTCGTGCTGATTTGGTGGAGCAAATTTATAGGGCTCATATTCAGCCCCCGATAGAGTTTTCTCGCGATGATTTGTTTGACGAATCAGACGAGGATTCTGATATGTTCTTCGAGAGCGAAGATTCCGATGACGAGAGTGACGTTCGGGAGAATGAGGAAGAAGATGAGGCCGATGACGAGGACGATGCTTCCGAGTGACGTATTTTGATTTTTTGTTTGATTTTTGTTTGCGTTTTTTTTAATTTTCTAATTATTTAAATATTAGGTATAATGTAATTTTTATTTTAATTAATAAAATGCTTTTTATTTTTAATTAAATTTTATGTATAGTATTAATTTAAAAATTATAAATCATAAAAAAAAAAAAATTTATTTAAAAAAGTAGTGAGGGAAGCCCTTTCCACCCATTCCTTGGGTTTTAGGTGAGGGAAAGGAAAGTGGGGGAAAGGGGTATGGCCCACAAAAACTTACTACATTATTTTGATGGTATTGTTGTTAGGGAAAATACCACAAATAGACAAAAAATGGGGGTGAATTTCTAAATTTAGTCATAAAACAAGATTTTTCCAGCTATAGACATACATTCCGCGGAGGACCCTCCGCGGACCTCTGCGGAATGACGTCATCTCCGCGGACCACTCGAAAGTCTAATTTTTTAACGTTTAAAAGAGTGATCCGCATGGGCCCTCTGCGGATACAATAACACCTCCGCGGAGTGAGTTGTTTGGAGGTCATAAGTACCTCCGCGGAGATGGTGACGAGGATCTCCGCGAAGAGAGTAATGTCTCCGCGGAATGGGTGGTTGGAACGGATTTTATAGGGTTTTTTGATACAAAGTGTTCTTTTTCATATTTTTAGCCCCATTTGGTCGATAGATTAGTTCTTTTCATTTGATTTTCAAAAAAAAAATATTAGTTTTGTTATTTTATGTACTAGGGGTTTTTGGCAGATAAGTAATGGGATTAACACCTACGTTAGACCAAAGTTTAATAACTTAGGTTTACTGCTTCTGCCAAATTTTGATCGTCGAATATTGCTTGATTTGGTCAAAAGTAAGGCTAATGTGTTCAATAGTAATATATCATTGTCATTTCAACACCCGGTTCATGGGTATGTTATGAATATTTTAGACGAAGCAGATGTTCATCAACTCAGAAATGTAATTTCTGAAACGAAGGAGATTGTGCATTTGTATTTAGAGGTGTTTCAGGGATTGGTCGAACAGACAGAAGCGATTCAGAAAGTTGTACCATACAATGTTGAAAACGTTGTATCTGATAATGTTGAAGAGTGTCCAGAAGAAGAAACTGTGGCAGTGAATACGGTTAAAGAAAAAAATTTATATGAGTTTGGAAGACTGACTGACAAAACTTTGTCAGACGGTGAAGAGTCAAATGAAGGATGGTCAGAAGATGAGTTCACACACGGGAAAAAAGCTTCAGACATATTTTACGATATGCCTCCCATACCTGATTGTCCTGATCCAATTGTTGAACCCTGACCATTTCACAGTTTAGGTCCAAATGATGATATGTTTGTTCGTCAAACATATGATAACAAACAACAACTAATATTTGCTTTGAGTCTTAAAGCAACCAGAGAAAAGTTTCAGTTTAAGACCAAACATTCTAACAAAAATCGTTATGAGGTATATTTTGAAATTGAGAACTGTTGTTGGCGTTTATATGCAAAACGCCTTGATCCCACTGATGAATTTGAAATCAGGACTTTCAACAACGTGCACACATGTTCGTCATTACAGATACACCCTAATCATAAGCATGCTAATAAAAAAATGATGAGTACTATATTGCATGAGATTATGGGAAAAACTCGTTCCAAGGTTTGGAGGCCTAATGAAATATCAAGGGATTTGAATGCTTTGCTGGAAATCAATGTAGATTACAAACAAGTTTGGCGTGCAAAACAATATGCTATGGAACTGTTGTTGGGATCCTCTGAAGAATGTTTTTCCAAACTTCCTATTTATTTTCACAATTTGAAGAGGCATAATCCCGGTACAGTGGCCTATATTCAAACAGATTCTGAAGATTGTTTCGAGTGTTGTTTTTATGCCATTGGGAGCACAGTAAATACAAAAAATTTGTTTTTATTTAATATATAATTTTTTTTAAACAAACTATAGAGTGTTTATGTGTTCCATTTTAATATATTGCAGATACGAGCGTTCAATCGTTTTTGTCGTAAAGTTATAATTATGGATGGTACCCATTTGAAGGGTGATTTTAAGGGAACCATATCGCATGCAGTAGATATGGATGGGAACAACCAGATATTGCCCCTTGCGCACGGAATATGCAAAAAAGAGAGTGGTCTTACTTGGACATGGTTTCTTGAAAAGTTGTATGAATGTGTTGGTGATTGTCAAGAATTGACTTTTGTCACTGATAGAGCCGATGCAATTCGGGTTAGTATTGAAAATGTTTTCCCACATGCTCATCATGGCTTGTGCTTTTCATCTACTAGGAAACATAGTACACAGGTTTGGGAAAAATGATAAAACAAAATTGTTGTTTTGGAGGCTTGTGAAAGCTTACAGAAGAAATGTTTTTGAAGAATTGTGGTATAGATTTAGTTCTACTAGGCCGCAAGTAGCAGCGTATCTAAATGAAATTCCCCGTGCTAAGTGGACTAGAGCATATTCGCTGTCGAAACGGTACGATTACATGACCTCGAACAGTGCAGAGTCCATGAATGCTTTATCTGTAGATGCAAGGAAGATGCCTATAATACCCCTTCTTGAGTTCTTCCGTCGTCTTTCACAGGAATGGTGTAACAAGCGTCGCATCGAAGGAGGTATGAATTTAATTTGGACTTTAATTAGGTCGAATAATAAGTTAATTATATATATCTTCTTTACAGGGAAACGTTCAACCGTGCTAACCGAGTGGGCTGAAAAAGTAGTTAGTAAAAATGAAGAGCGTACGACAGGATGGTCTGTTTCTGGTGTTTCAGATGCAATATATCAAGTTCATGATTTCAAACATGGTGGCATAGTTGATCTGAGGCAAGAGACTTGTACATGCAAATATTGGGAAGGAACTGGGTTGCCTTGTGGTCATGTCATAATGGTCTTGAAGCACTTGAAAAAAACTAACTTCGGACATCTGGCTATAGATGCTTACAAAATGGAAACGTACTGAAGTACGTATGAGGAGCTGGTTTACCCCCTTCCAGAACCGTGTGATTGGGAGATTCCTGCTGAGATGATGGTTGTTAAACCCCCGATAATGGATACACGTCAAGCTGGTAGACCGAGAAACAGAAATCGTATCCCGTCACAAGGTGAGGAACCTATAGTAAGAAGGTGTAGTAGATGTGATAGTACAACACATAATGCAGCGACTTGTCCGGCATTGGTCCCAAAGAAACAAAAAAAGGCTACAAAAAGTAGTGCAGCATCAGGTAGTAACACAAAAGGGAAAGGGAAAGGGACAGAAGGGACTCAGGAGACGCTAGAGAAACACGGGACACAAGAGACGTGTTGGACGAGTGGGACGCAGAGAGAAGACTATTGTTCAACGTTTGATTTGAATGATTGATGTTGTATTTATAATTAATTATGTTTTGTTTTAGAAGACATTAATTTGTGTACTTTGAAATGGTGTGTTTATTTTAAAGATGATGGGTAATATTATGATTATATTAGTGCATAATTACTAGTACAATAATAACTAATACTCGAAGATAATACATTCAACAAACTAGAAACATATAGTAAACGTAAAACAATAGTAATTAACTTAAGGGAATTGCAAAGGATACTTTTCTTTCTCCATTGTTATGTAGTCGTCCCTAATTCTTATTTTATCTTCCATACGGTCCTTTTGGATACCAAGTTCTATCATTTCTGCATCCTTGTCAGCAAGCCATTTTTCAGACAGTTTGATATTCTTCTTAGTTTTTTTTATCCATTCCTCATGATCTTTGATTTTTTTTAGTAATCGTCATCCTTTCCTCAACCTCTTTGCACTCCGCCGCAATGACATCACGACGTTCAGTGAGAGCTCGAGATGAGTCTTTATCTTTTTTTTTGTTGTTCTTCAGCCCATTGTAGTTGTTGCAAAGTATCCTCCGACATATATGGCTCTCTTAAATTTGGTGATGGGGCAAGAAAAGGGTCGATCGGATCACAATAGAAACAATCAACTTCGTTGCACGAGCAAATATACAAAGTTGAAGATGAACTCATTTTAAATTTAAAAAAAATTTATAAGTCTATACCAAAAATCCAACGACCATCCATGACTATATATAGTCCCTTCCACTCCGCAGAGAGCTGTTGTCAGTCCGCAATAATGTTTGTCAGTCCGCAGAGCTGTTTGTCTAGTCGTTGTCATCCGTACATTACAATTATGGGAATACAATTATTTATTTAAAGGTAAACATTTTTTATTAAAAAGTAAAGAACGCCAACAGAGCATTACAACTACGGTTAACATAGAACTGAATACAAATTAATATTCGTTGTGATCCATACAATACAGTTCAATTGAATTGTCATGGAGGTAAGACCACAACACTTTCAACTGGTATTTCCCAATGCCTAAGGGTTGGAATAGGATTGACCGTCTTAGTTTGATAAGCATTTCGATACACCGCTGTACTTAACTTTAAATTTACCATTTGCTGGATTTTTGCAATTTCGAGTCTTTGTAGTGAAGCTATAGCATGCTCACAAGGTATACCGCATTTTTGCCATTTACCACAACTACAAATACCACGGTCTAATTGGACAGTTTCGGTTGTTTAATATTTAGTCACTTCATATCTGTCGCCAACAATATGCGTAATCCTACAACCATACGAGTGGATAAATCTTTTATGAATCACCTTAAGTGCATAAGGGGTTAGAAGACCATGAAAATCCCATGTGAAATGAACTGAATCAAAAAAACAAAATTATGATGTCATAATGTTTAATAACATATCAATTCACCATTTGAGTGATGTCATAACTTATAATTACCTCCAAACGCAACACGTTGAAGATACACTGCTTGCATCTAGTCATGGACCATTTCAATGATTGTTGTTATTGGAAACTCATGTGTGTTTGTTTTAAACCAATTGATAACAACGGGAATGTCAATGAATTTAACATTGAAACGTACTCTTGGAAAACAAGCCCGTACCTATTTTGCAATGGGAATATTGTCAAGCCACTGAAGATCATTCCCATTAACCTCATTTTTTAAGTTGTTCAAACATGCATAAAAATGAGATAATTATATGCTTTACAAGTCTTCCAGAACAACTACTCTACGACTGTATTGCTTCCGATGGAAGCGCGTATTTTCTCGGCTATATTTTTACAACAATAGCCATGATATGAATCAGGGTAGACTCTTTGAACTGCAAAGTCTATAGAATCAGACATATGGCTTATGAAACCAAGTTCTGTATTGTCACCTAAACAGTCTTTAAGCCTCCTCATGAACCATAACCATGAATTGTCACAGTTTATGGTTCCCAAAGCAAACGCTATGAGAAGGGGTTCATGATTTCCATTTAAAGCAACCGCAATGTACATGGATCTTACATACGCCCCAATTAGAGGTACTTGACCAACGAATATGATTGGTATCATAGACGTGAGAAACGTATGAATCTGTAAGTCAACATAAGAATATTAGGCATGTAACAACTTGAAATAACTAAATATTTATGTACTATATGAGATTACATACCACGCATCCCAATGCCACGAAACAAATTTGGAAACGATTGCACTGATCTTTCGTAATGTACGTGTAGGTGTTAGGATTGGTTCTTTGCAGATTATGGAAAAAAGTCGGTAGGCTGGAGAAACTTTTTCTTAATACCTGATTGACTGAACTCATTTTCACAACTTTGGACACCTTGTAAAAATGGAAATGCTTGTCCAATTTATAAGGAATTAGTATACATTATTCTGCAGAACTTACTTGTCAGTCCGCGTAAATGACTTGTCAGTACGCGTAACTTATTTGTCAGTCCGCGTAACCTGTTTGAATGTATGGTTTTTAAACATGAGAATTATTTTTCATAAAAAAAAGGATAAATACCATATTACATATAAATAAAGCAAGACAAGAACAATACAAAACGCAGTACTAGTTAAAAAAACGGGACATTTTTTAAAAGATTCCAAGGGGCTTCATACTCGAAACTCTGTCCGTTGCTAATGGATTTGTATTCTTCTTTAGCCGCCTCCAAGATGTCTTCCTCAGTATCATTCACACGATCGTCTTCAATCTTATTATAAAGATCGTTGAATAACACAACTTCTGTTTTCAATTCATACAATTTTGCAGCTATATTAAGCGTGTTGCGATGGTTTTCTATGGTGGTTTCAGCGTCAGTGTTGAAGGTATTCGTTAATAGGACCCAAAACATTCTATCCTCCAAACTGCTATTCTCGTAGACATTAATATATGCACGAGTTAGAAGCAAATACTCGTTAGCGGTCCATGGGTTTGAACCCATTGTAAAACATACAAACTACATGAACTAAAATAGATTAGATGAAGTGATACATAATTTTTTGTCGTTTTATATAGACATGACAGTCCGCAAATATCCAACGATCATCCATGACAATATATAGACCCTTCAACTCCGCAGAGAGCTGTTCGTCGGTCCGCGTTACTGACTTGTCAGTCCGCATAGCTATTTGTCGGTCCGCGTTACTGACTTGTCAGTCCGCATAGCTATTTGTCAGTCCGCGTTACTGACTTGTCAGTCCACGTTACCTATCTTTTTATATATAGTAAAGCAAGTATCTATACGTCCGAATTAGAGGTAAGGGATCATTTCACAAAATGGCATCCAATGTACCAACGTCTTCAAATGCAGCTAATCTGTCTAATGTGTCTGCTCCAACGAATGGTACATCTCCATGGACGACAACAGAGGTGTTGGTCCTAACACGATGCTGGATTACCGTTTACGAGCGTCTACCGGTAATAGCTCCCCTTAATTGCATTGTTGGTGATGAATGGTCCCGCTTAGTAGCTTTGTTCAACTATAACGTGGGACAAGGACAAAAACGACTAAAACCCGATATTGTTAGTAAATGGATGGATTTAAAGACTAAAGTCACATGGTACAATCGATGCTACAATTATGAGAAAATGTGATGCTCTGATGCTGATGATGAAGAACTTCTTGAATACGTGAACGGATATTACCTGTGCCAGTTTGATGAAACTGAGTTCGAGTATACGGACGTTTGGAATCTGGTTAGAAATAAACCCTTTTTCATGTAGACGACTCTTTTATTCGTAATGTTCTATGTAATGTTTGTTAGTCGTTCATCTTTTATTTGCAATGTTTTCTGTAATGTTATTATGTTATTTCAAATGTTTATTTTGTTTTTAATGTATCGTTATATATGTTGGTGAATTATGTTTCAAAAAATCTATATGATACAAAAGTTGTTTATATTAAACAAAACTACTAAAAACAAGTATTTCATAATAATGTATACAAACTTCCAAACATCAAGTTATTTAGTATCCCAAATAATATTTGTCATCCTATTTCTGTAGAGAAATCCCGCATCTCTACATGGCTTATCACTCTTCACCGGTACCCCCGAAGCAATCATTTCCATATACATGCTTACGAATACTCCACAATCCCCTCTATTAGTAATATATTCTTGTTGTGGCGCGTCTACAATATCAATAAACTCCACAACTGCGTTGTCTTTGTGTCCATCGGGGAAATCCTTCCAGTAGTCAATCGCATCTAGCTCTTCGATTATACTATCCCTAAAACTTTTGAATTCTCCACCAGTCAAGTACGTTGTGAAGTAATTCATACATCGTGCTGAATCATAAATGTGTACTTTCCCAAATATCTAAATGTAGCACTGCCAAAAACCAATGGGCATGAGGAACGTTTATGGGGAATAGAACCTGCAAACAAAAACAAATGTAATAGTCATTAATTCGTTTCCTATATAAAATAAATAATTAATAAACTTAACTAACCATATCCACATCCTTCCATTTAGGATGGCCTCCGACACCATTTGCAATATTCCTAAGAAAATATGTTTTTCCGTTTTGCAAATTAAGTTCTTGAGGGAATATCGTCCACCTTGCGTTCGCCGGCCGTCTTTCCATGAGCAAGGCACTCCATATCGCAATATGCTGTACATTTTAAGATAAAAATGTTACAGTTTTTTATATAAATTATCGTCTAAAAATGTAGTTAAAATTTATATTTAACGAATGTTACCGAAGAAATTAACCACCCAGCGTCAGTAACTGCAAGTAACCTCGACCAAAACTCCACATCCAGTGTGAGCATATGCAGCCTATGTTTAGTGTTCAGGTTGGAAGAGATACTATTCCATTCTTTCCAAAAAGTCAACGTACTGCCAGCTTCAACACTGTCGAGCAGGAGATGATTTGAAACATCATTACTCTCTTCATTCACAATGGCTTCATTTGCTTTTTCAGGACGCTTCACCACTTTTTTTTTCTTTGCTTTGGTGATTTTCTTCAATTTTGGTGTGGATTGCATCTAAAAAATTATCATGTTAAATAATTATCAATACGTTAATATTTAAAAAATCTACCAAATTTAAAATATGAGTTTTGTACCACTGTGAACGGAGTCCGCTGATACCATGGAACACCCCTCTTTCGTTGCGGCCTAAGAATAGGAGTAATTTTTTTTGTGTGATGTTCACCCACGTCCAATGACGGCTCAACATGCGTAGGTGTAGACTCAAATTACCCCTCCAAACCATGACTACCTATACTATCATAGTCAAAATGTGTATCATGGTAATATTTTTCTTCCTCCTCTTCATTTATCATCTCTTCCTCCTCTCGAAACCTTCTGTCTGGTTCAAAATTTGTGTCGGGTTCATCTTTTTTGTGTAATACATGGTCTACTTTAGAACTTAAGTAAGCTACAACGCTTAGTAGACGCTTCACTAATGCCTTTGTGCTCGTCTTCTTCTTCTTTACCAATCTTGATGTATCGTGTGACATATAACTTGTTTCTGTTTCAAGATGTTGCGAGGAAGAAGCATTAGTGGCAGATTCAGTCGAAGATGTTTGTATTTCGGACTTGTACATCCTTCTTCGAGCAGACGAGGCAACAGGAGGTGGACTATTTCGGACGAGACTATGTTGCCGTGGGGGAGACTCTACAGGGTTAAGAGTCCAATTGACATAACGAACATAAAACGACAACATCAGCTCCTCCGGGTTTGCCTCGACATTAATAGGTTGGTTGTTAGGCTGCAAAAATCAGATTGTTAGTTTAACATGAAAATAATTTGGAATTTGTAAATATCGATAATTGTTAATATAAAAACCATACCACAGACACGTTCATTATTCGACAACATTGAACCCAATTCAACGGTGTTTTACTTCTCCACGCCCTCATCCGTGGCAATTCTGTCGGCGTGCGTATATAAAACTTGGTTGCCTCTGGGAACGTCTCCAAAATCCATATCTATGAAAAAAATGTAAGTATCGTTCTATTATACTATAAAAGTCATGATACAAACTTATTATATAATACAAAACGAAGTTCAAATTTTTATAGTATAAAAAACTAAACAATGATAACTATTAAAATGCATTAGAAACTAACCTTAAACGGAAGCATAAAACCGGGAACGGTATACTTGTGTACTTTCTTCGATTCGGGATTGGCCTGCTTGAATTCTCTAAACTCTTCTATTTTCTTAAAGATTCCATGCATCATACACGAAGTATATTTCCATAAATACGTACCCCATGCAAACCTGCAATTTTCAATTTATTTATTATAATTAGTGCATTGCATACTACTGCGGGAATGCTTGTTTTAAATGTAATACCTGTTCCAATCATCTATATTATCAGCAAGCTTGTATACTGCTGCAGGAATGCCCGTTTTAACGTCCCGTCCGTGTAGACCCTTCAACATAAAAACAAGCTGGATAAGCATCACAACATCTTCATCTTGTAGTGCCAAATAATTCGGGGACATAATTAACTCTTATAAATCTTTCAGCCGCAAACGTGCATCAGAAATATCTGGGAACAACCGAGCACGAAGATTTGAATTTAACTGGCCCTTTTCGTCATGGAGTAAATCCACATAAGGACCAACTTTTAAACCACAAATCAGAATATATTCAGTTTCACCAAAACCCAACTGGATCCCCTCTACATCAAACAGAAACCTCCCCATTTCAAATATTTGTTGACACCTTACTGCGTGCAACATCATCTTATGCACAAGTAAGGGATCACCGTGTGGGATATGTATTCCTAAGAATATTCCAAAGGGGGAAGCTTTAAATAATACTCGTTGTGATTGTGTTAGACGCGGAAAATAGTCTTTAATGATAGTCCCCACCACGCCTTTTAAAGTTAAATTCGCTTTTTGATTAAGATCTTCGTGCTACACAACAAAAAAAATAAAAATTATTATTTCATTTAAAAAATTACTAATTGAAAATAAAAAAAAAATATTATTCCATTGTGAAATAAATAGCAACATACTTAAAAGCAGAAAAATAATAATTGTGCAAACATCATCACTCCGCGGAGGCTAGAGGTCATTCCGCGGAGGACTCTCTGCGGAGTGACATCTGGCTTACGCGGAGGCTGCAGTGTTGGATTATAGCATTCCGCGGAGGAAACACATCACTCCGCGGAGAAGCCTCTGCGGACTGACGTCTCCCTCCGCAGAATGGATCATCCGCAAAAACGTATCTGTGATTGTAAACCTAAAAATCCTAAATGTGTATACATATTCAATGTAATCAAATGGGTTTTCCTCTAATTTGAATCATATTCGACATTAACAATTAGATGAGAATGTGAGACATACCCGTGAACCGTATCCATCGGCCATAACATCGGGGTCCATCGGTGACGGAAAGAGCTCTGCGACTTGATTTCGTCGGAGTTGAAGTCGTCGCCGGATTTGAAGTCTTTGATCAAAGCCTGGAGGAGCCGATGCGGAGGGTGGACGAGGAACGGGGACCAGTGGGGACCAAAAGAGGACCCCTTCGTTTTTCTCAAAAAAATATGGTGGAAATTACCAATTTACCCCCACTTCGCGGAGATTTCATGGTTCCGCGGAGGTCCGCGGAGGGTCCTCCGCGGAATGTGTGTCTATATCTGGAAAAAACGTTTTTTATGACTAAATTTATAAATTTACCCCCATTTTTTGTCTATTTGAGGTATTTTCCCTTGTTGTTATCCATCTCCCACATGATTCATCTTTGTCAGGTTTTGTCTTTCTATCATGTCTTTCTTTCTGACTTCTGTGTCTATAGTTTACACTATTCATCTTTAAAAAAAAAAAAAAAATCTTTTTTCACGAAGATTTTATTCTTTTTATCCACGTATGACAACATCTGAATGGTTTTGAGGTTCTATTCATAGGAGTTTGGCAATTGGCACTCCTATTTAGGTTGTAAATTTGTAATGAACTTAAGCCAACTTAAAAAACAAGTTTTCCTCTTCTTTTCTATCTTGGTGGTGTTTGTTTGAGCTAAATTCGAGAAAAAATCAAAAATTTGAGCTAAATTAAGGATATTACAAGTCGACCATTTTTTCTCTGTTTTCCTATCGGCAATTGGACTTGAATTAACATTTTATTTTGTTAGTTTTATGGATAATGGCGTATCAGGGTATTTGCTATAATAGTTTTATGGATATTACTCATGTGTTTTTCGTTTTTGACGATGTAAAGTGTAGTCTTTTTCCACATGCAGAAGAAGATGTTGACCAGATGTTCGTAGTCTAAAAAAAAAATTGTTTTTTTTTTAACTATAGGCTACATAAAAAAGTTGCCTATTTTTTACTTAAAAAAACTGTTTCATTGATTATAGTTTTACAATATTGAAACTAAATTAATTACAAATCAAGAAGCCAAACATTTATAGATTATTTCTATAAATCACAAACTCAAGAGAAAATGCTTGTTGCTGTTACATTTCCCTTCTCAACTAAACAATTACACAATAATTAATCTAGGAAATATTTCATAATTCCTAACAATATATACTCCAAAACCTCATTAACTACCTTTCATGCCCCTCCACTATACAGAAATATCCTAACCTTCTAGTTCTAGGATTTCATTTTTGATTGAAAGAAATTCTGTTTCACGATGGAAGATATCAAGAATGTGTGATTTCATTTCCATGAAATTGCACGATATATATAACCAAATCTTCAAATTTCACAAAAAACAGAGAATTACGTCCATGTCATTTGTAAAACATTAAGGGTGCGTTTGGTTGTGGAAAATTTTCCAGTTTTAGGAAAATTTTCCAAGAAAAACGGAAATTTTGAAAACGCGCTTAGTTCGTTCAGTTTTCCAAAATTTTCCAAAAAAATGAAAATTTTCAGTTTTCCAAATTGTATGTAAATTAGAAAAGTGATTTTTACAGTTTTCCAAAGTTTTCCAAATTTCTAAGATAGAAAATGAAAACTCCGGTTTCAACCAAACGCGTTTTCTAAAATTTTCATTGAAAATTGAAAGCGAAAACTCAACTCTATTTTCTGAAAACATTTTCTTAGAAAATGAAAACAATTTTCCACGACCAAACGCACCCTAAGTTACCCTAAATTACCAAAAAACAAGAAATTGTCATGATTTGTTGATGTGGTTAGAAAAACGATTTCAAAAACTTAAAGGCTTTCTGTCTTTTCAAATAGATTTAACGAATGTTTTTAAGTAGACATATGTCACGTGCCTTGAAACATAAAATGGAAAAGATCAGTCATTATCTATCTTTTGTTCTTTCCTTCTAGATCTCCTTCGACTTCTCCTCCTAAATCCATTGTTGCTTTCATCTTTTACCCAATCCTCATGGAACATTTCATCATAAGGAACAACATGTCCATCAATAAATGGTTCTCCTGTGGAGCAGAAAACTGATTTTTAACATTGTATCACATCTCAAATAGTTCTTAATATAAGTGCATTCAGATGATGCTGTGTTATTAAAGATAAAATGTTTACAAATGCTGGTTGCATATTGTATGAAACATTTTCAAAGTAGATATCATATTGGAGAAATTCAACCCCACAACGAGTTTGACATCTCTGAGAAACAATACAATCCATAGAATGAAGCAAACAAAATTTGAAATGACTTGTATTCAAGCAATTGTGACTACCTTTACCTTCTCCAAAGATTGAGAAATACATCAACTGTATATAGTTGAAGAATCAAAGTGACAAATAACTGATGCTTGTTTGCAATGCCTAAGAATGTAACAGCCATAAATCTTAATGAAACTTGAGGCAGAACAATCTACATACCTCCATAATCATCTTTGCCATGACAGATATGAGAATCAGGCAAAACCCATCTGACATTGGGCATAGCTGCGAAGAACAGTAAGCTTCAGCGATAAAGCATATAAATATCAGAAACAATAAACGGTATCAGAATTTAGTAAAAAGAAGACGATTCAGAATGTTACATTTGATACTACTAATCACATTGTCGTCGATTTTGCAACCAAATGCATAGTAATACTTTGTAGAAACCGAGTATATTGACCTCTTCGCTTCTTCCTCACTGTAAAACCATTCAATTTATCAAACAAAAGCAAGTCGGGTCAATTTAGCATCGTCTTACAAATTCTGTCCGCCTAAACTACAGTTTTTCTTTTTATTAGAGATGTAATCAGTTATCACATACCTACCCAATGCGGAAGCTAGGGTTTGTATATAACGTTCGACAATTTGATGTCGGGACGGGTAGCTTATCGGAGGATCCATAACCACAAGCCAGTGCTTGTAATCACAGCCATCGATCGGTGCTACAGCACGATCCAACTCCAGGCCCCGAATTTGAGGAGGCGCGCCGGAGGTTGATGAACGGCGACTGGTTAGAGGAGTGGGGATGATCGGCGCAGCGGACGTGAAACGGTCAAAGTACTGAGTAATGGATACACAAGAGCTCCGTCTCATCGTGAACGTGAATACACCAGAGCTGGAGTACCGGTCTGCTGACGTCCGAAACGGAAACATAGGGACCACTTTTCTCTAACGGTCCAGCAAACCCAATTACAATGGATACACAAAAAATTATGTCGGTCCAGCAAACCCAATTTCAATGGATCCACAAAAAAATTATGTTTTATAAAGTTGTCATGATCAGCTCTAATTTCAATATTATCCTTCGGAGAATATTTAGATACATGATACTTAAAACTTCGGATGATTTTCAGTTTCGTGACTATAAGCCAAAAGGCAAAGAATTGGATGTAAAAGCAAGAGGTGGCTTTGCCTAAGGCGTATAAGATAAGCTACGCAGAAGTCAACAAAGGTAAGATGCATTTTGGGAGCGAGTTCTAGAACGTTTTAATGTTCAAACTGGGAGGTTCGGATCGGACACGACACCAAGTGAACTCAAAATGAAAGACTTTTAAAAGAAATGTAACGATTTCAACTGCATCTACAACCGTAAGTTGAACAGTCTCGCTAGCGGGAGATTTGTGGTCGATATTTTAAAAGATGTACAAAACGAGTGTTGGAGGTTTAGTAATCAGAAAGTTTTTCCCCATGAATAAAGCTTGGGATGTTTTGAAACACCATTTGAAATGGTTGCACATAAAAGTCGATGAAGACTCCCGCCTCCTTCTTCAAAACAAACCAAAACATCTTTATTCAATGCATACATAACATTTTCCGATGCATACTTTCCACATGGATTCGACCAACAACAACATTCGTTTCATGTTGAAAACTTACCGTCATGGAGAAAACGAAAAGGAAAGAAAGTGGCATGAGCATCGTCAACAACGAATGAAATAGTTGATCTCGACAATGAAATTGTCTGAATCAACATTGTAAATAGAACAAAGGCAGAAGATAGAAAACGGTAACGAGATGAAAAATTACGTCTTTTTAGAGAAAATGAAGCACGGAAAACGATACTGTGGAGCAGGAGATAGAGACCCAAGATATGTTGTATAACTTGTATTTTCTCAACCAGTAGCAAAATATGGTTAGGAATTTTAGAACGTTATTAATGGCGTATGTGGAAAATCAGCCGGTCGTCACTCTTCTTTTTGAGAAGGGTCCGGAAAAAAGGTCGGATGTTAAAGACCGTAGACAGATCCAAAGCCTGATTGGTAAGTTCCTCCGGCAGACTCGAAGCTAGGAGTCGACACGAAAAGACCCGCCCATTTCTGACAATAGGTCTATTCATTGTACTTCTTTCCTTTGGACCGGTGGGTGAAAATGGAGTATGGGTCTATAAAATAATAAAAGGATAGTAATAGTGTAACGACGTAAATTTTCAAAACAATTTTTCATTTTTAAATCATCAAAACAATATCATAACAAACTGTATCCAGTGTCATCATAACAACAATCCCCAGTATCTCAAAACATAATCTCTATGAGTGTGTACAGATCATGCCGGCGCCTTCCCGCGATCCTCGCTAGTACCTGAAACACATAACACAACAACTGTAAGCATAAATGCTTAGTGAGTTCCCCAAGATACCACATACAACACATACGCCTTTCCAGGCCATAACTCTGTGGGATCTTCCGATCCAAGTGTCTCAGGGGACTTCCGTCCCGAATCCCGGTAGACCTTCCGGTCCTACCCGTATCGACCTTCCGGTCCGTAACCTCCTGACCTTCCGGTCCATGTCATCTTGACCTTCCGGTCCATATCATCTTGACCTTCCGGTCTTTACCATACATAACATACATAGCACATACATATCACATAACCGCATATAGCACATACATCTCATAGCATACAAGACCTTTCGGTCACACATAGGTACCCTTCCAGGTACAGTATAGTGAGAAGACTCACCTCAATGAAGTCGGATAAGCTCTCGTGCTCAACGTCCCGACCTAGCCTCCTCCAATCATTCAAATAACATCCCCGTTCAATACTTCTCTCATAGTCTCATCTCTAAAGATTGGGTAGAAGGCCATTTTACCCCTCCCTGAACTCTCTTGAATCAGTCTTGACCAGAACCCTAAGGTCAACGAAAGTCAACGGTCAAACTTTGACCCGACTCGTCGAGTGCACATGGGCGACTCGGCGAGTCCATGTGGGTCCTCTGAATCCTTCTAGCCTCTCCTGGCTCGTCGAGTCATCCCTCCACTCGACGGGCTCCTCCTGTCACGAATCGCAGGGCAACCCCGATTCGACTCGTCGAGTCCACTTATGAACTCGGCGAGTTGCTTCCATGCTCACACTCAAATGACCTTCTGAGGTCAGATCTGCTTCTCCAATCTATAGATCTAACCTTCCCAAGCATGATAATCACGAAAAGGTTCGAACTGTAGGCCCATGCATCACACTATCACCTCTATATGCCAAAATAACCCTTAAAATGATAACCTAAGCCCCAAACTCATAAAGGACTACATAAAGCTGGAGAATAGGGACTCTCTGGACCTCTCAAGGTCCAGATCTGATGATATTGACACAAGGGGACATCACATAGACTAGATCTCTTACCAAAAGAAGAGAAAAAGCCCTAGATTCATGAAATCTATTACTCAATGAAAATGGACATGAATCCTTACCTCCCACAGCAGCTCTGCACCAAATGATGGAAGATTTGAGTCCCACAAGACTGCCTAGCTCGAAATCCTCCCTTCCCTTTGCTAAAACACACCAAATAATGATGAATTAGCCTTCCTCTTGCACCACAACCGATCTCTCTGCTCTCTAGGGTTTCTCAGGGGTGAAGTGGCCGCAAATGGAGGCCATAAAGGCCTTTAAATAGGGCACAGACCCCGAGAATTAGGGTTTCAATCCACAGTGCGGACTCGTCGAGTCCACCCTTTCCGACTCGTCGAGTCCGTTCATTAATCCAGTCAGCACATGCGATCCTACTCGACGAGTCTACGCCTCAACTCGTCGAGTCCCTCCCTTTTACTCATAAGAATAAATGATCAGACATAATACTTGGAAATCCGGATGTTACAATTCTCCCCCACTTAAATTGGATTTCGCCCTCGAAATCGCTCCTCAACCACATAGATAGAAACCAAACACTCGAAAAGCACCACTGAGAGGTCCTCACACCAAAACGATATCTTTCTCCATGAATACCTGGATCCGACCAGGAACTCCAAATTTGGAACAAAACCGGCCCCTCTGTCGCTAAAATACCCCTTTCTGACCTTCCCAGAATCGGGAAACTCTAGTGGCCTGGCCTGCCGCCAGACCCTCCACTCACGCTATCATCATGATATTCGCTCTTCGAACATCAAACCCTGATAACTCACTACTCCTCTGATTCTCACAAAACAAAATCCGACAATCGGCTAGCGATCGCTCATACCAACGTACCAAAACAGTCTGAATCACGCCCCAAGGAACGAAAGGGTTTACATCCCACCAGGGCTCATCCACTGAACTACTAACAGAATCCATCCGAACAATAATCTTTCAACATCCTGTTCTCTGACACAAGAGAATCATGCTCGCTCAGAAGTCCTCAGACATCTAAAATCATAAGCCTCGGCTGCATCCCTCGTATCCCTTTTTAACACTGAGTACCAGATCTGATCTCGACCCAACAGTTGAACCTCCAGGGTCATCCGTTGCATTATCCCAACCGTCTCCATGGTTTCCTTCTTACTACAACCACATCGGCCCAAGGTGACACACGAATAACGAAGTTCGCTTAACCCTAAGCGAATGCCACCTCCCCAACTGGAGATGGACTCAACCCGACCTCTGTCATCTGTTACTCATCGATCCATGCAACTTGCGGTACCTCCCGTACCCGAGTACTGACCCACACAGGTCTAAGACATCAGATGACAAACAATACTCCTCAACATGGAACCCACCTCAGAGTCCAGAATCTCATCTCACCTATTCAACGCACCACCAGAGCCAAACTCAAACTCGAGGGTTTGGTCCGACCCAGAGTTGGAACCACTCGTCCCAACGAAGCACTCAACTCAGAACTCATTTCCCGCAACTCATGCGTACCTCACTTATCCCATTCTTTCGGATTGCAATGACCACACCTTACTCAGAACATAATGATCCCCTAACATTGAGGAGACCCCGATCTCGCCCCTGGTCCGACCACCAGGTTTCCAAAAAACTCACCAATCAGGGCCACCCCATGCCTAAAACTCTCTGCGCCATGCTCTGATCAAAGAGTACTTTATCATAGCAACTTCTCGCTAACTAGTGTGTACTACGTCTTCCCGTAGCACCACCTCGACCTCTCACTGACTGGTGAGTACTACGGCTTCCCACAGTATCACCACAACCTCTAACTGACTGGTGAGTACTACGGCTTCCCGCAGTATCACCACAACCTCTCACTAGTGAGTACTACGGCTTCCCGTAGCATCACAACAACCTCTGACTAGTGAGTACTACGGCTTCCCGTCGCATCACAACAACCTCTGACTAGTGAGTACTACGGCTTCCCGTAGCATCACAACAACCTCTGGCTAGCTCACAATCCGCGGGTCAAACATAGATAGGTGCATGCACTTACCCAAATTATGCATCACTATATCTGGCGGCAATCGTCATAACAAAACATCCTCCTCTGCTGCAATCCATATTCTCGGACACTCTCACTTGCTGTCATTAACCGAAAGGGCTCTCACTGGAATCATCGATACTTGACCCACCACTTGCCGTCTCCACTCAAGACTCAAAATTATTCGAAATTCAATGCATTAAATTCGGATACCTCGATACACCACATGGGACCTCACAACGTCTCGTCTTATCCACTGATCTTCCTGTTCCACAACCTGGAATTGGTTGTCTAATCAACTTCTGCCCTTTCCAAGCTGAATAACAGCCCCATCGTTTAACCAGAATTTCTCAACCGCCGAACTCACCCTACGAGCCAACCATCTCGAATTCACCATTATGACCTTGAAGAATTCCCGTTCACCCCAAGGTCTCCGATCAACGGCCACTTGCCGTGGAGGCACTCATCCTTTTCAAACATAACACATGCATTATCTCGCTCCGCACCTCGTCTCAATCACCAACAACCTTGGGATCAATGAATTCGCACCGCCGGTCTCTATATCCAGAGCTCTAACCATTTTCGATCGAATCTCTGATCCCCTCAATAAAATACCCGGTTCTCCCCCACTTAGGGTTCGAACCATCCCCAGTCGGCGTACCAGCAACCTATCACACCGACTGTTTCCACCAGTAATCACCGCACCTACTCTTGGAAGGTGCTACTCAACGCTCGATGATCTCCCGACAGAGATCGAGCAGCTCCAAATGCCCTGAAACTCAGATGAAATCCTCAGAACTTCCCACCATGACTGCCTCTAGTCATTCAGAATCTCACACCATTCCATCACCGGACCTCCCAACTGTCCAGTATTAACCCTGACTCTTAGTCTGGAAGTAATGATCTGCCGTACTCCTCATCATCGCCTCCTCAACCAACGTTCCATCACGTCACTTATCATAAGAGCAGAAACCATATTTCCGCCCTTAATACCCATCAAAGACAATAAGGGCCACCGCCCTGATATACTCCTCTTGATCGTCCGACGCTGCAGCTAACACATGCCCTACTATACTCAATTAGGGTGTATCCTGGTCCTTGACCATCTCAGTCCCCACTGCCGACCTGTTCAAGCTATATCTTTACCTCGTGGCAGACCTACTACCATATACTCTGGTTGAAGATCACCATCCGTGCAATCCCTCAGGGCTCACCCCCAAAATCCAAAAACCGAAATCTCAACACCTCTTACGTCTCCCACAGGAAACGGAAATAGCACCACTCGGGTCACAGAAAGTGACCTCTCCACCATCGGCCTGTCGCCCAGCCCAAACCGTATTCTCCCATAATGCACCATCCCTACTCATCCCTGAGTCTTGCGACTCCAACTGGAATATCACCCACAATTCCTCGGAGCTCACTCGATTTCCCTTTTCAAGGGATGCTCCACTAAAACTTGTTCATCATGGCCTTCTGGCCCCACACTCATTCACTTCGATCTCAGTCTAGACAATCCCCACGGAATAACTGGTAAAAACCAGAACACTAATCGCCACATGTCATGATACTCAAACCACGTTCCCTCTTCTCAATCCACCTCAAATCATGGCACTCGAACCATGACATCAACTCTCGACCTGCTACAACTCATGGGACTCGACCCATGACATCACTTCTCAATCTGCTACTTATCATGGTACTCGAACCATGACATCACTTCTCAATCTGCTACTTATCATGGTACTCGAACCATGACATCACTTCTCAATGCTCAAATACCGTCTCATTCGTGCCTGCTCAGACGACACGTGCTCAGGGCAAAACAACGCCCCCTCGTGAAACATCCGTGTAATCACAGTCACGGACTCTGTCCCCTGCTTGAGGGACAAGAACTCCTGTGCCAACCGTTCCCGCTCCACCGGGGGAACATACTCGTCTCTGAACATGGTGGTGAACCTCTCCCATGTCACCTCCGAAATCTCTGCAAGAGTGAAGTTCGCCTCCACGAACTTCCACCAGTCCTTCGCCCCCAAGCGAAACTGTTTCAGTGCAAACCGAACCCTCAGATGCTCCGGACACGAACAGGTGTAGAAGCATCCCTCGATATCAGAAATCCGTCTCATCGCAGCAATCGGATCCTGCGTCCCATCAAACTCCGGTGGCTTCGTGTTGCTGAACTCTCGAAACAACAACGAGTCACCTCCCTGAGGCCTGGCAGCAGCCACAGCTGCAGTAGCTGCAGCAGCCGCAGCCTCAGTCACTGTTGCGTACCGCTCATCAAAAGTCTCAATCAATGTGGTCTTGATAGACCCAAACATCTCCGAAATCTCGGCTCGAATCGCCGCTGCCACCTCATCGTGGATCATCTGACGAAGCTCCTCGTCACTCACGCCGCTCGTCTCAGGTCTGTGGCGTGTCTCAACCATGATGTCATAACATAAAAAAAATATCAGAGACTCACTCGAGTGTACTCGCACTCGATAACTCAGCCCTACTTGTTCCTTAGTACCCTAAGGATTCTTACTTGGACTGCGCACTGATCCGGTGTTTTCAGTAGTACGGGCCCAATACTACCTTCCACACCGCATCAGCATTCATTCCAAGTCCTCCTCCTAGGATCCCAGATCACAAGTACTCTACATCTCGCTAAACATAGGCTACCCGTCGGTAAACTTCTCATAAGCTCCTCACTGCTACCTACTCACTCTCGAAGCATCTCAAAGCAGCAGTAATCTCCTAGGCTAAGGCATCACAAATCAGGCCACTCTAGTCCTAATATGAATACCTAGCCTACTCTAGCATGCATAACATATCATATCATATCTCGTAACACATAATGTAAGGGTATTTTGGGAAATCACCGTTCGAGCGCTGGCTGATCGTACACACTGCTCCGTTCTGCCTTTCTCAAAATCTTTTACTCTTTTAGAAATATTGTTTCTTTTCTGAAAATTTTCCTCAAATCCTCAGTTTGAGTTCAGATACACCCGAAGGTGCATCCGAATCCCTCAAACCAAGGCTCTGATACCAACTTGTAACGACGTAAATTTTCAAAACAATTTTTCATTTTTAAATCATCAAAACAATATCATAACAAACTGTATCCAATGTCATCATAACAACAATTCCCAGTATCTCGAAACATAATCTTTATGAGTGTGTACAGATCATGCCGGCGCCTTCCCGCGATCCTCGCTAGTACCTGAAACACATAACACAACAACTGTAAGCATAAATGCTTAGTGAGTTCCCCAAGATACCACATACAACACATACGCCTTTCCAGGCCATAACTCTGTGGGATCTTCCGATCCAAGTGTCTCAGGGGACTTCCGTCCCGAATCCCGGTAGACCTTCCGGTCCTACCCGTATCGACCTTCCGGTCCGTAACCTCCTGACCTTCCGGTCCGTAACCTCCTGACCTTCCGGTCCATGTCATCTTGACCTTCTGGTCCATATCATCTTGACCTTCCGGTCCTTACCATACATAACATACATAGCACATACATATCACATAACCGCATATAGTACATACATCTCATAGCATACAAGACCTTCCGGTCACACATAGGTACCCTTCCAGGTACAGTATAGTGAGAAGACTCACCTCAATGAAGTCGGATAAGCTCTCGTGCTCAACGTCCCGACCTAGCCTCCTCCTATCATTCAAATAACATCCCCGATCAATAATTCTCTCATAGTCTCATCTCTAAAGATTGGGTAGAAGGCCATTCTACCCCTCCCTGAACTTTCTTGAATCAGTCTTGACCAGAACCCTAAGGTCAACGAAAGTCAACGGTCAAACTTTGACCCGACTCGTCGAGTGCACATGGGCGACTCGGCGAGTCCATGTGGGTCCTCTGAATCCTTCTAGCCTCTCCTGGCTCGTCGAGTCATCCCTCCACTCGACGGGCTCCTCCTGTCACGAATCGCAGGGCAACCCCGATTCGACTCGTCGAGCCCACTTATGAACTCGGCGAGTTGCTTCCATGCTCACACTCAAATGACCTTTTGAGGTCAGATCTGCTTCTCCAATCTATAGATCTAACCTTCCCAAGCATGATAATCACGAAAAGGTTCGAACTGTAGGCCCATGCATCACACTATCACCTCTATATGCCAAAATAACCCTTAAAATGATAACCTAAGCCCCAAACTCATAAAGGACTATATAAAGCTGGAGAATAGGGACTCTCTGGACCTCTCAAGGTCCAGATCTGATGATATTGACACAAGGGGACATCACATAGACTAGATCTCTTACCAAAAGAAGAGAAAAAGCCCTAGATTCATGAAATCTATTACTCAATGAAAATGAACATGAATCCTTACCTCCCACAGCAGCTCTGCACCAAATGATGGAAGATTTGAGTCCCACAAGACTGCCTAGCTCGAAATCCTCCCTTCCCTTTGCTAAAACACACCAAATAATGATGAATTAGCCTTCCTCTTGCACCACAACCGATCTCTCTGCTCTCTAGGGTTTCTCAGGGGTGAAGTGGCCGCAAATGGAGGCCATAAAGGCCTTTAAATAGGGCACAGACCCCGAGAATTAGGGTTTCAATCCACAGTGCGGACTCGTCGAGTCCACCCTTTCCGACTCGTCGAGTCCGTTCATTAATCCAGTCAGCACATGCGATCCTACTCGACAAGTCTACGCCTCAACTCGTCGAGTCCCTCCCTTTTACTCAAAAGAATAAATGATCAAACATAATACCTGGAAATCTGGATGTTACAAATAGGTCATAGGATTAACCATTATGCATATACCCTCAGAAAGGCCGAACTACACATACCATTGAACCAAGTAAAGATGTCAAACCACATACAAGTACCGAACTATACCTAAAACTGCCGAACTTCGCAAAGCAGCAATTAAAGTACGACATGATGTGACCATAGTGTATAAATGACATGGGAACTCAAAGGAATACACGTTGTATATATAAGGGTGATTGACAGAACCTTATACTTACGAGGAATAGTTGTATAATAGTTTCGAAGTGCTTCTCTATGTACCTTCGGGCGTACGACCGTAAATGCGGTAAGACAGTAAACCAGTTCGACACATAAGAAGGCCGAGACATTTCTACTTCGACTATAAATAGGTAATCTGCTCCACCATTGCCAGGTACGCAAACAATCGATCATTCATCTCGATTGAGAGCACATGCTATGATTTCTCTCAAAGTCTTTACTAACTTTATCATCAGAGCGTTGGCCCAGGATCTCCTCCCGGACAACTAGCTTACGAATTTGTGATTGTTTCTAGGCCGTTCATTCTTTAAGGGAGTCGTCTAACTCAATAGTATGGAGTTTGAACCCGGGGGCACATCAGGTGGCGCCATCCGTCGGACTCTACAACAAATAGCCAACGAAGGAAATACAGTTGCCAAGATGAGTCCCGTCACAAGAAGACATAACTTTGAGGAAACACCACAAATCACGATGGTGGTGGCGCACAGAAACATAGCAATGGAAGTCCCAGAAGAAGGGAAACGGGGTAAAGAACGCTTGGAAGAAGAAGAAAGAGAAATGCAGGAATTTGAAGCTTTCAAAAACTTCGAAGCTATGAAAAAGCAACAAGTGGAAAGAATTATTCATAAAGTACAGAAAGAAAGAACACAAAAAGAAAAGGATGGGATCAAGTCTCAGTGCACGCTAGTCAAATAAAGGATTCAGAAGAAACATAAATAAGAACCTGAAGAAGCGAATAACAGGCAAGTAAGAAAGAAAGAAACAAGAAGGAAGTAAGTTCAAAATTTCCCTCACTTCATGAGAAAGCAAAGAGAGATTCCTAAAATGAAAGAATGTCACCAGAAGTTGCGAAGATAAAACAGTACAACCAGGCGTTTCAAAATCTTAACTCCCGATCACCTTTCAGAGATGAGATCAATGAGACTCCCATCCCAAAAGGGTTGAAGGGACCTAGAGTTCCAATGTACGACGGAACATGAGATACTGATGTGTAACACCCCGAATCCCAGGTATAAAATTTAAAGCTTATATTCACATTCTTAGACCTACTCGACGAGTTAGATGTCCCAACTCTTCGTGTAGAAGCGGATCAGGCGGCGTGATTTATGAGGTCTACTAGACGAGTTGGAGGACCCCAATGCGACGAGTAGGAGCTGGAAAATGAAACGCCAATTTTCAGGGATTTACACCCTATGTAAAGGATCATTAGCCTCCCTCTGCCTCCCTTATCGTCCCCCTTGAGATCAGAAAACCCTAATCGCGCCTACTATCCATTTTTGTGTGTTAAGAAGCTTGGAAGGTGGATCTTGTGAAGAGAGCTTGAAGTATAAGGAGCTTGGAGCAAGGAGAAGCTTATGGATCTGATTTCTACTTCATCTTAGCATTATCTTGAAGGTAACAGTCGTTACCTTGACTTATCTCTAGCTAGATCTCTTCATGCAAAAGTTTTGGGCTTTTCTACTGGTTGTGGAGTTATTTATGGTTTTAGGCATGATCTGAAGTTATAACTTCAGATCTGGACTCCTCTAGCCCCATATAGTCATAAAGTTCCAGTCTTTGGCAAGTTATGGCCTTCTCCTTACCAAAAACTTCTCGCTTAGCTTGGTTTTGGCATTTAGGACCTTGCATGTACGTAAAGTTTGCAACTTTACGTGGAAACCATGCCCTAGGAGGTTAGATCTGCAATTTGGAGCTTTAGGGAAGCTTAAAAACGTCTGAATAAGAAATGGACTGAAGGGACTCGACGAGTTGCATGCCCAACTCGACAAGTCGGATGAAGATTGCATGTATTGGTTCTGCATGGACTCGATGAGTTAGTGAGATGACTCGACGATTTAGTTAGGGTTTTTCCTTACATTTGGACACCGAATGGACTCGACGAGTTGTATGGAAACTCGATGAGTCAAATAGGGTTTTCACGATTTATCAAGTTCTGGAAGAACTCGACGAGTCAGTATGCTACACTCGACGAGTTGGGTGAACATGGACTGTTGACCTTGACCGTTGACTTTGACTTTGACCAAGGGTTGAGCTGTTGGACTTCTGAGGGTATTTTGGTAATTTGGGATTTTGATGGACTTGGTCCTATGGTGGTTATAGGTGGTTGAGTTCGTGGCTGTGATTCGGGAGTTTGATCTTATCACTACAGTTCGACATCGTGAGTTGAGTTCTTCTCACTATATCAACAGGGTCTAAGGCACCAAGGCCGGCCCTTTATGATTCTATTCTGGTTATAGGATTGTTGCTATGTTAGTGATTTGTTAGACCGGTATCCTGGGTATAGGATGGTTGCTATGTTAGAGATCTGTTAGATCGGTATCCTGGTTATAGGATGGTTGCTATGTTAGGGATCTGTTAGATCTGTATGACTATTTGTACATGCTAGCTAGCGTATGATATTTATGTGCACATGATTGTTTGATTGGGGGATGGGTTGAGGCGTTCATGCTTTGTGCTTGTGCCAACATACCCATGGCGGACCGAATAGACTGCAGACCTGGTTAAGGCGTACTAGTTAGGCCGAAGGCCCGACGAGTGGTCCGGATAGGCTGAAGGCCCTGAGAGGTGGTCCAGACGTGCCGATGGCTCGGAGAGCGGTCCAGATAGAGTGATGGCCTGTGAGGCGGTCCAGTCAGGCTGATGACTCATTATGCATGCTGTGTATATGATATGATTATATTTGTATGGTGTTGGTATTTTGGGGGAATTCACTAAGCTTCGGGCTTATAGTTGTTGATTATGTTTCAGGTACTTCTGATGATCGTGGGAAGGTGAAGGCGTGATCGTGCACCTCCTTATATTTTTATGATTTGATTCTTGGGGTACTCTGATGTTTAAACTATTTTGAAAACAAATTTGTAATAACTGTTGGTTTTAAATGTTTTAAAAAAGTTTTAAATTGGCATGATTTTAGAGGGTGTTACAAGTTGGTATCAGAGCTTTGGTTTGAGTAAATTGGAGGAAACACTCGTGTGTATCCAATCTCAAACTGAGGACAAGATTTTTAAAATGATTTTCAAATGGTTTTCAAAATATTAAAGGAGGATGCAAGTGTACGATCAGTCGGAGCCAGTAAGTTGACCCCAAAATACCTTATGGATTATTTGATTTTGTGATATGTTAGAACAACATGCTAGTACTAGGCTAGGGATCTTCAAGAATTGCATGATAGAATTTCTTGATTATATGATGCCTAATAGCCTAGGGTTTTTCCTTATATGAAATTGACATCATTACTGTAGTTGGTTAGTGTATGCATCACGACTATACATAATTAAGATCTTATAGCCTGAGAATGTTTGGTTTGGCCTTATTTCCTGTTCTTGTTTGATGAAGGGCTTACGGTAGGATCAAGTATTTGAAAGTCTATAGGGTCCAGCGTTATGTATGGCTATCATACACTAGTGCTGCAGGGTTGGTGGAAGTTTCATGGATGAGTTGTTTGGGATCAGTCCGCCAGCTATGAGATATTTAGCCTTCCTCTAGGAGTGAGGATTGAGCGCACGCCATGCTTACGTATAGTGTTAGGGCATTGTGATGACACTTGAGACAAATATGGGTAGGTGTGGAAGGTAGTATGGGCCCGTACTACTGAAAGCACAGGACCCATACGCGTAGCAAGGAAGTCACAACCCCTAGGGTTTTGTTGGGAGTTGGTTCCCAGATTATTATATGGAATATTTGATATCTTCCTAGTATATTTTCAGCATGGTGGTTACTAGACGATTTTTGACTGGATCCGAGTCAAGATCAGGAGATGGCGGACAGGAGGCACCAGCAGTGCCCGAGACTGTCGGCCATATGGGGCCAGACGAGATGGACACCAAGATTCGGGAGATCCTGCATGATGAGGTTGCTGCGATGTTCCGAGCTCAGTTGCCGGAGATGTTTGGGTCTATCAAGACCGCCATGGTGGAGTACTTCGATGGGCGCTATGCAGCCCTCACTGAGACGGCTGCCGCAACAGCTTCAGCAACTGTAACGGCGGCAGGGGGAGGAGCCAATCGGGCTTTTCAGTACCGGGACTTCGATAACACAAAGCCCCCGACTTTCGATGGGACTCAGGACCCAATTGTAGCCATGAGATGGCTGTAAGATGTGGAGGGATGTTTCTTCACATGTTCATGTCCTACTGACCAGAAGATCAGATGTGCCCTGAACCTGCTGAGGTCCGGGGCAAAGGACTGGTGGAGGCTGATGACAGGGTCGTATACTGATGAGCAGAGAGCTGTGGTTACTTGGGAGCAGTTCAGGGATATGTTTCGCGCTCGCTACATTCTGCGGGTCGAGAGGGAACGGCTAGCTCAGGAGTTTCTGGATTTGAGACAGGATGCAGAGTCGGTGATGGAGATCACTCGTATATTCACCGGGAGGGCGATGTTTTGCCTGGAGTTTGCTTCTGAGCAGGCTCAGATGACACGTTAATGGAGCATGCTCAAGACTGACATCTGTCAGTTTGTGGCTACCCAGCGTTGCGATACACTACTGGAGTTACAAGAGGCCGCTAGACGGCGTGAACTAGGGATTGAGCTGCAGTTGAGAGAGCAGCGGCAGGCCCCGACACAGTCACAGTCGGCACCAAAGCGGTCTAAGACCGCTGATTCCAGGTCGGGAGGCCAGCATGGCCGCACTTATGGCAAGTGTGGGAAGGGTCACTCAGGGGTTTGTAGATCGGGTAACGCGTGCCGCAAACACGGCAAGGAGGGACATTTTGGGAGGGATTGTCACCAGCCAGCCCTGGTTCAGGATATGAGGATCTGCTACCACTGGTATCAGGTTGGTCACGTGAAGACCAACTGTCCACAGTTAGCTGGCAGGCCGGCGCAAGCTCCAGCACCGGCTACACTGAGGATTACTGACGGGAGTCAGGGTAAAGCAGCGCCCCGAGGGCTCAGGGACGCGCCTTCCAGCTTACGGCAGAGGAGGCCAGGGCAACACCAGGCGTGGTTGCTGGTATGTTTCTATCCCTTATCTTACTGATTATATATGTGTTATGCTTATGTGTTCGTACCTATGACTAGGTACGTTCTTAGTGAACTCCTTACCTGCTTTGGTATTATTTGACTCGGGTGTGAGTCGGTCATTTGTCTCTCAGTCATTTAGTAGGGAGTTCGGTTCGCCAGTAGGGGAGCTAGAGTGTCCGTTGCAAGTCTCTATCTCCAATGAACACGTGATTTCCTCTTCTTCAGTCTATCGGGGTTGTGTATTGGAGATCTTCGGAGTATCTTTCCTGATAGACCTGATTCTGATTCCCATGGGGGATGTATGTGTGATTGTGGGTATGGACTGGCTTAGTCGCTTCGGTGCCATGATCGACTGCAAGGATCAACGGGTGGTAGTTCGAATCCCAAGTGGGGGAGAACTGATTGTCTACGACGAGGGCACCAGATTGGGATCAGGGTTTTGTTCAGCTGCCAGGGCTTTGCAGCACATTCAACACGGGTGTGCGGGTTATTTAGTGTATGTGGTGGATACGCGGGTCGGGGATCAGACCACGATTTTAGAGGTTCTAGTAGTCATGGAGTTCGCTGACGTGTTTCCGGAGCAGTTACTCGGAGTGCCTCCGAAGAGGCAGGTCGAGTTTAGGATCGACCTAGTGCCAGGTGCGGCCCCTATCGCCAAGGCGCCATACCAATTGGAACCACTAGAGATGCAGGAGCTGTCATCACAACTGCAGGAACTGCTGGGCAAGCAGTTCATTTGTCCGAGCAATTCGCCGTGGGGAGCGCCGATCCTCTTCGTCAGGAAGAAGGATGGTTCACACCGGATTTGCATTGACTACCGGGAGTTGAACAAGTTGACGGTGAAGGACCGCTATCCACTCCCGAAAATCGATGATCTCTTTGATCAGTTACAGGGAGCATCTTGGTTCTCCAAGATAGATTTGTTGGATTAGGTGTCTAAGCCCATAACTATTATTGGTATGTATTCGACCCGAGAGTAGCATGGTCCATTTGGGTTGCATATCATCAGGACAATTTGTTAGGATGGAATTTTGAGAGAAGGTTATTTATGGTTTACTAATATATTATAAGTAATAAAATATTAATATGAAATCATATGTTTTAATTAGTAGTGATCAAGAATTAATTTGGAATTAATTTAGTGGTCGAAAGAGACTAATTAAATCTATGGGGACTAATTATGATAATTAGTTGTATTTATATGTGTTGGGCTTATGATCCATGTTGGACCAAGTTTATGTATGGATACATAAAGAATTGGGCCACATGAACCATGGATCATAAAACCCATGGGTATGGATTTGGGTTATATCCATGACCCTAGAAATCCCACATATAAATAGATACTTCATTGCCCAAAATCGCCATTTGTATCTTTTTAGAGTTCATGGTGTCTTTTGTGTGCATGGAATTCTCTCTCAAGTTCATCCTTTGTCCATGGTGTGTTGTGATTCCATTTGAGGCTTCCACACTATTGGGGCTAAGCTCTTTAAGGCCAAATACACCAAGAATTCAAGCTCCATCAAAAGGTATGTCATGCTAACTAGTATATTATAATTTTATGATAAATGCATGCTAGTTGTAAGATTAATACCTTGGAAACCATTTGCATGTATAATTAGTGAAAACATAGATCCAAGGTATTTAGGGTTGTATGTGCACCATAAGATGTTGTAGTATACCAAAACCCAACAGTGGTGTCAGAGCCATGGGTTGTTTTCAATTATACTTGATGCAAGTTGCTGAAAAAAAACTGAAAAAAATCAAATTTTTTGCTGTCGGGACAGCAGACTCGACGAGTCCAGTGATGGACTTGACGAGTCCATGAACAAATTCATCCAACTCGTCGAGTTGGTTCATGCACTCGACGAGTTGGACCCCCTGACAGCTTATCTTCGAGTTTTTTGGCCTGTTTTGGATTAGAATCATTACCGCAAAGTGTTTTTGTTCATAAAATTTGTTTTTTGATACTATGGTAATGTTTATTCTCATCCAAATAAAGGATAATAATCAAAGTTTCAAGTTTTATACATGTTTATATGATGCTTGAAAAATGTTGATTATGAATGTTCATGTTTATGAGTTTGTTTAGATTAATAGGAAAAATTATGAGATAGTTGTTTTCAATCCAAATTAATCTTGAAGTTGTTCATAATATGTGTTTTTGTAACTTGTCCTCAAGTTACATGAAAAGTCACATTTATGAATTTTAAAACCCATAAAAATTCCATAAGTTATGAAAAAATGAAGAGTCACATTTTTAATGCTTTTAAAGTCTTCCATAACTTGTCTACAAGTTATGGAACTTGAAGGGTTTTTTCCATTAAACCACTTTAAAATTCATAAGTTATGGAAACCATAAGTTTTTTGAATTGTTCAAAACTTGTCCTCAAGTTTTGGAATTTGTAAAGTCAAACCCCATATACACTTTAATTCCAAACCCAAGAATTTTAAAAGTTAAAGTTCAAACTTTATGGACTTCATTAAATTAATTAAAGTGTCTAATTAAAAGAGTTAATAATTCCATAAAGACATGGTTTAAGTTTAATTAAATTAAGAGTATAGTTTAATTAATAGATTAAACTACCGAGTATTTTAAATGTTTAAAATACACCCTTATACTATTATAATATTAATAGTTAATACTTATATATATATATATATATATATATATATATATATATATATATATATATATATGTATAAGAACAAAGTCAGTCTTACCGTTAGTAGGCCCCATTCATGAAGCCGGTCTATAAGGGGGGTATAAGGTTACTGCCTATAAAATGGCAGTTTAATGGGTGTCCACTCTCACCCACCGCTTCCTTGACCGGTGGAGGGTCGTTAGCCGAACGGGTAGGACAAGGACTATAATTCTCCCTTCATTAAAAGTATTAATGATAAATACTAAGTAACTAAACCTTTTATAAATACCCAATCTTAGTTACTTAGGAAAAAGTGAATAAGGTGCTAATCCATGAAATTACACTTTGTACTTTGTTTAAGTCGGTTAGTGGAGCGTGTGTGGTTAACCGGCACACTAACTCGTATTTAACAAGGTAGGCAAAGGGTAACCTAATGTTTATCATAGTATCTATGGAGCGTGTGTGGTTAACCGGCACATCGATTGAGGGGTAAACACTTAAGGGTACCAAGTAATTTGCATGGTTACTTCACACCTTGTTTTGTGATCCTCGGCATCCCAGTCACAAAACCTGAAGGGCACACTCGAGATTGAAACATGCCATTGAACAGTTCAATGAATCTCAAAGATCTAGGAGTTTCAAAAACCAATTAAAACCTAATAATATATATTTCGTTTTCATGGTGGAATTGGTGAATCGTCATTCGCCTACCTTCAAATATTTTATAGCTTGGATTACGGCATCCCTCTTCCAAGTTATAAAAGTATTGTGTTGGGTCCTAACCTTAATATTTCATATTGGGTGTTATATTAAGGACTTTAAATCAACTATCTTGAGTATCTCCCAAAAGATGTCTGGTTTAGACATTTATGATCTTCCCAAATCTCTTGAAACAAGCTTTCCTAAATGAAGATGATGTCCCATGGAAATCATACTTCTTTCACCTCCTCCAATTATTCTCCCTAACCCACAAGTTCCTGAAAAGTTTAAGGTCACTCAAGCCTTATTGGCAAGCAAAGGTCTATGTGTGATCACATCTTGGAGATGTAGTCACATATTGACAAGCCGGGAGAGTTGGGTGTCAAAGTCTTGAGAAAGTTGGTGGCTCAACTACTTTCTAAGTCACATAGTGAGTTCTTTTGGAACACCTATGAAACAGACTATGACAAGACCCTTAATGATCTTATCTATTTGCTAAGATCAACTTCCTAAAAACTTTATGGACATTGACAATGATGACACTGGGAATCCAAAAAAGCATTCTCTTCCCAATGGAAATGGATCGGCCATAGTCAACTCGGTTGACCAAATGGTAAAGAGAAAAGCTAAGTCTGAGATAGTCCCATTACCAAAGGGTCCATATGTTTATATTGCCAAAGAAAGGGGCATTGGTTGCGAAGCTGCCAAATTTACCTAAGGATGTTAAAGTCAATAAGTTTGACTCTACTTCAGGTAAAGTCCACTATCTAACTCTGCTAAGTTTCTATTATGAGATTCTTGATACATGATGTGACTGGGTCACATGTTGATGTTTTAAGAATCAAAGAAAAGTGAAGAAACTTAAAGAAAGAATATGCTGAATCTGATCGCGTAGATGGATTTCTATCGCATAGTTTGAAGATCGGATTCTTGAGCTACTTCTTAGGAGTTATGATATTTTGCTTAGGAATAGATAACAACAAGTTTTCATATGGATTGTAAGGATAAGTTTTGCCGCAAAGTTTTAAAATAAAAGGTAAATCTTTTGATTTTATTTATTTTAAAGTATCCTTACAATGGCATTTGTGAAAATCTGTGTTGCTTATAAGATTCCATTAAGAGCAAGAGTGGAAATATGAATTTGATTCTTTCATTTGTGGTAGTGTCTAAATTTACCAAATAAGGAGAGATTCTCATCACCCAAGTTTCAGTTGGATAGAAACTTGGAATCATGCAAGTTGTATAGCATGATGAATGAGAACTTTCGAGCATTGGAAAAATTAAGACTAACTACTTGTTCACATGGGCGTGTGAGTAAAGTGAAGGACTAAGGGATCGGGTACACATTCTTGTGCACTGGTCAGAGTCCACCACAAAAGATCGATAAGACTATTCGTCATAATTTACTATAGCTCAGTAAATATGGTTATACTTACAAGCTTAAGTGTAATTCTGAGACATTGGAAAAGGTTCCAATGTATGGCAGAGCGAATAAGAAGAATCAATTTAGGCAGAAAGATAAAAGTTTCTCAAATCTGAAAAGATGGGAGAGTACTTTAGTATCATGTTTTAAGACCATCTTAATGATTTTGAGACCTTTTCACAATTCATCCTCTAAGTGCATTCTGATAGTTAAGAAGAGGAGTTATGAATTATTGAAGTGGTTAAATCAAGAAGATGATTCATACTTCGTTCCAAAAACAATTCTTAGAGTTATACTCTAAGATTATAACTTGAGTGACATGTCTTAAAGAAGGTTTAAAACACTTATCAAATGTAAGAGTAAAAGTTTTCTACTCTTGTACATTTGAAATTGGTAAGTTGTGATGTTTTGGATAAAACAAAGACCAACTAAGGCCAATTGTGTGAAGTGTTTGTCTTGATTAGAATCCACACTATCTCTTGAATATCTGACAAGAAAGTCTTATATGTTAAGAGGACAGTGGGAGTCTTAAAGGTCTTGAAAGTCTCAAGAACAAATCAAGAATAAAACCTGAAGTTCTTCACTAGCACACGACTTGAGGTTTATAACCTATCGTGTTGACATATTCTGTGCCCATTCCAGTTAAAGTTGGCTTTGCATATGAGTTCTTAGAGTTCTCAATTGGTTGCACAACAACTTGGAAGCAATGGCAGGCCCTTGAGCTGCCAGGTGGCAAGAAATTAAGATTGAGTTCAGTCCATATGAGTTTGGATTTGTCATTATCCTTGTCTTGTGACTATGGTTTTGACAATTCACATGGATAAGAACACATACACCATTAAATCTAAGGGTCATAAGGTTTCTCTCCGATTCATGAAAATGATGGTGAGGAAACACTTCCACCAAGTAGATTTGAAGTAGATAGCAATTGTGATATTTGCATTCTCAAAGTCGTTAGTGGAGCTGTGTGGTTAACCGGCACACTAACATGGACTTGTGAGAAGTGGCAAAGGACTAAACAATTGAGACTATGATTACGACATCCCTTTTCATAGTTCTGAAATTGTTTAGACACACCTGTGAGCTATCTAAGATAAGGTGTATGATATTGATAAAGTTTTATCAAAGCAATCTAGTATCAGAAATCTGAACTTTGGTAAGAAAGTCAATAAAGTATTGTTTTTTCTAGAAGTTCAACTGATTTCTGAGTACATGTCAAAGCTAGTGGGAGCATAAGTGTTATGCTAATAATCATCATGTTAGTGGGAGCATGATAATTATGATAAAGGTTGCACGTTAGCAATGTTAATTATAGAAAACAAAAGGTTTCAATTGGGAAAAAGTTGTTTTGCTATAATTAAGGGAGAGGAAATTATACTTCATCTCAAATCTAAAAGCTTAGATTGAGGTTTTAATCGTATTTAGTCAAGTATATATATGAATGTTATGTTGGAATGGCTCAACATAAGAAAATTCTAATATAGGGTCCATTATTTGCGTTCTAAAATTCGATTATGATTACGACATCCCTTTTCATAATCTGAATTATGAGAACTTGGCAAATTGAAATGGAAATATTATAGCAAAAGACTGGTTTAGTCTTTATGTGAGACATCATGAATCGTGTCCCATATGCTTCGGATATAGGATCGATTACATGTGCTATATTCATCCCTTCTAAAATTTTCCAAATGCCTGGAGCATTATGAAGGGAAAAGGTCTAGAATTGGATATGACTAAAATGATTAAGCAATTGTCGAGGACAATCTAAGGTTTACCAAAGATTGGTTGCTCAAGGACAGTTGGAAGTATAATGTTAATTCTGGAAGGACCATATTGACATAATTTGTAAGGAGGCAACTCTTGTTCAGAAGTGATAGTCAAAATGGAATATGGAAATGTTTCAAAGTTAGAAATTATTCAATCTGTGTAAGATTAGGAAACTTAATGAAAGAAGGATGTTTCCAAGGAGTTGATCTCCTTTGGAATGCTCTGTAATGATTGTTGTCAAGTCTTTCTGACTTTGTGCATAATCATTAAGAGGATCAATGCATATAAGTTTAGAATCTAACAGATTTCAGTAAATGGCATGAATTTGGAATTCTTGCATTTGCAGTAAGGATTTGGGACTATGAAAAGAGGATCATTGGAGTTATGTTCAATTGATCTATTTCACAAAGTAAAGATCATAGACAAACATAGTATGCATACTTGGTGTATGGCATGACTAGTGTTTAGAAAACATAGTGTACATGCTTGGAGCATGGGACAACTATTGTTTTAAATTCAAGAATAAAGTTGATAGCTGAAACAGTATACAATGAATAATGTGTAATAATATGGTGATAAATAAAAGGTGTTTTATTTATGTTCATAGGTTTTGATACCATATTCGATTCAATTATTCTTGTGTTTCATTTTGCATGTTTTGACTTCCAGAATAAACTAGGTCATTGTTCTGGATGACTAAGTTATTCAAACCATCCACAGTCGGTCATATGTTGGAAGTAGATATGAATTAAGACTGTCATGGGTTGGCTTGTAGAGGTCTAAGATGTTGGACAAAGGGCTACAACACTCATGAGTGCTCATAAGTTCTGAGTATTGGATTCAACCCGCGCTCATTGGAATCACTTCATGGATTTTATCACGAGTGATCATGAGACGATAATATCTTATATTCTTCAAACCTAGAGATATGAGTTGTTACTATGAGTTGGTTATACATTGATTGCACGAAAACGCATTGGTAACTCGATGTTATAAAACGTGCCTTTGTGTATGATTCAACAAGTAGTAGAACAAGCCATATGAGTCGAAGTTTATCCATTCCTTTTACCTTCGGGATAAAAGCGATATCTGTGGGCCCCTCGATGATTTGGTGATGACAAACGTAAGTGCTCGGCAGGGCCTGGACTGATTTGATTTGTTCAATTAGTCAGTTGTCATAAATCGGAAATCGGGAAACAACAAATGGACAGAGAGAATGATTATAATCCATGTCTCAGTCCATATGATATCTAGAATGGAGGAATATATGATCCCTTATCTAATGGACATGTCATTTGATTTGTTCAGAGTTTGACAGCGGCTTTAAGAGCTACGATTGCTAGTCGGGATCTTGGAGTCATACTTGAATAATAGTTTTAGACTTATCCAAGTGGGAGACTGTTGGATTAGGTGTCTAAGCCCATAACTATTATTGGTATGTATTCGACCCGAGAGTAGCATGGTCCATTTGGGTTGCATATCATCAGGACAATTTGTTAGTATGGACTTTTGAGAGAAGGTTATTTATGGTTTATTAATATATTATAAGTAATAAAATATTAATATGAAATCATATGTTTTAATTAGTAGTGATCAAGAATTAATTTGGAATTAATTTAGTGGTCGAAAGAGACTAATTAAATCTATGGGGACTAATTATGATAATTAGTTGTATTTATATGTGTTGGGCTTATGATCCATGTTGGACCAAGTTTATGTATGGATACATAAAGAATTGGGCCACATGAACCATGGATCATAAAACCCATGGGTATGGATTTGGGTTATATCCATGACCCTAGAAATCCCACATATAAATAGATACTTCATTGCCCAAAATCGCCATTTGTATCTTTTTAGAGTTCATGGTGTCTTTTGTGTGCATGGAATTCTCTCTCAAGTTCATCCTTTGTCCATGGTGTGTTGTGATTCCATTTGAGGCTTCCACACTATTGGGGCTAAGCTCTTTAAGGCCAAATACACCAAGAATTCAAGCTCCATCAAAAGGTATGTCATGCTAACTAGTATATTATAATTTTATGTTAAATGCATGCTAGTTGTAAGATTAATACCTTGGAAACCATTTGCATGTATAATTAGTGAAAACATAGATCCAAGGTATTTAGGGTTGTATGTGCACCATAGGATGTTGTAGTATACCAAAACCCAACAAGATTTAAGGTCTGGATACCATCAGGTCAGAGTACGGGAGGAGGACGTGGAGAAGACCGCATTCTAGACTCGTTATAGACATTACGAGTTCGTGGTGATGTCGTTTGGACTCACCAACGCGCCAGCTATATTTATGGACATGATGAATTGGGTATGCAGACCGATGCTCGACCGCTCAGTCATTGTGTTTATAGATGACTTCTTGGTGTATTCCAAGACCCGAGAGCAGCATGAGGAGCATCTTCGGGAACTATTGGGAGTTTTGAGGCGAGAACGGATTTATGCCAAGTTATCGAAGTGTGAGTTTTGGTTACGAGAGGTTCAGTTCCTTAAACATCTCGTTAATCAGGAGGGGATTTTGGTCGATCCGGCCAAAATCGAGGTGGTTATGCAGTGGGAGGTTCCGAAATCTCCCGCGGATATCAGGAGCTTCTTGGGATTGGTTGGGTACTACCGGAGATTCATACAGTATTTCTCCAAGATTGCAGTACCCCTCACTTGTCTGACGAGGAAGGGGGTGGATTTCCGGTAAGGCCCCGAGCAGCAGAGGGCATTTTAGACCCTCAGACAACGATTTTGTGAGGCTCCAGTCTTGACTCTCCCGGAGGGAGTTGAGGATTTTGTGGTGTTCTGTGATGCATCCATCACGGGAATGGGAGCGGTCCTCATGCAGAGAGGACGGGTGATAGCCTACACGTCACGACAGTTGAAGCCGCACGAGACGAGATACCCTACTCATGATCTGGAGTTGGGAGCGGTGGTATTCGCTCTCAAGATTTGGAGACATTACCTCTACGGGGTCCGTTGTACCATACACACGGACCACAAGAGTCTAAGGAACATCATGGATCAGCCGAACCTGAACATGAGACAGCGCATGTGGCTTGACGTGGTCAAGGATTATGATTGCGAGATCCTTTACCATCTTGGTAAAGCGAACGTGGTTACGGACGCTCTGAGCCGCAAGTCAGCTGGATCTTCTACTCCAGCGACATGTATGAGGATTGTTGGGTTTTGAGCATTGTAACACTCCTATGGTGTACATGCAACCCTAGAAACCTTGGATCTATGTTTGACTAAGATACATGCAAAATGATTTTTCCAAGGTTCATAATAACTTGCAATACAAAATTCAAGTATAATAACATACCTTTTAGAAGCTTGGATTCCTTGATGACTTTGTGAGCCTAGCACCCCAAATGTGATGCCTCAAATGCTTCACACAACACCACAATTCTTGGAATAACCTTGAGAGAATTACACTATACTCAAAAATTGGCTAGCCCTCTAACTTGCTTGTAGTAGTGCAATTTTGATAGACATGGAGCCTTTATATAGTTGTGACACAATTAGGGTTACACCATGTAAACCCTAATTGTCATGGCTTTCCATATTCCATGATCCATGGGTTTGTAACCCCCATGGACTATCCATGGAGCACTTTATGGGTTTTAACCCAATCCATACAAACCATGGATCATTAGCCAACTATACAAGAATAGATTATTTACATAATCAACCCCGTATATTTAATTAGTCTCTTTTTGATCACTTAATTAATTCAAGATTAATTCTTTGATCAATACTAATTAAATAATATTATTAATATATTAGTACTTATAATATATTAATAAACCTTAAGTTTCCTTTCTCTCATTTTGGTCTATCCAATTATTGCAATGCCATGCAACCCAAATGGACCATGCCGGGTCGGGTCAAGTACATACCAAATATAGTTATGGACTTAGACACTATATCCAACAGTCTTCCACTTGGATAAGTCTAATAACTATAGTTGCAAATATGACTTCAGAATCCGACTAACAATCATATCTCTTTCAAAGTCTCTTGGAACTAAGATGATGATGATGATGATGATACACCATTTAAGATAAGTGATCATATAATCCTCTGCTCTCAAGATATCAATTAGACAAATACATGGAACAATGTCGTACTTATTGTCCAACAGTTGTTTCTCGATCTCTGATCTGTTTGACATAGAACTAAATTGAACACATCAATTAGGTTCTGACCGGGCCCGGTACATAGGTCAAAACAAAATCATCGAGGGGCCCAGATATCGCTTCTAATCCTAGAAGGAACAGATAAACTTCGACTCATATGCTTGTACTAACTACTTATTGAATTATGCACAAAAGCATGTTTTATAACATCGAGTTACCAATGCGTTTTCGTACAATCAATGTATAACCAATTCATAGTCAACAACTCATATCTCTAGGTTTGAAGATTTATATGATATTACCGTCTCACGATCACTCGAGATAAATTCCATGAAGTGATACAAGTGAGCGTGGGTTGAGTCCAATACTCAGAACTTATGAACACTCATCAATGTTGCAGCAACCATTGCTATGTCTAATACACCTTAGACAGTCTACAAACCCAATTCATGACAGTCTTAATTCAATACCTACTTCCAAAGTATGACTGACTGTGGAGAGTTTGAATAATATAATTATCCTGGAAGTCAAAACATGCAAAATTGAAACAATAGTAAACGATTAACATAAGATAGTAACACTTTACTCATAAATAAGTAACAACTTTTATTTAATCATCAAATGTCAATTACATTTTACAAGTTTCACAAAACCATCTAATTATTAAAACTAATATCATCCTTCAGCCCGATGCGCCTCGCATGCTATAAATGCTTAACCCTAGTCAGTCCCTTCGTGAGGGGATCTGCTGGGTTCTCATCTGATGATACCCTCTTAGCCACGAGGAGTCCTTCTTCTATACGATGTCTAATGAAATGGTATTTTTTGTCAATGTGTCTGGATCTCCCGTGATCCCTTGGTTCCTTCGCTAAGGCAACCACACTTTTGCTGCCACATAAAATTTCCATTGTCTCTTTTATAGCTGGTACAACTCCAAGGTCTCCCATGAAGTTCTTTAGCCATATCGCCTCCTTTGCTGCCTCGCTTGCTGCTATATACTCTGATTCGCAAGTTAAATACGCTACCATATCCTGCTTGGAACTTTTCCAAGTAATTGCTCCTCCATTCAGGATAAAGACCCAGCCTGACTGAGAGCGGAAATTATCACTATCAGTCTGAAAGCTAGCATCGCTATACCCTACCACTCTCAAGTCATCACTGCCACCAAGGGTAAGGACCCAATCCTTAGTCCTTCGCAGATACTTGAGAATGTTCTTTACTGCAGTCCAGTGAGCCTTGCCAGGGTTCCCTTGATATCTACTGGCCATGCTCAAGGCAAAGGCCACATCAGGGCGAGTACAAGTCATAACATACATAATTGAGCTCACAGCGGAAGCATATGGTACATGACTCATCTCAGCTATCTCAGCCTCTGTACTCGGACTCTGAGTATTACTCAGTTTGTCATTACTCTGGATTAGTAATTCCCCTTTCTTGGAATCCTGCATACTAAACCTCTTCAGTACCTTATCCAAGTAAGTACTCTGACTAAGTCTAATTAGTCTCTTACTCCAGTCTCTCAATATCCTTATCCCTAGGATATAGGCAGCTTCCCCAAGGTCCTTCATAGCGAAACACTTCGCAAGCCAGGACTTAATCTCCTGCAAGGTTGGGATGTCATTTCCTATGAGTAGTATGTCATCCACATACAACACCAAGAAGCTAACTATACTCCCACTAGCCCTAACATATACACATGACTCATCCTCACTCCTCGAAAAGCCAAACTCTTTGACTTTCTCATCGAAGCAAAGATTCCATCTGCGAGGTGCTTGTTTCAACCCATAGATGGATTTCTCAAGCTTACACACCTTATTAGGGTTCTCTGTACTGACAAAACCCTCTGGCTGACTCATGTAAACATCCTCAGCCAACTTTCCATTAAGGAAAGCGGTATTGACATCCATTTGTCATATTTCATAGTCATGAAATGCAGCAATGGCTAACATAACCCTAATAGACTTAATCTTTGATACTGGTGAAAAGGTCTCATCATAATCAACTCCCGGAGTTTGAGAATAGCCCTTTGCAACCAGTCGTGCCTTATAAGTGTGTACATTACCATCCATGTCTGTCTTCTTCTTGAAGATCCATTTGCACCCGACTGTCTTACGACCTGGTACATTGTCAACAAGTTCCAAACTTGATTGTCATACATGGACTGTATCTCGCTGTCCATAGCCTATTTCCATTTAGCAGCCTCAGGGCCTGTCATGGCTTCCGTGTAGCTGTTAGGTTCATCCAGACCTACCCGTGTACTATCACCGATAAGTGTATCACCTTCTGCAGTAATATGGAACCCATAGTAATGCTCAGGTGCATTCCTAACTCTCGTGGAACGCCTCAGGGGTATGGGCTCATCTATCGGATCAACAGGAGTTTCCTCCTTAGGTTGGTTGCTAGTGTTTGAGGTTCCTTCACCGCTTCACTCTTGAAGCTCTTCAAGGTCAATTTGCCTCCCACTGTCTCCTTGGCCTATAAATTCTCTCTCACGAAAGAATCCTCTCCTTGCCACAAAGATGTCACACCCCCAAACCAAGGATGGCGGAAACGTCCGGGGGTGGAGGACTTCATGTAAAGTATCACAACAACGAGTATAATAGTGCTCAAAGTAAATACAACCATCATAAATATAATTGAAAAGGTTACACCATAGTATATGTTTACATGTTTCAAAATCAATTACATTATGATGACAAAATGAACTATTTGACGATTTATCGTCCCATCCTCAAAATGCTGTTGGTTTTCCTGTTTCACTGATTTCCTGAGAATACAAGTAGTTTTGAAAAAGTGTCAACAATTAAGTTGGTGAGTTCATAAGAGTTTTGTTTGAGGAAGAAACCGTTGTTCTTGTAAAAGCGATAGAGTTTGATTTCCAGAAAATCCAATATTTTCTTAGTTAAGTGCGAAAAGAATGTTCCTATGTTATGTGATAATGAACCCTAGAAAGACCCGTAGATTCCTTCTATAATCGTCCAGCGTATATAAGTTATATAAAATTTAAGTTAAATAAACCATTGAATATAATGGGTCTGCCCTAGGTCTACAACCAAACAAGGAACAGGAGATAAGGCGGGCCCACCAATTCTAAGTCGATTGTGACTAGATTCTTATATAACTCTAACATATACACTTAGCAATTATAGCTGAAATCTAACAATTCTAGATGAAGTAGTTTTAATAGAGATGTGTTTCCAAAGAAAATCCAATATTTTCCTTAAAGAGTGAATCGTAAGTTTCTATATTAATAAATAGTGCATCCTAGAATTTCCTATAGTTTCCTTCTATAATCTCTAAGTGTATATAAGTTATATAAAATTTAAGTTAAATAGGCTGTCGAATGTAATGGGTCTACCCTAGGCCCACAACCAAACAAGGAACAGGAAATAAAGCGGACCCACCAATTCTAGGTCGATCATGACTAAATTCTATATAACTCTAGCATATACACTTAGTAATTATGGCTGAAAACTAACAATGCTAGATAGAATGTAGTCTTAAAAACCAAAGACCGAGACTATGCTTATCATAATTCATCAAGTAGTGGTAGTGGACATAAACTATACATATCATAATTCACCAAATAGTGGTAGTGATAGTGATCATGAATTATGCATATTATAGTTTATCAAATAGTAGTAGTGGTAGTGAACATAAACTATACATATCATAATTCACCAAATAGTGGTAGTGATAGTGAACCTGAATTATGCATATTATAGTTTATCAAATGGTGGTAGTGGTAGTGAACCTAAACTATACCTATTATAGTTCTAGTGTGTTTGTTTGTGATGTATAAAGACCCTTTTCTATGTGAGTCGAATGTATAGCAAAATATAACTATGTGTTATCATGCCTTATTTTTGTACTAATGGTAATAATGGAGGATTCTTACAATTCAGTGAGTATTTTCTGTTATATAATTATACCACAACAAGAAACACATGTAAAATATGAAATCTTCGAATATTAACACTTTGCTCAACACGTTACAAAGTGTGATGAAAGTTATAAGCTGTTATCTAGATTTTTACTTTTCTACACTGTTTTAGAAAAATCCTAGAAAAATCATACGAAGTCAAAAACTGATTTCCGTAAATTCTGAGAGTTCACAAAATATGTCTAGTTTATTCATAATTTTTATTATGATTTTTAGAAGTCTTTAACTTGTGTTAAAATGTTCATATTCACAGACTGGTTCGAATTTGTTTCTGAAATGAAAGACAATTTTGTAAAAATCACCATAAATCGTAGAAAAATCGTATGGAGATGTGCGAATAGTCATTTTAAAGGTATGAACCTGAACTATTTGCACCTAATACAGTTTTGAAAACTAAAATATTTAAGTTGACCAAAACAGTCCGTGAATGGAGTTGAACTTTTCTGATGAAGGCTGTTAAATGAGTTTAGTTGTGTTCTTGGTGTTTTAACTTGTATTCCCCCCCTTAAAACTTAAGAAAAACATGAAAAGATAGGGGTATGAACTCACCTTATGTGTTCTTAGAGGATGGATGATGGAGTAAAGAAGTGTTCAACTCAAGAACACTTGGGAGATGCTTGAAGATTTGAAGATCTAACAACAAATATGACAATATTTGTGTAAGTAATCTATGATTTGGATGAAGGATAGTAGAATATCTAAGTGTAGGAGTAAGATACTTACCAAATGTAGAAGGAAAGCTTGGAGACAAGCCTTGAATCTCGAAATCTAGAGAGAGGAAGTGAGAGAGAATGAAGTTTTTCACTTGGAGGAAAATGAGAGTAATGTGAGGGGAGAGGAAGGTTTTCCAGCTCTTGACCAAGTGTGTGGCTGAAAAATGGTGGGAAAAGTACTATGAAATGACTAGGTATGGTGGGAGGGACAAGGGGTTGTACTATGGAGGTATGGGGAGGTTGCTTGTGTCATACACTAAAGCAAAGTCAACACTCCACCAATAATATCCCACCCACTCTTCTTGGATAAGGATTATGCCCCAAAACGTGATTAATTAGGAAATAAGGGGTTTTATATATTAAAATATGATTTTGGGTGAAAATCCCGTGTTAAAATCTCGAAAAACAGGCTCAAAACGCTAAAAATATTGGGAACCGGGTAAAAACTGTCAAAATCCGAAGTTCTGGCCGAGGATGCGAAGGTTCGGCTCCTTAGGAGCTTAGAACCGAAGGCGAGGCTCGGTAGTGCATGGGAACCGAGAGTGGAGGTTCGGCTGCGTGGGTCGCTTCTCGGACCGAAGGTCAAGCCCTCTCGGGCCGAAGGTGGGAAGGGAAGAGTCTCGGTGCGGATTTGTCAGAGGACCGAAATAGACCGACCGTTCGGTCCATTTCGGTTGATAGGGTTTCGGTTCTCAGGAGGTTCGGCTCCTAAGAGGTTCGGCTCCTAAGAGGAGTTTCGGTTCCTAAGAGGAGTTTCGGCTCCTTAAGGCTGTTTTTCGCGTAGACTTCCGTTTTCGAGCGGTTTTCGACTAAATTAAGGGTCGGGATGCCCCGAGTGATTTTAAGAAGTTGAGAGAGATTTGGGAGAGATTTGACATACTTGGAGAGATTTGACATACAGAGAGAGATTTAGGAGAGATTTCACATTCTTGGAGAGATTTGACATACAGAGAGAGATTTGGGAGAGATTTCACATTCTTGGAGAGATTTGGGAGAGATTTCACCTTCTTGGAGAGATTTCTCATTCAGAGAGATATTTGGGAGAGATTTCACATACTTGGAGAGATTTGGGAGAGATTTGACATTCTTGGAGAGATTTCTCATACAAAGAGAGATTTGGGAGAGATTTGACATTCTTGGAGAGATTTCTCATACAAAGAGAGATTTGGGAGAGATTCCACATACTTGGAGAGATTTGGGAGAGATTTGACATTCTTGGAGAGATTTCTCATACAGAGAGAGATTTGGGAGAGATTTGACATACTTGGAGAGATTTGTCTTACTTAGAGAGTTTTGGGAGAGTTAGAGTGGAAGAGATTGGGAGAGACTTCTTTTGTGACCCTTTTGAGTGTTTGGCTCCGTAATTCAAGGTTTGTAAACCTCGTTAAGTCTTGTTATGATTGTTATATGCCCCCGAGGGTTAAGGAATAATGTTTTATCGAGTAGATTCATCACTTACCCTGATTAGGGTTTAGAATTTCCGAACACGTGAAAACTCTAAGTGATACTTTATATTAAGATTGCGAGTAGGTACAATAAGATTCATGATGGAAACCCTAATATACAAGGGTTAGATGAGTTGACCGGTTTGGCTTGTTGACTTTAGTTGACTTTGACTTGGCAAAAAATTTATGGTTATCATAAAAGACCACATTCTTAATGGGTCTGTAGAAGAGGTAACCAAAGGATTTCTGTGGGTAGCCGATGAAAATACATCTCTCGCTTCGAGGTTCGAGCTTGTCGTGAGACTCGCGCCTCACGAAAGCCTCGCAACCCCAAATCTTGATGTGGTCCAAGTTGGGAACTTTCCCAGTCCACATCTCATGAGGTGTTTTAGCAACCTTCTTTGTAGGGACTAGATTAAGGACGTGGGTAGCAGTCTCTAAGGCATACCCCCAGAATGAGATTGGTAACGAAGCTCGACTCATCATGGAACGAACCATGTCCAATAAGGTTCGATTGCGCCTCTCAGCTACACCATTCAGCTGTGGTGTCCTAGGAGGTGTCAATTGTGAGACAATCCCACATTCCTTAAGATAGTCAAGGAACTCGATACTAAGATACTCTCCTCCTTGATTGGATCGAAGCATCTTGATGTTCCTGCCTAGTTGATTCTCCACTTCCTGCTTAAACTCTTTGAATTTCTCAAAGGTCTCTGACTTATGCTTGATTAAATAGATATATCCATATCTATTATAATCATCAGTAAAAGTCACATAATACCGATTAGCATCCCTTGTGGCAATCTTGAAGGGTCCACACACATCAGTGTGTATGAGGTCCAACAAACCCTCACCCCTCTCACAAGTACCAGTGAAGGGTGACTTTGTCATTTTTCCAAGTAAACAAGACTCGCAACTATCATCCTACTTTAGGTCAAATGATTCCAAAACTCCAGCCTTTTGGAGTTGGCCTATGCGCTTCTTATTGACATGTCCAAGAAGACAATGCTACAAGGATGCTTTGTCTAAGCTATTTGAAGAATCAATACACAACACATTATTTCCTATATTATCTACAACATTCATAGCTTCATATACACCATCACAAGGTAATGCTTTAAAGTAAAATAAATCATTGTAATAAACATTAATAGCGCCATTATCATTATCAAATGAAAAGGAAAACCCTTGTTTGTACAAGCCATGAAAGGAAATAATATTTCTCGCCATTTCAGACGAGTAACAACATTTATTCAAATCTAACATTATCCCATTATTAAGCAATAAAGAATAAACTCCTATCTTGGTAACATGTGATGCTTTCCTATTCCCCATGATTAAGTTTATCTTCCCGTGCTCCACTTTCTCACTTCTTCTTAGGCCCTGCAAATCAGTACAAATGTGAATACCACAACCTGTATCAAGCACCCAAGAGTTAGTTTTCAATGAGTTATTAGACAATATAGTGTAAATACCTGCATGGGAGGGTTTAACTTTCCCATCCTTTACATCCTGCAAGTATTTGGGGCAGCTTCGTTTCCAGTGCCCCTTTTCCTGGCAGTAGAAGCATTGTGCTTCCTTTGGGTTTGAAGAAGGAGGAATGGAACCTTTCTTGGTTCCACTTGAAGAGGAGCCATCAAGAGACTTTCCCTTGATACCCTTCAATGGGATCTTTCTCTTCTTCCCCTTTCCCTGCCCAATTGCCAAGACAGAGGCAGTAGTACGAGTAGGAGTAACAACTGATTTAAGACCACTTTCAGCGGTCCTTAAAAGTCCTTGAAGTTTACTTAGTCTGACTTCCTCCTTGTTCATATGATAAGTCATACGAAACTGATCATAACTTGGAGGTAAGGAATGGAGAATGATTTCAATCGCCATGTCCTCAGGAAAGTCCACATTAAGCTTCAATAACTGGTCCACGAACCTTTGCATTTTCTGCAAGTGACTGGTGAGGGATTCTCCCTCTTTCATTCTAGCTGTTATCATGGAGGAAATGATTTCATACCTCTCCTGATGAGCACTCTGATGGTACCTATCCATCAGATCCTAGTGCATCTCAAAAGGGTAGAAATCTTCATACGATTTCTGGAGTTCTGCTGTCATTGTGGCCAACATGATGCAAGACACCTTAGTGGCATCTTTCTCATGGGTAGTGTACTCAGCAATCTCCTCAGGTGTAGCAGTTGACTCATCGATAACCTTTAGCTCCTTATCAAGGACATACTCTTTTCCCTCATAGCGAGTAATCATTCTGATGTTCCTAATCCATTCATTGAAATTTGAACCATCAAAAGTGATTTTCCCACACAAGTTCATTAGGGAAAAGGAGCCTGTAGGGTTTGAGCCAGTAGCAGTGTTGGAAGACATCTGAAAAGAAAGAAAGACAAGTTTTATTAGATAAAGAGTCCTTAATAAGTCACCCAAATGAAGTATTAAGGCTAGGACCCACCAAACTATTTATAGTTGGAAGAGGGATGTCGTAATCCAAGCTATAAAATATTTGAAGGCAGGTGAATGACGATTTACCAATTTCCACCACGAAAACAAAATAAATTATTAAGTTTTATTGGATTTGAAATTCATAGATCTTTTGAGATACATTGAACTTTCAATGGCAAGTTTGAATCTCGATTGTTCCCTCTTAAGTTTGTGACTGGGATGCCGAGGATCATAAACAAGATGTGAATAACCATGCAAATTGACTTGGTACCCTTAACTTTTTATCACCTAATCGACGTGCCGGTTAACCACACGCGCTCCACCGATCTATGATAAAATTAAGTTACCCTTTGTCACTCTTACTAGTCCTTGTTAGTGTGCCGGTTAACCACAGGCGCTCCACTAATGACTTGGTAAGGTACAAAGTGTAATTTCATGGGTTAGCACCTATTTCACATTTTCCTAAAGTAACTAAGATTGGAAATTATTAAAGTGTAGTTACTTTATAATTTCATTATACTTTTAATAAAGATTAAAAGTCCTTGTCCTACCCATTCGGCTAACGACCCTCCACCAGTCAAGGAAGCGGTGGGTGAGAGTGGACACCCATTAAGCTGCCATTTTATAGGCAACAACCTTATACCCCCTTATAGACCGGCTTCGTGAATGAGGCCTACTAACGGTAAGACTGACTTATTCTTATACATATCTATATATTTAAACTTTTAATATAATAATAGTATAAGGGTTGAATTTTAAACTTTTAAAATTCTAGGGTTTAATTTGGAAATTAAAGTATTAGGGTGTAAGACTTTACAAATTCCAAAACTTGAGGGCAAGTATTGAAACTATTCAAGACCTTTCATTTCATAACTTATGAGCTTAATGGTTCATTAAAATGAAGACTCTTCATTTTTATGTAACCTCTTATTCTTTAATGACACTTTTAAAGAAGTGACTTTTGGTTATCCATAACTTGAGGACAAGTTATGGATTCCATCATTAGCCATTAAGATCAAGAATCATACTTACAAGCAAGTTACACATAATTCCTATGATCTTCTAAAACTCATAAGAACATGAACATTCATATCAAAATTTCAAGAATCGTATTAACACATATAAAACATGGAATTTTGATATTAGCCATTGTAAATGGATTAGCATAAGCATTACACCATCTAAAACAAGTTTTATAACACCAAAACAGTTTAGGGTAATGTTTCTAGTCCATTTCCAGCAGCAAAAATCGAAAATCTGCACTCTGCCTGGCCAACTCGTCGAGTGTAAGAACTGACTCGCCAAGTTGGTTAAAGATACGCTTGGACTCGTCGAGTCCCTCTATGAACTCGACGAGTCCCCTGTGTAGACAGCAATAATTTCGATTTTTTCAGCTATTTTGCATCAAGTATCAAACAAACAAGCCTAGGCTCTGATACCACTGTTGGGTTTTGAGCATTCTAACACTCCTATGGTGTACATGCAACCCTAGAAACCTTGGATCTATGTTTGACTAAGATACATGCAAAATGATTTTTCCAAGGTTCATAATAACTTGCAATACAAAATTCAAGTAGAATAACATACCTTTTAGAAGCTTGGATTCATTGATGACTTTGTGAGCCTAGCACCCCAAATGTGATGCCTCAAATGCTTCATACAACACCACAATTCTTGGAATAACCTTGAGAGAATTACACTATACTCAAAAATTGGCCAGCTAGTGCAATTTTGCTAGACATGGAGCCTTTATATAGTTGTGACACAATTAGGGTTACACCATGTAAACCCTAATTTTCATGGCTTTCCATATTCCATGATCCATGGGTTTGTAACCCCCATGGACTATCCATGGAGCACCTTATGGGTTTTAACCCAATCTATACAAACCATGGATCATTAGCCCACTATACAAGAATAGATTATTTACATAATCAACCTCATATATTTAATTAGTCTCTTTTTGATCACTTAATTAATTCAAGATTAATTCTTTGATCAATACTAATTAAATAATATTATTAATATATTAGTACTTATAATATATTAATAAACCTTAAGTTTCCTTTCTCTCATTTTGGTCTATCCAATTATTGCAATGCCATGCAACCCAAATGGACCATGCCGGGTCGGGTCAAGTACATACCAAATATAGTTATGGACTTAGACACTATATCCAACAAGGATATCAGTGGATTCTCCACTGGTGAGTTTGATTAGGGAAGCTCAGGCTGAGGGTATGCGACAAGAGAATTAGAAGCTTGAGCGGATTAGGGGTGAGAACACCTAGTTTGTGTAGGATAGCTGGGGATTGTTAACCCGTTGCAGTTAGGTATGGGTTCCGATGTCTGGTGGGGTCAGACAGCTTATTATGGAAGAGGCTCATAAGTCTCGCTTCTCAATTCACCCGGGGCCACCCAGATGTACCAGGATTTGCGATTAAGTTACTGGTGGCCGTGCATGAAGCGAGAAATCGCTTGGTAAGTGGAGAGGTGCTTGACCTACAGGATGGTCAAGGCCGAGCACCAGAGGCCGCATGGAAAGATGCAACCTCTAGAGATTCCCAAATGGATATGGGAGTAGATCACGATCGACTTCATCACCAAATTTCCGAGAATGGTAAAGGGGTTCGACGCCATATGGTTCATTGTGGATCGATTGACAAAGAGTGCCCATTTTCTATCCATTCGGGAGAGCTCATCAGCCGAGAAGCTGGCCGATGTGTATATACGCGAGATTATCGCTCGTCATGGGGTTCTGGTCTCTATCGTTTCAGACCGTGATGTTCGGTTTACCTCCCATTTCTGGCAGAAGTTCCACGAGGAACTGGGCACACGACTGCACTTCAGTACAACCTATCATCTGCACACATACGACCAGAGTGAGTGGACCATACAGACTCTCGAGGATATGCTGAGAGCCTGTGTTATTGACTTCGGTGGGAGCTGGGACTCCTACCTACCCTTTGCAGAGTTCTCCTACAACAACAGCTTTCATTCTAGTATTGGTGCTCCACCATATGAGCTGTTGTATGGAAAGAGATGCTTTACCCCAGTCTGTTGGGGAGAGGTTGGTCATAGGGTGATGGGTCGGACCGAGGTAGTCCTGCAAACTACCGATATGATTCAGCAGATCAGACAGCGGTTGCAGACCGCACAGAGTCGGCAGAAGAATTACTCCGACCCACGTCGATCTGAGTTGGAGTTTCAGGTCGGTGACATGGTACTCCTGAAGGTCTCACCATGGAAGGGTGTGATTCGCTTCAGGAAGAGGGGGAAGTTGGATCCCCGATACATCGGGCCATTCAAGATCATTGCCAGGGTAGGCAAAGTGACGTATAGACTGGATCTCCCAGAGAAGCTCAGTCAGATTCACAACACTTTCCATGTCTCGCAGTTGTGGAAGTGCATATTGAATGAGGAGGCACTAGTGTCGTTAGATGATATTCAGGTCGTTGAGCACCTGAATTACGTGGAGAGACCAGTGGCTATTCTAGAGAGGAAAGTGAAGGTTCTACGAAATAAGGAAGTACCCTTGGTAAAGGTACAATGGGAGCATCGGAGGGGATCTGAGTGGACTTGGGATCCGGAAGCAGAGATGCGGGAGCATTATCCAGAGTTATTCACCGCAGCAGACTTCAAGGACGAAGTCTAGTTCAAGTGGGGGAGAATTGTAACACCCCGACTCCCAGGTATAAAATTTAAAGCTTATATTCACATTCTTAGACCTAATCGATGAGTTGGATGCCCCAAGTCGTCGTGTAGAAGCAGATCAGGCCGCGTGATTTATGAGGTCTACTCGACGAGTTGGAGGATCCCAACTCGATGAGTAGGAGCTGGAAAATGAAACCTTAATTTCCAGGGTTTTACTGTAACACCCAAAAATTCAAGCCAATTTAAAACTTTTTAAACAACCCAAAAACCATTAGTTATTACAAACTTGTTTTCAAAATGTAGAATATCAGAGTATCCCAGAAACATAGTCATAAAAAGTGAGGAGCTGTACGATCACGCCTTTGCCCTGCCACGATCCTCTGATGCACCTGAAACAATAAACTGAAACTGTAAGCCCGAAAGCTTAGTGAGTTACCCCCAAAATACCTATACACATACAGTCCACATAACCATGTCAGCAATAACATATCATAACAAACTGAACAGAACAGTACATAACGGGTCCACAGCCCTACAGACTGTAATACCCACGAGCCCACAGTACGAGTCTCCTTTAGCCCGTAACTGGAATGCTCCCGAGCCCACAGTACGAGTCTCCCTTAGCCCGTAACTGGAATGCTCCTAGGGTTTGTTGGCTACCGCACGAAGCAGTACAACCTCAACCCATCCCATATAACAAACACATAACATAACCACTGAGCATGCAATAATCACATAACATCACAGGTAGTCCTACAGATCCACCTAACTGGCATAACCACTAGCATGCAACACTAACTCGTACTCAACCTCTAACACTGCTAGGATAATATATCCAATGGGCCGGCCTTGGTGCCTTAGACCCCTTAGTATAGTGAGGATAACTCACCTGGCACTGCTGAAGTCCCGCAGGTAAAGCTCCCGCTGCTGGTTGACAGATTCCCGAACTGTCAACATCAAACAATACCCAATTAATAATTGGGTCCCAAGCCCAAGGTCCAACTCACACTACAAAAGCCCAAAAGTAAAATAATAGGCCAAAGCCCAACATATGGCCCAATTTTCCAAATTGGGCCCAGACCTTTACATGGTCTTTCCTTAAGGCCCATTCAATTATTCCAATCCAATTCCCATGGCCCAATATCACATAATCATAAAGGCCTAAAAATGGTCCATTTATGGCCCAATTTTCCAAATTGGGCCCAAGTCCTCACATAGGCCTTATCCTAAAGCCCATCTAATTACTCTGGTCCATTAACTTGTTCTTGGATGGTCCATCAATAGTCCAATTGCCAAAGCCCAATAGGAAGGCCCAATTCACAGCCCGAGTGAGATTAGCGCTTTCACATGAAATGATGATTAGGGTTAAGTGTTTCTTACTTAACCCCTAAAGGACTTAATCCATTAAGTCCGTTATTGCTAAGTTAGTTTGCCAATGATTATTAATTATTATTTTAAGTTTAATAATTAATTCTCGTGTGTGTGTCCCAAACAATTTCCACAATTAGAGTTTCATGGCATTACGGTTTTCCAAACCCTAATTAGGGTTTCTAACCCATATTAACCCAATAGGCCCAATAGCTAAGTCCTTAAGCCCATTAGGGTTTCCACTAGGCCCATCAGTCTCATGTTTGGGCTTTTAGGTCCAATAGGGCTTTATTGGGCCCATTAGGGCTTACAAGGCCCATTAGGGTTTTAGTCATTTGTCCAAACATCCAAAAAGCAATTCCAACACAACTAAGCACACCGCCACCCGACACGGCGGCCGGTGGCGGCAGCCACCACCTCACGGTGGTGGTTTCGAATTTCTTTCTCATTATTCCATTTTTTTTCAATTTACAATGGAAATACCAAAAGCAACACACACACACTAAATACACCCACCCATGGTGGTTCATGGTGGCAGCCACCACCTCACGGTGGTGGCAGTGGCGGTTCTCTTCGGATCTCCGTGAGCAAATTAACGCACATAACATCAGAACACGCATGTCCATCGCCGGAAACGCAATAGTCTCAGACAGAAATGGAGAAGGACCGGACATAAATGGAGAAGGACATCAGCGTCGTAGCACCGGACAGAAATGGAGAAGGACAAGAAGGCTACGGTGGGGAGGTGGTCGTCCGACATCCGAACAACAGTAGCGACTAGGCTGTCCTGAACCTCCAACGCTCGAATCTGGACATCGACTTCGTAGCTCACACTTCTCTGCTCACAGCGCCCAAAGCCCAGTCTCGATGGTTCCTGTCGTTCATCGTGTCGCCGACAGCAAATGGCGACCTGGTCCGATCTGAAAACGAGAAGAAGAGAGGTGGTGCTTCAATGGCGATTTGGTGAAGCTTAGCTCCCATTACCAGCCGATCTTCTATGTTGCCGGTGACAAGGCCACCTGATGGTGTTAGGTGGTCGGTTAACGAATGAGGTGGACGGAGGCGACGGCTGGAGGAGGGTAGGAGATGAAGGTGGCGGCTGGAAAGATGTTTCTTAGGGTTAGGGTTTGGGCAGGGGTGACGGGTTATATACCCCCGATCCCCACAAACTTAATTCCATAATGTCACCCATGGTCCCTCCCCTTGACATTTCTTTCAAAATAAGGCCAATATTTACCTTTTAAACCCAGCCTCCTGAGATTCTTTACAAATTAAGTCTAATACTTACCAATAGCCCCCTTAGCCTTCAAAATCTTTTCAGATGAAGTCCCAAAAGTTACCATTTAACCCCTGGAGTTCAAATATTGTCATTTGACTTCCCGGAACCAACACTTTATTAATTATTATTCGATTTTAGGCTCAAATAATATAAAATAATAATAATAATTACTTCCCGGGGTTCCTGATTTATTATCTAATTACTTTACTTAAAACGGGATGTTACATTTACACCCTATTTAAAGGATCATTAGCCTCCTTATTCCTCCCTTACCGTCCCCCTTGAGCTCAGAAAACCCTAACCGCGCCTACTCTCTATTTTTGTGTGTTAAGAAGCTTGGAAGGTGGATCTTGTGAAGAGAGCTTGAAGTCTAAGGAGCTTGGAGCAAGGAGAAGCTTGTGGATCTGATTTCTACTTCATCTTAGAATCATCTTGAAGGTAACAAGCAGTTACCTTGACTTATCTCTAGCTAGATCTCTTCATGCAAAGGTTTAGGGATTTTCTAGTGGTTGTGGACTTATTTCTAGTTTTGGGCATGATCTGAAGTTGTAGCTTCAGATCTGGACTCCTCTAGCCCCATATAGTCATAAAGTTCCAGTCTTTGGCAAGTTATGGCCTTCTCCTTACCTAAAACTTCTCCCTTAGCTTGGTTTTGGCATTTAGGACCTTGCATGTACGTAAAGCTTGCAACTTTACGTGGAAACCATGCCCTAGGAGATTAGATCTGCAATTTGGAGCTTTGGGGTAGCTTAAAAACGTCTGAATAAGAAATGGACTCAAGGGACTCGACGAGTTGCATGGCCAACTCGACGAGTTAGATGAAGATTGCCTGTATTGGTTCTGCATGGACTCGGCGAGTCATTGAGATGACTCGACGAGTTAGTTAGGGTTTTTCCCGACATTTTGACACCGAATGGACTCGACGAGTTGTTTGGAAACTCGGCGAGTCAAATAGGGTTTTCACGATTTCTCGAGTTCTGGAAGAACTCCACGAGTTAGTAAGCTACACTCGACGAGTTGGGTGAACATGGACTGTTGACCTTGACTGTTGACTTTGACTTTGACCAAAGGTTGACCAGTTGGACTTCTGAGGGTATTTTGGTAATTTGGGATTTTGATGGACTTGGTCCTATGGTGGTTATAGGTGGTTGAGTTCGTGGCTGTGATTCGGGAGTTTGATCTTATCACTACAGTTCGATATCGTGAGGTGAGTTCTTCTCACTATATCAACAGGGTCTAAGGCACCAAGGCCGACCCTTTATGATTGTATCCTGGTTATAGGATGGTTGTTATGTTAGTGATTTGTTAGACCGGTATCCTGGGTATAGGATAGTTTCTATGTTAGAGATATGTTGGATCGGTACCTTGTTATAGGATGGTTGCTATGTTAGGGATCTGTTAGATCTGTATGACTATCTGCACATGCTAGCTAGCGTATGATATTTATGTGCACATGATTGTTTGATTGGGGGTTGGGTTGAGGCGGTCATGCTTTGTGCTTGTGCCAACATACCCACGGCGGACCGGATAGACTGTAGACCCGGTTAGGGCGTGCTAGTTAGGCCGAAGGCCCGACGAGCGGTCCGGATAGGCTGAAGGCCCTGAGAGGCAGTCCAGACGTGCCGATGGATCGGAGAGCGGTCCAGATAGAGTGATGGCCGGTGAGGCGGTCCATTCAGGATGGTGACTCATTATACATGCTTGTTATATGATATGGTTATTTTTTTATGACGTTGGTATTTTGGGGGAACTCACTAAGCTTCACGCTTACAGTTGTTGATTATGTTTCAGGTACTTCTGATGATCGCGGGAAGTCGAAGGCGTGATCGTGCACCTCCTTATATATTTATGATTTGATTCTTTGGATACTCGTATGTTTAAACTATTTTGAAAACAAATTTGTAATAATTGTTGGTTTTAACTGTTTTAAAAAAGTTTTAAATTGGCATGATTTTCAAGGGTGTTACATGATGACCACGTTTTGAACTTTAAATGGGCCATTAAGATGATTTTGATGGACCCAAAGCTATGGAGTTTGTACTTTGTAGGAACCTTGGATGGGTCTGCCTGATATTGGTTAGAAAGTTTACCCCCTAAAAGTATAGAAAGTTTTGAGGAACTGTGTCAAAAATTTTGCAATAGTTTCATCCAGCAGAGGAGGTTCCAACAACAGGTACACACAATATTTGTATGTCGACAAAGACTAGGAGAGTCTAACAAGGCTTATTTCAAACGATTTAACGAAATCATCTGAAGGATGCCAACGTGAGATGATCCCAAGATTATAGCTGCATTCACCTATGGTCTCCTAGAGGAAGATGTATTCCGTAAGTTGGTAGGTAGATATTGGTTAAACGCAGATGAGATGATACATAAGATCAATCGATTCCTAAGACAAGAGGCAGAGAGTGTAGAAAAAGCAAGAATAGAGGGAAAAATTGTTAGGGAGGAAGACGAGATGAGCGAGCCAGATAGTACCTAGGGTCAACAACCAATAACCATTCCCATTTCAGTTAAAGCAGGAGGTTCACCCAGAAGGAAAGAGGTAAGCAGCATGACTGCTTTCAGCCATATCGACATGAAGCATATGAAGCATACACCCCTAGAAGCCCGAATAAAGGAAATACTAGAAGATATAGGAAATACCCCCGAGATCCCAACAAATTTTGTGACTTTCACAAAAAGTTGGGCCATGCTATAGAGGATTGTGAAAGCCTCAAAAGAGAAAAGGAGAAAGGTCGGTTGCTTAAGACGGGGGGAGAACGAGCTGCTAAGAAGGAATAAGTACAAACTTATGATGATGAGATCGCCATGATACAAGGAGGAAGAGGGATTGAAGTCAAGCCAATAAGAAAAAGGAAGATAGTCAACATCGAGTTCAACCACCATGATCCAATACCCTTTAATCATCAGGGGACAGAGCCATTAATAATTGTAGCAGTATTGGGAAGGACGTTGATACGAAGGATCTATGTGGAAAACGGTAGTTTTGTTGACATTATATGTGAGCATTGCCTAAAAGTTCTACCTACCGAAGTCCAAAGGTACGTTGAGCCAGTCACATCAGTCGAGGTTGGATTCGCCGGACAGTCGTTATGGCCGATGGGGAAGATTTCTTTAACTTTTACAATGGAAGATTATAGGGGTAGTATTCAGAAAACCATCTTAACAGAGTTTATTATAATATTAGCACCTCCCCCTACAATATGTTACTAGGAAGAACAGTTATGTGGAAACTGCAGGCAGTACCATCCACGGTGCATGGACTGCTCAAATTTACTATCGATGAAGGTATCGTAATAATTGAAAGCATGACGTTAGGATCGCCAGAATGAAGCCATGCGGTTCAGCCCGACCTAACATAGCCAATCTTCGAAGAACGGAGTTCCACAGTGGACACAGAAGAGATAGTCATCAATGAAAACATGTGGATGAAAGAATCAAAGTTCGGGTAGAACTCCCAGAGCCACTACAAAGAGGATTGATTAGTCTGTTAAAAAAGTTTGTATATGCTTTTGCATGGAAACCTGAAGACATGATTGGGATTCCTCGATCCTTGATAGAGCATGTAGCACCCGGTTCCTGGTACGTATTTAAATTCAGGAAAATATTGTAATTCACTCTTGGACTCGACGAGTTCGAGGCCCAACTCGTCGAGTAGACTCAACTGTTGATCGGGGGTTTAAGTGACCTACTCGACGAGTCGGAAGACCGACTCGACGAGTAGGAGCTGTCTGGACAAAACCCTAATATTTAGGATTTGCACCCTATTTAAACAACTTAACTCGCCCCAAACCAGCCTCCATCGTCCCTCTCATTTCCAGAATACCCCAACTCAAAACCTTAGATTTGTTTGAGTGCTCTCAAGCCATTTTGTGCATCTTTTGTGTGTTTGAGGTTAGAGAAGGAGAAGGAAGTTTGGAAGTTCAAGTAGAAGCAAGGAGATCCAAAAGTTTTACTCCATTCTCAGCTCATTTTAGGTAAAAAGCTGGAATCATGACCACCTATCTCTTAGATTTTGTTTTGGGGTTGTTTTTACCCTCTTAATGAGTATAGAGAAGCAAAAATCGAATTTTGTGGATGTGCTTAGAGTTGCACTTCGGATCTGGGGCTATTGGGGGTCATTATGGCATAAAGGTGCCAACTTTGTTTCCATAAACCCCCCATGCATCTTGTAGACCTCCTTTTATGGATTTTTGAGTCAAAGGCCCCATGCATGTGCATCAAGTTTGAAGCTTTACGTATAAAATGGACCCTATGAGGCCAGATCTATGGTTTTGGCGCATTAAGACCCATTATAATCGACTGTATAGTGTTGGACAAAGAGGGACTCGGCGAGTCACTTGGGTGACTCGACGAGTCGGGACGCTTTAACCCCAAAAACGACTTCTGGAAATGGTTTTGGTTGAGTGAAAGGAACACTCAGCCTGCTAGGGGTTGTTTCGGATCTGGAAATCATAGGACTCAGCGAGTGTATGAACGGACTCGGCGAGTCCAAGGCAACCTCCCAACTTATGAAGACGGACTCGGCGAGTTCAATGGGAACTTGGCGAGTCATAGACTGAACATCTTCTTGGATGAAGATGAACTCGGCGAGTTCAAGAATGAACTCGACGAGTCGGTTGAAGATTGTCTGATGTGTTGTTAAAGGCGAACTCGTCGAGCTCTTGCTAGACTCGACGGGTAGGGATGAGATTATGACATTCTGGTGGTTATGGGGACCTCAACGAGTTGGCGGGCTAACTCGGCGAGTCGAGTCAACCAGATGTTGACTTTGACCAAAAGTTGACTTTGACCATGAATTTGACTTGGACTTTGAATGGGTTTGAGTGACCCTTGTAAGGTTTATGAATATGAGTTGATAACTTAGAAAAGTTGTTATGTAGGGATAGAGGAGTCGGGGAGAGCCGATTTCCACACCGAGATCAGTGCAGGCACTACACGACATCGAGGTGAGTTGCCTTCCGGTAGTGGTGGGTCTACGGCTACAATGCCGGCCCACTAGTAGGAGTTGTATGCTAGATGATTGTCTTTGTGATATTCATCTAGGTTTGCTGCTACCTGTTATGTTTTATGTGCTAGCATGATATGACGTTATGTGATGGTGGTAGAAGTAGGGGGAGATAGTCCCTAAGTTACCGGGCAATAGGGTCGAAGGGGTAGTTTAGTACCCAGCTATGCTAGATTATGATTACGTGATAGTATGTGGTAGACCGGTCGAGAGGACCGAAGGGGTAGGCCAGCACCCAAATATGCTAGGCAAGGTCACCGGTCGAGAGGATCGAAGGGGTAGGTTGGGCACCCAGATATGCCTGGCAGTATATATGATATGTGTTTGTATGGTATGTGGTATGATGGGGGAACTCACTAAGCTTCGTGCTTACAGTTTTTAGTTTTGTTTCAGGTACCTCTTCAGCGAAGGGAAAGGAGCCGGCGCGGTAGCAGCACATCACACTCACGCATGATTTCCGCATTGAGTTTTCTAGGATTGTACTCTGATTTTTATTACTATCCGATGATATGTTTTTGAGACACGACGTAATGGTTTTATGAATTAATATAATATTAGCAATGTTTTGACAAACGATTTCACATGTTACTTAATTAAAAATGAAATTTTTATCCTTGAAAATGGGGATGTTATAAGTTGGTATCGGAGCCTTAGTTTGAGGGATTCGGATATACTCTTGGGTGTGTCTGAACTCAAACTGGGGACTTGGTAAGAAAATTTTCAAAAGAAAATCACTTTATAAAAAGAAGTTTGAAAAGAGAAAAAGGAACTTTGAAAAAGAACAAGATGTGTGATGTGCGCGACCGGCCGAGCTCAAGTAAGTTTTCCCCAAGATGCCTATACATGTTATGTTATGATATGATATGATTATGATAAATGCATGCTAGATTAGGGCTAAGGATCTAGGAAGATGCCTGATATGCTTGCTATATGTGCTTTTGAGCTGCGAGATGTTACTGATTAGTCAGTTATATGTTAGCTTGGATAGAGTACGATTGGATTGGGTTACTCAATGCCAGAATGCTTTTGCTTTGTGCTTCGGGAGTCCTAGTTATCTCTGTTGGATAAGGTGTCTAAATCCATAACTTTATTTGGTATATACTTGACCCGACCCGGCATGGTCCATTTGGGTTGCACTTCACCCGAACTATTGTATGGTTAAACCTTTGAGAATTGTATGTTTATGATTTATTAATATATTATAAGTTATAATATATTAATATGAAATCATATTATTTAATTAGTATTTTGATTATAAATTAATTTAGAATTAATTTGGTGATAAAAAAGGTGACTAATTAAATATGGGCTCTTGTATTTATATAAGTATGGGCTAATACTCATTTGGAATGGGCTTGGCATGCATGGGAGTGCATGGATAGTCCATGGAGTTTTTAACCCATGGATCCTTGGAAAGGAAGATTCATGGGTATTAGGGTTTACATGGATGTAACCCCAATCCTACACACTATATAAAGGAGCTTATGATGCTTGAAATGGTGCTAGTTGTGTGTGAAAGAAAGGTGTCCGATTTGAACAAGCAAACATACACTCTCATATTTTTCCAAGTTTGTGGTGATTTGTGATTTCCATTTGAGGCATCCACATTATTGGTGCTTGGCTCTCAAACTCCAAGGAATCAACTCACTATTGAAAAGGTATGTAATTTTTCTAGATTTTATGTTTAAGTACCCCATGCCATGCTAGATAGGTTATGAACCTTAGAAAAACAAATTTGCATATTCATAGTAAAACATAGATCTAAGGTTTCTAGGGTTGCATGTACACCATAGGAGTGTTAGGATGCTCAAAACCCATCAGTGGTATCAGAGCATAGGATTGTTTTCTTGAATACTTGATGCAAACTGTGGAAAAAAATCGAAATTCTTGTTGTCTCGTCAGTGGACTCGCCGAGTCCATGGGGGGACTCGACGAGTCCATGCGTATCTTCAACCAACTCGGCGAGTCAGTTCATGCACTCGACGAGTTGGCCAGTCAGAGTGCAGATTTTCGACTTTTGCTGCTGGAAATGGACTAGAAACATTACCCTAAACTGTTTTGGTGTTATAAAACTTGTTTTAGATGGTGTAATGGTTGTGCTAATCCATTTAGAATGGCCAATATCAAAATTCCATGTTTATATGTGTTCATATGTTCTTGAAATTTTGATATGATATTCATGTTCTTATGAATTATTGTTAGATCATAGGAATTACTTGCTAAATTGTTTATTAATTAATTCTTGATCATTTATGTGTTTTAATGGAGTCCATAATTTGTCCCCAAGTTATGGATTTCCAAAGGTCACTTTCTTTTATGCACATTTAAAACACATAACTTACATAAAAATGAAGAGTCTTCATTTTTATGAACCATTAATTCATAAGTTATGAAATGAAAAGTTTTGAATAGTTTCAAAACCTGCCCTCAAGTTTTGGAATTTGTAAAGTTGCACACACTTTAATATACTGTAATTCCAACCCTTAGAGTTTTAAAAGTTAAAATTCAACCCTTATACTATTTATAACATTAATGGTTAATAATTATATATATATATATATATATATATATATATATATATATATATATATATATATATATATATATATATATATGTGTGTATAAGAACAAGTCGTTTTACCGTTAGTAGGCCTCATTCATGAAGCCGGTCTATAAGGGGGGTATAAGGTTGTTGCCTATAAAATGGCAGCTTAATGGGTGTCCATTCTCACCCACCGCTTCCTTGATCGGTGGAGGGTCGTTAGCCGAACGGGTAGGACAATGACTTTAAATTCTCATTAAAAGTATAATGATTATTATAAAGTAACTAAATGTTTTTATAAGTTCCCAATCTTAGTTACTTTAGGAAAATGTGAAAATGGTGCTAACCCATGAAATTCACACTTTGTACCTTACCAAGTCGTTGGTGGAGCGTGTGTGGTTAACCGACACACTAACTTGGACTAGTAAGGATAACAAAGGGTGAATTAATGTTTATCATAGATCGGTGGAGCACGTGTGGTTAACCGGCACATTGATTAGGTGATAATATTAAGGGTACCAAGTGAATTTGCATGGTTATTCACACCTTGTTTTGTGATCCTCGGCATCCCGGTCACAAAATCTTAAAGGCACAATCAAGATTGAAACATGCCATTGGAAAGTTCAATGAATCTCAAAAGAATCTAGGAATTGCAAAACCAATTAAAACTTAATAATTCATTTCGTTTTCATGGTGGAAATTGGTGAATCGTCATTCACCTATCTTCAAATATGTTATAGCTTAGATTACGACATCCCTCTTCTAAGTTATAATATATTGTGTTGGGTCCTAGCCTTAATATTAAATTTGGGTGTCTTATTAAGGACTCTATATATCTAATCTAAACTTGTCTTTCTTCTTTTCAGATGTCTTCCAACAACGCTTTGGGTTCTAACCCTACCGGATCCTTCTCTCTCATGAACCTTTGTGGGAGAGTCATCTTCGATGGTTCCAACTTTATGGATTGGATCCGGAACATCAGGATGGTCACTCGTTACGAGGACAAGGAATATGTCCTCGACAAGGAGCTTAAGGAACTCGATGAGACTACTGCTACTACTGAGGAGATCGCTGAATACAGGACACATGAGAGAGATGCCACCAAAGTGGCATGCATCATGATGGCCACGATGACAGCTGAGCTCCAAAAGTCCTATGAGGACTATTACCCTTTTGAGATGCACCAGGACTTGATGGAAAGGTACCATCAGAGTGCTCGTCAATAGCGGTATAAGATAATCTCCTCCATGATAACAACCCGTATGAAGGATGGCGAACCCATCACGGGCCACATGCAGAACACGCAAAGGTATGTGGACCGTTTGCTGAAACTGAATGTGAACTTCCCAGAGGAGTTGGCAATTGATATCATTTTGCACTCCTTACCATCGTGTTATGATCGATTCCGCATTACATACCACATGAACAAGGAGGAAGTCACACTCAGCAAGCTTCAAGGACTTCTGAAGACCGCCGAAAGTGGTCTTAAAGGTAGGTCGGTTGTTACTCCTACTCCTACAACAACCCCTGTTTTGGCTATCGGGCAAGGCAAAGGGAAGAAGAGGAAGCACCCTTCGAAGGGTACCAAGGGAAAGTCTCTTGATGGCTCCTCATCAAGTGGAACCAAAGGTGGTTCTGCTACTCCTTCTGCCATCCCTAAGGATGCTGATTGCTTCTATTGTCAGAATAAGGGGCACTGGAAGCGAAACTGCCCAAAGTACTTGCAGGATCTCAAGGATGGGAAAGTGAAACCATCCCATGCAGGTTTTTACACTATAATGTCTAATAACTCACCATATTCTAACTCTTGGGTCCTTGATACAGGTTGTGGTATTCACATATGTTCTGATGTGCAAGGCCTAAGAAGAAGTGAGGATGTGGAGCATGGGAAGATAAACTTAATCATGGGGAATAGGAAGGTTTCACCTGTTACCAAGATTGGAGTTTATACTTTGTTGCTAGATAGTGGGTTAAAGTTAGATTTGAATAAATGTGTTTACTCGTTTGAAATGGCGAGGAATATTATTTCTTTTCATGGTTTGTACAAACAAGGTTTTACCTTTTCTTTTGATAATGAAGTTGGTAGTATTAATGCTTTCTTTAATAATGTTCTTTATTTTAAAGCATTGCCTTGTGATGGTGTGTATGAAACTGTGTCGGTTGTAGATAACCTAGGAAATAATATGCTGTGTATTGATTCTTCTACTATCTTGGATAAAGCATCATTGTGGCATTGTCTTCTTGGACATGTAAGCAAGAAACGCATAGGCCAACTCCGAAAGGATGGAGTCTTGGAATCATTTGACCTAAAGTCAGATGATAGTTGTGAATCTTGTTTGCTTGGGAAAATGACAAAAACACCCTTCACTGGTACCTGTGAAAGGGGTGAGGGTTTGTTGCACCTTATACATACTGATGTATGTGGACCCTTCAAAACCGCCACAAGGGATGCTAATCGCTATTATCTGACTTTTACTGATGATTATAGTAGATATGGTTATGTCTACTTAATCAAGCAAAAGTCTGAGACTTATGAAAGGTTTAAAGAGTTTAAACAGGAAGTAGAAAATCAAGTGGGCAGGAACATTAAGATGCTTCGATCCGATCGAGGTGGTGAGTATCTTAGTACAGAGTTCCTCGACTATCTTAAGGAGTGTGGGATTATCTCACAATTGACACCTCCCAGGACACCACAGCTGAATGGTGTAGCTGAGAGGCGTAATTGAACCTTGTTGGACATGGTTCGCTCCATGATGAGTCGAGCTTCGCTACCAATCTCTTTTTGGGGGTATGCCTTAGAGACTGCCGCCCACATCCTTAATCTAGTCCCTACAAAGAAGGTTGCCAAAACACCTCATGATATGTGGAGTGGGAAAGTTCCCAACTTGGACCACATCAAGATTTGGGGTTGAGAGGCTTTTGTGAGGCGCGAAACTCACGATAAGCTCGAACCTCGAAGTGAGAGGTGTATTTTCATCGGCTACCCACATAGATCCTTTGGTTATCTCTTCTACAGACCCAATGATAATGTGGTATTTTTAGCAAGGAGAGGAGTCTTTCGCGAGAGAGAGTTCATAAGCCAAGGAAACAGTGGGAGGCAAATTGATCTTGAAGAAATTCAAGAGTCAAGTGGTGAAGGAACCTCAAATCCTAGCGATCAACCTAAGGAGGAAACTCCTGTTGATCCAACTGACGAGTCTGTACCTCTGAGGCATTCCACGAGAGTTAGGAATGCACCTGAGCATTACTATGGTTTCCATATTACTGCGGAAGGTGATACACTTATCAGTGATAGTATACTGGTAAATCTGGATGAACCTAACAGCTACACGGAAGCCATGGCAGGCCCTGAGGCTGCTAAATGGAAAGAGGCTATGGACATCGAGACACAGTCCATGTATGATAATCAAGTTTGGAACTTGGTTGACAATGTACCAGGTCGTAAGACAGTCGGGTACAAATGGATATTCAAGAAGAAGACCGACATGGATGGTAATGTACACACTTATAAGGCGCGACTGGTTGCAAAGGGTTTTTATCAAACTCCGGGAGTTGATTATGATGAGACCTTTTCACCGGTAGCAAAGATTAAATCTATTAGGGTTATGTTAGCCATTGCTGCATTTCATGACTATGAAATATGGCAAATGGATGTCAAAACTGCTTTCCTTAATGGGAAATTGGCTGAGGATGTTTACATGAGTCAGCCAGAGGGTTTTATCAGTACAGAGCACCCTAATAGAGTGTGTAAGTTTGAGAAATCCATTTATGGATTAAAACAAGCACCTCGCAGATGGAATCTTTGTTTCGATGAGAAAGTCAAAGAGTTTGGTTTTTCGAGAAGTGAAGATGAGTCCTGTGTATATGTCAGAGCTAGTGGGAGCATAGTAAGCTTCTTGGTGCTGTATGTGGATGACATACTGCTCATAGGAAACGACATCCCAACTTTGCAGGAGGTGAAGTCCTGGCTTGGGAAGTGTTTTGCTATGAAGGACCTTGGAGAGGCTGCCTATATCCTAGGGATAAGGATATTAAGAGACATGAATAAAAGACTAATTGGACTTAGTCAGAGTACCTACTTGGATAAGGTGTTGAAAAGGTTCAACATGCAGAATTCCAAGAAAGGAGAATTACCGATCCAAAGCAATGCCAAACTGAGCAAGGCTCAGAGCCCGAGTATAGAGGCTGAGATAGCTGAGATGAGTCGATTACCTTATGCTTCCGCTGTTGGCTCGATCATGTATGCTATGACTTGTACCCGCCCTGATGTGGCCTTTGCTTTGAGCATGGTCAGCAGATATCAGGGGAACCCTGGCAAATCTCACTGGACTGCGGTAAAGAATATTCTCAAGTACCTGCGGAGGACTAAGGATTGGATTCTTACCCTTGGTGGGAGCGATGACTTGAGAGTAGTAGGGTATAGTGATGCTAGTTTTCAGACTGATAGGGATAACTTCTACTCTCAGTCTGGCTGGGTCTTTACTCTAAAAGGAGGGGCAATCACTTGGAAGAGTTCCAAGCAGGAGACGGTAGCTGATTCAACTTGTGAGTCAGAGTACATAGAAGCGAGTGAAGCGGAAAAGGAGGCGATATGGCTGAAGAACTTCATCAGAGACCTTGGAGTTGTACCAGCTATTAAGGAGCCTATGGAGATTTTCTGTGACAGCAATAGTGCGGTTGCGTTAGCCAAGGAACCGAGAGATCATGGCAGATGCAGACACATTGATAGAAAATATCACTTCATAAGACATAGGATAGAAGAAGGACTCCTCGTGGCAAAGAGGGTATCATCAGAAGAGAATCCTGCAGATCCCCTCACGAAGGGACTGACGAGGGTTAGGCATTTACAGCATGCGAGACGCATCGGGCTGAAGGATGATATTAGTTTTACATATTAGATAGCTATTTCTGAAACTTGTAAAATGTAATCGACATTTGATGATGAATAAAGGTGTGTTTATTTATGAGTAAGGTGTTACTGTCTTTTGTCAATTATTTACTATTGTTTCAGATTTGCATGTTTTGACTTCCAGAATAAGTTACTTTATTCAAACTTCCATAGTCGGTCATACGTCGGAAGTAGGTATGAATTAAGACTGTCATGAATTGGGCTTGTAGATGACTAAAGCTGTTTAGCCATAGAAATGGTTGCTACAACATTCATGAGTGCTCGTAAGTTCTGAGTATTGGAATAAACCCACGCTCACTTGCATCACTTCATGGAATTTATCTCGAGTGATCGTGAGACGGTAATATCATATAAGTCTTCAAACCTAGAGATATGAGTTGTTGCCTATGAGTTAGTTATGCATTGATTGCACGAAAACGCATCAGTAACATGATGTTATAAAACGTGCCTTTATGTATAATTCAACAAGTAGTAGAAACAAGTATATGAGTCGAAGTTTATCTGTTCCTTCTAGTCCTTGGAGGATTAGAAGCGATATCTGGGCCCCTTGATGATTTTGTTTTGACCTATGTATCGGGCCCGGTCAGAACCTAATTGATGTGTTCAATTTAGTTCTATGTCAAACAAATCGGAAATCGGGAAACCAACTGCTGGACAATAAGTACGACATTGTTCCATGTATTTGTCCGGCTGATATCTTGAGAACAGAGGATTATATGATCAATTATCTAAAATGGCGCTTCATAGTTCAACAGAGTTTTAAGAGCTACGATTGCCGGTTGGTTCCTGAAGTAATATAGGCAAATATAGTTATTAGACTTATCCAAGTGGGAGACTGTTGGATAAGGTGTGTAAGTCCACAACTTTATTTGGTATATACTTGACCCGACCCGACATGGTCCATTTGGGTTGCACTTCACCCGAACTATTGTATGGTTAAACCTTTGAGAATTGTATGTTTATGATTTATTAATATATTATAAGTTATAATATATTAATATGAAATCATATTATTTAATTAGTATTTTGATCATAAATTAATTTAGAATTAATTTGGTGATCAAAAAGGTGACTAATTAAATATGGGCTCTTGTATTTATATAAGTGTGGGCTAATACTCATTTGGAATGGGCTTGGCATGCATGGGAGTCCATGGATAGTACATGGAGTTTTTAACCCATGGATCCTTGGAAAGGAAGAGTCATGGGTATTAGGGTTTACATGGATGTAACCCTAACCCTCCACACTATATAAAGGAGCTTATGATGTTTGAAATGGTGCTAGTTGTGTGTGAAAGAAAGGTGGCAGATTTCAAGAAGCAAACATAGACTCATAGTTTTTCCAAGTTTGTGGTGATTTGTGATTTCCATTTGAGGCATCCACATTATTGGTGCTTGGCTCTCAAACTCCAAGGAATCAACTCACTATTGAAAAGGTATGTAATTCTTCTAGATTTTATGTTTAAGTACCCCATGCCATGCTAGATAGGTTATGAACCTTGGAAAAACAAATTTGCATGTATTCATAGTAAAACATAGATCCAAGGTTTCTAGGGTTGCATGTACACAATAGGAGTGTTAGGATGCTCAAAACCCATCAATCTCTAGCTAACTAGTAAACGAATACATTAAGTTACATATTGCGAGGGCGAAATAATTCCAGAAGGTTAGGTCTAGCCCTACTGCGCAGCTCTTGTTTGAGTCCAATCGTTGTGGGGTAGGACCTTTCATTCGAAGAATTATCTGGTCTTAGTAATATGTAGTGGTATTCGCGAGCTAGTTAGGTAAAGGTAGCAGGGGTTCCCCATGCAGCTGATGGCGGAGAGTAGGTCGGAGAGTTACCCTAGGGTAAGCCTAGGACGAGACTGGAAAAGAGTGCAACAGTAGTAGAAGGGACTTGGCGAAGTCGAAGCAATCCTTGAGGAAAGTACGGATAGATGTGGAAGGTAGTATGGGCCCGTACTACTAAAAGCAGAGGATCCGTACTCGAATCGAGGAGGGCCGAGATGGGACTTGGAAACTTGTAGAAACATATGAAACCTCCCGAAGTTTATGAATGATTCTGACAGTTATGTGTTATGTTTCAGCATGGTGATGATCACGCGACATGGATGAGGAGGATCAGGGTCATGATCCGGTTCAGGATCAGTTTCGGGAGCAGGTACCGAGCCAGTTGATGAGGGACTACGTGAGTTCATTGCTTCTGAGATCACGAGAGGTATCCTTGAGTCGACCCCGATGATTTTCGGGTCGATCAAGGAAGGGATCATTGAGTTGGTGGAAGATCACCTCAGGGCGTTCTGGAGTGACATGGCACACAGCCAGTCAGGGTCACGCACACTGTCCTTCAAGGACTTTAGGAGTAGTGGTGCGCCGGATTTCCATGGGGCTAAGGAGCCCATCGCAGCCATGAGATGGATTACAGACATTGAGTCTGCACAATTGACGAGCTTCTGCCCTGAGGGGTCGAAGGTACGATATGCTGCAGGTTGTTTGAGAGATAGGGCCAGAGATTGGTGGGAGTCAGTTGGTGACTCGTTGGGAGCCTCGGCGATTGAGGCTATGACTTGGTCGGACTTTGTGACCAAGTTCTGGTCTGAGTTTGCGCCAGCTGTAGAGCTTCAGCAGCTGGCCAAGGAGTTTCTAGATATGAGGTAGACGACAGAGACGGTGGCGGAGATTACCGCCAAGTTCCGGGAGAGGGAATTGTTGGTGCCCCACTATTCGGGAGATGAGGATATGCGGAGGACCCGCTACCACAACATGTTGAGAGCGGATATTCGGGAGCATGTTAGCTTCTCAGCATGTCCGACCCTGGATTCCATGATTGCCAGGGCGAGGGAGAGAGAGATAGACTTGGAGCACATCAGGAAGAGGAAGGCGGAGGAGGGACAGGTTACTGGGGCTTCGGGGAAGAAGCCCAAGGGATCCGACTCTAGGTCGAAGGGCCAGCAGGGTCGGGGCCGCTGCGGAAAGTGCGCCAAGACTCATGAGGGGGTTTGTCGGTTTAGATCATCAGGCTGCTACAAGTGCGACAAGACGGGGCACTTCAGCAGGGATTGTACCGCCCCTGTGCCCACTTTTCAGACATCGCAGTTGTTGTGTTTCCACTGCAACCAGCGAGGCCATAAAAAGGCCAATTGCCCTCAGTTGACAGCAGCAGCGCCAATGAAGGCGCCAGCTCCAGGGACCCTGCGGATTACTGATGGCCGGCAGGGTAAGACATAGGCTCCAGTGATGAGGAGCCGAGCCTTCCAGTTGACTAGCGAGGAGGCACGCGCCGCACCCGATGTGGTGACGGGTATGATTTCTTCCCTCTAGCTTTTATTTTATGTTTCTTATGATATTGATGTGCCATATGATATGTCTTGTTTCGGATCATTCCATGTGAACGGTATCCCAGTTCAGGTGTTGTTCGATTCGGGTGCTACCCGATCATTTGTCTCTCTTGCGCTTAGCAAGAGGTTCCCTGAGTCTTCGGGCATGTTGGATTGCCCTCTAGAGGTCGAGATTGTGGATGATCGATCAGTGCGAGCATCAACGGTTTTCAGAGATTGTGTTATGAGGTTATTCGAAGAGCGCTACCTGGTAGACTTGGTTCCCATCCCGTTGCGTGGGAACAAGGTGATTATAGGCATGGATTGGTTGAGCCCCAACGGGGCAGTGATCGACTGCGTGCAACAGTTGGTTCGGATCAGAACCCCGAGTGGAGGAGAGTTGGTGATTCAGGGCGAGAGGCCACAGCGCGGACCAGCGCTATGTTCAACAGCGAGGGCTAGGCGTTATCTTCAGCAGGGTTGCGCTGGGTATGTCGCCTATGTTATGGATACCTGGGAGGCGGGTAAGTCGATGGTGAGCGATGTGCCGGTGGTGCGAGATTACGCGGATGTATTCCCAGAGGAGCTTCCGGGGATACCTCCGGAGCGACAGGTGGAGTTCAGGATCGACCTAGTCCCTAGTGCGGCTCCGACAGCCAAGCACCATATCGGTTGGCTCCTCCCGAGATGTAGGAGTTGTCTACACAGCTGCAGGAGCTGTTAGACAAGGGATTTATCAGGCCAAGTAGTTCGCCGTGGGGAGCCCCGATCCTGTTTGTCAAGAAGAAGGACGGATTGCATCGCATGTGCATAGATTACCGGGAGCTGAACAAGGTAACAGTGAAGAACCGTTACCCACTCCCGAAGATAGATGACTTGTTCGACCAGCTTCAGGGAGCATCTTGGTTTTCCAAGATTGACTTGCGGTCAGGCTACCATCAGATGAGGGTCAGGGATGAGGATATACAGAAGACTGCTTTTCGGAATCGCTATGGTCACTACGAGTTTGTGGTGATGCCCTTCGGGCTCACCAATGCTCCTGCCGCGTTCATGGACCTCATGAACTGCGTGTGCAAACCGATGCTAGATCGTTCTGTGATAGTTTTCATTGATGACATCTTGGTTTACTCCAAGACGCAGGAGCAACATGAGGAGCATCTGCGAGAGGTTTTGGATACCCTGAGGAGGGAGAGCTTGTATGCCAAGTTCTCCAAGTGCGAGTTCTGGTTACGCGAGGTGCAGTTTCTTGGGCACCATGTCAACCAGAACGGGATATTGGTTGACCCGGCCAAGGTGGAGGCCGTGATGAGATGGGAGGTTCCGAAGTCTCCATCTCAGATTCGGAGTTTCCTCGGACTGGCAGTCTATTATTAGAGATTCATTCAGGACTTCTCGAAGATAGCCGTACCTCTGACCCGGCTGACGAAGAAAGCCGTTGTCTTTCGTTGGGGGCCTGAGCAGCAGGCAGCGTTTGAGAAGTTGAGACAGAGACTATGTGAGGCGCCGATCCTCACCCTGCCTGAGGGCGTGGAGGATTTTGTGGTATATTGCGATGCGTCCATTCCAGGTTTGGGCGCAGTGTTGATGTAGAGAGGGCATGTCATCGCTTACGCTTCGAGGCAGCTAAAGCCTCGCGAAGCAAACTACCCGACGCATGATTTGGAGTTGGGGGCAGTCGTCTTCACCCTCAAGATTTGGCGACACTACCTCTATGGGGTCCGTTGTACCATCTACACGGACCACAAGAGTTTGAGGTACCTCATGGATCAGCCGAATCTGAACATGAGGCAGTGTCGGTGGTTAGATGTAGTGAAGGATTACGATTGCGAGATCCTTTACCACCCGGGGAAGGCCATTGTCGTGGCCGATGCGTTTAGCAGCAAGGCAGCGCCGATCAGAGACATCTGCATGAGGATGACGATGGTGACTCCTCTTTTGGAGCAGATCCGAGAGGCCCAGCAGGAGGCTATGAAAGAGGAACATCGGAAGAGAGAGCGTATTGTGGGACAGATTTCCTCCTTCGACTATGATAGCCGTGGATTATTGACACTACACCGCAGGGTGTGGGTTCCCTATCATGGGGGTGTGCGCCAGGTTCTGATGGAGGAGGCGCACAAATTCTGATTCTCGAGTCATCCCGGGGAAACGAAGATGTACAGGGATCTTCGACCCGATTACTGGTGGCCCTGCATGAAGCGGGACGTCGCCTGGTACGTAGAGCAATGCTTGACCTGCAGGAAGGTCAAGGCTGAGCACCAGAGGCCACACGGCAAGATGCAGCCGCTAGACATTCCCATGTGGAAATGGGAAGATATTACTATGGACTTCATCACCAAGCTTCCCAGGACTGCACGGGGATTGGATTCGATTGGGGTTATCGTGGATCGGTTGACCAAGAGTGCCCACTTCATACCGATCTAGGAGAGCATTTCGGCCGAGAAGTTGGCCGACATCTACATCTGAGAGGTAGTAGCTCGGCACGGAGTACCAGTCTTGGTGATTTCGGACCGAGACGTGCGGTTTACTTCCAGGTTTTGGAAGAAGTTTCATGACGAGTTGGGTACTCGTCTGCATTTCAGCACAACGTTCCACCGCAGACGGATGGTCAGAGTGAGCGGACCATCCAAACCTTGGAGGATATGCTGCAGGCATGCGTTCTAGACTTCGGTGGTAGCTGGGATACCTACCTTCCATTAGTTGAGTTCTCCTACAACAACAACTATCACGCGAGTATCGATCGTACTCCCTTCGAGATGTTGTACGGGAGGAAGTGCAGGACCCCGATATGTTGGGGCGAAGTCGGACAGAGGGTCATGGGGAGCACCGAGGTGGTGCTCAAGACGACAGAAAAAATTTAGCAAGTTAGGAGCAGACTTCAGACTGCTCAGAGTCGGCAGAAAAGTTACCCCGAAAAGCGCCGATCAGAACTGGAGTTCCAGGTCGGGGATATGGTCCTCCTGAAGGTGTCGCCTTGGAAGGGCGTCATCCGATTTAGGAAGCGGGGCAAGTTGGGCCCCAGATACATTGGACCTTTCCAGGTTGTAGTCCGGGTGGGCAAGGTGGCATATAGGCTGGACCTGCCAGCCGAACTCAGTCAGATTCATAGCACGTTTCACGTCTCCCAGTTACGGAAGTGCCTGGTGGATGACTCGGCAGTGGTGCCCTTGGAGGATATTCAGGTGGATGACAACCTGAATTACATCGAGCGGCCAGTAGCGATCCTCGACAGGAAGTCGAAGGACCTGAGGAACAAGAGATTGGAGCTGGTGAAGGTGCAATGCAGCACCGCAATGGATCGGAATGGACTTGGGAGCCGGAGGATGAGATGAGGGAGCACTGCCCCGAGCTTTTTCCAGATTCAGCAGCGTACTTCGAGGACGAAGTCTAAAATAAGCGGGGGAGATTTGTAGCACCCAGTTCCTGGTACGTATTTAAATTCAGGAAAATATTGTAATTCACTCTTGGACTCGACGAGTTCGAGGCCCAACTCGTCGAGTAGACTCGACTGTTGATCGGGGGTTTAAGTGACCTACTCGACGAGTCGGAAGACCAACTCGACGAGTAGGAGCTGTCTGGACAAAACCCTAATATTTAGGATTTGCACCCTATTTAAACAACTTAACTCGCCCCAAACCAGCCTCCATCGTCCCTCTCATTTCCAGAATACCCCAACTCGAAACCCTAGCTTTGTTTGAGTGCTCTCAAGCCATTTTGTGTATCTTTTGTGTGTTTGAGGTTAGAGAAGGAGAAGGAAGTTTGGAAGTTCAAGTAGAAGCAAGGAGATCCAAAAGTTTTACTCCATTCTCAGCTCATTTGAGGTAAAAAGATGGAACCATGACCACCTATCTCTTAGATTTTGTTTTGGGGTTGTTTTTACCCTCTTAATGAGTATAGAGAAGCAAAAATCGAATTTTGTGGATGTGCTTAGAGTTGCACTTCGGATCTGGGGCTATTGGGGGTCATTATGGCATAAAGGTGCCAACTTTGTTTCCATAAACCCCCCATGCATCTTGTAGACCTCCTTTTATGGATTTTTGAGTCAAAGGCCCCATGCATGTGCATCAAGTTTGAAGCTTTACGTATAAAATGGACCCTAGGAGGCCAGATCTATGGTTTTGGCGCATTAAGACCCATTATAATCGACTGTATAGTGTTGGACAAAGAGGGACTCGGCGAGTCACTTGGGTGACTCGACGAGTCGGGACGCTTTAACCCCAAAAACGACTTCTGGAAATGGTTTTGGTTGAGTGAAAGGAACACTCAGCCTGCTAGGGGTTGTTTCGGATCTAGAAATCATAGGACTCAGCAAGTGTATGAACGGACTCGGCGAGTCCAAGGCAACCTCCCAACTTATGAAGACGGACTCGGCGAGTTCAATGGGAACTTGGCGAGTCATAGACTGAACATCTTCTTGGATGAAGATGAACTCGGCGAGTTCAAGAATGAACTCGACGAGTCGGTTGAAGATTGTCCGATGTGTTGTTAAAGGCGAACTCGTCGAGCTCTTGCTAGACTCGACGGGTAGGGATGAGATTATGACATTCTGGTGGTTATGGGGACCTCAACGAGTTGGCGGGCCAACTCGGCGAGTCGAGTCAACCAGATGTTGACTTTGACCAAAAGTTGACTTTGACCATGAATTTGACTTGGACTTTGAATGGGTTTGAGTGACCCTTGTAAGGGTTATGAGTATGAGTTGATAACTTAGAAGAGTTGTTGTGTAGGGATAGAGGAGTCGGGAGAGCCGATTTCCACACCGAGATCAATGCAGGCACTACACGACATCGAGGTGAGTTACCTTCCAGTAGTGGTGGGTCTACGGCCACAATGTCGGCCCACTAGTAGGAGTTGTATACTAGATGATTGTCTTTGTGATATTCATCTAGGTTTGCTGCTACCTGTTATGTTTTATGTGCTAGCATGATATGATGTTACGTGATGGTGGTAGAAGTAGGGGGAGATAGTCCACAAGTTACCGGCCGATAGGGCCGAAGGGATAGTTTAGTACCCAGCTATGCTAGATTATGATTACGTGATAGTATGTGGTAGACCGGTCGAGAGGACCGAAGGGGTAGGCCAGCACCCAGATATGCTAGGCAAGGTCACCGGTTGAGAGGACCGAAAGGGTAGGTTGGGCACCCAGATATGCCTAGCAGTATATATGATACGTGTTTGTATGGTATGTGTTATGATGGGGGAACTCACTAAGCTTCGTGCTTACAGTTTTTAGTTTTGTTCCAGGTACCTCTTCAGCGAAGGGAAAGGAGTCGGCGCGGTAGCGGCACATCACACTCACGCATGATTTCCGCATTGAGTTTTCTGGGATTGTACTCTGATTTTTATTACTATCCGATGATATGTTTTTGAGACAGGACGTAATGGTTTTATGAATTAATATAATATTAGCAATGTTTCGAAAAACGATTTCACATGTTACTTAATTAAAAATGAATTTTTTAGCCTTGAAAATGGGGATGTTATAGAGCATCAGTTGAACATCAACCTAACATACACGTCTGTCAAGCAAAAAAAACACATCTTGGCTAAGGAATGAAATGAAATGGTCAACGAGGAAGTTAAAACATTGGTGGCAGCAGGAGTTTTGAGAGCCATTCAATTCCCAAAGTGGATTGCAAACTCAGTGCTGGTAAAGAAGTTGGACGGCATGATGCGAATTTGTGTCGATTTCATAGACCTTAATAAAGATTGCCCGGAGGACAACTATCCTCTCCCAGAAACAGAGCAAAAAATTGAATCAGTGGGAGGATTTAAGTGGAAATACTTCTTGGATGCGTATAAAGCTTATCACCAAGTAAAAATGGCAAGGTCGGACAAGGATAAAACAACCTTCCGTATGGAGAGGGGGACGTTCTGGTACACTAAGATGCCTTTTGGACTGAGAAACGCAGGAAGAACTTACCAGAGGTTGGTAGATAAGGTGTCCGAACGACATATAGGGAGAAATATAGAAGTATATGTAGATGACATGGTGATTAAGAGAAGCAATGATAACAACTTTTTGTCAGACGTGGAGGAAACCCTGAAGCAGCTCAAACAAGCCAATATGAAGCTAAATCCAAAAAAGTGCATATTCAGGGCGAAAAAAGGAAAATCTCTAGGTCATATAATTGCCACTTCAAGAATAGAAGCAAACCTAGAAAAAGTCGATAGTTTACTAAAAATAGGAACACCCCGAACGATGAAGGACGTACAGAGCCTGAATGTCAAGCTGGCAGCGTTGGCACTCTTCTTAGCCAAATCAGCCTAACAGACATTGCCTTTCTTTTAGGGATTAAAGGCACACACAGGAAAGAAAGACATCGTATGGTCAAAAGAAGTCGATGAGGCCTTCCAGAAGTTGAAACAATTCCTCCAAGACTTGCCGAACCTAGAAATTCCTAATGCAGGAGAGGTATTAACTATATACCTATCAACAAGTCAAGAAGTAATCAGTGCATCGCTACTACCTGAAAGGGATAAGAAGCAGATGCCAATCTACTTCATCAGTAGGGTGCTGCAAGGAGCTGAGAAAAATTACTCGATAGTAGAAAATCTAGTCATATCCCTTATTTTATTCAGCAAGGCGATTACGCAGGTATTTCCAAGCTCATCCGATCCTAGTGTTAACAAACAAGCCCATGAAGAAGATTCTAATACAATCAGAGCGGTTTGGGCGGATAACCAAATGGGAAATCAAATTGGGCGAGCATGACATAATTTATAAACCAATGATCAACATCAAAGGTCAGGCTCTGGCAGACTTCTTAATGAATATGCTTGATGATCCGAAGTGTCCATCGATACCCGCCGAGGAAAACGCCCCCCCCCCCACCCCCACCCACAAGTATTGAAATAGACTAGCTCGACAAAATGGGCACTATACACAGATAGGGCATTAAGTAGACAGAGTTCAGGTGCAGGTATCATCCTCATTAGTCCATAGGGGGATAAATTGACTTATGCACTCAGATTCAAATTTAAATATTCAAACAACAAGGCAGAATATGAAGCTCTGCTCGCAGGCTTGGGGTTGGCATGCAGCATGAACATCTCAAGTCTAAAAGTATTCAGTGATTCGATGTTAGTGGTAAATCAGATCAAAGGCGATTACGAAGAAAAAGAGGCACACATACAAAAATACCTCACTTAGTCAAAAGAATGGATCCAAAAATTCCAAGAATTTGAGATCATGCAAATCCTAAGGTCAAAGAATAAAGAGGAGGGTGCCTTAAGCAAGCTAGCATCAGTGGTGTTTTTTCATCTCTCAAAGAAAGTGTTGGTAGAAGTGTTTCCAAGGAGAAGTATCAAAGGAGTGGTTATGGAAGCAATGGAGTTGTCAGAGGAAGAGGATTCATGGACGACACCATACATCTTGTTCCTCAAAAAATGAATACTACCAACAGGCGACAAATAAGCCAGAAAAATACGAATAGATGCTTCGAACTACACCATGTATGAGGAGAACCTATATCGAAAGTGATACTCCACCTCGTGGTTAAAATGATTTATGGAAAAAGAAGCGAAGCTCGTCATCCAGGAGGTACATTCGAGCATCTGTGGTGTACATGCAGGATCGAGGGCAATCACCCAGAAGATCCTACGAACAGGATACTTATGGCCTTCAATGACTAAGGATACGAATGCATTCATAGTAAAGTGACATGATTCCCAAATACACTTAAACGTCATCATTACCGCCAACAGAGATAAGAAGCATCACCATCCCCTAGCCTTTCTTCCAGTGGGGAATTGATATCATAGGGCCATTCCCAAAAGCACGTGGAAGATTAAAGTTCTTAATAGTGGTTGTGGATTACTTCACCAAGTGGGTCGAGGCCGAGGCAGTGGCCGTAATATTAGGAAAAAACATAGTGAAATTTGTCTTGAAAACAGATTGTATGTCGTTTTGGCCTACTACATACTATCATCAGTGATAATGGAAAGCAATTCGAGGACAACCCTTTTAAGAATTGGTGCTGAGAGAAGGGAATTAAGCATAATTTCACTTTGGTAGCAGAACCTAAGGAAAACGAATAGGGAGAGGTCACAGATCGAACCCTAGTGAAAGTAATTAAGAATAGGTTGGGAAAAGCCAAAGGGAATTGGGTAGATGAGTTGTAAAATGTACTATGGGCTTATAGAATGACAACACGAACATCAACCAAAGAAACCGCGTTCAGTCTAGTATACGAAATGGAAGCGGTTATCCCAATAGAAGTCACTATAAGAAGCACCCAAACCAGGAACCCTCAGGAGAGTTCAAATGGCATAGAGCTAAGAATAAACTTGGACCTCTTAGAGGAATGAAGGGGAGATGCAGCCATACATCAGGCGACTTATAAGTCAATAACAGAGAGACATTATAATACCAGCGTCAAGGGAGGAGTGTGCAAGGTAGGAGACCTGGTCTTACGGAAGAATGAAGCTAGTCGATAGGAGCACATCAGGAAATTGAGCCCAAATTAGGAGGGGCTATACCGTGTCGTGGAAACCAGAACTAATGTCTCATATACCTCGAACCACAAGTTTGTTACTTATGGTTCGATATTATTTCTAACATCGACATGATTTACAACATCATGATCCAATGTTGTATGTACCTCGAACTACTAGTTTGTAACTTATGGTTCAGTATTATTTCTCACAAAGGGATGATTCATTACATCATGACCTATTTTGAGTTACAACTCTTGATATAAGGTTCGATGTTACTCTTATGAGGACCTAACATCAATAATGCAAATTAGCAGAACTATCTGTGTGGTATCACAACCCATCATGAGCATATGCCTGATAAACATATGTTCGACTAGAGTTATAGGTTCACAACCTATGATTTAGTGGTGGTACTACAACAACATAATCTAATACCTCAAGATAAGATGTTGGGTCAAGCTCATCATTAGGTGAAGATTAAAAGGCGTCAATAAATTGTTAAAAGTGAATAATGAGAAGAAAAAGGAGATAAAATGAAGATATATATATATATATATATATATATATATGTATTCAAAAGGTCATTACAAGATTAGCAGGGCCAAGCATACAGATGTTGCACAACATCACAAACAAAAACAAGAAAAGAGAGAACCCAGACAAACATCATTAAATATCAAATGATACCACTTGCACCATCACGATTTGAAGAGGGATCCAAAATACTCAATTGTTCGTTCAAGAAACTCACATCCACAACATCTCCTTCAAAAAGTTGGAAGAGAGAATATTTTTGACTTATTATCTTAGCAAAGCGATCCATCACTTGATGTCGAGCATCCGGATAAGAGTAGATAACATTCTTTCACTCCAAAGCTTCAACAAATTTTTGTTTCATCACCATACACGCCTGATGAAAGCCAAGCTGGATAGCTGCCATTTGCAACACGACATTCACATCCCCAAAATGTAACGTCCTATTTTTCAAACCAAAAATTTTCATTTTTATTTATTCAAAATATTCATTTACATCAAATTATTTATTACATTATGCAGAAACATGATTGCGAATGCGCGTATGTACAGTTGAACCTTTCCCTTCTTAAAAAATTTATAAACAACTTGGTAAGCGCTAGGCTTAGTGAGTTCCCCCAATATGCCATATACTGGTGGGTTTTACATGTATTAACATAGATAAATCATTAACACTTAAGGGTACATGCAACCTAAAGATCTAAGTCATAACACTATTGATGTAACATTCTATTGAACAACAAAACCCTAGAAAACCCCTAGCTATTTCGAAAACCAGAATAAAGTTAAAGGTTTGCATATCTTTTTGATTGTTGTAGTAAACAATTAAGAATCCTTTCTTCTTTGACTTGGAAGCTAGCACCACAAGTGTCGTGCCTCTGATGGTTCACACCCAAGCATAGCAACAAGAAGCTTTTGAGAGAAGAGAGAGGAGAGAGAGGATATGACATTTTCAGCTATCTCTTGAAAAGAAGGAGTGGCCAAAATTTGGATCCCCATGGAAGGTTTATATAGGTGATCAAATGAGCTATAGATAAGACAGTTTCCTAAGATAAGCCCTAATCCCTTACTTCCTCCTTAAGGTATCCAAGGCACCCTTAATTCCCAAAAAAACCCTAGAAGACTTCTAGAATTTGTCCACTCCCTTGGGAGATTCTAGAATTGCTGAATGTTCAACTTTTGAACATTGTCACCTTTAGTCCTTCCATTTTTAATTATTCTAATTAATCCCAAAATTAATTATAATTAATTTCTGACTAATTTATAATTAAATAATATTATTTATAATTAATATATTATTTTCATAATATGTTAATAAATTCATTTATTACTATTTATTAATCATATAATAAATCAATAAATTATCTCTCACAAAAAGTCATCCTTTTCAATCACTAGGTTTGAGCGCAACCCAAAAGGACTTTGCTAACAATTGAAGATTATACTAATTTAGTTATTAGTTTAGACACCTAATCCTACAGTCTCCCACTTGGATAAGTCTAAAACTAAATTATTGGTATAACTTCTAAATTGAACAACAAAGAGTGCTTCCACAGCAACTGCCGAACTCTGATCTAAACAGAAATTGGTCCTAAGATAAGTGCTCAAATATTACTCTATTATTCTAGATATCATATAGACATGAGACATGGATTAAAATCAATCTCATTGTCCAAGTTTTGTTTCCCTATTTCCTAATTTGTGATGACGACATAAGACTTCAAATTGAACACATCAATTGAGTCTTGGCTGGGCCCAACATTATAAGTCAGCACCAAATCACTGAGGGGCCCAAAGATATCACTTTTTCCTGTTAGGACAAAAGGAACGAATAAAATTTGAGTTATATGCTTGTATCCTTTACTCATCAAATCATACATGACATTGCGTTTTATAACATCATGTTACTGACGCGTTTTCGCAACACCAATGCATAACCGACTTGTAAATTACAACTCATATATCTTCGTTTCAAGAATATAAGATATTATCGTCTCATAATTACTTGTAATATAATCCATGAAGTAATTCTCTGAGCATGGGTTTATCCACTACTTAAATCTCCATTTCTAAGTACTCATTAATGTTTTATCAATACAATTGTTATGTCTAACTTCCTTAGACAATTTACAATCCAATTCATGACAACCTTAATTCACCACTTACTTCCCAAAGTAGGAGCGACTATGGAATTTTAATAATTAAATTGTTCTGGAAGTAAAACATGCAAACCGAAATACAAGAATAAATAATTGACAAATGAAGTCTACAAACTCATAAATAATCTCTATTATTTAATCACGAAATGTAAATTACATTTATTTTGTTACAAGTTTCAACCTAATCATCTAACTACTAAAACTAATATCATCTCTCAAACCAATGCTCCTAGCATGCTGATTATGTTTAATCCTACTCAAAGCCTTTGTGAGAGGATCTGCATGATTTTCTTCCGATGAAACTCTCTTCACTATGAGGTGACCTTCTTCTACTCTATGTCTGATGTAATGGTACTTTCTTTCAATATATATTGAATTGCCATGATCTCTCGGTTCTTAAGTCAAAGCAACCACACCTTCATTATCATAGAAAAGTTCCATAGGATCCTGAATGGTTGGAATTACTTCAAGATCTCCGGTAAAGTTTTTCAGCCAAGCCGCTTCATTTGATGCTTCACTTGCCGCTATGTACTCTGATTCACACGTAGAATCACCCATTGTATTTTGCTTGGAACTTTTCTAAGTAACTGCTTCACCATTTAATGTAAACACCCAGCTAGATTGAGAACGAAAATTGTCTCTATCTCTTTGAAAGCTTGCGTCACTATACCCAATTACACTCAACATATCACCGACTCCAAAGACTAGCATCATATCCATTTTTCTCTACAGATACTCTAGAATGTTCTTTACTGTTGTCTAGTGAGCTCTTCCAGGATTTCCCTGATATAGACTGACCATGCTTAAATCAAAGTACACATCAAGGCGAGTACGTGTCATAAGATAAATGATCGATCCACACAGCTATGCAGCTCTGAAGGTACTTTAAAACTCATCCCATATGTATGCTAACTGACCAACCAATCTGATAGGTGCTACTACAGCCGGAGCGATCGGGGCGGTTAACCAAGTGGGTTATTGAACTAGTATAAGCCAAGGATCAACATAAAAGGGCAAGCCCTAGTAGACTTCCTAAAATACCAAAAGATAAATCAGCCCTCATTAAAAGAATAACAAAAACACATCACAATATGGGGATCTCATGTTGGACTCTATATATACTGATGGTGCATCAAGCAATGATGGAACCGGAGCAGGGGTAGTCTTGTTAATCCCCCAAGAGCATAAATTCACATACTCACTACGCTTTTAGTTCGTATGCTCCAATAATGGGGCCGAGTAAGAAGCCCTCCAGGCAGGACTGATGATAGCAAAATAGATGGAAGTAGAGCATCCAAAAGTATTTGGAGACTCGTTGATCATGGTGAATCAAGTCAATGGAATTTATGAAGCAAGAGAATCACCCATGCAGCAATACCTTAATCAGGTTCAGGAAATATCTTCACAATTTAAAAGCTTTGAAATAATGCAAATCCTAAGGTCAAAACACAAACCGGTGGATGCTCTAAGCAAAATAGCGTCGGTTGCTTTTAGCCACCTCCCAAAGAAGGTCCTGGTAGAGGTGCTCGAAGAAAAAAATCATCAAAGGAAATAGGGTTTATAGGATTGAAGAAGAAGGTGAAACCTGGATGAGCCCGATAATAAGATACATGCGAGACAGAGTAGAGCCCGAAGACCACATGCAATCAAGAAAGATAAGGGAAAAATCGCCCAAGTATGTGCTAAGACAAGGAACCTTGTACAAAAGATGAGTGTACTCCCCATGTCTTAAATAGCTAACACCTAATGAAGGAAGAAGAGTAGTCGAGGAAATGCATGAAGGCTTATGTGTTAGATCTAGTCTAGGGCTTGCTTTTATCATATTATGATCCATTGAGTCATCCTTATGAGTATGAGCTACTCCAGGATCTTAGAATGTCAGATCTTATCATTTATGATATTGCTAGTGCATAAAAATGTCATCCTTGGTGTTCATTCTATGTGGATAAAGTGTTTAAGTTGGGTTTTGGAACTTATGAAGACATGCAAAAGCATAAAGATTACAACTTTATGGCTTAATATGTTTTTATTGGGCTTAGATATGAAGTTGGACGTTGGGTCCTAAAGCATTAAGACCTTAATAGAAAGATTGGGTCTTGGATATGAATGCCAGGCATAAGTTTTGGTACGATGTGCGTACTGCGCCTTGGCCCAGTAACTTTCCCCATGTGAATCAGTTGTACGCGGGGTGTAGAAACGATTACGTCAAGCGTACTCTCCCATAACACCCATTTGGGCTTTTTGTTTTGGACTCCCTGGGGTTTTAGGGTTTTGGGCCCTTATTGGGCCACAAGTCCGCTAAGTTGGGCCTTCATGGATTGGGCCCATATTGCTCTTTGAGTGTGTCTTGGACTTTGGACAAGTTTAGAATTGGACCATGATATGTTAGGCCCATTAAGGGAAGGGTAAAGCAGTATTTTTACCCTAGGAGTCGGGCTTTATAGTTTGGACCCTTGGTTTGGGTTAATGACCTAATGGCTAATTAGGGTTATATTATTTGTGATTTAGTGTAGTGATTTTCGATTCTGCAATCCGAGTGTGATGTGTTTATCTTCAGACTGAGGTGAGTTCCTCCACTATACTCTTGGGTCGAAAGGCACCAATGCCGGCCCATTGGATATGTTTGTAGGATGATAGTTGTCTTTGTGACACTTACTGTTATGCATGTATGTGCTTGTTGTCTTTGTGGGTCTTGCTCATATGTTTGTATGCTAGCTATAGGGGGTGAAATAGACCCGATACCGGTTGAAAGAGACCGGAGGGGGTGAAATATACCCAGTACCGGTTGAAAGAGACCGCAGGGGGTGAAATAGACCCAGTTGTGTATTGTCTGTTATGTATGTTTGGTATGAGGTATTTTGGGTGAGCTCACTAAGCTTTGTGCTTACAATTTTCAGTTTATGTTTCAGGTACTTCCAACCCGAAAGGGAAGGGCCCGACTTGATCGCACCACATCCACCCATGTTTTTCTGCTTTATGTGATTTTGGGATTTTGTACTCTGATTTTATTTCACTACGATACACTCTTGGTTGTTTTGACATGATTATTGCATGTTTTGGAATGAATTTAAAATGAATTTTTTATCTGAAATTTTAGGGATGTTACACCGACACTGTAGGGTATAAACCATTGGCCATAGAATGAATTTTTGAGATTTCGGTATACTAAAATTAAGTGCAAAATCGTACAATTGTGTCATGTTTTTGTCTAACACGACACGACACGATGATGTTTTATGTAATACAACACACCACAATGTTGTGTTTATTTTCATTAACACGAAATGATTCGATTAAAACACGACAAACACAACAAGACGCATACCAACAAAATAATACAATTATTAGTTTATTTAATTCATACTTAATCATCTATACCACGAAAAAGATGAAAAACATGACAACCACATGCTAAATCGTGTCAATTTTGTGTTGAATTTTGAACATGGACATGACATCCTATTTTTTAGACCTGACACGAAAAGAAACGAACACGGGCACAAATTTGTATTTTGATTTGTTCTTAATTTTATTTTGTGTCATGTATTTTTGTCATGTCTTGTCATTGTCATCGATTGACACCCAGCTGAAATACCCGACACCGGATGCTGCTAGTCGGAGGGTATTAAGCTTGACATTTCAGTATACAAGGTATGACAGTTTTGTCGTGTTTGTATATGATGTAGTTCAGAAACTAAGTTGCCATATATGTAACAAAATATTAAAAAGAAAGTATGTTGATATTTATAGTGAAAAAAAGAAACTAACATTCCCTTTTGTAGGTCACAAAAATATACAATGGAAAATACATAATGTTTGACATTTCAATATATAGAAATACCTGACACCGGAAGATATTTCACTATTTAAAATAGTTCAAAAAAATGAAAATTTTCTTTTGAAAACTAGTCTTAAACACATTTTTCTAATGTTCTTGCTATAATCAATTGACTTACATGGGTTTTTAATTTTTGAAAGTGTAAGAGAGATCCTAAGAGGCCTTATTTTCTATAATAGAAAGATTATTTCATTTGTTCACTAATGACCTTTCTTTTGAGTTGTTAATCGTTCATCTATTTGTCACCTTTATGTTTTGATTTCAGGAAAACAGATGGAATTGGGTGATGGACAATTGTTAATATGAAGTTCCAAATGGATGGTAATTCTATTAATAGTTTTGAACAAAACTGAGTTTTCCTTTTATATCATATATCAAAAAAATGTAAGAACAAGAGTACGTTGTTTTGATAACTCGGTACAACTTTATACCCAACAATAGAGGGTATAACACTAGTTAAGATTGAGAGCATTAGGATTCGACCTATTCGTGTTACTTCCCCCACTATCTTCGGGCCCAAAGCAACATTTTCTTCATGGTTTCCTATCTTTGATATATTAGCATAATCTTAGTCATCATCAACATTTACAAATTTCATATTGTTTCACATCAATTCGACCAACATAACTAGCACCAAACTATTTCACTTAATAGGGTAATGGTTGCATTTGAGCTAAGACATCAACATTAAAGAAATTGTATTAATATGAATTAAAATCTAACATATTATTTTAGTTAAAAAAAAAGTTAAATATAGAAATAACAATGTCTATTCAAAGTATAATACATGAATAAGATGAAACCTAAAAATACCATGTTGTAAAATAAACATAGGATTCTAGAATACTCAAGTGATGATCAACTGTTAAGAAAAGGTTAAATGCAACATATAGCAATGTCCATTCAATGATTTGTTTATTATACACCCTACTACATAATATTTTCAAAGTATAATGTCCAAATAAGAAAAAATTGAAATTACAATGCTATAAGTGGATAGTTTTTGCAAAGTGCTATACTTTAATAAAAAAAGTACAATGATGTAAAATAAAAGCAAGATATTATAATACACAACACATGAATTGTAAGCATGGGTATCGTATACATATTTTGTTGCAAATCTTGTTCGATAATATCGAGGTGATTACGAGGAAGTTATTGATTTTTATTTTTCCCCTTAATAGGTAACCTCGATTGGATTAAAACAGTCCCATCGTAGGTGTTATGCTTTATCTGGAGAGCAAGGCTTGGTAGAATACCATCTACAACAGGTCTTGCTAAACGAGGTGTTTGTATTTCATTGACACAATGTTCACTCTGTGATAGAGGTGAAGATGAATCGGTGGTTCATCTCCTAGTTAGCTGCTCGCGTGCCACTGCTTCTCTCGACTTGATTTTCGATTGGTGTGATATCCTTCGACAATTATTCTCAAATGTTGGTGAATTATTGGACCTTGGAGCGAGATGAGAGAACTGTCCAAAGAAACGCAATAGATTAATGACAATTTTATATGGTCTCTTATGGCGAATCTAGAGAGCTAGAAACAATAAAATTTACAACAACATGATTACATCTCCAACTACAATTGCTGATGATTTCATATCGATGGTGTATTCTTGGCACAAACATAGAAAATCTCATAATTCGTGTAAATGGTTTGAGTGGTGTTGCTCACCATTCCACTATTGTAATTTGTAAGTTGTAACTCTCCTTTTGCCCTCGACTAGTTTCTTGCTAGCCGGGTGGCCTTTTTAATATCGCCGTTTCTAAAAATTAAAACCTTGAGAAAGAATAGAATTTGTCCAAATATGAAGACACCAATGCCCCTATTGGAAGTAAGAATGTTTTATTCAATTCCTTCGCTTCAACAACTATGTTGGGATTTTGTACCCACGCCAATAGTTACATTTGTCATATTTAAACCTCGTTGCATGGGCATAGTTGAAATAGATTTGGATGTAGTTCCACGTTTCCTCACCATTGTTGAACACTATCAAGATCTCAAAAGCAAAATAGGAGTGAAAATAGAATAAAAGATCTATGATGACCGGAAAAATGAAAAGTATATTTTAGGGAACTTAAAAACAAAGATATATGAATACTAAATGAATATGAACAGATGTTGGTATTAAACTAGAGAGAAAGAAAAATACCAAAATACCCTCTTATGATTAGCATTTGGGAGGATTTAGAAAAAGTTTAAATGGTGTTGGTGGAGAGGGACCATTTTTGAAATAGAATCTGAACTTAGGGACATCTTTGGGAAACTTTTAAAAGTTTGACCAATCTTGAAATTCTTGATAAAGCTTAGAGACAATTCTCGTAATTTACTCTTTCAATTAATAAATATGGTATTACCGAAATGACATAAGGGGCATTGTATTGCTAAGGTGGAACGACAAACATCATGCCAGGTGCTTCGCATGTAGAGAATTGTGTGCACCATGACATCCCAATGACGACTCTCTTTTCTCAATTTACTCATTTTGACCTTTTCGTGTCTTAATTTTTTTCTATTTATGTTTTCCGTTTGCCATCTCGCTCATTGTACAATATTTATGTTGTTCGTTTGTCATCTCATTGTACGATGATAATTAAATGGATACATTCTTTATTTTTAAATACAACAATACACGTATTTTTGCTGCATCAAACAATTTACCTTATATATTCTACTCAATATTTTTACTACAAAAATGTCTTCTTCAAATTCTCAAAACAATAAAAAAAAACATCAACTAGAAACAACCCAAACAATTCCTAAATGTAGTTTTGTATCTTTCTTATTATTATTATTATTATTATTATTATTTTCTTATGTTTTAGTTTAATGTTAACGAAATTTTTAGTTTTTAGCAATATTAAATTGTTTAAAAAAAAGGATACGTTTTGTAAGTTTTGCAACGAGGTGGACATCGGCACCACGGCATCACTCCACCGGCCTAATACATACGACTCCTATAAAACTAGGTATACAAGTGACAAGTGCATGTAAATATAGGTGTACACTATATAGCTACAGAGCATAATACACACTTAAAAGTTGATCACAAAGAATACATTTTGAATCCGAGCCTTGGGTGAGCGACGGTAGTAAGTGGGATCTCTTTAGGTGTCGAGAGCCCAAATACTTCTTTCATCTGCAACTCCTCCTTCGTCATTTTACCTGGCAGTTTCCAATCAAATCCATGGAGCAAGTTAGCCAAGTTTGTTTCGATAATCTTGAGTCCTAAACTATAACCAGGACACATCCTTCGACCTGCACCAAACGGTAGTAGCTCGGAGTTATAACCTTTTACATCGATGTCATTCTCAATGAATCTATCAGGAAAAAAATCCAAAGGTTTATCCCACAACTCTTGATCTCGTCCAATTGTCCAAACGCTAACGAAAACTATAGTATCTTTTGGAATGTCATAACCAGCTACTTTACAGTCTTCGCGTGTTCTTCGTGGAACTAATAGCGGGACAACCGGATGCAACCTCATCGTCTCCTTCACGATTGCCTTGATGTAATGAAGGTCTGACATGTCCTTCTCTTCGACCCATCTTTCTCGACCTATAACCCGATCCAGCTCTTCTCTCGCCTTTTCAAGTATTTCCGGGTTTTTTAGAAGTTCTGCCATCGCCCATTCTATTATTATCGTTGAACTTTCGGTTCCACCTGCAAGCATATCCTGTAAATATTTAAGATTATTATTAACTCAAATGCGCATTTCAAAATTTCAATGGGTTTTCTTTGAAGTTTGTATCAGTTATATACGTTACCAGTGTGAACGCCTTGATGCCATGTCGCTCAAGCTTAACTTCGAGTGTCGGATCATCTGCAATCTGCAACAGCAAATCAACCATGTCTGCCGGAACAAAAGTCTCCGGCGGCTCAGCCTTCCTGCATGCATCGTGCTCGTTTAAAACGTGTTCGAGAAATCCGTCGAAGTTCTTGCTAACTGTTTTCATCCTTTTCACGTATCCTTGAAGGTCCATGAAAGCAATCCATGGTATCCAATCCCCAATGTTAAGCACTCCGTTCAACAAGAACATTTCTTCGAACATCGTTTTAACTTGTTTGCTGCTCATGGTCAAGTTTCCGGCCACCGATTCTTCCAAATAACGCTTTCCCAACGCCATCCGACTGATTATATTGAAACTCACCGTCCACAACAAATCTTTCAAGACAATGGACTCGCCTGACGACTTGTGCACCACCTTCAAAAGCGACTTCATCTCCTCCACTCGAATGTACTCGAACGAATCCAACCTTTTTGCACTGAACAGCTCCACGATACACAGTTTACGGGCTTGCTGCCAGTAGGAACCGTACGGTGACCAGACGATGTCGGAGTAATTATAGGTGGTGTATTTCCCGGCGGCCATTTTGGGGCGGCAGATGAAGTTAGAGTCCATCGTTTTCAGGAAGACTTTAGCCATCTCAGCGGAGGAGGCCACGACGACGTGAAAGGAACCGAATTTGAGGTGCATGATGTCGCCGTATTTATGAGTGAGTTCATGGATGGAACGGTGAGGAAGTGATCCCATGAGGTTGAGGTTTCCGATGATGGGCCAGGGATTGGGGCCGGGAGGGAGGTTGGGTTTGGTGGGACGGCGGAGTTGGCAAGCAAGGTGAAGGAGTACCACCGTGGCTAGCCCCACAACTGCATAAATTAAGGAAGATGCTTCCATTGATGTGATGAAGGTGGTTGTTCGATGAGGGTGTTTTTTTATAGTTGAGTAAATGGTGGATAATTAAAGTGATTAACTCAAGGAACAAGTGAGAAGATAATATATTCAAATGTCTATAAACGGCCAAAGTGTTTTATTTAAAAAAACAATTATTGTATAGTTAACATATCACTATTGTGAGAGTATTTTCAATACGTCCTTATGATTTGGTTAATATTACATTTTTGACTACTAACTTTTTTTTATTCAAACATTTTTATAGTGTGTTTTTGTTACGATTTTAGTTTCCCGTTACATCTAAAAACCTAAATCTCCTAATCCTTCAGACGTAGATTCGCTTCATCATTTCTTTACTGCAACCACTCTCCACCCTCAGTCCTACATCAAAAACATTGGTCATCAATGCTTGTCGGGAAACCCATAATCCCGCTAACATTAGTACATGATACATTTGTTGATACGGTTAAAATGATTAATTGGTGCGAGTATCGAACAACACCAATAAATATCACATCAAAAAATGTCATAATTTAATAGTGTGGTTATAAAATCGCACCAAAAGACAAATAAAACCGCACCGACAAACATTATAGGAAGAATACATAACCTCACCAACAAACAAGGAACCGAACCAGTAAATATTTGCACCATAAAATATGAAACCACACCAACCGCACAAAAAAATAAAGCAACTATTCTTCACTACACATCTGGGACGACTTCTGTGTCCCTCTTGGAAAGCTGGAGACAACATTTCTTCTACCTCTAGTTGAGATTACCAACCATTGGTTTTGCCTAAACCATAAAATCCCAATATAAATATAATATAGAAATTATAATCCAGTTAGTTAATAAGAAAATAAAAAAGAAACAGAAGAATACCTTTTGGATATCAAATTTTGATTCTTTTTATCGTTGGATAATGAAGTAAAAGAGATATACCTAGAATACGAGCAACAAGAAAACATGTTTAGGAAGTTAAAGCAACTTATCGGCCATAACGATATATAGACCTAAATAATAGTGTTGCTTACAGAAATCTAAACATCATATTAACAGAAAAAAAAACCCCACAAACCAAGAAACTTACAGTGGTTAAGTGTCGCAGGAGGGAAGGGTCGTCGTAGTTTTTGGCTAGGGTTTCTGCCTATTGGAATATTGGGAACGAGAAGAAGATTACTATTTTTGGAATCGAGCGATACCTATATTGCTTTATGTTTTTGAACTTTGGAATCAAAGAGCATATTCAGGAATGAGTCGATTTGGGAGGAGAAACGGAGGAGACGAAATAACTGGGAGGGAAACAAAAAGTCAAACGAAAAAAAAAGGTTGGGGGATCTCACGCGAAATGAAAATTTTGAACGAAATAATGCATTTATCGGTGCGGTTATAGGAAAATCACACCAACAAATGCATTTGTTAGTATGGTTATAGGAAAACCGCACCAACAAATAATTTGCACGGTTTTCATATGATCGCACCTTTAAATGCATTTATTTGTGCGGTTATGTAACATCCTAATTTTCAACCCAAATTTTTTCTTTTGAAAACAATAAGTAATTCATCCAATGTTTTTTTCATGAAGATCAGAGTAATAATTTAATTCAAAACATTGTAAAACCATAGTATAAAAATTGCATCAAAGTCGAGTTTTGGAAAGACATAGTATTAGACGGGTTTAAAAACCAATGAAGTGTAGGCGGTGGATCTAGAAGTTTGAATGAAAGAAAAAAATTGAGAACCAATAGGGCTCCTAAAGGGGCCTTGCAATTAATAAATTATATAATATCATAAAACCTTATATAAATAAAAATAAGTTAGACGATAAATAATAGAACGGTTAACATTATGTCTTTAAAAAAGGCTAAAAGGTGCTACAAATAAATTATATATTTTTTAATTTATAAATTACTTAAAACAATAATAACTTTATATAACAAATGATGATGTTTATAAAATCTATATATTTGTTTTTTTCTTGGTTTTATTAAAGATTATAATATATTAGCATGTTTATTATCAAACATAAATAAAAAAGAGTATCAAATAATTAACTCAAATGTTTTCCATAAATTTGTGGAAGTTAATGAATAAAAATATCAAATTCTAATGGTAAAAATATAATTGTTTAACTTTGAATCATAATACTTAATTATCTAAATTATTATATATTTAAGTATAAATAAGTTAAATGACAATAAGACTAACCAACAATAAATTTAACATTACACTTAATACGATATTTAAGTATTATTAGTTAAAAGCCTTTTGGGTCGTACTATTTAATAGATAAGTTGAAAAGTAATAGTAGTTTCTAATGAATAAGGTTCAAGATATGAATTTAGCATATTTAATTCAATATATAAAAATAATTTCTTTTTTATATATCAAAATACATTTTTGTATACATTTATGATGAATAAACTTTTAACAAAATAAATCACAAAATGCAAAAGAATTTTATAGAAATGATAAAAAACCACATTAATCCAAAACTTAATTGTTTTTATAGGTTTCTAAGGATTAAATGACAATAAGACTATCCATCACTAAATTTAGCATTATATTTAATTCACTAGTTAAGTATTATTAGTTACAAATCTTTTGGATTCTACTATTTAATAGATAAGTTGAAAATTCATAGTAGTTTCTAATGAATAAGGTTCAAGATATGGATTTATGTTGAATCACATAAGTTTAAAGATAACGATTATAAAAATATATGCATTTATACTTGGTTTATTTGATTCATACTCTCCTGAACACCAAAAATTCATTCTTGGTGGTTCAAGCTTAAAAGGTTATATTATCAAAGAGTTGAACTAGCATTCATCTAGTGTTGGAGCTTTTGGTGGACTTTCTCTAGATGGAATCTACTTTGGGTTATTGCCATCATCATCATCGTTCAACCTCCTGTGAGGACCAAAGGAAAACAAAGGTTGTTAATCTTATCCTTCTATGGTTGTTGATTTAAATATTGCATGTTCATGTAATGTGATGCTTTGTCAGAATCTATGTTGTTCAAGTTTTATTTTAAAGTCTTCCGTTGCGAACTCAAAAGTTTTATGTTTCGAAACTTGATCTTGAACACCATGTTTCCATCAAGTGGTTTTAAAGCCTTCTTTACATGCATGCATAGATTTTATTGATGAAATGAAAATATTTGGTTTTTGGAAGCCATGGACGATTTTCATGCTCGTATGAAAAGTTCATGCATGGCCTCTTTAGCAACATGCAATGCTAGTTTTAAGAGAGAAAATGTGATCAAGTTTTTTTAACTACATGAATTTGATCACATTGACGTTCCCTTAGAAAAACAAAATATTATTTGATAATTTTTGTATGATTATATGTGCATAAACAAGCTATGGACGATGCATTGTGTGTTGTTGGACTTTTCGATATGGTTGTAATATTATTTATTCATTCAAATGGTTTGTAATAGTAAATAGGAAACTCTTCATTTTTTATGTTGTAAATATTAGATTAGTTTGTAATCTAGTATAAGTACTTTAAGATGTAACAAGAAATGAAGATGAAGCCATTTTGAAGATCGAAAAGAGTTGAAATTTATTAATTTTAATAGCAGTGGAAAACACAACATTTTTTGTGAAGTGTTGCATCAGATTCTATGAAGTTGAAGCAACAGCCCCGAATGCAACATTTCTATGAAGTGGTGCATGTTGTTGGAACGTGTTAAAATTAGTTAAGGTTGTAAAAGTCGCTAGGAGGGAGTAAAGCGGTCGACTAGGGTTATGCGACTAATCGGTCTAGGCGGAGATTAATCGGCGCCCAGGAGGGGACCCTTAATTGTGTTGAAATTTATTTTTTTTAAATTAAATATTACTTATATCCTAACAAAAATATTAAATATGACAAATTGTTATGATTATTTACTTATTTTGTTATGATATATAAAATTTATTCAAAAATTATTATATTTTAAGAAATAAATATTTGAAAATTTGAAATTTTAAAAATTTTCGAAAATTCGAAAAGCTTTGAATTTTTTTTTTTTTTTTAAATTTGAAGATTTGAAATTTTGAAAAAATTGAAAATTGTGGCCGCCTAGGAACGCCCAGGACCACCTACGATTGCCCATGACCGACTCCGCCTAACTCGACCGACTAGCATTAATCGTAGACGGTAAGAGGGTACCGAGCGCCTAGGCGGCCGCCTAGCCCGATTTTTACAACACTGAAATTAATAGAGAATTCATCATCTTGCATACATTGGATTTCTTCTTAAGTGGGAGCTTCAACAACAACAAATCTTGAAGATTTTTGGTCCCTAATGTCCCTTAGGAAAAGGACTTGATATTTCATGTATGACTCACATGAAATATAACATAGTTATGGCTTTGTTTATGCACCCATGTTTGTGTGTGATGATTGTATATTGTTATATTGATTGCATGGATGAAATAGGATTTTGCATGCTAGACAACCAAAACAACTACATACATATCATCATGGAGTTTTTTTATTTTCAAAAACAATAACTTTAAACATAAGATGCTAAAAATGGATTTTCAAATAAAAGGGATTTTATTCTAAAAGTCTTCAAGTCTTTGAAATTGATAAAAAAAAGGGATAAAATAGAGATTTTAAAACTCATGGCGAACTCCATGTCTAAATAATAAATGATTATTAAAAGACTAAAATTGGTTCCTAACACACAAACTCAAAAGTTAATACAATATATTAAAAGTTGAACTAAAATGAACCAATAAAATAAAATGTGATTTTTCTGAAATGTACAATGTATTATTGAATGCATGAAATATACATGATACAATATGCTTTTAAAACTATAATTATAAAACGTATAAATCCCTTTAAAATGCAAGTCTATGTCGTCCTCTTAAAAGACACTCACTCGTCACTTATATGGTCATTGTGGGATAAAGCTCACCTAACCGCGCGCGTGCATTTATCCTTTGATGTGCGAGGTAGTTTTGTAATTCCTATTTGATAAATGTCACCTAACCACTGGTTATATACCGATTCTACATGCGTTTTAAGATGGATGACTTGATCGGGAATCTTCCCTCGCTCGACTTCTCTCAGTCAAATATGTAAAATCCTCAATCGGAGAACCATGAGCGTTTCTCCTTTCTCCTACACCAGTCGGCAGAAATCAAGGAGTCTAGAAGGGTTTTTCGTCACTAGGCCACAAAATTGAAATCAAAGGGGTGGGTTCTCGTTTCTTATAAACATTATACAGACACACATTTCATATACCCTCCATTTGCTTCTCTCGATCATTGGCTCCTCATGGCTGCCCCCTTCTGACATTTTCTCTCAACAAATTGGTGCCACTTACATTCTAGCTGAGAACATTTGTGAGAGAACAAAATAATTGAAAGCTGATTCAATACTCAATGTCCCTGGTTTATTAGTTATCGATACACCTGGCCATGAGTCCTTCAAGAACTTAAGGTCTCAGGGTTCTGGGTTATGTGATATTGCCATTTTGGTTGTTGCCATTATGCATGGGTTCGAACCACAGACTATTAAATCACTAAATCTATTGAGAATGAGGAATACAGAGTTCATTGTGGCCTTGAATAAGGTTGACAGATTATATGGGTGGAAAACGTGTCGCAATGCACCAACTGGGAAAGCAATGAAACTTCAGTCCAAAGATGTTCAACTTGAATTCGAGCATAGGCTCACTCAGGTAATTAGAAATTTGTAATCCCACAAGAACATACGTTTTCTTTTCTTGCTGTCTTTCTCATGATTTGTGCTTTGTGATTTCAGATAATTATAGAATTCAAGGAGCAAGGATTGAATACCGAATTGTACAGCAAGAACAAAGACAGAGGGGAAACTTATAGTATTGTACCCACAAGTGCTATCAGGGAGTTTTTTATGTGATCTATTGTTCACACACCATTTAAATATCGGGTATTGAATTTTGAACCAAATTTTTTGCTTTTGGTGGAAATTCAGTGGTGAAGGCATACCTGAGATATTACTACTTGTCCAATGGGCTAGAAGACAATGATTGCAAAACTTACATACAGCAGTGATATTCAGGTATATATATATATATATATATATATATATATATATATATATATATATATATATCTTATTTTTCCACTTCCATTTTTTTCCATTTCTATGAGAGTTTTGATCACTGATTCTTGGAATGAAATTTTTTGTACTGTACGGTGTTGGAGGTTGAAGTGATAGAATGCCTTGGAACAACCATTGAAGTGGTTTTGGTTAATGGCGTGCTTCATGAAGGAGATGAGATTGTTGTTTGTGGCTTTCAAGCAAGTGCAAACAATTTGTTGCTACATTTGAGTCACTTTCTGTTTGTATGCTATAATAAATAAATATATGGAAGAATGATGCTATTTTTTATTTACCAAACAATGCTTGTTCAGGGACCAATTCATACAACAATCTGATCATTGTTGACTCCTCATCCAATGAATTCAGCAACTTCGTGTAAAGGTGAGGGATCTGTTTAAACCTTTTTGGGCTTTTTAAATTTGAAAAATGTTATTTTTTTCAAATTCATGAGTTATCTCCGGTCTTTATGAGTTTTTTTTGTTGTTTGATTTAGGGAGCCTACATTCATCATAAATAAATCAAAGCTGCACAAGGGATCAAAATTAGTGCTCATGTGATGATAGTTTGCAAATTGTTTCTTGAATTAGATAACTGAGACGTCTTTTGAACAGTCTACAATTGATGCCATGTTTCTTTCTTCTTTTGAGAAACATGGTCATACCAAAATTTTAATTTTATTCCATTCAATCCCACCAGATTCTTGGTGGGTCAGGTAATATAAGAGTGATTTTAGAATGTGATTATATTATCTCCCTGATCCTATTGGAAACTGGACAAGGCTCATAAGACTGTGAGTATATTATCTTGCTTTTCTTGTTCCTAGTTTTATAAATCTTTTCCATTTTCCAAATATTTTTGGTTTTTCATTTTAATAAAATCATTTATCATGTAGTGATTGGCAAGGAACATCGATGGAGGGACCTATTCCTTCTACAATATCTCTGTTGACAAACTTACAAGAATTGTGAGCCGACTTTGTGTTAAATAAATTTAACTAATTTTTCATCCACTAATGAAACTTACTTTAATTTTGCATTTTGGTTTTCAGGAAGATAAATGATTTGACTGGACTTAAAATGTACCTGTAGTTAAGATGTGGTGCTTTTATTTATTTATTTATTTTCATTTTTAGCACTTGCAAGTTGTTGGGCTTAATGAGTTAAGCACTTTATCTGGACATCTATTTATGGTTGTTGTTTTTACTTAATCTGGTCATAATGACTTAATAGCTTAAGCTGGTGTAATATATTAAGACACTAACTTGTTTTTTCCTCACAACTCCTATCACATTAAAAATTGATGAATGTTGTGAAATTTGATTTTCTTTCTTTGAATGTAAGGGTAAAATGGTCATTCAGTCTAGAAAAGGTATCACAGTTTATGTATACAACATTTTATCCATATAGATGTTGTTATCCACTCAGCCATTTTAACAATACAGTTGTTAATTCAGCATTGCTGGGAAGGAAACTTTGGAGAAGGCAGATCTTGAAGTGGCCTTGAAGGGTCTAAAAAACAGGCTTATGGCCAAGAATGTGGTATGTTGAAAATTTTTCATTCTCAATATAAAGTTTATTGGATAAAGTATGAAGTAGTTATTCAGAAATGACAAATGTACCCTTTTGGAATAGGATGAAGAGATTGCTGAAAAACTTTATGAGTCTGTAGCGGTAAGCCCGGTGGGCAAAAAACTTGCTTCTTTTACTAGGGTATCATCAACAGTTCAGGCGAGTCAACTCTGTCCTTTTTGTCATTTTATGATTACTTGATTTGTAAAATATGAGAGTGATATTGAGTGCAGTGCAGGGTGCAATGTGAAAATTGAAATTTACCTTTCTTTTGTAAAATTTAATGATTATATTAATTATTTATGAAATTCAAAAAGAAAAAAGACAAAAACAGGTATCCAAGCTGCTAACTTTGTTGTTTTGTGTAGGCTCAGTTTGGTGCTAATGTTATGATTGATGATTGGGAAGAGAATTTGGATATGATTACTGCTAACAGGACCAAAGATGATGAATTGGTGCTTATTCATCTTGGAGATTGTTTGTGGAAGGAAACGAGTAATGTAAGTTCCATAATTCCATTAAGTAATAAAAAAAAAAAAAAAAAAAAGAATATTCATGTTTAATTATGAGGTTGTGATTACATATAACAAATGATTCAGATTATTGCTGCACAAATTTGCTACTTAGTTGCTGAAGCAAAGTTTGAGGCGTATTCAAACAATGCTAGACTATATCTCATTGGTGCAGATCACTAGAAGCATCCACGAACATATGACTATCCAAAAGCCATTCAGGTGGGCCCCACTTGTCAATAATTTCATTATTATATTTACTTTTATTTCTTCCTACTAGAGCAATAACAAATATTATGAATGTGGACAGAGGACAAGTAGTTTACATCATTATTAAGATGTTGGGCTCGAGTAATTGGTCATCTAGTAAGCATAATTAGATGTGATTGGATTAGAACAAGTACAAAGAAGATGTGTGGTTCAGGTTCCTATGGCTATGTTTGGGGGGTCTGGAAACTATGCCTCCGCATTATATATTGCAGCTTCAAAAGTCAAAACATTGGAAAAGGTTAAAGCCGAGCTTCTTGATCTTGTTGCAACCTCTCAGAAATCCCCAACTTTCTCACATTTCATGAAGGATTTGGCAGTGCCAGCAGATACCCGAGTCAAGGCTATGACTTAGATCTGTGATCAAGCTAAATTATTATGCATGTATGTGATATATAAATCCAATCAATTGGCCTAAAAAGACAGGTATACCCTCATTGTCTATAAAATGTGTTTTTTAAAGATTTATGTGTTTTTTAGATCACTTGGTATGATCAAGCGATTTAACATCAATACATAAGACAACACTTGGTAAGTATAAGGTTTTTTTTTGTAATTTTTTCTCATAATTTGTGGTTTTTTTATGATGGTTGACAATTCTGGTCATGTTTTCACACAGATCATGTTTGAGGATGATATGCTGCTGCTTCTTGATTTGGTGAAAGTTGATTCATGTATCTTAATCCCTTCTAGTGTTCCATTAGTTATTGATTATACTTTTCAGGTCAAACTTAGAGAGATTATTTGTATACATTATATTTTTGTATAATGAGATTATTCAATGTGATTTAGTTTAAATGTTAATACATTTATCGTATGAAATGAATTGTTTTATTATTATTCGTAAATGTGTCGTAAATGCGTATTGTAAATGATTGTTGAATTTTATGACACACAAATGTGTGTCATCTTCATTTATGATAGGGGCTTTAATGATACGCAATGTTAAGATGTTGGGCTCGAGTAATTGGTCATCTAGTAAGCATAATTAGATGTGATTGGATTAGAACAAGTACAAAGAAGATGTGTGGTTTAGGTTCCTATGGCTATGTTTGGGGGGTCTGGAAACTATGCCTCCGCATTATATATTGCAGCTTCAAAAGTCAAAACATTGGAAAAGGTTAAAGCCGAGCTTCTTGATCTTGTTGCAACCTCTCAGAAATCCCCAACTTTCTCACATTTCATGAAGGATTTGGCAGTGCCAGCAGATACCCGAGTCAAGGCTATGACTTAGATCTGTGATCAAGCTAAATTATTATGCATGTATGTGATATATAAATCCAATCAATTGGCCTAAAAAGACAGGTATACCCTCCTTGTCTATAAAATGTGTTTTTTTTAAAGATTTATGTGTTTTTTAGATCACTTGGTATGATCAAGCGATTTAACATCAATACATAAGACAACACTTGGTAAGTATAAGGTTTTTTTTTGTAATTTTTTGTCATAATTTGTGGTTTTTTTTATGATGGTTGACAATTCTGGTCATGTTTTCACACAGATCATGTTTGAGGATGATATGCTGCCGCTTCTTGATTTGGTGAAAGTTGATTCATGTATCTTAATCCCTTCTAGTGTTCCATTAGTTATTGATTATACTTTTCAGGTCAAACTTAGAGAGATTATTTGTATACATTATATTTTTGTATAATGAGATTATTCAATGTGATTTAGTTTAAATGTTAATACATTTATCGTATGAAATGAATTGTTTTATTATTATTCGTAAATGTGTCGTAAATGCGTATTGTAAATGATTGTTGAATTTTATGACACACAAATGTGTGTCATCTTCATTTATGATAGGGGCTTTAATGATACGCAATGTTAAGATGTTGGGCTCGAGTAATTGGTCATCTAGTAAGCATAATTAGATGTGATTGGATTAGAACAAGTACAAAGAAGATGTGTGGTTCAGGTTCCTATGGCTATGTTTGGGGGGTCTGGAAACTATGCCTCCGCATTATATATTGCAGCTTCAAAAGTCAAAACATTGGAAAAGGTTAAAGCCGAGCTTCTTGATCTTGTTGCAACCTCTCAGAAATCCCCAACTTTCTCACATTTCATGAAGGATTTGGCAGTGCCAGCAGATACCCGAGTCAAGGCTATGACTTAGATCTGTGATCAAGCTAAATTATTATGCATGTATGTGATATATAAATCCAATCAATTGGCCTAAAAAGACAGGTATACCCTCCTTGTCTATAAAATGTGTTTTTTTAAAGATTTATGTGTTTTTTAGATCACTTGGTATGATCAAGCGATTTAACATCAATACATAAGACAACACTTGGTAAGTATAAGGTTTTTTTTGTAATTTTTTCTTATAATTTGTGGTTTTTTTATGATGGTTGACAATTCTGGTCATGTTTTCACACAGATCATGTTTGAGGATGATATGCTGCTGCTTCTTGATTTGGTGAAAGTTGATTCATGTATCTTAATCCCTTCTAGTGTTCCATTAGTTATTGATTATACTTTTCAGGTAAAATTTAGAGAGATTATTTGTATACATTATATTTTTGTATAATGAGATTATTCAATGTGATTTAGTTTAAATGTTAATACATTTATCGTATGAAATGAATTGTTTTATTATTATTCGTAAATGTGTTGTAAATGCGTATTGTAAATGATTGTTGAATTTTATGACACACAAATGTGTGTCATCTTCATTTATGATAGGGGCTTTAATGATACGCAATGTTAAGATGTTGGGCGCGAGTAATTGGTCATCTAGTAAGCATAATTAGATGTGATTGGATTAGAACAAGTACAAAGAAGATGTGTGGTTCAGGTTCCTATGGCTATGTTTGGGGGGTCTGGAAACTATGCCTCCGCATTATATATTGCAGCTTCAAAAGTCAAAACATTGGAAAAGGTTAAAGCCGAGCTTCTTGATCTTGTTGCAACCTCTCAGAAATCCCCAACTTTCTCACATTTCATGAAGGATTTGGCAGTGCCAGCAGATACCCGAGTCAAGGCTATGACTTAGATCTGTGATCAAGCTAAATTATTATGCATGTATGTGATATATAAATCCAATCAATTGGCCTAAAAAGACAGGTATACCCTCCTTGTCTATAAAATGTGTTTTTTTAAAGATTTATGTGTTTTTTAGATCACTTGGTATGATCAAGCGATTTAACATCAATACATAAGACAACACTTGGTAAGTATACGGTTTTTTTTGTAATTTTTTCTTATAATTTGTGGTTTTTTTTATGATGGTTGACAATTCTGGTCATGTTTTCACACAGATCATGTTTGAGGATGATATGCTGCTGCTTCTTGATTTGGTGAAAGTTGATTCATGTATCTTAATCCCTTCTAGTGTTCCATTAGTTATTGATTATACTTTTCAGGTCAAATTTAGAGAGATTATTTGTATACATTATATTTTTGTATAATGAGATTATTCAATGTGATTTAGTTTAAATGTTCATACATTTATCGTATGAAATGAATTGTTTTATTATTATTCGTAAATGTGTCGTAAATGCTTATTGTAAATGATTGTTGAATTTTATGACACACAAATGTGTGTCATCTTCATTTATGATAGGGGCTTTAATGATACGCAATGTTAAGATGTTGGGCTCGAGTAATTGGTCATCTAGTAAGCATAATTAGATGTGATTGGATTAGAACAAGTACAAAGAAGATGTGTGGTTCAGGTTCCTATGGCTATGTTTGGGGGGTCTGGAAACTATGCCTCCGCATTATATATTGCAGCTTCAAAAGTCAAAACATTGGAAAAGGTTAAAGCCGAGCTTCTTGATCTTGTTGCAACCTCTCAGAAATCCCCAACTTTCTCACATTTCATGAAGGATTTGGCAGTGCCAGCAGATACCCGAGTCAAGGCTATGACTTAGATCTGTGATCAAGCTAAATTATTATGCATGTATGTGATATATAAATCCAATCAATTGGCCTAAAAAGACAGGTATACCCTCCTTGTCTATAAAATGTGTTTTTTTAAAGATTTATGTGTTTTTTAGATCACTTGGTATGATCAAGCGATTTAACATCAATACATAAGACAACACTTGGTAAGTATAAGGGTTTTTTTTGTAATTTTTTCTCATAATTTGTGGTTTTTTTATGATGGTTGACAATTCTGGTCATGTTTTCACACAGATCATGTTTGAGGATGATATGCTGCTGCTTCTTGATTTGGTGAAAGTTGATTCATGTATCTTAATCCCTTCTAGTGTTCCATTAGTTATTGATTATACTTTTCAGGTCAAACTTAGAGAGATTATTTGTATACATTATATTTTTGTATAATGAGATTATTCAATGTGATTTAGTTTAAATGTTAATACATTTATCGTATGAAATGAATTGTTTTATTATTATTCGTAAATGTGTCGTAAATGCGTATTGTAAATGATTGTTGAATTTTATGACACACAAATGTGTGTCATCTTCATTTATGATAGGGGCTTTAATGATACGCAATGTTAAGATGTTGGGCTCGAGTAATTGGTCATCTAGTAAGCATAATTAGATGTGATTGGATTAGAACAAGTACAAAGAAGATGTGTGGTTCAGGTTCCTATGGCTATGTTTGGGGGGTCTGGAAACTATGCCTCCGCATTATATATTGCAGCTTCAAAAGTCAAAACATTGGAAAAGGTTAAAGCCGAGCTTCTTGATCTTGTTGCAACCTCTCAGAAATCCCCAACTTTCTCACATTTCATGAAGGATTTGGCAGTGCCAGCAGATACCCGAGTCAAGGCTATGACTTAGATCTGTGATCAAGCTAAATTATTATGCATGTATGTGATATATAAATCCAATCAATTGGCCTAAAAAGACAGGTATACCCTCCTTGTCTATAAAATGTGTTTTTTTAAAGATTTATGTGTTTTTTAGATCACTTGGTATGATCAAGCGATTTAACATCAATACATAAGACAACACTTGGTAAGTATAATGTTTTTTTGGTAATTTTTTCTTATAATTTGTGGTTTTTTTATGATGGTTGACAATTCTGGTCATGTTTTCACGCAGATCATGTTTGAGGATGATATGCTGCTGCTTCTTGATTTGGTGAAAGTTGATTCATGTATCTTAATCCCTTCTAGTGTTCCATTAGTTATTGATTATACTTTTCAGGTCAAATTTAGAGAGATTATTTGTATACATTATATTTTTGTATAATGAGATTATTCAATGTGATTTAGTTTAAATGTTAATACATTTATCGTATGAAATGAATTGTTTTATTATTTTTCGTAAATGTGTCGTAAATGCGTATTGTAAATGATTGTTGAATTTTATGACACACAAATGTGTGTCGTCTTCATTTATGATAGGGGCTTTAATGATACGCAATGTTAAGATGTTGGGCTCGAGTAATTGGTCATCTAGTAAGCATAATTAGATGTGATTGGATTAGAACAAGTACAAAGAAGATGTGTGGTTCAGGTTCCTATGGCTATGTTTGGGGGGTCTGGAAACTATGCCTCCGCATTATATATTGCAGCTTCAAAAGTCAAAACATTGGAAAAGGTTAAAGCCGAGCTTCTTGATCTTGTTGCAACCTCTCAGAAATCCCCAACTTTCTCACATTTCATGAAGGATTTGGCAGTGCCAGCAGATACCCGAGTCAAGGCTATGACTTAGATCTGTGATCAAGCTAAATTATTATGCATGTATGTGATATATAAATCCAATCAATTGGCCTAAAAAGACAGGTATACCCTCCTTGTCTATAAAATGTGTTTTTTAAAGATTTATGTGTTTTTTAGATCACTTGGTATGATCAAGCGATTTAACATCAATACATAAGACAACACTTGGTAAGTATAAGGTTTTTTTTTTGTAATTTTTTCTCATAATTTGTGGTTTTTTTTATGATGGTTGACAATTCTGGTCATGTTTTCACACAGATCATGTTTGAGGATGATATGCTGCTGCTTCTTGATTTGGTGAAAGTTGATTCATGTATCTTAATCCCTTCTAGTGTTCCATTAGTTATTGATTATACTTTTCAGGTCAAACTTAGAGAGATTATTTGTATACATTATATTTTTGTATAATGAGATTATTCAATGTGATTTAGTTTAAATGTTAATACATTTATCGTATGAAATGAATTGTTTTATTATTATTCGTAAATGTGTCGTAAATGCGTATTGTAAATGATTGTTGAATTTTATGACACACAAATGTGTGTCATCTTCATTTATGATAGGGGCTTTAATGATACGCAATGTTAAGATGTTGGGCTCGAGTAATTGGTCATCTAGTAAGCATAATTAGATGTGATTGGATTAGAACAAGTACAAAGAAGATGTGTGGTTCAGGTTCCTATGGCTATGTTTGGGGGGTCTGGAAACTATGCCTCCGCATTATATATTGCAGCTTCAAAAGTCAAAACATTAGAAAAGGTTAAAGCCGAGCTTCTTGATCTTGTTGCAACCTCTCAGAAATCCCCAACTTTCTCACATTTCATGAAGGATTTGGCAGTGCCAGCAGATACCCGAGTCAAGGCTATGACTTAGATCTGTGATCAAGCTAAATTATTATGCATGTATGTGATATATAAATCCAATCAATTGGCCTAAAAAGACAGGTATACCCTCCTTGTCTATAAAATGTGTTTTTTAAAGATTTATGTGTTTTTTAGATCACTTGGTATGATCAAGCGATTTAACATCAATACATAAGACAACACTTGGTAAGTATAAGGTTTTTTTTTGTAAATTTTTCTCATAATTTGTGGTTTTTTTATGATGGTTGACAATTCTGGTCATGTTTTCACACAGATCATGTTTGAGGATGATATGCTGCTGCTTCTTGATTTGGTGAAAGTTGATTCATGTATCTTAATCCCTTCTAGTGTTCCATTAGTTATTGATTATACTTTTCAGGTCAAACTTAGAGAGATTATTTGTATACATTATATTTTTGTATAATGAGATTATTCAATGTGATTTAGTTTAAATGTTAATACATTTATCGTATGAAATGAATTGTTTTATTATTATTCGTAAATGTGTCGTAAATGCGTATTGTAAATGATTGTTGAATTTTATGACACACAAATGTGTGTCATCTTCATTTATGATAGGGGCTTTAATGATACGCAATGTTAAGATGTTGGGCTCGAGTAATTGGTCATCTAGTAAGCATAATTAGATGTGATTGGATTAGAACAAGTACAAAGAAGATGTGTGGTTCAGGTTCCTATGGCTATGTTTGGGGGGTCTGGAAACTATGCCTCCGCATTATATATTGCAGCTTCAAAAGTCAAAACATTGGAAAAGGTTAAAGCCGAGCTTCTTGATCTTGTTGCAACCTCTCAGAAATCCCCAACTTTCTCACATTTCATGAAGGATTTGGCAGTGCCAGCAGATACCCGAGTCAAGGCTATGACTTAGATCTGTGATCAAGCTAAATTATTATGCATGTATGTGATATATAAATCCAATCAATTGGCCTAAAAAGACAGGTATACCCTCCTTGTCTATAAAATGTGTTTTTTTAAAGATTTATGTGTTTTTTAGATCACTTGGTATGATCAAGCGATTTAACATCAATACATAAGACAACACTTGGTAAGTATAAGGTTTTTTTTGTAATTTTTTCTTATAATTTGTGGTTTTTTTATGATGGTTGACAATTCTGGTCATGTTTTCACACAGATCATGTTTGAGGATGATATGCTGCTGCTTCTTGATTTGGTGAAAGTTGATTCATGTATCTTAATCCCTTCTAGTGTTCCATTAGTTATTGATTATACTTTTCAGGTCAAATTCAGAGAGATTATTTGTATACATTATATTTTTGTTTAATGAGATTATTCAATGTGATTTAGTTTAAATGTTAATACATTTATCGTATGAAATGAATTGTTTTATTATTATTCGTAAATGTGTCGTAAATGCGTATTGTAAATGATTGTTGAATTTTATGACACACAAATGTGTGTCATCTTCATTTATGATAGGGGCTTTAATGATACGCAATGTTAAGATGTTGGGCTCGAGTAATTGGTCATCTAGTAAGCATAATTAGATGTGATTGGATTAGAACAAGTACAAAGAAGATGTGTGGTTCAGGTTCCTATGGCTATGTTTGGGGGGTCTGGAAACTATGCCTCCGCATTATATATTGCAGCTTCAAAAGTCAAAACATTGGAAAAGGTTAAAGCCGAGCTTCTTGATCTTGTTGCAACCTCTCAGAAATCCCCAACTTTCTCACATTTCATGAAGGATTTGGCAGTGCCAGCAGATACCCGAGTCAAGGCTATGACTTAGATCTGTGATCAAGCTAAATTATTATGCATGTATGTGATATATAAATCCAATCAATTGGCCTAAAAAGACATGTATACCCTCCTTGTCTATAAAATGTGTTTTTTAAAGATTTATGTGTTTTTTAGATCACTTGGTATGATCAAGCGATTTAACATCAATACATAAGACAACACTTGGTAAGTATAATGTTTTTTTTTGTAAATTTTTCTCATAATTTGTGGTTTTTTTATGATGGTTGACAATTCTGGTCATGTTTTCACACAGATCATGTTTGAGGATGATATGCTGCTGCTTCTTGATTTGGTGAAAGTTGATTCATGTATCTTAATCCCTTCTAGTGTTCCATTAGTTATTGATTATACTTTTCAGGTCAAACTTAGAGAGATTATTTGTATACATTATATTTTTGTATAATGAGATTATTCAATGTGATTTAGTTTAAATGTTAATACATTTATCGTATGAAATGAATTGTTTTATTATTATTCGTAAATGTGTCGTAAATGCGTATTGTAAATGATTGTTGAATTTTATGACACACAAATGTGTGTCATCTTCATTTATGATAGGGGCTTTAATGATACGCAATGTTAAGATGTTGGGCTCGAGTAATTGGTCATCTAGTAAGCATAATTAGATGTGATTGGATTAGAACAAGTACAAAGAAGATGTGTGGTTCAGGTTCCTATGGCTATGTTTGGGGGGTCTGGAAACTATGCCTCCGCATTATATATTGCAGCTTCAAAAGTCAAAACATTGGAAAAGGTTAAAGCCGAGCTTCTTGATCTTGTTGCAACCTCTCAGAAATCCCCAACTTTCTCACATTTCATGAAGGATTTGGCAGTGCCAGCAGATACCCGAGTCAAGGCTATGACTTAGATCTGTGATCAAGCTAAATTATTATGCATGTATGTGATATATAAATCCAATCAATTGGCCTAAAAAGACAGGTATACCCTCCTTGTCTATAAAATGTGTTTTTTAAAGATTTATGTGTTTTTTAGATCACTTGGTATGATCAAGCGATTTAACATCAATACATAAGACAACACTTGGTAAGTATAAGGTTTTTTTTGTAATTTTTTCTCATAATTTGTGGTTTTTTTATGATGGTTGACAATTCTGGTCATGTTTTCACACAGATCATGTTTGAGGATGATATGCTGCTGCTTCTTGATTTGGTGAAAGTTGATTCATGTATCTTAATCCCTTCTAGTGTTCCATTAGTTATTGATTATACTTTTCAGGTCAAACTTAGAGAGATTATTTGTATACATTATATTTTTGTATAATGAGATTATTCAATGTGATTTAGTTTAAATGTTAATACATTTATCGTATGAAATGAATTGTTTTATTATTATTCGTAAATGTGTCGTAAATGCGTATTGTAAATGATTGTTGAATTTTATGACACACAAATGTGTGTCATCTTCATTTATGATAGGGGCTTTAATGATACGCAATGTTAAGATGTTGGGCTCGAGTAATTGGTCATCTAGTAAGCATAATTAGATGTGATTGGATTAGAACAAGTACAAAGAAGATGTGTGGTTCAGGTTCCTATGGCTATGTTTGGGGGGTCTGGAAACTATGCCTCCGCATTATATATTGCAGCTTCAAAAGTCAAAACATTGGAAAAGGTTAAAGCCGAGCTTCTTGATCTTGTTGCAACCTCTCAGAAATCCCCAACTTTCTCACATTTCATGAAGGATTTGGCAGTGCCAGCAGATACCCGAGTCAAGGCTATGACTTAGATCTGTGATCAAGCTAAATTATTATGCATGTATGTGATATATAAATCCAATCAATTGGCCTAAAAAGACAGGTATACCCTCCTTGTCTATAAAATGTGTTTTTTTAAAGATTTATGTGTTTTTTAGATCACTTGGTATGATCAAGCGATTTAACATCAATACATAAGACAACACTTGGTAAGTATAAGGTTTTTTTTGTAATTTTTTCTTATAATTTGTGGTTTTTTTATGATGGTTGACAATTCTGGTCATGTTTTCACACAGATCATGTTTGAGGATGATATGCTGCTGCTTCTTGATTTGGTGAAAGTTGATTCATGTATCTTAATCCCTTCTAGTGTTCCATTAGTTATTGATTATACTTTTCAGGTCAAACTTAGAGAGATTATTTGTATACATTATATTTTTGTATAATGAGATTATTCAATGTGATTTAGTTTAAATGTTAATACATTTATCGTATGAAATGAATTGTTTTATTATTATTCGTAAATGTGTCGTAAATGCGTATTGTAAATGATTGTTGAATTTTATGACACACAAATGTGTGTCATCTTCATTTATGATAGGGGCTTTAATGATACGCAATGTTAAGATGTTGGGCTCGAGTAATTGGTCATCTAGTAAGCATAATTAGATGTGATTGGATTAGAACAAGTACAAAGAAGATGTGTGGTTCAGGTTCCTATGGCTATGTTTGGGGGGTCTGGAAACTATGCCTCCGCATTATATATTGCAGCTTCAAAAGTCAAAACATTGGAAAAGGTTAAAGCCGAGCTTCTTGATCTTGTTGCAACCTCTCAGAAATCCCCAACTTTCTCACATTTCATGAAGGATTTGGCAGTGCCAGCAGATACCCGAGTCAAGGCTATGACTTAGATCTGTGATCAAGCTAAATTATTATGCATGTATGTGATATATAAATCCAATCAATTGGCCTAAAAAGACAGGTATACCCTCCTTGTCTATAAAATGTGTTTTTTTAAAGATTTATGTGTTTTTTAGATCACTTGGTATGATCAAGCGATTTAACATCAATACATAAGACAACACTTGGTAAGTATAAGGTTTTTTTTTTTGTAAATTTTTCTCATAATTTGTGGTTTTTTTATGATGGTTGACAATTCTGGTCATGTTTTCACACAGATCATGTTTGAGGATGATATGCTGCTGCTTCTTGATTTGGTGAAAGTTGATTCATGTATCTTAATCCCTTCTAGTGTTCCATTAGTTATTGATTATACTTTTCAGGTCAAACTTAGAGAGATTATTTGTATACATTATATTTTTGTATAATGAGATTATTCAATGTGATTTAGTTTAAATGTTAATACATTTATCGTATGAAATGAATTGTTTTATTATTATTCGTAAATGTGTCGTAAATGCGTATTGTAAATGATTGTTGAATTTTATGACACACAAATGTGTGTCATCTTCATTTATGATAGGGGCTTTAATGATACGCAATGTTAAGATGTTGGGCTCGAGTAATTGGTCATCTAGTAAGCATAATTAGATGTGATTGGATTAGAACAAGTACAAAGAAGATGTGTGGTTCAGGTTCCTATGGCTATGTTTGGGGGGTCTGGAAACTATGCCTCCGCATTATATATTGCAGCTTCAAAAGTCAAAACATTGGAAAAGGTTAAAGCCGAGCTTCTTGATCTTGTTGCAACCTCTCAGAAATCCCCAACTTTCTCACATTTCATGAAGGATTTGGCAGTGCCAGCAGATACCCGAGTCAAGGCTATGACTTAGATCTGTGATCAAGCTAAATTATTATGCATGTATGTGATATATAAATCCAATCAATTGGCCTAAAAAGACAGGTATACCCTCCTTGTCTATAAAATGTGTTTTTTAAAGATTTATGTGTTTTTTAGATCACTTGGTATGATCAAGCGATTTAACATCAATACATAAGACAACACTTGGTAAGTATAAGGTTTTTTTTTGTAAATTTTTCTCATAATTTGTGGTTTTTTTATGATGGTTGACAATTCTGGTCATGTTTTCACACAGATCATGTTTGAGGATGATATGCTGCTGCTTCTTGATTTGGTGAAAGTTGATTCATGTATCTTAATCCCTTCTAGTGTTCCATTAGTTATTGATTATACTTTTCAGGTCAAACTTAGAGAGATTATTTGTATACATTATATTTTTGTATAATGAGATTATTCAATGTGATTTAGTTTAAATGTTAATACATTTATCGTATGAAATGAATTGTTTTATTATTATTCGTAAATGTGTCGAAAATGCGTATTGTAAATGATTGTTGAATTTTATGACACACAAATGTGTGTCATCTTCATTTATGATAGGGGCTTTAATGATACGCAATGTTAAGATGTTGGGCTCGAGTAATTGGTCATCTAGTAAGCATAATTAGATGTGATTGGATTAGAACAAGTACAAAGAAGATGTGTGGTTTAGGTTCCTATGGCTATGTTTGGGGGGTCTGGAAACTATGCCTCCGCATTATATATTGCAGCTTCAAAAGTCAAAACATTGGAAAAGGTTAAAGCCGAGCTTCTTGATCTTGTTGCAACCTCTCAGAAATCCCCAACTTTCTCACATTTCATGAAGGATTTGGCAGTGCCAGCAGATACCCGAGTCAAGGCTATGACTTAGATCTGTGATCAAGCTAAATTATTATGCATGTATGTGATATATAAATCCAATCAATTGGCCTAAAAAGACAGGTATACCCTCCTTGTCTATAAAATGTGTTTTTTAAAGATTTATGTGTTTTTTAGATCACTTGGTATGATCAAGCGATTTAACATCAATACATAAGACAACACTTGGTAAGTATAAGGTTTTTTTTTGTAATTTTTTCTCATAATTTGTGGTTTTTTTATGATGGTTGACAATTCTGGTCATGTTTTCACACAGATCATGTTTGAGGATGATATGCTGCTGCTTCTTGATTTGGTGAAAGTTGATTCATGTATCTTAATCCCTTCTAGTGTTCCATTAGTTATTGATTATACTTTTCAGGTCAAACTTAGAGAGATTATTTGTATACATTATATTTTTGTATAATGAGATTATTCAATGTGATTTAGTTTAAATGTTAATACATTTATCGTATGAAATGAATTGTTTTATTATTATTCGTAAATGTGTCGTAAATGCGTATTGTAAATGATTGTTGAATTTTATGACACACAAATGTGTGTCATCTTCATTTATGATAGGGGCTTTAATGATACGCAATGTTAAGATGTTGGGCTCGAGTAATTGGTCATCTAGTAAGCATAATTAGATGTGATTGGATTAGAACAAGTACAAAGAAGATGTGTGGTTCAGGTTCCTATGGCTATGTTTGGGGGGTCTGGAAACTATGCCTCCGCATTATATATTGCAGCTTCAAAAGTCAAAACATTGGAAAAGGTTAAAGCCGAGCTTCTTGATCTTGTTGCAACCTCTCAGAAATCCCCAACTTTCTCACATTTCATGAAGGATTTGGCAGTGCCAGCAGATACCCGAGTCAAGGCTATGACTTAGATCTGTGATCAAGCTAAATTATTATGCATGTATGTGATATATAAATCCAATCAATTGGCCTAAAAAGACAGGTATACCCTCCTTGTCTATAAAATGTGTTTTTTAAAGATTTATGTGTTTTTTAGATCACTTGGTATGATCAAGCGATTTAACATCAATACATAAGACAACACTTGGTAAGTATAAGGTTTTTTTTTGTAAATTTTTCTCATAATTTGTGGTTTTTTTATGATGGTTGACAATTCTGGTCATGTTTTCACACAGATCATGTTTGAGGATGATATGCTGCTGCTTCTTGATTTGGTGAAAGTTGATTCATGTATCTTAATCCCTTCTAGTGTTCCATTAGTTATTGATTATACTTTTCAGGTCAAACTTAGAGAAATTATTTGTATACATTATATTTTTGTATAATGAGATTATTCAATGTGATTTAGTTTAAATGTTAATACATTTATCGTATGAAATGAATTGTTTTATTATTATTCGTAAATGTGTCGTAAATGCGTATTGTAAATGATTGTTGAATTTTATGACACACAAATGTGTGTCATCTTCATTTATGATAGGGGCTTTAATGATACGCAATGTTAAGATGTTGGGCTCGAGTAATTGGTCATCTATTAAGCATAATTAGATGTGATTGGATTAGAACAAGTACAAAGAAGATGTGTGGTTCAGGTTCCTATGGCTATGTTTGGGGGGTCTGGAAACTATGCCTCCGCATTATATATTGCAGCTTCAAAAGTCAAAACATTGGAAAAGGTTAAAGCCGAGCTTCTTGATCTTGTTGCAACCTCTCAGAAATCCCCAACTTTCTCACATTTCATGAAGGATTTGGCAGTGCCAGCAGATACCCGAGTCAAGGCTATGACTTAGATCTGTGATCAAGCTAAATTATTATGCATGTATGTGATATATAAATCCAATCAATTGGCCTAAAAAGACAGGTATACCCTCCTTGTCTATAAAATGTGTTTTTTAAAGATTTATGTGTTTTTTAGATCACTTGGTATGATCAAGCGATTTAACATCAATACATAAGACAACACTTGGTAAGTATAAGGTTTTTTTTTGTAATTTTTTCTCATAATTTGTCGTTTTTTTATGATGGTTGACAATTCTGGTCATGTTTTCACACAGATCATGTTTGAGGATGATATGCTGCTGCTTCTTGATTTGGTGAAAGTTGATTCATGTATCTTAATCCCTTCTAGTGTTCCATTAGTTATTGATTATACTTTTCAGGTCAAACTTAGAGAGATTATTTGTATACATTATATTTTTGTATAATGAGATTATTCAATGTGATTTAGTTTAAATGTTAATACATTTATCGTATGAAATGAATTGTTTTATTATTATTCGTAAATGTGTCGTAAATGCGTATTGTAAATGATTGTTGAATTTTATGACACACAAATGTGTGTCATCTTCATTTATGATAGGGGCTTTAATGATACGCAATGTTAAGATGTTGGGCTCGAGTAATTGGTCATCTAGTAAGCATAATTAGATGTGATTGGATTAGAACAAGTACAAAGAAGATGTGTGGTTCAGGTTCCTATGGCTATGTTTGGGGGGTCTGGAAACTATGCCTCCGCATTATATATTGCAGCTTCAAAAGTCAAAACATTGGAAAAGGTTAAAGCCGAGCTTCTTGATCTTGTTGCAACCTCTCAGAAATCCCCAACTTTCTCACATTTCATGAAGGATTTGGCAGTGCCAGCAGATACCCGAGTCAAGGCTATGACTTAGATCTGTGATCAAGCTAAATTATTATGCATGTATGTGATATATAAATCCAATCAATTGGCCTAAAAAGACAGGTATACCCTCCTTGTCTATAAAATGTGTTTTTTAAAGATTTATGTGTTTTTTAGATCACTTGGTATGATCAAGCGATTTAACATCAATACATAAGACAACACTTGGTAAGTATAAGGTTTTTTTTTGTAATTTTTTCTCATAATTTGTGTTTTTTTTATGATGGTTGACAATTCTGGTCATGTTTTCACACAGATCATGTTTGAGGATGATATGCTGCTGCTTCTTGATTTGGTGAAAGTTGATTCATGTATCTTAATCCCTTCTAGTGTTTCATTAGTTATTGATTATACTTTTCAGGTCAAACTTAGAGAGATTATTTGTATACATTATATTTTCGTATAATGAGATTATTTAATGTGATTTAGTTTAAATGTTAATACATTTATCGTATGAAATGAATTGTTTTATTATTATTCGTAAATGTGTCGTAAATGCGTATTGTAAATGATTGTTGAATTTTATGACACACAAATGTGTGTCATCTTCATTTATGATAGGGGCTTTAATGATACGCAATGTTAAGATGTTGGGCTCGAGTAATTGGTCATCTAGTAAGCATAATTAGATGTGATTGGATTAGAACAAGTACAAAGAAGATGTGTGGTTCAGGTTCCTATGGCTATGTTTGGGGGGTCTGGAAACTATGCCTCCGCATTATATATTGCAGCTTCAAAAGTCAAAACATAGGAAAAGGTTAAAGCCGAGCTTCTTGATCTTGTTGCAACCTCTCAGAAATCCCCAACTTTCTCACATTTCATGAAGGATTTGGCAGTGCCAGCAGATACCCGAGTCAAGGCTATGACTTAGATCTGTGATCAAGCTAAATTATTATGCATGTATGTGATATATAAATCCAATCAATTGGCCTAAAAAGACAGGTATACCCTCCTTGTCTATAAAATGTGTTTTTTAAAGATTTATGTGTTTTTTAGATCACTTGGTATGATCAAGCGATTTAACATCAATACATAAGACAACACTTGGTAAGTATAAGGTTTTTTTTTTGTAATTTTTTCTCATAATTTGTGGTTTTTTTATGATGGTTGACAATTCTGGTCATGTTTTCACACAGATCATGTTTGAGGATGATATGCTGCTGCTTCTTGATTTGGTGAAAGTTGATTCATGTATCTTAATCCCTTCTAGTGTTCCATTAGTTATTGATTATACTTTTCAGGTCAAACTTAGAGAGATTATTTGTATACATTATATTTTTGTATAATGAGATTATTCAATGTGATTTAGTTTAAATGTTAATACATTTATCGTATGAAATGAATTGTTTTATTATTATTCGTAAATGTGTCGTAAATGCGTATTGTAAATGATTGTTGAATTTTATGACACACAAATGTGTGTCATCTTCATTTATGATAGGGGCTTTAATGATACGCAATGTTAAGATGTTGGGCTCGAGTAATTGGTCATCTAGTAAGCATAATTAGATGTGATTGGATTAGAACAAGTACAAAGAAGATGTGTGGTTCAGGTTCCTATGGCTATGTTTGGGGGGTCTGGAAACTATGCCTCCGCATTATATATTGCAGCTTCAAAAGTCAAAACATTGGAAAAGGTTAAAGCCGAGCTTCTTGATCTTGTTGCAACCTCTCAGAAATCCCCAACTTTCTCACATTTCATGAAGGATTTGGCAGTGCCAGCAGATACCCGAGTCAAGGCTATGACTTAGATCTGTGATCAAGCTAAATTATTATGCATGTATGTGATATATAAATCCAATCAATTGGCCTAAAAAGACAGGTATACCCTCCTTGTCTATAAAATGTGTTTTTTAAAGATTTATGTGTTTTTTAGATCACTTGGTATGATCAAGCGATTTAACATCAATACATAAGACAACACTTGGTAAGTATAAGGTTTTTTTTTGTAAATTTTTCTCATAATTTGTGGTTTTTTTATGATGGTTGACAATTCTGGTCATGTTTTCACACAGATCATGTTTGAGGATGATATGCTGCTGCTTCTTGATTTGGTGAAAGTTGATTCATGTATCTTAATCCCTTCTAGTGTTCCATTAGTTATTGATTATACTTTTCAGGTCAAACTTAGAGAGATTATTTGTATACATTATATTTTTGTATAATGAGATTATTCAATGTGATTTAGTTTAAATGTTAATACATTTATCGTATGAAATGAATTGTTTTATTATTATTCGTAAATGTGTCGAAAATGCGTATTGTAAATGATTGTTGAATTTTATGACACACAAATGTGTGTCATCTTCATTTATGATAGGGGCTTTAATGATACGCAATGTTAAGATGTTGGGCTCGAGTAATTGGTCATCTAGTAAGCATAATTAGATGTGATTGGATTAGAACAAGTACAAAGAAGATGTGTGGTTTAGGTTCCTATGGCTATGTTTGGGGGGTCTGGAAACTATGCCTCCGCATTATATATTGCAGCTTCAAAAGTCAAAACATTGGAAAAGGTTAAAGCCGAGCTTCTTGATCTTGTTGCAACCTCTCAGAAATCCCCAACTTTCTCACATTTCATGAAGGATTTGGCAGTGCCAGCAGATACCCGAGTCAAGGCTATGACTTAGATCTGTGATCAAGCTAAATTATTATGCATGTATGTGATATATAAATCCAATCAATTGGCCTAAAAAGACAGGTATACCCTCCTTGTCTATAAAATGTGTTTTTTAAAGATTTATGTGTTTTTTAGATCACTTGGTATGATCAAGCGATTTAACATCAATACATAAGACAACACTTGGTAAGTATAAGGTTTTTTTTTGTAATTTTTTCTCATAATTTGTGGTTTTTTTATGATGGTTGACAATTCTGGTCATGTTTTCACACAGATCATGTTTGAGGATGATATGCTGCTGCTTCTTGATTTGGTGAAAGTTGATTCATGTATCTTAATCCCTTCTAGTGTTCCATTAGTTATTGATTATACTTTTCAGGTCAAACTTAGAGAGATTATTTGTATACATTATATTTTTGTATAATGAGATTATTCAATGTGATTTAGTTTAAATGTTAATACATTTATCGTATGAAATGAATTGTTTTATTATTATTCGTAAATGTGTCGTAAATGCGTATTGTAAATGATTGTTGAATTTTATGACACACAAATGTGTGTCATCTTCATTTATGATAGGGGCTTTAATGATACGCAATGTTAAGATGTTGGGCTCGAGTAATTGGTCATCTAGTAAGCATAATTAGATGTGATTGGATTAGAACAAGTACAAAGAAGATGTGTGGTTCAGGTTCCTATGGCTATGTTTGGGGGGTCTGGAAACTATGCCTCCGCATTATATATTGCAGCTTCAAAAGTCAAAACATTGGAAAAGGTTAAAGCCGAGCTTCTTGATCTTGTTGCAACCTCTCAGAAATCCCCAACTTTCTCACATTTCATGAAGGATTTGGCAGTGCCAGCAGATACCCGAGTCAAGGCTATGACTTAGATCTGTGATCAAGCTAAATTATTATGCATGTATGTGATATATAAATCCAATCAATTGGCCTAAAAAGACAGGTATACCCTCCTTGTCTATAAAATGTGTTTTTTAAAGATTTATGTGTTTTTTAGATCACTTGGTATGATCAAGCGATTTAACATCAATACATAAGACAACACTTGGTAAGTATAAGGTTTTTTTTTGTAAATTTTTCTCATAATTTGTGGTTTTTTTATGATGGTTGACAATTCTGGTCATGTTTTCACACAGATCATGTTTGAGGATGATATGCTGCTGCTTCTTGATTTGGTGAAAGTTGATTCATGTATCTTAATCCCTTCTAGTGTTCCATTAGTTATTGATTATACTTTTCAGGTCAAACTTAGAGAAATTATTTGTATACATTATATTTTTGTATAATGAGATTATTCAATGTGATTTAGTTTAAATGTTAATACATTTATCGTATGAAATGAATTGTTTTATTATTATTCGTAAATGTGTCGTAAATGCGTATTGTAAATGATTGTTGAATTTTATGACACACAAATGTGTGTCATCTTCATTTATGATAGGGGCTTTAATGATACGCAATGTTAAGATGTTGGGCTCGAGTAATTGGTCATCTAGTAAGCATAATTAGATGTGATTGGATTAGAACAAGTACAAAGAAGATGTGTGGTTCAGGTTCCTATGGCTATGTTTGGGGGGTCTGGAAACTATGCCTCCGCATTATATATTGCAGCTTCAAAAGTCAAAACATTGGAAAAGGTTAAAGCCGAGCTTCTTGATCTTGTTGCAACCTCTCAGAAATCCCCAACTTTCTCACATTTCATGAAGGATTTGGCAGTGCCAGCAGATACCCGAGTCAAGGCTATGACTTAGATCTGTGATCAAGCTAAATTATTATGCATGTATGTGATATATAAATCCAATCAATTGGCCTAAAAAGACAGGTATACCCTCCTTGTCTATAAAATGTGTTTTTTAAAGATTTATGTGTTTTTTAGATCACTTGGTATGATCAAGCGATTTAACATCAATACATAAGACAACACTTGGTAAGTATAAGGTTTTTTTTTGTAATTTTTTCTCATAATTTGTCGTTTTTTTATGATGGTTGACAATTCTGGTCATGTTTTCACACAGATCATGTTTGAGGATGATATGCTGCTGCTTCTTGATTTGGTGAAAGTTGATTCATGTATCTTAATCCCTTCTAGTGTTCCATTAGTTATTGATTATACTTTTCAGGTCAAACTTAGAGAGATTATTTGTATACATTATATTTTTGTATAATGAGATTATTCAATGTGATTTAGTTTAAATGTTAATACATTTATCGTATGAAATGAATTGTTTTATTATTATTCGTAAATGTGTCGTAAATGCGTATTGTAAATGATTGTTGAATTTTATGACACACAAATGTGTGTCATCTTCATTTATGATAGGGGCTTTAATGATACGCAATGTTAAGATGTTGGGCTCGAGTAATTGGTCATCTAGTAAGCATAATTAGATGTGATTGGATTAGAACAAGTACAAAGAAGATGTGTGGTTCAGGTTCCTATGGCTATGTTTGGGGGGTCTGGAAACTATGCCTCCGCATTATATATTGCAGCTTCAAAAGTCAAAACATTGGAAAAGGTTAAAGCCGAGCTTCTTGATCTTGTTGCAACCTCTCAGAAATCCCCAACTTTCTCACATTTCATGAAGGATTTGGCAGTGCCAGCAGATACCCGAGTCAAGGCTATGACTTAGATCTGTGATCAAGCTAAATTATTATGCATGTATGTGATATATAAATCCAATCAATTGGCCTAAAAAGACAGGTATACCCTCCTTGTCTATAAAATGTGTTTTTTAAAGATTTATGTGTTTTTTAGATCACTTGGTATGATCAAGCGATTTAACATCAATACATAAGACAACACTTGGTAAGTATAAGGTTTTTTTTTGTAATTTTTTCTCATAATTTGTGTTTTTTTTATGATGGTTGACAATTCTGGTCATGTTTTCACACAGATCATGTTTGAGGATGATATGCTGCTGCTTCTTGATTTGGTGAAAGTTGATTCATGTATCTTAATCCCTTCTAGTGTTTCATTAGTTATTGATTATACTTTTCAGGTCAAACTTAGAGAGATTATTTGTATACATTATATTTTCGTATAATGAGATTATTTAATGTGATTTAGTTTAAATGTTAATACATTTATCGTATGAAATGAATTGTTTTATTATTATTCGTAAATGTGTCGTAAATGCGTATTGTAAATGATTGTTGAATTTTATGACACACAAATGTGTGTCATCTTCATTTATGATAGGGGCTTTAATGATACGCAATGTTAAGATGTTGGGCTCGAGTAATTGGTCATCTAGTAAGCATAATTAGATGTGATTGGATTAGAACAAGTACAAAGAAGATGTGTGGTTCAGGTTCCTATGGCTATGTTTGGGGGGTCTGGAAACTATGCCTCCGCATTATATATTGCAGCTTCAAAAGTCAAAACATAGGAAAAGGTTAAAGCCGAGCTTCTTGATCTTGTTGCAACCTCTCAGAAATCCCCAACTTTCTCACATTTCATGAAGGATTTGGCAGTGCCAGCAGATACCCGAGTCAAGGCTATGACTTAGATCTGTGATCAAGCTAAATTATTATGCATGTATGTGATATATAAATCCAATCAATTGGCCTAAAAAGACAGGTATACCCTCCTTGTCTATAAAATGTGTTTTTTAAAGATTTATGTGTTTTTTAGATCACTTGGTATGATCAAGCGATTTAACATCAATACATAAGACAACACTTGGTAAGTATAAGGTTTTTTTTTGTAATTTTTTCTCATAATTTGTGGTTTTTTTATGATGGTTGACAATTCTGGTCATGTTTTCACACAGATCATGTTTGAGGATGATATGCTGCTGCTTCTTGATTTGGTGAAAGTTGATTCATGTATCTTAATCCCTTCTAGTGTTCCATTAGTTATTGATTATACTTTTCAGGTCAAACTTAGAGAGATTATTTGTATACATTATATTTTTGTATAATGAGATTATTCAATGTGATTTAGTTTAAATGTTAATACATTTATCGTATGAAATGAATTGTTTTATTATTATTCGTAAATGTGTCGTAAATGCGTATTGTAAATGATTGTTGAATTTTATGACACACAAATGTGTGTCATCTTCATTTATGATAGGGGCTTTAATGATACGCAATGTTAAGATGTTGGGCTCGAGTAATTGGTCATCTAGTAAGCATAATTAGATGTGATTGGATTAGAACAAGTACAAAGAAGATGTGTGGTTCAGGTTCCTATGGCTATGTTTGGGGGGTCTGGAAACTATGCCTCCGCATTATATATTGCAGCTTCAAAAGTCAAAACATTGGAAAAGGTTAAAGCCGAGATTCTTGATCTTGTTGCAACCTCTCAGAAATCCCCAACTTTCTCACATTTCATGAAGGATTTGGCAGTGCCAGCAGATACCCGAGTCAAGGCTATGACTTAGATCTGTGATCAAGCTAAATTATTATGCATGTATGTGATATATAAATCCAATCAATTGGCCTAAAAAGACAGGTATACCCTCCTTGTCTATAAAATGTGTTTTTTTAAAGATTTATGTGTTTTTTAGATCACTTGGTATGATCAAGCGATTTAACATCAATACATAAGACAACACTTGGTAAGTATAAGGTTTTTTTTTGTAATTTTTTCTCATAATTTGTGGTTTTTTTATGATGGTTGACAATTCTGGTCATGTTTTCACACAGATCATGTTTGAGGATGATATGCTGCTGCTTCTTGATTTGGTGAAAGTTGATTCATGTATCTTAATCCCTTCTAGTGTTCCATTAGTTATTGATTATACTTTTCAGGTCAAACTTAGAGAGATTATTTGTATACATTATATTTTTGTATAATGAGATTATTCAATGTGATTTAGTTTAAATGTTAATACATTTATCGTATGAAATGAATTGTTTTATTATTATTCGTAAATGTGTCGTAAATGCGTATTGTAAATGATTGTTGAATTTTATGACACACAAATGTGTGTCATCTTCATTTATGATAGGGGCTTTAATGATACGCAATGTTAAGATGTTGGGCTCGAGTAATTGGTCATCTAGTAAGCATAATTAGATGTGATTGGATTAGAACAAGTACAAAGAAGATGTGTGGTTCAGGTTCCTATGGCTATGTTTGGGGGGTCTGGAAACTATGCCTCCGCATTATATATTGCAGCTTCAAAAGTCAAAACATTGGAAAAGGTTAAAGCCGAGCTTCTTGATCTTGTTGCAACCTCTCAGAAATCCCCAACTTTCTCACATTTCATGAAGGATTTGGCAGTGCCAGCAGATACCCGAGTCAAGGCTATGACTTAGATCTGTGATCAAGCTAAATTATTATGCATGTATGTGATATATAAATCCAATCAATTGGCCTAAAAAGACAGGTATACCCTCCTTGTCTATAAAATGTGTTTTTTTTAAAGATTTATGTGTTTTTTAGATCACTTGGTATGATCAAGCGATTTAACATCAATACATAAGATAACACTTGGTAAGTATAAGGTTTTTTTTTTGTAATTTTTTCTCATAATTTGTGGTTTTTTTATGATGGTTGACAATTCTGGTCATGTTTTCACACAGATCATGTTTGAGGATGATATGCTGCTGCTTCTTGATTTGGTGAAAGTTGATTCATGTATCTTAATCCCTTCTAGTGTTCCATTAGTTATTGATTATACTTTTCAGGTCAAATTTAGAGAGATTATTTGTATACATTATATTTTTGTATAATGAGATTATTCAATGTGATTTAGTTTAAATGTTAATACATTTATCGTATGAAATGAATTGTTTTATTATTATTCGTAAATGTGTCGTAAATGCGTATTGTAAATGATTGTTGAATTTTATGACATACAAATGTGTGTCATCTTCATTTATGATAGGGGCTTTAATGATACGCAATGTTAAGATGTTGGGCTCGAGTAATTGGTCATCTAGTAAGCATAATTAGATGTGATTGGATTAGAACAAGTACAAAGAAGATGTGTGGTTCAGGTTCCTATGGCTATGTTTGGGGGGTCTGGAAACTATGCCTCCGCATTATATATTGCAACTTCAAATGTCAAAACATTGGAAAAGGTTAAAGCCGAGCTTCTTGATCTTGTTGCAACCTCTCAGAAATCCCCAACTTTCTCACATTTCATGAAGGATTTGGCAGTGCCAGTAGATACCCGAGTCAAGGCTATGACTTAGATCTGTGATCAAGCTAAATTATTATGCATGTATGTGATATGTAAATCCAATCAATTGGCCTAAAAAGACAGGTATACCCTCCTTGTCTATAAAATGTGTTTTTTAAAGATTTATGTGTTTTTTAGATCACTTGGTATGATCAAGCGATTTAACATCAATACACAAGACAACACTTGGTAAGTATAAGCTTTTTTTGTAATTTTTTCTCATAATTTGTGGTTTTTTTATGATGGTTGACAATTCTGGTCATGTTTTCACACAGATCATGTTTGAGGATGATGTGCTGCTCCTTCTTGATTTGGTGAAAGTTGATTCATGTATCTTAATCCCTTCTAGTGTTCCATTAGTTATTGATTATACTTTTCAGGTCAAATTTAGAGAGATTATTTGTATACATTATATTTTTGTAGAATGAGATTATTCAGTGTGATTTAGTTTAAATGTTAATACATTTATCGTATGAAATGAATTGTTTTATTATTATTCGTAAATGTGTCGTAAATGCTTATTGTAAATGATTGTTGAATTTTATGACACACAAATGCGTATCATCTTCATTTATGATAGGGGCTTTAATGATACGCAATGTGAGTCATAAATATGCGTCGTAAGGTTACGAAACGCAAATGTGTGTCGTCTTTCTTTATGACAGGGCCTTCCTTGACACGCATTGCATGTCGTAAACCTGCGTAAATTTACGACGCGCAAAAGCGTGTCGTCTTTCTTTATGACATGACCTTCCTTGACACACATTGCGTGTCGTAAACGTGCATCATAAATGCGCGTCGTAAATTTATGATGCGCAAAAGCGTGTCGTCTTTCTTTATGACAGGGCCTTCCTTGACACACATTTGCGTATCATCTGTGCGTTTTATGACACACAATGCATGTCATTAAAGGGTATTTTTGTAGTAGTGTGTGGAAATATGACTAAGACTCATTTTACTGGTTCAAGTGAAAGAGCTAAGGATTTCTTAGGAATCATACATACTGATGTATGTGGACCTTTCAAGACCATGTCTAGAAATGGTGAAAGATACTTTATCACCTTCACTAATGACTTGAATCGTTATGATTATTTTTATTTGATGAAACATAAACATGAAGCATGTGAAATATTCAAATTATTTCAAAGTGAATTTGAAAATCAACTCAATAAAATGAAAGTCCTTCGTTCTGATAGAGGAGGAGAGTATCTAAGTGTTGAATTCTTAAATCATCTAGAGAGTCATGGGATTATCTCACAACTCACTCCACCTAGAACACCACATCATAATTGTGTTAGAGAGGAAGAATCGAACCCTACTAGATATGGTTAGATCTTTGATGAGTAGAAGCACTCTTCGTTTGACCTTTTGGAGTTATGACTTGCTAACAGCAGCTCGTATCTTGAACATGGCTCCAACCAAGAAACTAGACTAAACACCTTATGATATTTTCCATGGAAAGGTTCTATCCTTATCTTACTTAAAAGTGTGGGGATGTGAAGCTTATGTAAGATTATAAGCTTCTAACAAAATAGATCCTAGATCTGCTGAGTTCATTTTTGTGGAATATCCTAAAGATTGTATAGGATATTACTTCTACAATCCCTGTGAACACAAAGTGTTTATTTCCAGGAAGGCTGAATTCTTAGAAAGCAAGTTTATAATGGATGAAGCTAGTGGGAGGCATGTTGAACTTGAGGAAGAACCACAACCTGATGTACAAGAGGTTGGCACTAGTACCCAACAAGAAGTTATTGAACCTGAACAAGTCATTGATCAGGAACTTAATGTAACACAAGGTGTTCACAGATCTAGTAGAATTCATTTAGAACTAGTTGGGTACAAAGTTCTCCATTAGATGACTAGTGATGGCTTGGCTTGATAAGACCCACTTGCATATGTGGTTACTAAAGACTTGTGACATGAGAGAGAGAGAGAGAGAGAGAGAGAGAGAATAAGTGTAGCACCTCTAAAAATAGTGGTTTGCATATCACTATTAAAGTGTGCTTGAGAGATGTAACATTGAGAGTATGATTATGAGTTATTTATTTGTCTAGATCTATCTTATAATTATTTGTAACTCCTTACATAATTGAATACATCTCTTAGACACCCAAATCACCATGTTTATTGTGTTCTTTACAATTACGCATGTCAAATAAAATGCTTAAAACACCATAATTGGTATTAGAGCCTAACCATGAAGATTCAAGCTATCTTTTAGTGGAAACGGTTCTCAATTTGACAACAATCAACATTATGTGAATGATCTATGGTGAGTCTCTCGTAATCTCTCATAATCTCTCGCAATCGTGTTCTTACTATCGATTTTTGATCACTTTGACTCATTTGGATCAAATGTTTCGATCCTAATTGTTGTTGATCCATTTATATTTTCTTGATTTCATTCACTTTTCAATCCCAAATTCAATTCAAAGTCATATGATCCGATTACTTAGCCTAAAATCATACAATTTTTATCGAGTCCAATTTGCATATATTTAGCCGAATCAAAATCATAATTTCATTACTATTCATGTCTCTTTTGACCCAAAATCAAATCTTTCACATTAGATGATCTTTATTCTTGAGTCAAACCAATTCTCGATTTCATGACTTCAAGTTACAGAGCTTATGTAAAATTCAACATCAGATGTTTATCATTCTTATGTAAAATTGATTTGCAATATCTGCTTTATCGATCACATGGCTTTCAAAATCATTTGTCGATTCACAGATATATTTAGATTATTCACAGAGAGATATGGATTTCTCATTGATGAGATTTTTCTTGTAGATTCCGATGATCCCATAAACTACTGGAATGTTATGCCAGATTCTAAATACAACAAATGGCTAGAAGCCATGAACACTAAGATGCAATCCATGCATGAAAATCAAGTATGAGACTTGGTTGATCTTCCTCATAATATTAAAACAATAAGGAGTAAGTGGGTTTTCAAGATGAAAACTGACATGGATGGAAATCTACACGCATATAAAGCTAGGCATGTGACGAAAGGTTACACACAAACTCAAGGTATTGACTATAAGAAAACCTTATCACCCATGGTTATGATTAAGTTTATAAGGATATTATTTTCCATAGCAACATATTATGACTATGAGATATGGAAAATGGATGTCAAAATGGATTTTCTATATGTACACTTATCTGAAGACGTCTATATGGCGCAACCTAAGCGTTTTGTTAACCCAAAGTGTCCTAACAAAGTTTGTAAGCTTAAAAGATCCATTTATGGATTAAAACAAGCATCTAGAAGATGGAACATTCATTTCAATGAGAAAATCAAAGAGTATGGTTTTATAAAAAATGAAGATGAGCATATTGTTTATATTAAAACTAGTGGGAGCATTGTCACATTCCTAGTTCTATATGTAGATGACATATTTCTCATTGGTAATGTCATCCCTTATTTGAAAGGAGTTAAATCATGGCTTGAGAAATATTTCTTAATGAAAGATTTGGGTGAAGCAACTTATATTCATAGTATAAAGATATATAAAGATTGATCAAGGCGACTTTTAGGTTTAAGTCAAAGTTCATACATTGACAAAATCTTGAAGAGTTTCAAGATGGAGAATTCTAAAAAAGGATTCTTGCCAATACCACATGGAACTACATTGAGATCGTCTCAATGTGTAACGCCTGTGTTTTGGGGCTAAGCATTAGTAGATGGTGTAATAGTCTAGGTCAACTATTGTAACTCTTTTTGAAGTAATAAAGATGAAATATTTGAGTATTATGTGAATTATGTGAATTTATGTGTTTTATACTTAATTATAAAGGCAAAATTAATAAAGAATAAAAATAAGCGTCAAAATTAAAGTGTGAGATAAGCCCGATATCTTTACATAAAGTTGTAGTGGTCGAAACAAGGATTCCGGGGATATAAAAAACGCCGAAATCCGAGTTATAACAAAGAAGTTATGACCCGTCAAAGTTTCGCGACGGAACCGGGACGGCACCGGGAAGCGTAAATAGTGAATTTACGATAGAGAGACTTTTAGTCGTAGTGATCTAAACGAAAGTCGTAGAATATGTTAAACCGAGAGCATCCATAAAACAAACGCCCAAATCTGACTTCGTATGAGGAAGTTATGATTTTTCGAAGTTTCAGCTTAGCAATGTACAGCCCGAAGTTCGAATATTAGATCGAGCGGTTTTTATCCGAAATAACCTAAACGAGAATCGAAGATCTCGTTAATAGTAGCGTAACGATAAAAAGACAGACGAAAACGGATGTCAGATGAAGAAGTTATGAATTTTTAATGGACCAATCTTGTCCCGGCCTGTTAAAAATATAACTTTAAAAATACAGTCAAAATTAGCCAACGGAGTCTTAATGAAAGTTGTAGAGTATGATCCCACCTACGTGTGGATATAAAGAACGTCGAAAACGGAGCTTGTATACGAGAGTTATGATATTTAGAAGTCGGAATGTGAATTCACGAAACCTGGTGTGAAGATGACGACGTGGCCGAATCCCAGCCGTCCGATGCTGATCGAAGAACTCGCTTCGGATCGCGACACGTTGCCTTCGGTACGCCCAACGTCCGAGCTCCGGTATGCGCGGCGTACAGCTGCTTTCCTCGGCCCAGAAGCGACCACGTCGCCCCACCGAAACGAAGCCATCTGTCATCCTTATCCGAACTACCCCCCGCGTAGCCGAGGACTACGCCCAGCGTACGTCCGAGGCTGGAGCCTATAAAAAGGGTGCGAAGTTGCTCGGATTTTCCACACATTTCTCAACTCCTTTCTCTCTCTACTTTCTCTCACTACCCCCTAACCCCCCTAAGCCTAAGTAAACCACCTAGCACCCAAAGGAAGCCCTTAGGCTCCCAGAGTCCCGAGAAAAAGGGTCTTTCGGTTCGGAAACGCTGCTCCAAGCGAAGCCTGGTTTTCGAGAAAACCCGCTGTAAGTAAGCTACGCCTACGCTATTTTTAATATATCTTTTAATTAATTATAGTAACGTTATTAGGACCTTATAATAATTATTTGGGCTATTATTATGAGTTATATAAGTGTCGTTATAATATCTTTTTAACCACTCGCGGTACGGGGAATCTGGTTTAAAGGGCCGCATAGGGTTGTTGGATTTCAGAAGTGCTATATGCCAAAAAGGTCCTGCCCTCCGGTGTTTTATGTGTGGCCCCTGTCTGTACATAGTGGGTGAAGAGTATTGTTTAACACTTATATAATAGTAATAATAGCTAGACTATTAAATTAGTCGTGGTAACGTTAGACTAAACCCTAGTGGTATTGATACTAGGTTTTGTCAAGGGAAAATTGTTTTGAGATAACGAAACGCTGTCTGAGTTCGGAATCACCACCTTTTCAGGTGAGTGCATAGTTACTTTCATCTTTCACATAGATATGAAGTATTTTATATAAATTACGTGCTACGTGTGCATATGATCTGTATACTTGCTATCTATGCTGGATGAACGATTTTATACATGTTTTAAATGATTTAAACTGTATATGTATTTTATATCTACAAAATGTGTTGGGTAAAACATGTGTAGATGTAATAGTTGCTGTGTGACAAAATAAAATAATGATAGGCCTCGTTATAGATGTTATTGATGATCCAGTCATCTAGCGGAGTATAGATGACGACCACAGACTATTCTAGACAGTCCAGTGGAACGCTAGCAGGCTCGCAACCTGTAGGTGTTTATTTGAACTGTGTGCTCACCAGAAGTACTCCATCCCCCACATGGTTGCCTTATAGTGAATTTACGATAGAGAAACTTTTAGCCGTGTTTATTTGAACTGTGTGCGACAGATCGGGACGACACCGGGAAGCGTAAATAGTGAATTTACGATAGAGAAACTTTTAGCCGTAGTGATCTAAACGAAAGTCGTAGAATATGTTAAAACGAGAGCATCCATAAAAAGAACGCCGAAATCTGACTTCGTATGAGGAATGTATGATTTTTCGAAGTTTCAGCTTAGCAATGTACAACCCGAAGTTCGAATATTATATCGAGCGGTTTTTAGCCGATATAACCTAAACGAGAATCGAAGATCTCGTTAATAGTAGCGTAACGATAAAAAGACAGACGAAAACGGATGTCGGATGAAGAAGTTATGAATTTTTAACGGACCAATCATGTCCCGGCCTGTTAAAAATATAACTTTAAAAATAAAGTCAAAATTAGCCGACGGAGTCTTACGAAAGTTGTAGAGTACGATCCCACCTACGCGTGGATATAAAGAACATAAAAAACGGAGCTCGTATGCGAGAGTTATGATTTTTAGAAGCCGGAATGTGAAATTACGAAACCTGGTGCGAAGATGACGACGTGGCCGAATCTCAGTCGTCCGATGCTGATCGAAGAACTCGCTTCGGATCGCGACACGTCGCCTTCAGTACGCCCAGCGTCCGAGCTCGGGTACACGCCGCGTACAGCTGCTTTCCTGTGCCCAAAAGCGACCACGTCGCCCCACCGAAACAAAGCCATCTATCATCCTTATCCGAAATACGCCCCGCGTAGCCGAGGACTACGCCCAGCGTACGTCCGAGGCTGGAGCCTATAAAAAGGGTGCGAAGTTGCTCGGATTTTCCACACATTTCGCAACTCCTTTCTCTCTCTACTTTCTCTCACTACCCCCCCTAAGCCTAGGTAAACCACCTAGCACCCGAAGGAAGCCATGAGGCTCCCAGAGTCCTGAGAAAAAGGGTCTTTCGGTTCGGAAACGCTGCTCCAAGAGAAGCCCGGTATTCGAGAAAACATGCTGTAAGTGAGCTACGCCTACGCTATTTTTAATATAGCTTTTAATTAATTATTGTAACGTTATTAGGACCTTATAATAATTATTTGGGCTATTATTATGAGTTATATAAGTGTCGTTATAATATCTTTTTAACCACTCGTGGTACGGGGAATCTGGTTTAAAGGGCCGTATAGGGTTGTTGGATTTCAGAAGTGCTATATGCCAAAATGGTCCTGCCCTCCGGTGTTTTATGTTTGGCCCCTGTCTGTACATAGTGGGTGAAGAGTATTTTTAAACGCTTATATAATAGTAATAATAGCTAGACTATTAAATTAGTCGTGGTTAACGTTATACTAAACCCTAGTGGTATTGATACTAGGTTTTGTCAAGGGAAAATTGTTTTGAGATAACGAAACGCTGTCTGAGTTCGGAATCACCACCTTTTCAGGTGAGTGCATAGTTACTTTCATCTTTCACATAGATATGAAGAATTTTATATAAATTACGTGCTACGTGTGCATACGATCTGTATACTTGCTATCTATGCTGGATGAACGATTTTATACATGTTTTAAATGATTTAAATTGTATATGTATTTTATATCTACAAAATGTGTTGGGTAAAACATGTGTAGATGTAATAGTTGATGTGTGACAAAATAAAATAATGAGAGGCCTCGTTATAGATGTTATTGATGATCCAGTCATCTAGCGGAGTATAGATGACGACCACGGACTATTCTAGACAGTCCAGTGGAACGCTATCAGGCTCGCAACCTGTAGGTGTTTATTTGAACTGTGTGCTCACCAGCAGTACTCCATCCCCCACATGGTTGCCTTATCTGACATGAATTGCTAAGGAACCCACGAAGCATGTGTTGTCACCCCGATGAAAGTCCTTAGACTAGGTCCCTTGTGTTAGATGTTTAAGGGACGTAAAGTGAGGATAACGGGAAGGGGTAATCGGGTTTGATTGGTTTGATAAAGTTAATAAACTTATTTATTGTGGGTTGAAAACCCTATGTGCTCACCAGACTCACAAGCCTGACCCACTCAGTTTCTTGTATTACAGGTAGTGGCGCATGAACATAGATGTTTGGATGAGAGATAAGGGATGGTAGGCCTGTAAATATGAAACAATGTAGTAAGGCTTACATTGTACTGTTTATGCTTTTGATCTGTATCGAACATGACATCCCGAGGTTTTTAATGAAATACATTTCTTCGGAAATGCTTTGATAAATCTTTATCATATTGGGAACAAATTCCGCAACACTTTTGTTTAAAATGTTACTCTGATTTTTAAACAAAGCATAAACGAAATCAGTCATTTATGTCCGTGAAAATGGGGATGTCATAGTTGGTATCAGAGTATTAGTTTAAGAGAACTAGGAATTTTTGGGATTTCTAGACTTAAACTTAGAATGCTAAGCGATGATTGTGAGGTGTGAGCACTAGCTTATTTTAGGAATTGTGCCTAAAATGCTTTTATGTGCTAAATGCTTTGTGCCTGATATGTTGTTATTTGTTTGGATCTATGGTCTGTTGCCGACCGGATCTGAAAACCTTATATGTTTAGGATTCTAAACGTACGACTACGATATTAGAACTAACATGTAAACGTTTCGAAGTGATAAGGACGGTTTAAACGACTATACTAAATAAAGATCTAAATTCACTTTATTCGGTGTATAGATCAAAATGGCAAGAACCCGCAGTAGAGACGGGAATGAAAATGGAAACAGAAACCAACCTCCAGTGATTGAGCAAATACCGGTTGTGGTAGCCGCTCTTGAGCCAATAATGATGGCCAGAGTGCAAGCGATGATCCAGATGATGTTGGATCGTCAATTGGAGGAAACCAGACGTTTGCTCCAACAAAATCGAGAGGAAACTACCCACCGATCGAACAGCCCGAGTTGAACGAAGGGCAGTCTGAGAAGGGGAACTACAGCAGGATCGTTGGTCAAGCTGATCCGCCAGTTAATAGGAGGAACAACCAAGATGACGGAGTCGAAATAAACGGATGCAAGTACAAGGATTTTCTGACTTGCAAGCCATCGACTTTCACTGGAAAGGAAGATCCGATCGGAGTCATGGATTGGATCTCGGAGATGGAGTTAGCTTTCATGATGTGTGGTTGCAGAGGCAAGTTACAGACCACCTTTGTAGTACATCAGTTCCGAGGAGGCGCTGTGCATTGGTGGAACACCCCGGGGAAGACTTTAAGCCCCAATGAGCCCCTGCAACTGACGTGGGCAGAATTTTTGGTGCAGCTCAAACGCAAGTACTGTTCAGCCCAAAACTTGCTTGAGCTAGAGAACCAGTTCCTGACCCTGAAGAAGGGAAGCATGTCGATTGATGAGTACACCAACAACTTCACAGAGAAGATGGAGTTTGCCTTGCGTCTTGTCCCAGATGAACTAACAAAAATCGACAAGTACGCCAAGGGACTCCCATGGGAGTATGCGGTTCCGGTGCGTCAGGCACATACTCTGGAGGCGGCTATCTGGGCTGCCAAGTCTGTGGAGGAGATGATCAAGGGAAGAGCTGCCAACAAGGTTGAGGTTGGCGAGAAGAGGAAGTTCGAGGGGTCTGCTAAACCCAATAAGAAGAGCAATTTCAGTTCAAAGAAGTTTGGAGGAGGAGGGAATGAAGCAAAATGGTGCGAGAAGTGTAAGAAAAAAATACTTCGGGAAGTGTAGCGAAGAGGTGACCTGCTACAAGTGTGGGAAGACAGGGCATTATGCCAATGAGTGCACTGCCAACAAGAGGGTGTGCTACGAGTGCCGTGAAGAAGGGCACATTGCTAAGGATTGCCCGAAGAAGAAAGATGCGGCAAGGCCCAACATTCCACCGAAGCCGAAGGCGAGAGCCTTCCAGATGAAGATTGAGGCTACAAAGGAGGCAACAGACGTCGCTTCAGGTACCTTTCTTGTAAATGGATTGCCTGCCAATATACTGTTTGATTCCGGAGCGAACTACTCCTTTGTATCGCATAAATTTGGTGGGAAATTAGCATTGCCTGTAGAAAAACTTGATAATGCCCTGATTGTAGAAGTTTCCAGTGGCAAGTTCGTACCTGTTAGTGATCGTATTAAGAACATAGTCATCGACTTTAACGGAAACGAATTCCACGAAGAGCTGTTACCCATAGAATTGAACGGTTTCGACATTGTTCTGGGAATGGATTGGCTCAGTGCCAATGATGCCGAGATACTATGCCGAAAGAAGATAGTAAGGGTGAACCCACCCGGAAAAGAGTCGTTCATGGTGTATGGGGACAAACGCAGAGTAAATTCTGGGATCATCTCCCTGATGAAAGCCAGGAAATGTTTGTCCAAGGGATGTGCATCGTACTTGGCATTTGTTATCGATGCTAAGAAGGAAAAGAAGGAGGTGCAGAGTATACCAGTGGTGTGTGATTATCCGACAGTCTTTCCCGAAGATCTTCCCGGATTACCGCCTGATAGACAAGTGGAGTTCCGAATAGACTTGTTACCAGGAACGACACCAATAGCAAAAGCATCATACCGATTAGCACCGACGGAGATGAAGGAGCTTATGACGCAACTTCAGGAGTTGTTGGACAACGGTTTTATTCGACCCAGTTCATCACCATGGGGAGCTCCGGTGTTATTCGTGAAAAAAGAAGGATGGAAGAATGAGAATGTGTATAGACTACAGAGAGCTGAACAAGGCAACGCTGAAGAACAAGTATCCATTGCCAAGGATTGATGACCTATTCGATCAGCTGGAAGGTTCGAGCTATTTCTCAAAGATCGATCCTAGGTCAGGATATCATCAGCTGAAGGTAAGAGAGCAGTATATTGAGAAAACTGCGTTTAGAACGAGATATGGACACTACGAGTTCTTGCTTATGTCATTTGGACTAACCAATGCTCAAGCAGCGTTCATGGATTTGATGAATAGGGTGTGTAAACCATTCCTCGATAAATCCGTGATAGTGTTCATAGATGACATTCTGATTTACTCGAAAAGTCAGGAGGAGCATGGCAAGCATCTGCGAGAAGTCCTAGAAGTCTTGAAGAAGGAGAAACTTTATGCAAAGTTCTCCAAATGAGATTTTTGGATCCGAGAAGTCCAATTCTTGGGTCATGTGGTTAACCAAGAAGGGATAATGGTTGACCCAACAAAGATCGAAGCTGTGATGAAGTGGGAATGACCCAAAAGTCCCACGGAGATTCGAAGCTTTCTAGGATTAGCTGGATATTATCGAAGGTTTATCCAAGGCTTTTCTTCGACAGCTGCTCCATTGACAGCGTTGACCCACAAAGGAGCTACTTATACATGGAGTGAGAAACACGATGAAGCATTCGAGAAGCTAAAGAAGAAATTATGTGAAGCAGCGATTCTTTCTCTACCCGATGGAGTTGAAGACTTTGCGGTCTATAGTTACGCATCTGGAGTCGGGTTGGGTTGTGTTTTGACCCAAAGAGAAAAGGTAATAGCATACGCATCTCGACAATTGAAGGAGCATGAAAAGAACTACCCCACTCATGATCTGGAGTTGGCAGCGATAGTTTTTGCCTTGAAGATATGGAGGCATTACCTGTATGGCACGAAGTGCAAACTTTTCACTGATCATAAGAGTCTCCAGTATCTCTTTAATCAGAAAGAATTGAACATGAGACAACAACGCTGGCTAGAGTTACTCAAGGACTACGACTGTGAGATACTTTACCACCCCGGTAAAGAAAATGTTATTGCTGATGCTCTCAGTCGGAAAGTCAACCTTGAAAGGAAAAGGCCAAGAACATTGAGAATAGAAGTTGTCTCGACGATTGTGGAAAGCATAAAGGAAGCTCAGGAAGAAGCTTCAGAGAAGAATAACTGAAAGGAAGAACGTTTGGGTAAAACGTTAGTGTTTGGTACAAACAGTCAAGGACTGAAGGTATTCCAAGATCGGATTTGGGTACCTAAGACAGGAGGAGTAAGAGATCTTCTGATGGAAGACGCTCACAAGACCATGTACTCAATTCATCCCGGCAGCACAAAAATGTATAGGGACCTAAAACCCTACTACTGGTGGCCGACGATGAAGCTCGATGTTGCAAAGTATGTGGCCGAGTGCGTAACTTGTGCAAGAGTTAAGGCATAACATCAGAAACCGTATGGGAGTTTAGAACCTTTACCTGTACCCATGGATAAATGGGAAGACATCACCATGGATTTTGTGACTAAACTACCCAAGAAGAAGAACGGTCACGACATGATTTGGGTAGTCGTGGATTGTTTCACCAAGAGTGCACACTTCATAGCAGCCAACGAGAGGTGGTCTATGGATAAGCTTGCAAATTATTACATGAAGGAAGTGGTAAGACTTCACGGTGTTCCTCTAACGAGTATATCAGATCATGATAACCGTTTCATGTCAGGGTTTTGGAGAAGTCTACAAGAGGAATTGGGTACGAAATTGTGTTTAAGTACAACTTACGATCCACAGACTGATGGTCAGAGCGAAAGAACAATACAAACACTTGAAGATATGCTGAGAGCATGTACACTGGAATCCCAAGGTAACTGGGATGAGCACTTACCTTTGGTAGAGTTTTCCTACAACAATAGTTTCCACTCGAGCATCAAGATGACACCCTATCAAGCGTTGTACGGACATAAGTGTCGTACGCCATCTTGTTGGCTTGAAGGTGGGGAAAAGCAGTTTATGGGCCCTGAGATAGTCCATGAGACTGCTGAGAAGCTGAAGGTGATTAGGGAAAGAATTCTAGCAGATCAAGATCGTCAGAAGAGTTATGCTGAAAAGAAAAGACGACCGATGACATTTGAAGTTGGAGATTCGGTTTTGCTTAAAGTCTCGCCGTGTACGGACTTATAATATTTGCGAAATGAGGAAAGTTGAGTCCAAGGTTTATTGGACCGTTCAAAGTTCTTCAGAGAATTGGGAACCAAGCTTACAAGCTCGAATTACCCGAAGAACTAGATGGTATTCATAACACCTTCCATGTGTGTTATCTGAGAAAGTTCACGGGAGAAGTTCCCGACATAATTCCAATCTCAGAGTTAAGAATGGATGAGAATAAGAGGCTAATCGAAGAGCCCGAGGCCATTGTTGACCGTAAGACTACGAAGTTACGACGCAAAATGGTCGCCTAGTGCTAGTCCGTTGGAAACATTCGAATGGGCCGAATCTCACTTGGGAAACAGAGAGTGACATGATGAGTCGCTATCCACGTCAGTTTGCTGATGCATGATTCCGAGACGGAATCATCCTAAGGGGGAGAGAATTGTAACGCTCGTGTTTTGGGGCTAAGAATTACTAGATGGTGTAATAGTCTAGGTCAACTATTGTAACTCTTTTTGAAGTAATAAAGATGAAATATTTGAGTATTATGTGAATTATGTGAATTTATGTGTTTTCTACTTAATTATAAAGGTATAATTAATAAAGAATAAAAATAAGCGTCAAAATTAAAGTGTGAGATAAGCCCGATATCTTTACATAAAGTTGTAGTGGTCGAAACAAGGATTCCGGGGATATAAAAAACGCCGAAATCCGAGTTATAACAAAGAAGTTATGACCCGTCAAAGTTTCGCGACGGAACCGGGACGGCACCGGGAAGCGTAAATAGTGAATTTACGATAGAGAGACTTTTAGTCGTAGTGATCTAAACGAAAGTCGTAGAATATGTTAAACCGAGAGCATCCATAAAACAAACGCCCAAATCTGACTTCGTATGAGGAAGTTATGATTTTTCGAAGTTTCAGCTTAGCAATGTACAGCCCGAAGTTCGAATATTAGATCGAGCGGTTTTTATCCGAAATAACCTAAACGAGAATCGAAGATCTCGTTAATAGTAGCGTAACGATAAAAAGACAGACGAAAACGGATGTCAGATGAAGAAGTTATGAATTTTTAATGGACCAATCTTGTCCCGGCCTGTTAAAAATATAACTTTAAAAATACAGTCAAAATTAGCCAACGGAGTCTTAATGAAAGTTGTAGAGTATGATCCCACCTACGTGTGGATATAAAGAACGTCGAAAACGGAGCTCGTATACGAGAGTTATGATATTTAGAAGTCGGAATGTGAATTCACGAAACCTGGTGTGAAGATGACGACGTGGCCGAATCCCAGCCGTCCGATGCTGATCGAAGAACTCGCTTCGGATCGCGACACGTTGCCTTCGGTACGCCTAACGTCCGAGCTCCGGTATGCGCGGCGTACAGCTGCTTTCCTCGGCCCAGAAGCGACCACGTCGCCCCACCGAAACGAAGCCATCTGTCATCCTTATCCGAACTACCCCCCGCGTAGCCGAGGACTACGCCCAGCGTACGTCCGAGGCTGGAGCCTATAAAAAGGGTGCGAAGTTGCTCGGATTTTCCACACATTTCTCAACTCCTTTCTCTCTCTACTTTCTCTCACTACCCCCTAACCCCCCCTAAGCCTAAGTAAACCACCTAGCACCCAAAGGAAGCCCTTAGGCTCCCAGAGTCCCGAGAAAAAGGGTCTTTCGGTTCGGAAACGCTGCTCCAAGCGAAGCCTGGTTTTCGAGAAAACCCGCTGTAAGTAAGCTACGCCTACGCTATTTTTAATATATCTTTTAATTAATTATAGTAACGTTATTAGGACCTTATAATAATTATTTGGGCTATTATTATGAGTTATATAAGTGTCGTTATAATATCTTTTTAACCACTCGCGGTACGGGGAATCTGGTTTAAAGGGCCGCATAGGGTTGTTGGATTTCAGAAGTGCTATATGCCAAAAAGGTCCTGCCCTCCGGTGTTTTATGTGTGGCCCCTGTCTGTACATAGTGGGTGAAGAGTATTTTTTAACACTTATATAATAGTAATAATAGCTAGACTATTAAATTAGTCGTGGTTAACGTTAGAATAAACCCTAGTGGTATTGATACTAGGTTTTGTCAAGGGAAAATTGTTTTGAGATAACGAAACGCTGTCTGAGTTCGGAATCACCACCTTTTCAGGTGAGTGCATAGTTACTTTCATCTTTCACATAGATATGAAGTATTTTATATAAATTACGTGCTACGTGTGCATATGATCTGTATACTTGCTATCTATGCTGGATGAACGATTTTATACATGTTTTAAATGATTTAAACTGTATATGTTTTTTATATCTACAAAATGTGTTGGGTAAAACATGGGTAGATGTAATAGTTGCTGTGTGACAAAATAAAATAATGATAGGCCTCGTTATAGATGTTATTGATGATCCAGTCATCTAGCGGAGTATAGATGACGACCACAGACTATTCTAGACAGTCCAGTGGAACGCTAGCAGGCTCGCAACCTGTAGGTGTTTATTTGAACTGTGTGCTCACCAGAAGTACTCCATCCCCCACATGGTTGCCTTATTTGACATGAATTGCTAAGGAACCCCCGGAGCATGTGTTGTCACCCTGATGAAAGTCCTTAGACTAGGTACCTTGTGTTAGATGTTTTAGGGACGTAAAGTGAGGATAACGGGAAGGGGTAATCGGGTTTGATTGGTTTGATAAAGTTAATAAACTTATTTATTGTGGGTTGAAAACCCTATGTGCTCACCAGGCTCACAAGCCTGACCCACTCAGTTTCTTGTATTACAGGTAGTGGCGCATGAGCATAGATGTTTGGATGAGAGATAAGGGATTGTAGGCCTGTAAATATGAAATAATGTAGTAAGGCTTACATTGTAGTGTTTATGCTTTTGATTTGTATCGAACATGACATCCTGAGGTTTTTAATGAAATACATTGCTTCAGAAATACTTTGATAAATCTTTATCATATTGGGAACAAATTCCGTAACACTTTTATTTAAAATGTTACTCTGATTTTTAAACAAAGCATAAACAAAATCGGTCTTTTCTGCCAGTGAAAATGGGGATGTCATACAATGCCCTAGCAAAAAATCTGAGCTAGAAATAATGAATGGCATCCCATATGCTTCTGCAACTAGATCCATCATGTATGCCATGTTATGCACGAGACCAGATATATCATATGCTTTGAGCATGGCGATTAGATATCAACAAAATCTGGGAGAAGGTCAGTGGATCGTCGTTAAGAACATTCTGAAGTACTTACGAAGAACTAAAGAAATGTTCCTCATCTATGGAGGTGTGGAAGATCTTAGTGTAAAGTGTTAAATGATGCTAGTTTCCAAACATGTGTAGATGATTCTAAATCGCAATCCGGGTTTTTCTTCATTATGAATGGAGTGTCGATTTCTTGGAAGAGCACCAAGCAAAGCGTGGTGGCACAATCTACTAAAAAATCAAAATACATTGTAGCTTTGGAAGCAATGTAAGAAGCAGTATGGATGAAGAAATTTATTCAATATCTAGGGGTTGACCCTTCCATTCAGGATCCCCTAGACATATTTTGTGATAATGAGGGTGCTATCTGATGGGTTTTAGACATTACAAAACAAACTCAAACTCTTAAGTGTGCATGCAACCTAAAACAAAAGATCTATGTTTTCTCTATTGAACCTATAACTATGAACATCAAATAAGAACCCTAGGTATTTTCGAAATCTAGAAAGAAAGAAGAAAACATACCTTTTGATCCTTTGGAAGCAAGCACCACAAATGTCGAGCCTCTAATGGTTCACAGCCAAGCTAGCAAGAAAGATATTGAGGAGAGAGGGGAAGGCAAAAATCAAAACTCTCTTGGATTACAAATGGCCGAAAATTGCAAGGTAATGAATCCTTTATATAGTGCAGCAAGGAAACCCTAGATAAGCCCCAAACCAATAAAATAACATTATCTTATTTTTGGTATTTATCTAGATTCCTAATTATCCTCCAAGGATGATTCTAGAGCTCCTTTTATCTCCATAAAACCGTCCACCACATGGTAGAAGGTTTTGGAGCCTTTTGCTCAACTATTTAATAATTGCACTTTTAGTCCCTGTACTTTTAATTAATTCGATTAATCCAAAAATTAATTCCAATTAATTTCTGATTAATTATTAACTAAATATTACTATTTCTAATTAATATATTATTTACATAATATATTAATAAACTATTTATTTCAACTTATTGTTCAAATAATAAATCAACCACTCTCTCCAAAAATCATCCTATCCAATTGATAGGTTTGATGGCAACCCAAAAGGACTGTGCTGCTATCAATTCAAGTTTATACCAATTATAGTTAGTGGCTTAGACACCTAATCCAATAGTCTCCCACTTGTATAAGTCTATAACTATAGTTGTCAGTATAACTTCTAAACTGATCAGGAAATTGTAGCTCCCAAAAGTCGTTGTTGAACTCTGACCTAGTCAGCTACGTGTCCTAAGGTAATTGATAATATAATCCTCCGTTCTGCAAGATATCATTCGGATATGAGACACGGAACAAAATCAATCTCATTTACCAATATTTTGTTTCCCGATTTCTGATTTGTAACGACAAAGAACTACTAATTAAACACATCAATTTAGTCATGGTCGGGCTCGACACTATAAGTCAACAACAAATCATCGAGGGGCCCAAAGATATCGCTTTTCCCGTTAGGACAAAAGGAACAGATAAACTTTGAATCATATGCTTGTGCCATCTACTCACAAAATCATACACAACAATACGTTTTATAACATTAAGTTACTGATGTGTTTACATATTATCAATGTACAACTGATTTGTAAACCACAACTCATATATCTCAGTTTTAAGATTATAAGATATTATTATCTCAGAATTACTCGTGATAAATTCCATAAAGTAATTCTCTGAGCGTGGGTTAATCCAATACTTCAAATCTCCATTACTAAGTACTCATGAACGTTGCAGCAATACCATTTCTATGTCTAAACCCTTAGACAATCTACAATCCAGTTCATGACAATCTTAATTCACTACTTACTTCCAAAAGTACGGTCGACTATGGATTTTTGAATAATCAAATTATTCTGGAAGTAAAACATGCAAAATGAAACACAATGATAAACAATTAACAAAAGGTAGTAATCAATACTCATAAATAAATCACTATTATTTAATCACCAAAATTCAATTACATTTACTTTGTTAGAAGTTTCAAACTAACTATCTAACTACTAAAACTAATATCATCTCTCAGACCAATGCTCCTAGCATGTTGAATGTGCTTAACCCTGCATAGACCCTTTATGAGGGGATCTGCAAGATTCTCTTCAGATGACACCCTCTTTACAACAAGGTGACCTTCTTCTACCCTATGTCCGATGAAATGGTATTTTCTGTTGATATGCATTGATCTGCCATGATCTCGAGGTTCCTTAGTCAAGGCAACCGCTCCTTCATTATCACAGAAAATATCCATTGGATTCTTGATCGCTAACACAACTCCAAGATCTCTGTTGAAGTTCTTCAACCAAATCGCTTCCTTAGATGCTTCACTCGGTGCTATGTACTCTAATTCATAGGTAGAATCGGCCACCGTCTCTTACTTAGAACTTTTCCAAATAACTGCTCCTCCATTAAGGGTAAACACCCATCCAGTTTGAGAACGAAAGTTGTCACTATCTGTTTGAAAGTTGGCGTCACTATACCCAGTTACTTTCAACGTATCACTGCCACCAAGCACTAGGACCCAGTCCTTAGTTCTTCGCAGATACTTGAGATTATTCTTAACTGCTATCTAATGAGCTCTACTTGGATTTCCCTGATAACGACTCACCATGCTCAAGGCAAAAGCCACATCAGGGCGGGTACATGTCATAGCATACATGATAGACCCAACGGCGGAAGCATATGGGACTGTACTCATTTCTGCTATCTCCGCATCAGTACTCGGACTTTGAGTCTTACTCAGTTTTGTATTACTCTGGATACACAGTTCCTCCTTCTTGGAATTTTCCATACTAAAATGCTTCAGCACTTTTTCCAAGTATGTACTTTGACTAAGTCCAATTAGTCTTGTACTCCTGTCTCTCAGAATTCTTATCCCTAGAATATAGGCAGCCTTTCCTAGATCTTTCATAGCGAAACACTTTCCAAGCCAAGACTTAAGTTCTTGCAAAGTTGGAATGTCATTTCCTATAAGAAGTATGTCATCATCATACAATACCAGGAAGGTAACTATACTCCCACTAGCTTTAACATATATGCATGACTCATCTTCACTTCTAGAGAAGCCAAACTACTTGACCTTCTCATCAAAACAAAGATTCCATCTGCGAGAAGCTTGTTTCAATCCATAGATTGATTTCTCAAGATTAAACACTCTATTGGTATACTTTGCATCTACAACACCCTCTGGCTGACTCATGTAAACATCCTCAACCAACTTCCTATTTAGGAAAGCAGTTTTGACATCTATCCGCCATATTTCATAATCATGAAACGCAGCTATGGCTAGCATTACCCTAATAGACTTTATCTTAGCCACTGGTGAGAAGGTCTCGTTATAGTCAACCCCTAGGGTTTGAGTAAAGCCCTTTGCAACCAGTCGAGCCTTGAAAGTGTGTACCTTTCCATACATGTCGATCTTTTTCTTGAAGATCCATTTGCACCCAACTGTCTTACGACCTTGTACATTGTCAACCAAATTGCAAACTTGATTGTCGTACATGGACTTGATCTCGCTGTCCATTACCTCTTTCCACTTGGCTACCTCAGGGCCTGCCATTGCTTCCTTGTAGTTAGCAGGTTCATCCAAATTTACCAGTATACTATCACTGATAAACGTATCACCATCTGTAGTTATATGGAAACCATAAAACTCAGGTGGCATGCTAACTCTAATAGAATGCCTAAGAGGCAATGAGTTGTCAGCTGGTTCAACTGGAATCTCTTCCTCTGGTTGAACCCTAGCGTCTTCATAAGCTCCTTCATCATTTGACTCTTGAATCTCGTTAAGATCAATGGTACTCCCACCGTCGTCTTTTCATATGAGCTCTTTCTCGCGAAAGACTCCCCTTAATGCTACAAAGACCACATTATCACTAGGTCTATAGAACAAATATCTAAAGGAATTTTGTGGATACCCGATGAAAATACATCTCTCACTACGAGGTTCAAGCTTGTCGTGAGTCTCTCGTCTAACGAAAGCTTTACAACCCTAAACCTTGATATGTGTCAATGAGGGAACCTTCCCCGTCCACTTTCGTGAGGTGTTTTGGCAACCTTCTTAGTTAGGATAAGATTAAGAATGTGGGCGGAAGTCTCTAAGGCATACCCCCAGAACGAGATTGGAAGAAAAGCTCGACTCATCATGGAACGAACCATATCCAACAAGGTCCGATTACGCCTCTCAGCGACACCATTAAGCTGTGGTGTCCTAGGAGGTGTCAATTGTGAAACTATTCCACATTCCTTAAGGTAGTCGTGGAACTCGATACTAAGATACTCTATGCCTCTATCAGATCGGAGCATCTTTATTTTCTTGCCCAATTGATTCTTGACTTCTTGCTTAAACTCTTTGAGCTTTTCAAAAATTTCTGACTTATGCTTGATTAAGTAGATATAGCCATATCTGCTATAATCATCTGTAAAAGTCACATAGAATCGATTAGCATCCCTTGTGGTTGATCTAAAGGGTCCACAAACATCCGTGTGTATGAGATCCAACAAACCTTCACCTCTTTCACAAGATCCAGTGAAAGGTGATTTTGTCATCTTACCCAATAGACAAGATTCGTATCTATCATCCAAACTTTAGTCGAATGATTCCAACACTCCATCCTTTTGAAGTTAGGAAATGTGCTTCTTGTTAATGTGTCCAAGACGACAATGCCACAATTACGCTTTGTCTAAACCATTAGACGAATAAATTTGAAAAACACTATTACCTAAATTGTCTACAATCATCACAGTTTCATACACACCATCACAAGGTAAAGCTTCAAAATAAAAAACACCATTTTATAAGCAGAAATAGAACCATTCTCATCATTAAAAGAATATCTAAAACCTTGTTTAAACAATGCATGAAAAGAAATAATGTTGCGTGCCATTTTTGACGAGTAGAAACAATTTATTAAATCTATTCCTAACCCATTACTAAGCACTAGCCATAAACTCCAATCTTGGTGACAGGTGAAGATCGCATATTCCCTATGATTAAGTTCATCTTTCCGCGCTCCACATCCTCACTTCTTTTTAGTCACTGCAAATCAGAACAAATGTGAAATCCACACCCCGTATCAAGGACCCAAGAATGGAGAACATGATGAGTTATTAGATAAGATAGTGTATATACCTACCGAAGTTGGCTTCACCTTGCCATCTTTGACATCTTTCAAGTATTTTGGGTAGCTTCGTTTCCAATTCCCTTTGTCATTGCAGTAAAAGCAAGTGGCCTCTTTAGGATCAGAGACAGGGGAGCATCAGAACTGGATTTTCCTTCAGGCCCACTGCTTGATGACCCAACTTGAGACTTTCCCTTCCAGTTTTACTTAGGAGGACCTTTCCCCTTTTTCCATTTCCCTTGCCCAATGGCCATAACTGGAGTAGTAGCAAGAGTGGATGCAATACTCTATCCCTTCATTCCTACTTGAGTTGTTCGCAGGAGGTTCTGAAGTTGAGCCAAAGTAGTTTCCTATTTATTCAAATGATAAGTCAGAATGAATTGGTCGTAACAACTAGGAAATGAGTGAAAGACTATATCAATAGCCAATTCCTCATCGAAGTTCACATTCAGCTTAACCAAACGATCCACATATCGATGCATCCTTTGCACATGGCTACTCACAGATTCTCCATCTTTCATCTTCCTAGTAATGAGGGACTTTGCCACCTCGTACTTTTCTTGACAAGCTTGTTGATGGTACTTTTCCATCAATTCCTTGTTCATCTCGTACGACCAGTAATCCTCGTAGAATCTCTGCAATTCTGGATTTAAAGTGGCCACCATGATGCATGCACCTTTTATGATATCATTATAGTGCCTCTTGTACTCAGGTAGCTCTTCAGGAGTGGCGTGTTCTTCGTCAATCTCAATGAGTTCCTTTTCAAGGACATATTCCTTGTCCTCGAAACGAAGAGCCCTTTTTATGTTGCGCATCCAATCATTGTAGTTGGTGTCATCTGATGTCACCCTAGAGCAGATGTTCAACAACAAGAAGTTGTTGTTGTTAGAGGAAGATGAGGAACCAGAAGCATCAGTTGGAGTAGACATCTATAAAAGAAAGATAGTTTTAGTTAGATAAGAATAATCCTGAATATAACACCCAAAATGAAATATCAAGGCTAGGATCCAACTAAATAATTCACAATTTAGAAAATGGATGTCGTAATCTAATTGTAAATTATGAAAAGGTAGGTAAATGACGATTTACCAATTTCACCATAAAAACGAAATTTTAAAAGAATTAAGTTTTAATGAAATTCCTAGATCTTTTGAGATTCATTGAAACTATTCAATGACATGTTTAATCTCGATTATGCTCTTCTATTTGTGACTGGGATACCGAGGATCACAAACAAGATGTGAATAACCATGCAAATTAGCTTGGTACTCTCGATGTCATTTCTCATCTCATTTTAATGTGCCGGTTAGCCACACGTGCTCCATTAATTAATGATAATTTTCAAGACACCCATTACCACCATTTATTAGTCCCACATTAGTGTTTCAGTTAACCACACACGCTCCACTAACGACTTATAAAGTGTAATGTGCAATTTCATGGATTAGCATACAAATTCCCATTTTTTCTAAAGTAACTAAGATTGTGAATTTTAATAAAAATGTTTAGTTACTTTTAATAGCATTATACTTTTAATGAGGATTGTTTGTTCTATCAAACCCGTTTGGCTAACAACTTTCCACCACACAGGAGAGCGGTGGGTGAGAGTGGACACCCATTCAACGACCATTTTATATGTCGCTTCCTTATACCCTCTTTATAGCATGGTTTCGTGAATGAGGACTACTACTGATTTGACCGACTTATCTTATATATATAGTAATAATTAAACTTTTAATTTTATATATAGTATAAGGTGTATTTTAAAAACTTTTCAAAATACTAAGTTTAAAATTAAATTTCAAAAATTAAGTAAAAGTTTAATTTAAATTTAAAATTAAACTAAATGATTTAATAATTATCTATTAATTAAACATTTAATTAATTCTATTAAATCAATTAATGATTATCCAATTAAATTAATCAAAATAATTTAATCATAATCCTTCCCCCTAATTTTTGAAAAAATGGGTAGGGATTATCCAATTTTTATAATTATCTTATTTAATCAGATAAACCAACAATTACCAAAAATAAAAAAACCCTATACATGGGATACCATTTTCGAAAATAGTGGCTTGGGGAGGAGGGTAAGGATTTCAATCCTTACCTTATTTTCAAAATCTTGAGGGGCAAGGAACCCCTCTCCAAAATCGAAAACTTGGGAGGCAAGGTAAGGGTTTCATCCTTACTAAAATTTCAAAACTTAAGGCCTACGAAACCCTAATTTTGAAACCCTTGTTTAAGAGGGTTTAATTGCCATAAACCCTAATTTGATAAAATCATCTATTATAGCTATTCAATAAAAAAACAAACATAACGCTCTGATACCACTGTGATAGCAGGGGTGACCTTTACCCAATCACAACTCCCACTGCTCAAGTGCTTGTTGTCCTCGCTTCTTCCCTTTTTCATCAACGACTTGGTCATATCGGTGACCATGTGTTTCAACGTTTAATTACTAGTAGTGCAGTCAAATGTAATAAAACTAAGTCTACCTCTATTTTCCAAGCATGTAAATATGGAAAACATGTGTGACTTCTGTTTAGTACATATAATTCTAGTGTTTTATTTCCTCTTGAAATTATTCATTCTGATTTTGGACGTTTCCATTATCTAGTCATAGTCGTTTAAATTTTATGTTATTTTCTTAGATCATTTTTCTCATCATGTTTGGGTATATCTTCTAAAACGAAAATTAGATGTATTTGCTAAATTTGTTCATTTTCGTATATAAGTCAAAACCCAATTCCGATGTGAAATCAAATCTTTTCAATGTGATACTTGGGGGGATATAAAAATAAAGAATTTCACAATATTTGCGACACCAACAATATCTCTATTCGTTTATGTTGTCCTTACACCTCTCAACAAAATAGTAAATCTGAACGAATGCTTTACACAATTAATAATGTCACCCGAACTCTACTTTTTCAGTTTATTCTCCTGCCTACATTTTGGGTTGAAGCTCTCCATATATTGTAACACCTGAATCCTGGTATGAACTTATATCTTGAGTATTAAGTCAAAGAGTTGGAGTTGGTCCTTTAGCCCCAACCACGATGTAGTGATTACCTTGTCACCACAACGTGGTTTTATTTTGTGCCATGGCGTGACACCGTCATGAGCCCAAAACCCCAGGGCTTGGTTTTTAAGCCCTATTTAAGGAATGGTCGGGCTAGCGTTTCCTTCAACCCCAGCCTTCATCCCTCCATAAGTGTTCTTCCAAAACTAAAGCCTTATTTATCTTCTCTAAGCTTTTTTAGTGTGATTGGTAGCATTCTTCGAAAAAGAACATCATCCCTTGGAACTTGTGAAGTGATTATTGGAGAGGTCTAATATATTGTGCATCTTTTGGACCTTTGTAAGTGTTTAAATCTGTACATTGATGGTTTAACTTCTTAGATCTATCATATTTTAGGCATTTTGGTCCCTTGTTATAGTTTTGGTTGATGTAGAGAGAAGGATTTCAGATAAAGCTTGCAACTTTATCAATCTTATGTTTCCCAAGAGTGTTTTATCCTTTCGATCTAAAGCCAAAGAGTGTTTTGGAGCCACACAATGAAATAAAGTCTTATTTTTCCCTCTTTGACCTAAAATGGATTAGGGCTTACATGAAGTGTTTAAGTTCATAAAGTTAGGATTTTTATGGCTCATCTTGCTATTGATTAAACCTTTTGTAAAGTTTAAGCATTGGTCTTAAAGGATTACGGATTTAACAAGGAGTTGAATTTGCCAGGTGAATGGCGTCATGACCAGGGGCTGGCCACGCCATGGTGATCCATTGTTTCACGACTGGACTATCTTCACCATGACATGACAAGGAGTTGTCCACGGTGTGGCAGGCTCGAGTATCGCAACTGAATATTATAGACTGTGATGTGGCAAGGGTCTTGCCATAGCGTGGTGGTATGTTGAGTTGACTATTGATCATTGACTTTTGACTAGGTTTGACTTTGGGTTAAATATTAGGGTTTTTAGGTTATAGGCTAAGAATTGACCTTGGAATATGTATTTAAGTGGGAATTATCCCTGCCTTTCTGTGTTGTGAGCTGTAGAGGTTTCTGCTTTGTCTATGAGGTGAGTATTCTCACTATGTTACTTATGTTATATGTTGTATGTGAACTGCTGATAGATCGGGGTTGCTGATAACCAAATGGATACATGTGAGCTGCTGAGAGCTCGGGGTTGATGATAACCTAATTTGTTGTATTTGAGTTGCCGATAACTCATGCTGCTGATAGGCCATATGATTGCTGATAACCCATAGTTGTTTAATATGTTTTGATATGTTGTGTTGTATGTGATACTTTCGGAAACTCACTAAGATTTGGCTTACAATTTTGGATTTAGATGTTTTAGGTACTTCAGAGGATCAGAATAAAGCAAAGGTGAGACTGTACACATTATCCTGTAGATTTCATGATTTTGGGAGATGTTACATTTTGATACTATGATTTTGATTATGTACTTGGAAAATAGATATTTTGATGATGTTTGATTTCATGAAAATGAATTTTAATCTTTATTAAAAAAATTATCATGCTTTTTGGGAAGTTACATATGGCATGCCACCTCCTTAATATTCTCTCGTCTTCCGCTATAAACAGTGACACTCCTCACCATAAACTATTCAATGTCCACCCCTACATACTCCCACCTAAAAGATTTTGGTTGCCTCTATTTTCCTCACGTTAATCTTAAAAATAAACTTCAACCTCGTACTACTCCATGTATGTTTCTTATTTACCCCACCAATCATCGCGGATACTGTTGTTATGATCTCTCTTCAAAGAAAATCATTATCTCCCGTCATGTTGTCTGCGATGAAACAATATTTCCTTTGGTTGTTTTACTCCTGATGAAGTACCCCCCTATGAATTCCTTGATGACATATCTTCATCTTCTCTTGTAGCTTACTCCTTCCTCACCTCCCCCCACCCCCCGCCAACTCTACTCCCGCTGCTGTCACCTCCTCGACAGCACCAAACGTGTCGGCTGACACATTTGATTAGCCCCCGTCTTCCTCACTCTCGATGTCTATCAATCCTACACATCTGCCGTCCAATTCTGTTGGTGTATTCGATCGGCCGGCAACCCCTTCGGTTGTTGTACATCCTGTCTCATCTTCTTCAAACAATCAATAGTCCCTTATACTCCTCACCGCATACAAACACGGTATTAGAAAACTGGTCACTCGTCTAAATCTTCTCACTCACACTGAATCATCTACTCGTGGGTGTTACTTACATGCTTTAAATGATCCAAACTGGTTAAAAGCCTTGCAAGAAGAGTATAATGCTTTGGTTAATAAGAAAACATGGATTCTTGTTCTACGTTCGCAAGGGGTAAATATTATGAGATCTATATGATTGTTTAAAAAGAAATAAAATGCAGATGGTTCTCTAAATAAGTACGTGGCTCGGTTAGTTGCAAATAACAAGAGTCAGTGCCCAGGTATTGATCGTGATGAGACTTTTAGTCCAGTTGTCAAACCGGCTACCATCCGGACAGTTATGAGTATTTATGTCACTCATCACTGGCCAGTTCAGCAACTTGATGTGAAGAATGATTTTCTTCACGGTGACCTTTAGGAGACAGTTTATATGCACCAGCCCCCTCACTTTCGTGACCCAAAACGCTCTGATCATGCGTGTCTTCTTCAGAAGTCTATATATATCATTAAGTAGGCACATCGTGCCTAGTATCACCGATTTGCTCATTTTTCCACTCATATCGGATTCACTCAGAGTCGTTATGACTCCTCATTATTTGTTCTTCGTGAAGGGCATTCTATGGCATACCTTCTCCTATGACTTACCTCGGTGGCCTTAATTACTTCTTGGGTATCACGGTTCAATGATCCCCTACTGGCATGTTCCTCAAAAAAAAAAAAAAAAAAAAATACAAAGTTGACATTCTCACTCAAGCTCACATGATTACATGTAACCCATGCCGCACCCCTGCCGATACTCAGTCTAAGTTGGACTTATCTCGAGATTCGATTGATGATTACACTTTCTACAGGAGCTTAGTTGGTGCCCTCCAGTACCTTACCTTCACAAGCCCCAAAATCTCTTTTTCTGTCCAACAGATTTGCCTCTACATGCAAGATCCTCGTGTCCCTCACCTTCATGCTTTGAAGCGTATATTACAGTATCTTCATGGCACTTTGGATCATGACATCCAGTTTCATACTTCATATTCATAGGATCTCATCGCTTCCTTTGATTTGGGGGGGGGGGGGGGGGGATGCCCAGTCACTCGGCAGTCCACGTCTGGGTATCGCGTCTTCCTTGGCAGCAACATTATATTATCTTATGGTTGTCAAAATGACAAGCTACTATTTCCCGCTCTAGTACAGAAGCGGAATATAGAGGGGTTGCTAACACCGTTGTCAATACATTTTGGTTGCGCAATCTGTTAAGGGAGCTTCATTTTACACTCATCAAGGCAACAATTATGTATTGTGACAATGTTAGCGCCATTTATCTCTCTACAAATCCGGTCCAACATCAACGCACAAAACATATCAAGATTGACACACATTTGGTTCGCGACAAAGTGTCTATTGGTGATATTCGTGTTCTTCATGTTCTTACCACGTCTCAGTATGGTGACATATTCACCAAGGGACTTTTGTCCTTATTATTTCTTGATTTCCGATCCACCCTAAATGTTTGATCTCCTCTCATTACGACTGTAGGGGATGTTTGTGTATTATGTATATTGTATGGTATTGGTAGCCCAATGGTATAGACGTATTGTGTATAGGCCTAATGCCTCATTTGTATTTCTCTGTATTTATACCTTTGTTTGTTAATGATAATACGTATGGGAATTAACCCAATTACAAAAACCATCTGATGCTCACCCAATAAGGACTTCTAACACTTAAAGAATGCGGAATAGTCTTATTATCTCTCAAAAATGAAGTGTTTACACTGCCTTTGTATGGATGAGCTTAATATGAAGCGAAGGGACGAATTATAGAATATTGGGAAACTTAAGTGCATGTCTAGACTAATTCCAAGAGTTTAGAAAATTTCCTTGTTTTGTGTAAGCTTGCCTTAACATTAACAAGACACGTTAAAGCTAAAGACAAACGTTTACGTTTTATGTGCAAGCCTTGAATCTTGATGACCGATGGTGATTGATAAGTGTGCCTGTGTAGGTGTCGAGACTCGAGAGCCCGAAAATCATTTCTAAACTCCTATCCGTAGTAGTTGGCAGATTGAAAACTAAAAGTTTCACTAGGCACATAATATATTATATATAGTTAAATAAAATATTTATATAATAATTAAATTATATTTAGTAGTTCACAGATTAAGTAAATATCGAATAAAAACAGGTGAACAAATTTCAAATGAAACTTTTTGCTGTGGTGGTGGCCGGTGGGCTCTTAAATACTATAAATGTGATATTATTTACATAAGAAAGTTTAATAATATTTTTTTGTGAATGGACGTGATTAAAAAAAAAACAAAAAAACAAAAAAAAAAAGACCAATTGTAAATCTGAAAATGCGTTCACCTCTCTTCACATGTAAATGAAGTTAATGTCTCAATTGTTTAGAAAAAAAACTCGAATTTTGGGTTTGACCCTTCTCGGCTATTGATGTGGGCACATCAATAATTAAAATATAGGCTTCTTCCTTAATTTTTGGACCTTGTTGCGATGCGACCCATAGATTTATTAGAACTAGTAAAGAACCCGCGGCTATGCCGTTTTTGGGGTAATATGGAAAAAATCGGCAACTTTAAAAGATATGTGCTGAAATTGTAAATCACCATAAATAGGGAAGAAAGTCGACAACTCCTAAAATTAGATGTCAAAAGTGTACAACGAAAAAAAGGGACACTGGTGGAGAAAATCCAAAATGTTGTGGCAATAATATTAAAGTTGTTAACGTTGGGAAAATATGTTGGCAAAATTTTAAAGGAGGTTTTTTTGTGTTTTTTATGTCAAAATGTAAAATTTTTGACTACAAGGACAAAAAGTGTCAAATTCATTAAAGAATTGTGGCAAAAACACCAAAATGTAATACCTTTGAATATAAGGACTAAAAGTGTCAAAGTCATTAAAGATTTGTGGCAAAAACCTTAAGGCACAAAAACTTAATCAAAAGGCAAAAATGTAAAAATTTTGACTTTAGGGACTAAAAGTGTCAAGTTCAGCAAACTTTTGTGGCAAAATCCTAAAGCCTAAAAGAATACTATTCCTAAGCTCCTTTGGATTTAATATATATATAACTAGCAAAGAACTCGCGGCTACGCCGCTTTTGGGGTAATATGGGGAAAATCGGCAAACTTTAAAAAATACGTGCTGAAAGTGTAAATCACCGCAAATAGGAGAGAAAGTCGACAACCCCTAAAATTAGATGTCCCAAGTGTTCGTTTTGGGACACTGGTGGAGAAAATCCAAAAATGTTGTGGCAATAATGTGAAAGTTGCCAAAGTTGAGAAAATATGGTGGCAAAATTCTAAAGGAGGTTTTTTGTGTTTTTTATGTCAAAATGTAAAAGTTTTGACTATAAGGACGAAAAGTGTCAATTTCATTAAAGATTTTCTCAAAACACAAAATTGTAAAAGTTTTCACTTTAAGGACTAAAAGTGTCAAATTCACTAAACATTTGTGGCAAAAACCTAAAGACATAAAAGTTACTATTGCTAACTTCCTTTAGATTTAATATATATATAGAATTTGTGACAAAAACACCATAATATAAAACTTTTCACTGCAAGGACGAAAAGTGTCAAAGTTACTAAAGATTTGTGGCAAAACCCTAAAATCACAACAACTTAATCAAAACACAAAATTGTAAAAGTTTTCACTTTAAGGACTAAAAGTGTCAAATTCACTAAACATTTGTGGCAAAAACCTAAAAACATAAAAATTACTATTGCTAACTTCCTTTAGATTTAATATATATATATATATATATATATATATATATATATATATATATATATATATATATATATATATATATATATATATATATATATATAGAATAAGGCACTCCATGACAACAAATAGAAGTTATCAAACTCCTTATTTGTTGGGATAACCATTACCTTTGTATACCATATATTCTTCTACATAATATTTTTAAAAGCTCTTTGGTAGCTTTCTAACAAGTATTTGGGAGTATTTTTTAAAATGACTTAGATGGGAGGAAATGGTAGCATATTTAACATATTATAATATTTTTTTTTGACTCCACATGAAGCCACATATGACTCAAGAAATGATAGCATCCATATTGTGAAAATATAGTGAGTGATAATATGTTAATTTAATAGATTTTTATTTAAAAAAAAAGAATCAACCAATCAAAACCCATCATCCAACATTATCTCTTCTCTCTCTTCTCGTTACACCCATAGTGACTCTCGGTAGCGAGCCCCCTTAGCGCAAGCCAGGGGGCGGTGTGTAGCATCTCCTGACGAGGGCCTTGGCGACCTCCACTCCTTCAAGCCTTATTGACTTGTTGTTCTTTCAAAAAGCTAATAAGTTAAAAATGCATTTAACAAAAACTAACTTTTTTGTTAAAAAATAGTTTTTCCAAAAGTGAGAAATTCATGACTTTTTCAAAAAGCCAATAAATAGTTTGAGAAGCAATCTCAAACACGCCCTTAGTTAGCAAATTAAAAGACATGCTCTAAAAAATTCAGATTCACCCATTTGGTAGAATCTTATTTTTTTGCCTCTTGATAAAAAATACCCACATATTTTTTCAAACCTCATACTATATCTAAAAACAAAAAGGGGAAATTTGACAAATGACCAAAATATGAAATGAGTTTGAAAATAATGACCAAGAAAATTTGGTTATCAAAAAATGACGAAGGTTCTCACAAAGCTGTCTCTATGGAACGAGTTTATGCCCTGTGGAAGCCAGATTGCTCTGAGGAGGTGGACACGTATGCAAAAAAGACAAAATTTTGACGTTTGACGGTATGAATCCGTAGAGCAGGTCTCTGCGGAATGTGTACGACCTCTGCGGAAGTGTCTTTCGCTCCTTGGAACTAAACACGTGTTCAAAAACACATTTTTTGGATTAAAAGACAACACGTTTCCACAGAGGTCATGTGGATCCTTTGAGCAGCCATCTGCGGATCTGTTCTTTAGGCAGCATGCCTCTGAGGAACTGATCTTCACAGAAACAAGGATTCCTACAACTTTGTTAAATGTTTTGTTAATTTAGGGAGGTTTCACATATTAAGCGCATATCATTGATTCAATATACAAATTTTAACTAAAAACCTAGGTTTAAAAGAGTTTAAAAGCTAGGGTTTCAAGATCTCCTCATCATCTCTGATCGATTTGGAGTCCGTATCTCCGATCGACTTCCCAAAAACACTTCCCCTTTTCTAGTTTACCTATGTAGTTTTAGTATTGTGACCCTAAAAAGTCACTTCCTCCGAGCAATTTGGCTTCCACAGAACATAAACTCATTCCATAGAGACGAGCTTTACGGAAACCTTGGTCATTTTTTGAAAGCCAATTTTTTTAGGTCTTTATTTTCAAACCCATTTCATTTTTTTGGTCATTTTTCATATTTTCCCAAACAACAAAAAACGCGTTCACCCTTTACAACCGTTATTCTCTTCTCCTATCTCTTTTTTCCTGCACAACATTTTCTCGCTTTTCTTCGGCCATCAAATAACTGTCACACCCCAAAACTAGAATGGCTGAAACGTTCTGGGGTGGAGGACGTCATGTATGCATCACAACCAATGAATAGCAGCAATCATAGCAACACAACCATTATAGTGAATACTTAAATATAAATGTTTACATCAGTTTGAATCTTTGTCTGAAACTTTGTTTGAATTACATCCAATAGCTTTGTATAGTAAAAACATAAAACTCTTATTGCTCCTGTTCCTCGAAAATCCAACAAGTACCTGTCTACTGATTTCCTGAGAATACAAGCAGTTTGAAAGAGTATCAACATAAAGCTGGTGAGTTCATAAGCGGTGGTTTGTAATGAAAATCGTTGATGAGTTCGTAAAAGTGTTTCGTATAGTTTCAAGAAAATCCGATATTTTCTTTAGTGAAAATGTAGTGTTCTCAATTCTGTATAAAACCATGAATGCTTGTCACCGAAAACTGTTGTGATATGCGAAATTATTACTTCATGTGACTAGCTAATGCTAATCATGATGTAATAGTATTTCGTGCGTGAAACCATTGTATGTTCGTTTCTGTTTGAGAACCCTGAAAGTTCTCCAGTTGTAGTGGGTATTAGTTCTATTTAGTATAAATAAAACTGTTGAAGAATGTCAAGTTGTACACCAACAGTGATTTATACATATTGTGAGTCGTATAACCATGCTTGATATGACTAGAGACCTTTCCAACGTTCTTCAGGCGTCGAGTTAAATGACATTTGTACATCTCAGGCGTGCCCGCCTAACTGTAGCTAGCAGTCCAGATGTGGGATTGTCAGTCCCAAATAGATCTATTCACAAATCTCACGCTCTCCCTCCAGGAGACTCTGGTTATACAGTGGTAGGATTTATCCCTGTACACCTAAGGGTACAGTAGTGAAGTAGCACCTCACAGTATCGTACAATCTGGTTTACATGTAGTGTAGTAGCGTTCTACCGTAGTGAAAATCCGCATGTATACCGTATATAGTGATAATTACAGTTATGAATACCATGATAAAGTAGTGATGTAAACTGTAAACGGTTTCTGTCTTAGTGAATATGTTTAGTAGTGAAATTTTCTATACTTGATATGTTTTAGAAAATCCCAAACTATACCGATTATAGTTTGCATGTATAATGAATAACATATCCGGAAAACTATGCAATTTTAGTGAAACGTCCCTTATGTTCAGCATAGTACAAAAGGGTTAAAGTACGAGATTTGCATAAGTTTTGAAAACATTTAGGTTTAGCTTGTATTCCCCCCTGAAAACATTAAAAATACGGAAAATGTAGGGGTATGAACTCACAGTTGTTTCGTGAAATCGTTGACTGAATTGAAGATCCTCGAGTTGTTGCACGTGACACTTAACGAAATCCTATTGTCAAATAAATACATATATGTATCTAAATTAGTGATTTTGATAGATAAAGTGTTAGAGGAACACTTGTATTCGGTTGAGGAATGTTACCGGGACTTGATCGAATCGATGAAAGTGGGTTTTCAGCCAAAAGCACCACTTAAAAGGTGTTTACGGCCGTGAACAAGTGTTTACGGTCGTAAACTGGGGTTTACGGTCGTAAACTAGGGTTACGGTTTCTGAAGGATTGGTGAGTTTACGACCGTAAACTCAAGAACAGGGTTTACGGTCTTTGAAGGCTCAAACCGTAAACTCAAGAACAGTGTTTACGGTCTTTGAAGATGGACCGTAAACTCAAGAACAACGGTGCTGATTTCGAAGAGATAAGCATTTCCAGACGTTCCGAGGTGGCTCCAAACGGTGTTTCTCGATGTTTCTCGAAGTTTGAAGGTGTTTTCAGGTGTTTACGGTCAATGTTCTTAGAGAGAGAAAGAGAGAGTTTTTGGACAGAAATGCTCTAATGAAGAAGGAGGCCTCGTATTTATAGGGGTGTTGTGGTCGGTGGCAGGGGGTCCACCCTTTACTGACCGTAAACGGGTTTACGGTCGTAAACAAGTTTACGACTGTAAACTCTCTTAGGCCGGATTTGATTGATTTTCGAGATATTCGGGTTTCCGCACGATTTTTGGTTCCGACTCGTAAATAATTTAATTACATATAACTAGATTATTTTCTAAACCAAGAAGTTTGACGGAAAAGTTAATGAATTCGAAATTTAATTAACAGAAATCGCGTAACGGAAACGGACAAAGTCTCGGGTTGTCACATCATCCCCCTGTTAGAGGGAATTTCGTCCCGAAATTCGAACATAGAATACAAATCATAGATTAGGAAAGAGATGCGGATACTTCTGTTTCATCTGATCTTCGCGCTCCCAAGTGAATTCAGGTCCCCGCTTGGCATTCCAGCGAACCTTCACTATCGGGATGCGACTTTGTTTCGTTCGTTTGATCTCTCTATCCATGATTTCGACTGGTTCTTCCACGAAGTTGAGGTTCTCGTTGATTTCAATCTCATCGAGAGGAATCACAAGTGTCTCATCGGACAGACACTTCTTTAGGTTCGATACGTGGAAAATAGGGTGGATGTTGCTGAGCTCTCGCGGTAATTGGAGTTTGTATGCTACGGGACCGATCCTAGCAAGGATCTCAAACGGTCCTATGTACTTTGGGTTTAGCTTTCCACGCTTCCCAAAGCGTATCATGCCTTTCCAGGGTGAGACCTTCAGAAGGACGCGGTCACCAACCTGGAACTCCAAGGGTTTTCGTCTCTTATCGGCGTAGCTCTTTTGTCTATCTCGTGAGGCTTTCAGTCGTTCCCGGATTTGTACAATCTTCTCAGTTGTCTCTCGGATGATCTCAGGACCAGTGAGAGTACGGTCGGGGACTTGACCCCTGGCTAGCTGCGTGTCGCCCACCTCAGCCCAGCACAGAGGGGATCTGCACTTACGGCCATAGAGGGCTTCAAACGGCGCAGCCTTGATGCTGGTATGGTAGTTGTTGTTGTAGGAAAATTCAACCAAAGGAAGATGAGTGTCCCATGACGTGCCGAAATCGATGACGCAGGCTCTCAACATGTCTTCCAATGTCTGAATTGTTCTCTCACTCTGTCCATCAGTCTGCGGATGATAAGCCGTGCTCATATCCAATTTAGTCCCAAGAGCCTTCTGTAAAGATTGCCAGAATCTTGAGGTAAACCTGCTATCTCGGTCGGAGATAATGGATACAGGTACCCCATGAAGGCGAACTATATCTTGAATGTAGATCTGTGTGAGTCTCTCCATCTTGAAGTTTTCTTTGATTGGCAGGAAGTGGGCGGACTTCGTCAATCGATCGACGATCACCCAGATGGCATCGTGCCCACTCGGAGATCTGGGTAATTTGGTGATAAAGTCCATGGTTATCCTTTCCCACTTCCACTCAGGTATTTCCGACTGCTGAAGTAAACCTGAGGGCTTCTGATATTCCACCTTCACCTTGGCGCAAGTCAAGCACTTGCCCACGAAGGTTGCAATTTCCGCTTTCATGTTTGGCCACCAATAGAGTTGTTTGAGATCCAGATACATCTTATCCAAACCTTGGTGAACGGAGTATTTAGTCTTGTGAGCTTCGTTCATGACAACTTCTCTGTAACCACCGTACTTCGGGGTCCAGATCCGGTTCATAAAATAGTAAACTCCGTCACCCTTGACCTCTAAGTTCTTATCCATTCCCCGCAAAGCTTCATCTGCCATGCTCTCAGGTTTTAAGGCTTCCAACTGAGCCTCTCCGATCTGCACGGTCAGGTGGGAATGGATGGTCATTGTTAGTGCCTTTACCTTACGTCCTGAATACTCCTTTCGACTGAGGGCATCTGCTACCACATTGGCCTTGCCGGGATGATAGCGAATTTCACACTCGTAGTCACTGAGTAGCTCTACCCATCGCCGTTGTCTCATGTTTAACTCCTTTTGATCAAAAATATGCTGTAAGCTCTTATGGTCGGTGAAGATAGTGCACTTGGTTCCATAGAGATAGTGTCTCCGGATTTTTAATGCAAAGACCACTGCTCCCAACTCTAGATCGTGAGTTGTGTAATTGACCTCGTGCGTTTTCAACTGTCTCGAGGCGTAGGCGATAACTTTTCCTCGTTGCATGAGCACACAGCCTAGGCCCTGATTGGATGCATCACAGTAGACAACGAAGTCTTCTGTCCCTTCGGGCAGGGACAAGATAGGTGCGCTGCACAGGGATGCTTCAATGTTTGAAATGCAGTGTCTTGCTTGGCTCCCCAATTGAAGGTTACACCCTTCTGTGTCAGGGTAGTTAAAGGCTTAGCGACTCTGGAGAAGTTCTGGATGAACCTGCGATAATAGCCCGCGAGACCCAAGAATTGTCGGATTTCTGTGAGTGTCTTTGGTGCAGACCAATTCTCAATCGCTTTGATCTTGGAAGGGTCCACGTGTATGCCTTCTTTGCTAACCATGTGACCAAGGAAATTCACCTTCCTGATCCAGAACTCACACTTTGAAAATTTCGCGTATAGTTTTTCTGCCCTTAATGTTTCTAGCACCTGCCTTAAGTGCTGTTTATGATCATTCTCACTCCGCGAATAGACAAGTATATCGTCGATGAACACAATCACGAACTTGTCTAAGAAAGGGTGGCAGACCCGATTCATCAGGTCCATGAATACTGCCAGTGCGTTGGTTAGACCAAAGGGCATCACTACAAACTCGTAGTTTCCATAGCGAGTTCAGAATGCTGTTTTGGGCACATCATTCTCCTGAACTCGCAACTGATGGTACCCTGATCTCAGATCAATCTTTGAGAAATAACTGGCTCCCTAAAGTTGGTCGAAGAGATCGTCGATTCTGGGTAAGGGATATCGGTTCTTGATGGTCAGCTTATTCAGCTCCCGGTAGTCGATACAGATCCAAAAAGATCCGTCTTTCTTCTTCACGAATAAGATCGGAGCTCCCCAGGGTGAGGAACTCGGCCTTATGAATCCTTTGCTGATCAGCTCATTGAGCTGGCTGGATAATTCCTGCATTTCCGCTGGCGCTAAGCGGTAAGGAGATTTAGCTACAGGAGTAGCTCCGGGGATTAAGTCGATACGAAACTCGACTTGGCCTTCGGGAGGGATTCCTGGGAGATCTTCGGGAAAAACATCAGGAAAGTTACAGACTTCGGGGATGCTCTCGAGGTCTCTAACTTTTTGCGTTTCGTCGACAACATGAGCTAGGAATGCATGGCACTCCTTCCGCAGATACTTCTGAGCTTTGATGCACGAAATGATACGGAGGTTTGAGCTAGGATTATCTCCGTAAATCATGAGGGTTTCGCCAGAGGGAAGATTTAGACGGATAGCCTTCTCGAAGCAAAGAATATCAGCACGATTGGAGCTTAACCAGTCCATGCCGATAATGACGTCGAAACTCTTGATGGACACAGGCATAAGGTCGATGGGAAAAGAATAATTGTCTAGAGTAAGAGTACAGCCTATGAATATGTCGTTAGCGTTCTCCTTCTTTTCGTTAGCCATCTCGACGGTAAATGTTTCGGTTAGAGGTTGGGATTTACATTTGATTAGATGTTTGAACGTATGACTAACAAAACTCCTCTCCGCACCGGAATCGAAAAGAATGCATGCATAAGAGTTGTCAAGGAGGAACGTACCCGTAACAATGGTAGGATCAGCAACTGCATCCTCCTGGCCCATCATCAAAACTCTTCCTGTATTGCCACCAGTTGTTATCTTGGGGCAGTTTCTCCTGAAGTGCCCAGTCTCTCCACATCCATAACAAGTTTGGCACCTTGCATCATCACGGCAGGGCCTGTGATGATGGAAGTTACACTTGTTGCACAGGGGTAGTTTTCCAGCATAACCACCGGCAGAAGATTGGGTGGTTGGAACAGTAGTGGGAGCAGCAGCAGGAGCAGTAACAACATGAACTGCCACTGTTTGTTGTTTCTTGGAGGGCTCCTGCGAAGACTGACCCTTCCGTTTGTTACCAAAATTCTTCTTCTTATTCCCACCGCTTTTCTTTTGTGGCTCGAAGACAGCTGCCACCTCATCCAGATCGATTCCATGATCGATCAGAGTCTGTGCCAGATCCTTGGCGCTTTCAAATGTGGTCGGCCTCGCAGCCAAGACATTTCCTTTTGTGGGTTGTGTCAATCCCCAAATGTACCTCTCGATTTTCTTGCTTTCCGGGGTGACCATTCCCAGACAGAGGAGACCCAGATCACCAAATCTCGCAGTGTAGGCAGCGATGTCGGAACCCTTCATCTTCAAGTTCCAGAGTTCGTGCTCCAACTTTTGCACTTCGCCCCTCGGGCAGTACTCCGCGAGCATGAGCTCCTTCAGTCTTTCCTAACCCATGGCATTAGCCACTGGCAGAGTTAGGGTTTTGACTCGACCATTCCACCAGGTCAAGGCTCTGTCGGTGAAGGTGCAGGCGGCGAACTTCACCTTGTTGGCTTTAGAACAGACGCAAATTTCGAAGATGGATTCGATCTTCTCGAACCATCGAGTCAGGGCGATGACACCCCCATTTCCGTCGAAGGACTTGGGTTTTGCAGTCATGAAGTCCTTGTAGGAACATTCTTTTTGATGTCCCTGACTTCCACCTTGTTTCTGTGGGTCGGTTACACCTCCAGCCCCACCAGCGTTCACTTGTGCCATTGCTGCAGTCACGGCGGCGGTAACTGCTGCCTGGAACATGACGGGATCGAACTGAGGAGGGGGTGGTGGTGGCAGAGTGTCGTCATTCCTTCTGACGGGTCTTGTTCGGGGAGGCATCTCGTTCTAGAAATCAATCAGGAAGAAGAGGATGGTAAGTCCTCGAGATATATAAAACAAAATATATCTCATCTTGATAATAAAAGTATACTACCGAGCGATAAGCACAGAAAGGTTACTAACGCAAGTAAGTTATCGCTTAAGGAAGAAGAGGTAGCAACACTTAGAGTGAATCTGTATACTGAGTTTGGCTCTAGCTAAAATACTCCTATAGTATTTTATGTGGGATGATTTTGGTAAGTTTTAGGCCTGCTGTAACACCACTGTCACTCCCAAACACATGTTGGTCATGTCTCGACTGAATATAGTTGATCAGGCTATATTCACCCTAGACATGATTACATAACTGCCCAGGTTTAACCGCAGCGTTCCAGCATCCAAATACTTCTGTTCTGTTCTACTAGCGGCACGAACTTTGTTATGTATGCATGCTCGTATACATTTGATAAAAAAAATACTTTATATTTTGAAAGTATACTTTTAGCGTAGAGCACTTAGGCCCCTTAGTGTTTATAGTTGTATACCACGTAAGGTTCGGTATACTAGTTCGCTATAAACAAGGGCTCTGATACCAATCTGTCACACCCCAAAACCAGAATGGCGGAAACGTTCTGGGGTGGAGGACGTCATGTATAGCATCACAACCAATGAATAACAACAATCATAGCAACACAACCATTACAGTGAATACTTAAATATAAATGTTTACATCAGTTTGAATCTTTGTCTGAAACTTTGTTTGAATTACATCCAATAGCTTTGTATAGTAAAAACATAAAACTCTTATTGCTCCTGTTCCTCGAAAATCCAACAAGTACCTGTCTACTGATTTCCTGAGAATACAAGCAGTTTGAAAGAGTATAAGCATAAAGCTGGTGAGTTCATAAGCGGTGGTTTGTAATGAAAATCGTTGATGAGTTCGTAAAAGTGTTTCGTATAGTTTCAAGAAAATCCGATATTTTCTTTAGTGAAAATGTAGTGTTCTCAATTCTGTATAAAACCATGAATGCTTGTCACCGAAAACTGTTGTGATATGCGAAATTATTACTTCATGTGACTAGCTAATGCTAATCATGATGTAATAGTATTTCGTGCGTGAAACCATTGTATGTTCGTTTCTGTTTGAAAACCCTGAAAGTTCTCCAGTTGTAGTGGGTATTAGTTCTATTTAGTATAAATAAAATTGTTGAAGAATGTCAAGTTGTAAACCAACGGTGATTTATACATATTGTGAGTCGTATAACCATGCTTGATATAACTAGAGACCTTTCCAACGTTCTTCAGGCGTCGAGTTAAATGACATTTGTACATCTCAGGCGTGCTTGCCTAACTGTAGCTAGCAGTCCAGATGTGGGATTGTCAGTCCCGAATAGATCTATTCACAAATCTCACGCTCTCCCTCCAGGAGACTCTGGTTATACAGTGGTAGGATTTATCCCTGTACACCTAAGGGTACAGTAGTGAAGTAGCGCCTCACAGTATCGTACAATCTGGTTTACATGTAGTATAGTAGCGTTCTACCGTAGTGAAAATCCGCATGTATACCGTATATAGTGATAATTAGAGTTATGAATACCATGATAAAGTAGTGATGTAAACTGTAAACGGTTTCTATCTTAGTGAATATGTTTAGTAGTGAAATTTTCTATACTTGATATGTTTTAGAAAATCCCAAACTATACCGATTATAGTTTGCATGTATAGTGAATAACGTATCCGGAAAACTATGCAATTTTAGTGAAAACGTCCCTTATGCTCAGCATAGTACAAAAGGGTTAAAGTACAAGATTTGCATAAGTTTTGAAAACATTTAGGTTTAGCTTGTATTCCCCCCCTGAAAACATTAAAAATACGGAAAATGTAGGGGTATGAACTCACAGTTGTTTCGTGAAATCGTTGACTGAATTGAAGATCCTCGAGTTGTTGCACGTGACACTTAACGAAATCCTATTGTCAAATAAATACATATATGTATCTAAATTAGTGATTTTGATAGATAAAGTGTTAGAGGAACACTTGTATTCGGTTGAGGAATGTTACCGGGACTTGATCGAATCGATGAAAGTGGGTTTTCAGCCAAAAGCACCACCTAAAAGGTGTTTACGGCCGTGAACAAGGGTTTACGGTCGTAAACTGGGGTTTACAGTCGTAAACTAGGGTTACAGTTTCTGAAGGATTGGTGAGTTTACGGCTGTAAACTCAAGAACAGGGTTTACGGTCTTTGAAGGCTCAAACCGTAAACTCAAGAACAGTGTTTGCGGTCTTTGAAGATGGACCGTAAACTCAAGAACAACGGTGCTGATTTCGAAGAGATAAGCGTTTCCAGACGTTCCGAGGTGGCTCCAAACGGTGTTTCTCGGTGTTTCCCGAAGTTTGAAGGTGTTTTCAGGTGTTTACGGTCAAGGTTCTTAGAGAGAGAAGGAGAGAGTTTTTGGCCAGAAATGTTCTAATGAAGGAGGAGGCCTTGTATTTATAGGGGTGTTGTGGTCGTCGATTTCAGTCAGAGGACGAGAGATTAGATAGACAATGAAAAGAGCAACCTTCACCTGCCTCCTTCTCCAATCTGCAACCTTCGTGTGTGTTCGTCGATTTCAGTCAGAGGACGAGAGATTAGATAGACAATGAAAAGAGCAAGAAAGAGAGTATGATATAGAGGAATATCGAAAATGGGGTGGGTTGTACAGGTGTGACCGGAGACGTAAGGGATATAATGGTATTCCGATGGTAATAGGCGGTGTATGGTGCTGAGGATTGTTGGGCTTGCTAGAATTGACCAAGAACAACTCCTAAGGGCATTTCCAACCCACCCTAAATGCCATTTTTATCTCCATTTTCCCCTCCATTGTTCTCCAACCTTACCCCATTTCTTCCCCCCATATTTGGAGATGTGAATAGTATTACCCCATATATGGAGTAATACTATTCATTTCTCTAAATATAGGGATGAAGTTTCAGTTGTCGGTTTTAGTCCCTCGTTTTATATATTTATACATTTCTAGTTTATTTTATCCATCAATTTTAATTTAAATATAATATTTAATAATTATAATATTTTGTTATATAATAAATTATATTAATTAATCATATATATAATTTTTATTTATTTATCGAATTCACATAAAAATTGAAATACATATTAAAATCATGGAACACGATAACGTATTTACAAAAACTTATAATTAAAATGTATCTTACAAACATGATATCATATGCTAAGAAACATGTAATTAACCTTGTATAATATTTATTATTTAATATTATCTTAATGAAAAAAATATAGATTATATATTTGTTAAAACCAAATTATTATATAAGTTTGAAGAATGGAATATACTAGGAATATACTTTTTGGAGTAAAAAATAGGGTAAGAAATGGTGGTGGGTTGGAGATTAAATACTATATACCCCCTTTTTTACTCTATTTTTGGGGAAAATGGAGGTGGGTTGGAGATGGTCTAAATCAAGTTCTTGTATGTGATTGATCATTATAAATGTAATCTTTCAAATCCTAATAGAGTTGGATTAGGTTTTAAGTGTTGATGTATATAAATTTTGATAAAACATGTTACTATGAACATCAATTTTAGTTTCTTTGACTATAATCTGAGTTGAACAAACTTTTTATTTGTAGTTTCATATGCACCCTATGTGTTTGATAAAATGTTTGACTGAAATCTGGAAACAAGAATAAGCAATCAATATGTACTCATCTGTTCACATCCTCTCTTAAAATGTTCACTGTGGGTGATAACATTAATTTCAGTTTCTTTGCCTATAATCTGATGTTGAAATCATATTCTTGAAGTCTGATGTTGAAAACATATGCTTAAAAATCTGATGCCGAAATTGTATGCTTGAAATCTGATCTGATTTGCTGAAAATCTGCATTTATTTTTCTGAAGATGTGTAGGGATTGTTGGATGAAATGGAAGCTCAAGGCATTTCTTGGAAATGTTTTAAATTATGATTTATTTAAAGTTTTTTGTGTGTTCTGTTAGATAAGGGTGTTTTACTTGTCATGATGTGTAAATGAATCAGGTTGAATACATGTTATGTGATCCATATAAGTATACAATTCATGCTTAAATACAAAAAATAGCAACACATTTTTATTGATATCATTATTATAGCATCATACTTTCACCTTTTTCCAATTAGATCATTGTATTTTGAAAATTTTATTTAGTTATAGCAATATCATCCAAAACAAAGCAATTTTGATTGCTATAATTGGATAGATTTGTCAAATATTTACGTTTGATATTTTTTGTTTGTTTAATTTTGATTTATATTCAGTTTAAATTTTCCATGATGTTATATATATATATATATATATATATATATATATATATATATATATATATATATATATATATATATATATATTCAAGAAGTTGGTTCAGTTATTTTATAAACAAAATCATTGAATTCATCAAAAAATAATACTTAAAGGTAAAATGGTCCATTTTTATAATCCAGCACAACAATTCAGAGGTTCCAATCAAACAGTATGTTAAAGGTTTTGATCTTAAAAGGCCACACCCTCTTATAAATTCAGATCTCTTAAAAATTCAAATCATGCCAAACAACCCCCTTGTGTGCATCCTAGGCTGAGCTTAGTTTCCCATGCCTCATATTCTCTCTTTTTATTTTACTCTCTATCCTTTTTTAACCCTTTTATGATTGTTTTTTTTACATTATAAATAATATCTTCAACCATCCAATTTTATGAAACCTAAAAATACTTCTACTATCTCTCTCTACAATACTAATTCCATTTCTCTAGAATTCAAAACCATGTCTTCAAACACATGAAACAACCAAAAACCACTCATAAGAAACACCCCACCCCCTTCATTTTATCGACCAATCTACTCGTCACCCGTCTACCATTATGTCAGTATGCTATCTTATTATCCACAACCATATCCACAAGAATATCCACAACCACAACCATAATTTCAATTCAAAACTCAATTGACTCCCTTTAATTTTGAGTCTAAAAACTAACCTTGAGTTTGTTCACGAAACTCAAGTCAAACAAATTAATTCAGGAAAATCAACCCAATGAGGTACCTACACGAAAAGGAAAGACCTTGAATAAACCTTGGGAACAGGTAGCAGTGATGACATTGGTACATGCATGTGTATATCCGAGGATGCGAAAGTGGGCAATGGCTAAAAACATGATCATTTTTTGAGACGACTTCTTAAACGTTTCCATAAAGAAATTAAGCAAAGATAATATCGTATGAAACACTAAGTATACTCCAAATGGGGGGAAAACATACAAGAAATTCATGTTGTTAATGATTTGTATAACAACATGAAACATCAATGGTAGAGTAGAGAAAATGATGACGTGATTTTCAAGAAAGTGCTAAAAGTGTACCAAACAAGAAAACAAGAAGCCTTTCACATTTACTAAGTTTTGGAATTTTGTGAAAAATAAAGACTAATGGAAGGAGTATAAACATCTGAACAATGTGGTGGCATATCAAAACTGTCAAAAACATCCGAATCTTATTACACTTTGTAACGTCCCATTTTTTTAACCCAAAAGTTTTCTTTTTATTTATCCAATATATCATAGTATAATTACAATATGTGGAAACATGAAGCGAATGCGGCTGTGTACAATCGAGCCTTGCCCTTCTCACGTACCAATGAAGTGCCTGAAAAACATTTATATACAACTAGGTAAGCACTAGGCTTAGTGAGTTCCCCAAGATACCATATATCACAATAGATAATCATGCATACATGTAATGGCTCACGACCTTTCGCCGATCCACGAGATGGCTCATAACTTATCGCTGATCCACCAATAATAAGTGTATCTAGAATTACGGCCTACTTGCCATTTTGTCATTAATACTCGGGTCTATAGGCTCCTAACCTGTTGTCGTTCCGCCGGCAACCCCTACTTAACCGTACTGAATACCGCAACATTTATACACATGGATACTACACATTAGGCTCAGGCATAATATACTATTGGCTCTACTTTACTAGCTCTTATATCCTAACATAGACGGATATATATATATATATATATATATATATATATATATATATATATATATATATATATATATATATTCGAATACATAATATAGTAAGATAACTTGCCTTGAAAAAGTAGGTGACTCGAAATTAGGGCAGCCCTTCACCTTCGCACTTTACCAAGACCTAAATGCGTAACACTAAGTTGTAGCCTAGTTTCATAATTGTGGCAACTATGTATATGGTCTAGATTCCTCAATAATCCCAATGTCTACATCAAGGTCTATCAAGTAAGGAATGACCAGGTAGGACCATATCGGAGTTAGGGTCCATTTGGTATACATAGTATACTGTTTGGAAATCCCACTTTAAACACCTCACTAAATCCAGCCTAGACATCATCCCCATAAGTAGATCAATCAGTAACATGACTCGGAATCACCGACAAATCTTATTTATGAATTCATAAAAATGACTATAAATATAAATATAAGTTATGCATAAAGCATAGTATAAAGAATGTCCCAATCTAACTTCATTAGAGGAAGTTTTGATTTTTTGAAGTTTCAATGCAACAGTGTACGACTCAGAAACCAAAATAAAAATTGATTGATTGTTAGGAAAAGCAATCTAAACGAGAGTGATGAAGTGTAGAATCAAGTATGAATCAAATCAGAGTTATATGAATATAGATTAAACACACGATGTAAATATGATCTGCTTTCAGCTCTATTATGTTTTCACTGTTACAGAGAGTATGTAGACAAGTTCATACAAAGACTCTTATCTAAATCTAAGTAATGTCCCTATTTATAGGAAACATGAAAGCACACAAAAAATTACAAGGACTAAAACAGTATGCTTCATTACATAAATGCCTTGTAAAATAAACTTATGACTTCGACATATTACAACAGGTCTTCGACCCTTACATTCTCCCCCTTTGTAATAATGTCGACCATCTTTAGTTGAAAAGAATCTGTATAGCATACAGCATCACCCTTCGGATTTTAGAGTACCAAGAAATAATCTTCTTCAACTCTTTCTTGTCCCCTTCGTTATTCTTCTTGCAGCTATTCATACGAACAATGAAGTTCGTATACTGGGACATTGTGTATCTCTCCACTTCGCAAGATTGGAATAAGAATCTCTTGGCTTTTCCATTTTTGTCCTTCCCTGCGAAAACCATGCCAAACGGCTTCAAGCATATCTCCCCATCAGCATACTTCTTTAACTCAGGTTGAGTCTTCGTTGGTTCCATGGGTACTTTCACTTCTAACCCCTTCGCAGTTGCTAACTCCACATCTGTTAGGGCCAAACACTCATAGTAGTTATCTATGAATATTTTGATGTGGGCAAGACCAAGACGAAAAACTTTTGGATCAGTCTCTCGAAGATACGAAGCATCTTTGTCTTTCAAAGGTAATGCAACTTGTATAAGAGCACACAAGTTCATTGATGGAAAATCAGCTATCGAGAAATTACATTCCTGACCATTTTCCCTTGCAACGTAAAAACGAAGGTTCTGCATCATGTCTTTGAAAAGAACATCCTTCTTAATACTGATCACCTTCTTTATCTTCACAAGTGACCATATTTCCTCTGGAAGTTTCCCTAGCACAGCATGAAACCTGAGCTTCATGTATGTGTAATCATCATGATTATCAAATTTCTCAGCAATCTTGTACTGAGCCATGATGAACATCATTTCATTTATCGGGAAATCCAGTTGTCTCATATCAGTATTAACAACAGCATAGCTTTGCTTTGGCTTCTTCTCAAAAGCATACATATGATTATATGCAACTTTTGCTTCAATTGTTTCGTTGTTGTATTGCTTCGCAGGATCACCCTTGTTCATTCCAGGTGGGTCATTTGCACGAAGACTTAAAATGCTTTGAACAACTCTTAATTTCTCTAGCTCAGCATCAGTTTCAGCTTTCTTCTCTTCTTTCGATTTTTCGACCAAAATTGTTTTTCCTTTGTCTTTGATCGAAGAACTATCAACAACTTCCTTGGGCTTTGAACTACTACCACCTTCCCCAATCACAATTCCTTTAGAAATTGGTCTTGGAATTGGCTTCGTAGAAATTGGCATTGTTGTAACAACTGTCGAAGTAACAGGCCCAACAATTGAGATAATTGGCTTTGATACTGGAATTGTTGTTTGAAAAATCTTCCCAACAGTTTTCACAGCTTCATGCGAAACCTCACCAACTTTCGCATTACCAACCTTCTTTTCTCCCCCTTGCACCCCTGTGACAACATGTGAGGCATCTGTTGGTAGAAGACTTGAAAACTTAGATAACGAAGCCAACTGTTTATGCAACACAGCCTGGAACTGAGAAACCTTTTGAGACAAGAATTCTGGAGTTATGATCGAAGAGGAAACATGTGTGGTAGACAAGTCTTTTAACTCCTTTAACAAAGGTGTAAGCTCCACAAAGCTTCGACTGTTATCCGTAGAAAGTTGAGTTACTTGAGGACTCAAGCTTTCATACAGCTTGACATACTTTGTGACAGCCTCACAAATAATATCCACTTTTTGATTGAGAGATGCATAGTCTTGGTGAGCACTAGAAATCTCTTTGATCATGTCTTCACGAAGTTCTTGAAGCTTTAAGTTGACATCTTCGCGTACTTGCTTCACATCTTTTATAAACAAGACATGTCGTTCTTTAGCCACCCTTCGTAAATCTTGAACTTCACTCACAAAGTTCGAAGATTGAGACTTCACTCGTAATTCGTTACAATTATCACTTTGATCCACCTTCTCCAAGATTTTAGATTCAGAATCTTGAAGCATGCCAGACACTTTACTAACCATCCTGGCTTCGAATGCTTTAAGCAGAACATCAAGTTCCAAACTTGAAAGAGATTGACTTCCCCTCATGTCAGCTTGAGACTGAATAATCGAATTCATCTTCTTATTCAGAATCTTGAATTGCTTCATCGTCATTAACATGTTGTCAGGAAAAGTTTCTTCTTCTTCATCAAATTCCATCTCTTCAAATGTTCCTCCAAAACCCTTCGTCAACATCAGTATCCTTAGTAGTTTGAAGTGGATCAGTGGTTTGCGATGAGAACAAAGTAGTGATGGGTTGGGTGAGAATGGTTTCAAAGGTGGGTGAATTTGTAGTGTTCAAAATAGGAACAATGAACGGAGGTAAAGAAACAAAAGTAGCAGAAGATGCAGGAATACCTTGAGTAGAAACAACAAGTTCTTTATTCGAATCAGATACGTATGTATTGATGTCTGAAGTTCGAACCTCCTCAAGAACTGATTCGGTTAAAGAAACTTCGGGTGGTGTGAGCTTAGTCTGCTCAAGAAGAGATGTTGATTGAAGAATAGTAGATTCAGCTGTTTCAGGAACTTTCTCCCCTTCGGATGATTCTGCTTGAAGAACCATCTCTCTTTTCTTTAGCTTCTTCTTTGAAATATGTGTAGCAACATCTTCAGCTCTTTGTTTCTTGGAAGAAGGAGAAACAGGAGCTGGAACCTCACGAATGAGAATGCCTTGGTGATTCAGATATGGTTTACGAACCATAGAAGAAGACTTAAACGAACCATCTGAAAGCTTTCATGATCTACGAGACTTTTTCTTAACTCTTCGAAAAATACCTGACTTTGATGGAATTGTTTCCTTTTCTTGGTTATCAATAACAGGCTCAACTGGCTCAACCACAACAGTCGAAACTTGTGCATCTGGCTTCGTCTGTTTCGGTGGTGATTTCTTTTTCTTTGGCTCCTGTACATGTTTCTCAAGAGTAATTGTTGCATCCTTCTTTGATTTGCGAGACTTCTTCGAAGGACCAACTGTTTCTTTTTTCAACAATTTCCCAGACCCATCATCCGGATTGATTGTTTCTAAATACTCCATGAGAACCAAGTTCGTTGGATCAACACGCTGTAACATTGCATCTGGAATTCTTGCAATGTGTGTAAAGATTTCAGCATCATCCGTAACCTCCTTCGGAAATTGACACTTTATGAATTCAGCAGTCTCCTCATCAGTAGGCACCGCAATTCCCTCTTTGGCATAAAAATATCGAAGAATTAAACTCCAATACCTTGCACACGAAATTCCTTGAACGACATTCGTGTTTTCTACACTTTTCTGAAAGTCATTCCACGGCTGTGTAGAATAATCCACAGTGATGTCATAATACAACCCATCTACTATCGCATACAGCTGCATTTGACCTTTGTCCAAACCAACACTACGACCAGTCAAGCAGCGAGAAAGATTCCGTAGAGAAAATTCCAAACAGTTGGAAGTCCAGACTTCTTGAAATCACTGATCTTGGTGAGTGGGGGTTGATAACCCATCGCATTAAACATATGGATGATTTGTGCAGAAGAAAGATCAGTATAGATTGGAGAATTAGGGATATCAAGAATCTGACAAAAAATCTTCTTGGACAATCGGATCTTCTTGTCATTCACCAGTTGAAAAGTGATGATATCCATTGCTTTGCTTTACGTAGCAGTGGATCCTGCTTGTGAAAGCCATGAAAGTGGAACTGCAAAGGAATTGAACATGGCAGTGGAAATAACAGAACTCTTCAATGCGACTACCAACATCTTCAATTCGTCTGGATAAAGAGAAACATCATCTTCAACTTGATAGTTCGTGCCTTGAATCTTCATTATTGACTGGGAAGTAACATCTTCAGTGTTTTGTGATTGAACAACGACATCAGCAGAATTGGCCATGATTAGGGTTTGTTGAAGCTTTGAAGAACAATCGGAAATTTTTAGAGAAAAGTTGGGAATTGTTCGTTTGGAAGCGTAAACTGATAACACCCTTTGATTCCCCTTTTTATATGTTACCCTAGTGTTTGAATTTGAAGCGGGACTGGCATTATATGAGATCCGACGTGGCACCTTGAATCTCGCACCATTCTGCCGATAAAGTAGCCATGCGTCAAAAAGTAGCTGCCACATCACCTAGAAACCCGGACTGAATACAGAACGTCTTTTCAAACAGTCTGATCGTTTATCTCAATTGAATTGTAACCGTCACCAATCTTCGGATGGAGGTAAGGCTCTTTCACTTTTGGGATAAAAAGCGAAGTCATATGCCAGATGTTTGAAAGCATCAACCTGAGTTGGTATTACTCAGAACCCCAAGGATTTCATGAGTGCAGTGATCCAAAGATAAGATAAGAAACAATTAAATGAAAATTTGGATATGTGATGTCAAATAAAGTAATATTCGACACAAAAGCAGAGAAACCCCAGGCAAAGGTTACTTCGTTAATTATCAAGAGAGATAATCAACTGCTTGTGTATGTTCCCGTGAATTTCAATCGAATACTTATAGAGAAGTATCGAAGGGCTTCTTTTATAAGGCTTCATGGGTAGTTTTACAATTTCGTTACATATCAACCTACACATAAGGTGAGTAATTGTAACCGAAATTACTTGTTTGACCGGTGTAGTTAGTGACAAGTATGCTTTGAATTATTTTGAAAGTGACTTCGAAAGCAAATGAAACTCACACTGAAATCATATTCATGAAAGAATTGATACTGAATCCTGTTGGATAACAAACATCGTGGGCTTCGATAGTTTGATCAAGATCACGCATAAGAAATGAATATGATTTGGAGTTTCGAAAAGTGGTACGGAAACAAATGTTTCGTCAAAACTGGAACATGGTTCCCCGTCAATTCCTTACGAAGATAGAATGTTGGGTTTCACTTTCATCATGGCCTCATGATGTCAGATCATTAATACAGAATTTTGATATGTCTAAATCTTGATGGGTTGAATCAAAGATCTCTTGGACATATGTCTTCGTGTGTGAAAGTGTAAGAAATTTGGTGATGAAAATGATTGGTTCACGAAAACACTTGTACCTCTGTGATGATTGGACCAAACAGACAACTCTTAACTCATTTGAGAAGAGTAAGATAGCTCATTTGACTAATGTGAATATAAGCCTGACTTGGGAAAAAAATTTCGTAAGAAAAATTTCATTAAGGCTTTCTTAAACACACATTGAGCCTATGGAGGCTTGGGTCGACATGCTGCAGCATGCTTCTAGGGACAGTCTAACTAGTACAAAGTTGTCGAAATTGTACCTTCCCAGAGAAACATAAGCATGACCCTTGTATAACCTTCGTGAAATCTGTACATACAAAAGATAAAGAACAAAATAACAAAAATCTTTTTGATGTTTTTGATTTTTCTTAAAATAAACAATTAACAAACAAAAGAAAATCTTTTTGGATTTTATGATTTTTCAAAAATAAAATGACAAAACTGAGATAAAATCTTTTTGTAGTTTTTGATTTTTCGAAAATAAAATGACAAAACAAAGATAAAATCTTTTTGTAGTTTTTTGATTTTTCGAAAATAAAACTAAGATACAAAACAAATTTTGAAATCTAACGAAAAGTGTTACTCCAAACCAAAATGCTCAATGTAACGAAGTCGAAGCATGTCGAAGCGTTGACTATGAACAGTAACCTCTGAATTGTTAATACTATCAGCCTCTGAATGAATCATGATGACCTCTGAATCGAAATATTTATATAATACTTCATTGTTATACATTCGAAATCATTCCTGGAACTGAACTTGCTTCGATCATTCCCAATCCTGTCAAAATTCGAACAAATGATTTTTCATCCAAAGCTTTTGTAAAAATATCAGCAAGCTGATCCGTTGTTTTTACAAAATGGACTTCTATATTGCCATCTTCCACATGATCTTTGATAAAATGATAACGAAGAGCAATATGTTTTGTTTTCGAATGTTGTACTGGATTATGACAAATGCGTATAGCACTTTCTGAATCACAATACAATGAAATCTTTTGCATATTAACAGCATAATCTCTCAACTGACTATGAATCCAAATAATTTGTGAAGTACAAGCACCAGCTGCAACATATTCAGCTTCAACAGTAGAAATCGAAACACACGTTTGCTTCTTCGACTGCCAACTAACCAATTTTCCATCCAAAAATTAACAACCACCACTTGTGCTTTTTCGATCCAAAGTACATCCTCCTAGATCTGCGTCTGAAAATGCCTGAATGAAAAACCCTGTTTTCGAAGGATACCACAATCCTAACGAAATTGTTCCCTTGAGATAACGAAAGATATTCTTCACATCAATTAAATGTGGTTCTCGTGGATTTGCTTGATACCTAGCACAATTACATACAGAAAACATGATATCAGGTCTACTTGCAGTAAGATAAAGCAATGAACCTATCATGCTCCTGTATAAGGTAAGATCAACCGCAGGCGTTTCTAACGAAGGGGATAGCCTTGTTCCAACTGCCATTGGTACTCTTAGCTTCGTGCTATTTGTCATTCCAAATTTTTTGAGCAAATTCCTTGTATACTTTTCCTGATTGATGAAAATGCCTTCTCTGCTTTGATAAATGTTTAAGCCAAGAAAATTATTGATTTTACCCATCATGCTCATTTCGAATTGGCTTTTCATCAAATTTTCGAATTCACTAGACAAAGCAGGGTCAGTAGAGCCAAAAATAATATCGTCAACATAAATTTGAACAAGCATTAGATGATTCCCAACTTTCTTTCGAAATAATGTGGGGTCAACTGATCCTTGTTTAAATTTCGACTGTTTTAAGAAACTGGTAAGAGTTGCATACCATGCTTTTGGTGCTTGTTTTAACCCATAAACTGCTTTATCTAAAATGTACACATGATCAGGATGCATTTCATTTACGAAACCTGGAGGTTGTTCAACGTAAACAGTTTCTTCAAGTTCACCATTGAGAAAAGCACATTTCATATCCATTTGATAGACATCGAATTCCTTATGAGCTGCATAAGCTAAAAATATTCGAACAGCCTCGAGTCTTGCGACAGGGGCAAAGGTTTCTTCATAATCAATCCCTTCTTGTTGCGAATATCCTTTTACAACTAGTCATGCTTTATTGCGTACAATATTTCCATCTTTGTCGGTTTTGTTTTTGAAAATCCATTTTAACCCGACAATCGAAACATTTTCAGGTTTTGGAATTAATCTCCATACCTTGTTTCTATCGAATTCAGCCAGTTCAGATTGCATTGCAACAACCCAATCTGAGTGTTCCATTGCAACCTTAACTGTTTTTGGTTCAATTTTCGAGATGAAAACATTGAACATACAAAATTCTTGATGAGTATTTAATACCTCATTCTTTGCACGAATTTGAGCTCTTGTTAATACTTCATCTTGAGGATTCCCAATGACTTGATATTTCGGATGAGTCCTTGTCCATTTCTCTAACGGTGGATATGCCGGATCAAATTCTAAAGGTGCATCTTCGTACATCTCTTCATTATCAGATCCTACAACAGAAACATCATCATTTAGATCATGAAAATTATCATTTTGATTAATATTTATTGTATTAGTTTCTTCATGCTCCTCTTCATTATGATTATCATTTTGATGCTCCCCCTCAACTACATGCTCCCCCTCAACAACTTCATTCATTCTCCCATTCCCCCCTCGAAAGAATGCTCCCCCTCAACCAGAGTATTCGAATCCAAGTGCTCTCCCTCTACTGGATTATTATGCATACTTTTGCCAACTCCTGGAGAATTCGTTGTTAAATTAACATCTACAATAGTTTGAGGAATTTCCAAGTCATCAATATGCTTTGAATATTCATAGTGATGATTATCATTCGCATGTACTTCAGCATCCACAACCCTGTCAGGAATACCAAAAATTATATCATAATCAAAGTTAGATGAATTTGATTCTTCAGTTTCATCAGATGATTCATTAATAATTGGTTTTTGTTCAAATTGCTTTTCAACTTGTTTGACAAAATAATCATCAAAAGTAAGATTGAATGTCTCTTCGACTTTTCGTGTACGCTTATTTAACACTCTGTATGCAACCGAATTGTGTGAATATCCCAAAAATATGCCTTCGTCAGCCTTAACTTGAAATTTTGAAAGGCTATCTTTAAGATTCATTACAAAACACCTACAACCAAAAACATGAAAGAATTTGACATTAGGTTTTTGGTTATTGATGATTTCATACGGAGTGATATTGAATCGACAATGAATGAAAGATCGATTTTGAGTGAAACATGCTGTCGAAACTGCTTCAGCCCATAGATATTGAGGAAGATTCGCATATGTCAACATAGTTCTCGCTGCTTCGCAAAGCGACCTATTTCGTCTTTCAACAACACCATTTTGCTGTGGTGTATAGGGCGAAGAGAAGTTATGCGAAATTCCTTTTTCGATTAAGTACGAATCCAACACTTTGTTCTTAAACTCAGATCCATTATCACTATTGATCTTTCGAACATTTTTCTTCAGACTTATCTCAATCTTCTTTATAAACTCGATCATTGTTTGAGCAACCTCAGATTTTAACCTGAGAAAATATACCCAAGTAAATCATGAAAAATCATCAACAATAACCAAAATGTACCGTTTCTTGTTGAGAGTTTCAACAGTAGATGGTCCACAAAGGTCAATGTGAAGAAGTTCCAACGGTTCCACAATTTTCGAATCAATCACAATTGGATGTCCTTTCCTGTGCTGTTTCCCTTGTTCACAAGCTACACACAATGTATCAGTGTCAAATTTTAGTACAGGTAAACCTCGAACAAGATCATCAACAACCAATTTATTCAAATTTTGAAAGTTTAAATGCGATAAACGTCGATGCCATAGCCAACTGATGTCAGAGGAAGCTTTCGAAAGTAAGCACACTAAGGGTTTGCCGATGATTGATTTGATATCAAGAGTAAACATGTCACCATGTCGTTTGGATTTGAGCAAAACTTCGTTAGTTTCAACATTCGAAATGATGCTGCCTTCTTCGTTAAACACCACTTGATTGGCAGTACCCACAACAAGTTGTGAAACACTTATCAAGTTATGTTGAAGACCTTCGACATAAGCAACATGATTAACAGTGAACTTTCCATTCATGACTTTGCCATATCCTTTCACTTGGCACTTGTGATTGTTGCCGAACTTCACAACTCCTGCATTTTCCAAGCTTCGAAAATCTCTCAGATTTTCCTTTCGTCCTGTCATGTGACGTGAGCAACCACTATCGATATACCATTTCTCATCATATTGCTCGTCACATAGTACCTGCAATCAATGAAAGAATTTAGGTACCCAAGGCTGTGTGGGTTCTTGGAAATTAGTTTTGAAAACAGAATGAAATGAAGAACTTTTAACCCAATCACAACTTTAGTTTTGAGACTATCAATTAAGTCCACATCACTAGGTAAAGAAATAGAAACATAAGTTTTTGTTAGTTTGGGATTGTCACTGACACATGCCTTCGTCTTTTTAGATTGTGTATGATCATTCTTTTCTTTCGAAATTGGTTGCCAAGTTTTTACCGAAACATTTGAATCTTTTGAAGATGAGCTTTCAGTTGACGAAGTATTCACATAATGCTCATAAGCTTCGTGAATTTGTTGTTGAGAATATTTCCTTGATTGATATTTTCGTCCTTTTCCTTCAAGCCAATGATCGATGTTTTTGTCACGAGACAACCCTTTTATGTACGAAACTTTTAAGGTTTGTTTCCCTGTAGGATTTGGAAAATTCGTTTTTTGTGGGAAGAAATCAACATTTGATTTAGGTCGAAATGCCATTGAGTATCGACTTCCATCATTGTTTCCAACACTTATATTTTGAGAAAACCGATTTTGTGATTTTTGTTTTTGAGAAAACCTTGTTTGTTGATTAGAAGAAAATCGTTGTGTTGATGGTTGATTTTGAACACTCTTTGAGGTATTTTTGTTATCTTTAGAAAATGATGAGTTTGAAACTTTCGAAGAATTTGTTTTTGGATGACATTCAGATTTAGTTTTATTTGTTTGAGCGAGATTTATCTTTTGATCTGAATGAATTGCTGAATGAGAAGACTTGTTCTCAACAGATTTAGTCTTTGTGTTTTCAGTTGTTTTCAATGTGAAACCATATTGTTGCTTTCGTAACTCTACGGTTTGCCAAAAAATCTTCTTTCGAGCTTGTCTTTTTGAAATTGCATTTTATTTTGAAAACTTGTCAATTTGTTCTTTAAATTCTTTGGAATTTAATTTGACAACAGTTTCATTTTCCACAACAACCTCTTTTGTTACTTCTTTCACAATTTTCGATTTTTCAACCTATTTGCGTTGTGGTTTTTGTCTTTGAAAAACATATAAATTCTTTGTTAGATTATTTTCGATAGTGCTTTGATTTGAAAAGAATCCTTCGTCTGTTGTTTTCTTGTTGTCATCTTCAACCATTTTGTTGAATTCTGGTTTAATGTTCTCAACATTTCCAATAGTGACAAACACTTGATTTGGAAATACAACATTATCAGTACACTTGAAATTTGGATACACCACTTGATTTGTTTCCAAATAATGGGCTCCTTTTCCAGACAACACTTTATCGAAGTTGTCAGTGTTCCCAAACACTTGATCAACAACAACACGGGGAATTTTAGTTTCTTCCAAATCTTTGTTTGATGAGACCTTTTTATGCGAATCGTCATCATCATTTTCATCATCACTGCTATCCGTTTGACTATCTCGGATATCCACAAACTCGGAATCACAAACTTTCGAAGTTAAAGGTTTGCCAGTGTCAATCTTAACCATCAAATCCTTAAGTTTTTCTTTTCCTTTAGATTTTGATGCAACATTACTGACAGACAACTGAGAACAATCAACATCCTCAATTTTACTAATTTCGCTAATATTGTCAGAGTTATCTTCAATATCGGCAAAATTAGATTGAGAATCAGATGTTGAATTCTCAGTCTTTTTCAAAATTTTGATTTGTTCTGATTTTGTCAAAGTATCATTCACAATGTTAACTAATTCATTTGAAGCAAGACATTCGTCAATTTTGACAATTCCATAAGCATATCTATCATCAGGAATTTTGTCAAACTCAACAATATTTTTCTCACAATCATACGAAATATTATCAACCTTCGCTCTCTCATATGCTAGAACAGGTAATAATTTCCTATGTTGTTCCTTGCTAATATCACACGAATGATGCAATGCAGTTAATTTGCCATATAGACGTTTAGCAGAATTGCAGTAGATATTTCGTTGAGCTAATAAGAGTTTTACATTACTAGACAACGAATCTCGATCACACATAATGTTTGTTATTTGCAATTCTAAACATTATATCTTGACAACTTTGAAATCTAACTTCTTCTGTGTCTCTAACAATTGATTGCTTAATTTCTTAGCTTCATTGCTAGCAGAAACAACCAAATTATCAAAATAAGCAACAGTATCATCAAAAGCAACAATTTCAGAATCATATGCACTTAAAGGAATATTGAAAGATTGAAGAATATTACGTACCTTAGTTGTCATTGGAGACTTATCAGCAGACTTTGACACAAAGCATTGACCCTTGACCTCTTCGTCTGAATCTTCCTCCAGCTTCGCATACATGGCTCCATGCGTAGGATTACGCATTTCTTCATCATCGGAGCCTGAAGACCAAATTTGATATGTGCCATCATTCTCCTGTTCACCTTGAGCCACCAAAGACAAATTTTTCGCCTTCGTACGCACCTCTTCCAATCTCTCCACATAATATGCCTCATCCTTTACTCTGTTCTTTTTCACATCCTTCTTTCGAAGCATGCAATCGTTTGCTAGATGATTGGCTCCATTGCGATAATGACAATCCATACCAGAATCTCCTTTCAGTTTCTTCTCTTTCTTCTCCTCAGCACCCTTCCTATCATTCTTCTCATACTTCTTCGTCTCTTCTCCTACAGCCTTGTTCACGAAACTTCCTTTTCCCTAACTTTGCTTCACCTTAGAATTAAACGGTTTCTTGAAAAACTTTTTGACTCGGTTGTTTGAGTAAAAAGCAATTGCCTCATCATCCGAATTCATGATAAACCCCTCTTCATCATCAGAATCACCTTTTTCGACTGCTTCCTTTTCAGACACTTTAGAGACAAGTGCTAATGGACCTCCCAGACTAAGCTTCGACTCTTCTGCCATTTCGTTCACTTAACTTTCGTGAGTTTTCAGTTGATTGTACAAATCATTCAAAGAAGATGTGTCGAAACTCTGTTGATTTTTCACCATCATGCTAACACTCCTCCATTCTTTACGGAGTCCCATAACAAAGGTGAGATTGAATTCCATGGAAGACCTCGTGATTCCATAACGATTTCATTTGTAAATCAGCTCGTTCAGCCTATCATAGTAACTTTCAATCGTTTCACCATCTTTTTGCTTGAAATCCTTCAATTCAATCAAACATTGCTTAACTGAATTGATTTTAGTCTTCTCGCTACCTTGAAGCTTTTCTTTGAGATTATTCCAGATGTCTTTTGCAGTTGTACAACTTCTGACATAGTTATACACAACTGGAGGCAATGCACCACGTAACTCCCTTATGCATCGTTTTTCAAGTTTCTTCATTCGAACATTTTGATCTTCCACACTTGTAGTACCAGACGACGATCCAATTGGTTGAAGATTCATCGGAAGAGTAACATTCCCTGAGATGCAAGACCAAAGCTCTTCATCAATTCCATTCAAGTAATCTTGCATACGATCAGACCACTGATCATAGCATTCCGGAATGAGCATAGGAATCTTAGTTGAAGATCCTAGCAGATGAGAGTATGAAGTCATCGAGTTGAGATTGAAGTTCGCCATTGATGTACAGAAGAAGATTTTTGAGAGTTTTTGAGAAATCAAAGAGAATCTGAAAGCAAATTGCTGAATTGAACAGAAATATCAAGTAGAATACTCGATTCAACAAATCAGTTGCAGAATCAAATCACAACTGAAGATCTAGAACGCTTTTCACGTCAAAAGGTGCGGAACTTTTTGAACCAAAAATTTGATTCAAAAACCTTTTGAATCAGAGTGAAAATTAGATCTCAGATCATGATTCCAGCTCTGATACCAATTGATGAAATGTAGAATCAAGTATGAATCAAATCAGAGTTATATGAATATAGATTGGACACACGATGTAAATATGATCTGGTTTCAGCTCTATTATGCTTTCACTGTTACAGAGAGTATGTAGACAAGTTCATACAAAGACTCTTATCTAACTCTAAGTAATGTCCCTATTTATAGGAAACATGAAAGCACACAAAAAATTACAAGGACTAAAACAATACGCTTCGTTACATAAATTCCTTGTAAAATAAACTTATGACTTCGACATATTACAACAGGTCTTCGACCCTTACAGAGAGTTAAAGATCTCGTCCATATGATTCAGTCGATATAAAGAGAGTCGAGAACGGAATTCATATGAGAGAATTATGATTTTTATATGGGCTTGAACAGTCTAAGCCTGTTAAAAATATAGCTTTAAAAATAAATTCAAAATTATCCAATGGAGTCAAAATGAAAGTTGAAGATCTCACTGATAGCTATGTGTATATATAAAACCCGTCGAAAACGGAGCTCATATGGAGAAGTTATGGATGTTTGAAGAAATTAGAAATTCTCGCACGCAATGACAACATGCGCGACGTGCGCCGATAACCACCCAAATTTCTCCACATGTCACTTTCTACATGGATCCATGTCAGCACCCCCGACCAAGTGTGCAACATGCACCTGACTACGTATGCGACATGCACCCCAATATCAACTATAAATAGGCGGCAATTTTTATTTATTTCTAACATCTCTTTTCCTCCAGAACCTCTCTTAAACTCTCTCGTACTCTTTGTCCCTTTACTTTCTAGTTTATGGATACTTTAGCATGGCCCTCGGGCGTCTGAGGTATAGAGCTTTCGGATCAGAGTTTTGTCCGCATAATTCCCGATTTTTCGCTTGGATCCCTATAAGTTAAGCTACACTTCTAATGTAACTTATATTTATGTTCATAGTCGTTGTTATGGATATATAAATCAGATTTATCACTAATTTCAGTTATAATGTTTATTGATCTACTTACGGGAAAGGTGTCTAGAATGGTCATATTGGCTTGGTTGTTGGATTTCAGAAAGGCTATATACTGAAATGGTCATGGCTCCTAACTATATGACCTGGATGATCCTTATTTAATAGAACTCTTGGTTTTCATCGGGATTAGTAAAGGATCTAGTTTCATTACCAGATCATCATAGAGATTAATAGATTAAAGTGTTGTAGGTTAATACTTGTTCGATGTGCTATATGCCAGTTGGATCGTAAGTAAAATCATCCAGATAGCTGTTAATCTTCCGAGTCATTGACAAGGTGAGTTATCTCACTAAATCGTGTAATACAATATATATCCATGTATGTTAGGATAGAGAACTAGTATAGTATAGCTGATAGAATAATCTTTATGTGCTTTAAGTGTAAGCTAGTAGAGTAGAAAGTATTAATGTGACTGTAGAATCTAAAGTGCAGTCTCTATGTGCATAATAATTGTGATATTAGAGTTAGTTAGAGGGTTTATGGCGGAACGAACAAAGTAGGGGAGACTATAGACCCACATATATTTAGTTAGGGTAGATGGTGGAACGACCAAAGTACGCGAGCCTATAAGTCCGCATAGGTTTAGTTAGCAGGTGACTGTGGAATGGTTGAGCGGGTCGGGAGCCTATGAACCCATGTAGATTATTTACGGGATGGAAGTGGAATGGTTAAAGTGGTCGGGAACCTAATCCAAGATACACACTTTATTGACAGATCGTGAGCCATTATATGTATGCATGTATATGTATTGTGGTATGTGGTATTTTGAGGAAGTCACGAAGCCTCGTGCTTACCCAGTTGAATATAAATGTTTTTAAGGTACTCATGTGAAGAGAAAGGTTCGACTGTACACACACGTATTCGCTACATGTTTCTGCATAATGTAATCACACTCTGATATAATTGAATAAATAAAAATGAAAAATTTTGGGTTGAAAATCAGGATGTTACACAACACTAGATTGCTCAAACACCCACCAATGCCATGCAATTAACAAAACATACTTGGGTCTCCGCCACACAACTGGCAGCCCCATTCATAAAAGTGAATTCCTTGATGGCTCATGACATGCTGTGATGCTATCCCGCCATTCGAATGAGAAGCTAACGACTCCTCACTGTTCCTGCTATCACCCAACCACAACATGAAGACTCCTGACCAACTTCTAACATCCTAAAGATACACCCACCATCGTATCGCTGACCGGTAGGAACTTAGTCAGCATCCCACTCAGCACTTCCAAAATACATGAGCCATACCATTCTGAAACACACAATCTTCAATAGTCCAACAACCACTAACACCACGTTAAATGAAACGTGATCGCACACAATCAGGAAATAAAATAGACAGCCAAACGCCAACTCCAACTTGTAAACACAACATGTCACACTCCCTAAGAGAGAGCACAACGGTCCTCAGGCCAACTGTGTTTCTCCTTAAATGTGACCTTACCTACAAGGTGACGTTTGTAAACACAACATGACATACTACCCAAGAGAGAACACAACGTTCCTCATGGCAACCGTGTTTCTCCTTTAATCGTGACCTTACCCAAAAGGTGAAGTACCCATGAATCGAACAAGACGATGAACCTCAACCGCTATCGAACACATTCTCTTGACAACCACAACATGATCCCATGCCTTGACGAAGTTGAACAGATCCCACCAATGCACACAAGACCAATAATAGTTTCAATTCAATATCAACCCAGCCGATTCGACCTGCCAAAATAAAATTATTGTATCCACGATGATACCTGAAACAAGACAGAGTTGCTTCGATATTTGATTTTCTAATAACTAAGCCAGCTGCCATCTTCAACCACAAGAAGCAATAATTTCACAACTAAGGAATCGAGAGAACACCTTCATAGGAACTAAGTTACAACTTTACCGAACTTGAATAAAGGTTGACTCATCAGTTGCATCTTTAGATGATACAACTTGAATCCCTCGAATAACCTCAACTGCTACCGATAAACGGCACAACCAACGATAGAAAATGGGTCAGGAATTAAACCCGATAACCCTACACATACTGAGCAAAATCCTAGTGAGAATACTCCTATCGAACTCTAAAGCTGCCCAACACATCAATGACTGCCCATTATCGGCCATAATAACCGACCCATACAGCCCCCTAACCTTGCTTCCTAAAATCTATGCACAAAAGAGCAGTTCAACGCCCCTCCATCCAAATTCGTGGAGCTACCCAGAAAGAACTATTGGCCGCGATAGGTTCCTTACTCACTAGCTTTCTACTATGAGAACAACACCTATATTCTCGAAGACGTGCACTTAATATAGCTTGCTCTACACCCATGACATGTCTAAACCTTAAATTTATATGCGTCAATGGAGGACTCTGACGGATTCTTAAAGAATGCAAGGAGAAAAATTCCTAACCACAAACACTTTGATGGTACTCCACTCCTTTTCCTCATGCAACAATAACCATGAAGCAAAGAACCTCTCACACTTGAACCGTAGTTTCTGTGACAACCCGAAAGTTTTTATCTTGTTAGTCCAACCAATCAATCAAGAGTCAGACTCGTTTCTGCTACCTTTTAGCATTGTTAAGGATCATTTAATGGGTTCTAAGCCTAGTGCACATAAGGATTTAGTGTCATGAATTGTTAACTTAGGATCATCGTGTTACATTCGAGTCAAGCACTCCATCAAGAGGAGTGTACGGCCACACACATGAGTGTACGGCCGTACACTCAAGGTGGCCATGAACTCATGCCCTTATGTAGGGTATTCCTTCATTACTCTTCATTTCTTACACTTTAACCTCAAGAACTTCCAATCTCTCTCAACTATCATCAGGAACACTCCTTCTAATATTCAAAAGTGGTAAGTGATTCTTCCATCTTTCTTGATATCCTCCTTAGTTTTGTAAACATCTCATGATTCATCCATGAAAACATCTCTTTATGATAGATCTTTAAACCTTCATCCATTTCACCAAGAACACCAAGAACACACACTAGTTCTTGGTGGTCGTGAACCCCCTTCAAGCTTCCAAATCGTAAGTATCCTTTCCATATACTTAGTATACATTAGAAAATCTTGATTAACAGCCTAGAAACAACCATTTTAGCATGAACAACAAGAGTGTACGGCTGTACACCCTTGCATGGCTGTAAACCCTTGTTTGGTGCATGTTTAGGCCGCAAACTCATCTCATGTCCCAACATAGGATCGTGAACACTTAATGGATGCTAGATAGGGCCGTAAACACCTCTTTTGCATGCTTCTTCCATGAGTGTACGGCCGTACACTCCTTGACCGTACACTCCTTGGCTGTACACTCTCTTGTGTGGCCGTAAACCCCTTGTAGTCAAACACATGTGATTGTAACACTTTCTAGCAAGTGTTTCCTAGTCCCTAAGGGTGTTTCCTTGCATGTTAGTTGTGTAAAACACTAATTACATGCCTATATATGCCATTATATGTCATTTAGGACTCGTTTGTATCTCGGGAGTTCATTCGTGGAATTTCTCATCCTTACGCGAATCTTCAATTGAATCACCCACATAAGGTGAGTTCATACCCCTATAATCAATCTTTTAGATATTTTAAATGCTTTTAAGGGGGGGGGGGAATACAAGTTGAACAAAATGATAATTGTGTAAATGTTTTGTGATAAACATCATTTTAAAGGATTGCTTATGTGTTTATAAGTGATCAAATCATTTCAAAAACTCTTTTAAAGTTATGTTACTTTATAGTTTTTAAGACTCCGTTTTTAAAGTACAATCATAACTCAGTAGATAAATGAGTCTTTTTCAAATCAAAAACAGTTCAAGTAAACATACTAGTAAACTATAATGGGTATAGTTTAGGGGTTCAGTTCATACTATCACTAGTACAGGGAGGAACATACTATACACTAGAAAAGAGAGAACATACTATAACGAGAAACAGAAAGAACATACTATACACTAGAACAGAGGAACATACTATACAAATACAAGAATACTATAACATTAATGTGAAACCACTACTTCACGGCTTAGCAATATACTTGTTAGGACGCGTTTTGTAACCAGAGTCTCCTAGAAGGTGAGCATGAGTTTGTGTATAGATCTATACAGGATTGACACCCCACACCTTGCTGCTAGCTACAGTGGAACTTGCAAGTCTACGGGTGACAAACGTCACATCAGTTTCAGCGCCATTCGGTCGCCGTGTTAAACACGCGTCGTATCAGTATGGTTACAACCACATCACATTTTAACCTTAACTAACAAGCTGGTTTATGGGTAGTCAGTACTTCAGTAGTCATTTTAAAATACTACTGTATACTTACATTTTTCCCATTACATTCATATTGTGATCTCCTCACATACAAGGTAATGCCAACTATTAAAAATAGTCTTAAACTTGGGCAAACTTACATCATTACAAGCGATAAACAGAAAAGTCGAGTCTTAGTACACTCAGTTAGAAGGGGGCCTATAATGCTAACTTTATGATTCATCGGTAGATAAATCAGGGATATATATTAATCGGGTCCGGTAGACAGTAGAATGTGTGTTTTCTGCTTCATTTCCTGTTTCTTGTTTGGTTTTGGGCTTAGAGCGGATTCACCCAGTCTACTATCTAATCGAGCTTAGCTATATATATATATATATATATATATATATATATATATATATATATATATATATATATATATATATATATTCTGTATACACCAAGTAATCATAAGGAGTACCAGGTATGGGTCAGGTCATAGTATACAAATTCAGTAAACCTTTTTCTAGTACAAAACATACTTTTTAGATAGAACATTGAGTAAACTAAACTAGAAACTTACCAGTAAAGGTTTAATCCATTTTATTAAATGAGTATAACTTAAAGGACCTTAAGTGGTTAATTCTATAATAACTTAGTTTATACATCAGGGTTATATATAATTAATATCTGATAGGTAGTTGGATGTGTGCTTTCGGCCTTACTTCCTGTTCCTTGTTTGGTTGTGGGCTTAGGGCAGATTCACACAATTAACTATCCGTCCGATATTAGATTATATATAGCTAGTGTAAACTAAGTAATTATAGAAGGAACTATTGTGGTTACCATTTTTACTAAAGAAAATAAGGGTTTTTCTTAAAGAATGTTTTCATCAAATATAAAGGAACTATTACAGTTAACTCTGTGAGTACCAAATGAATACGCCAGGGTTATATAAAACGAAGATCTAACAAACAATGGAATGTGTGACTTCCGCCTCATTTCCTGTTCCTTGTTTGGTTGTGGGCTTAGGGCAGATTCACACAAGCGATTGTTTGTTTAATCTGGTTTTTATATAACTTGTATCCATTTAGTACTCATAGAAAGGATTGTAGAGTCATTTTACTTATCTTTCATCATATCAGAAAAATAGGATTTTCTGGAGGAACATGCGAACTTTTCTAAAAGAACTTTCAACTTACTATACATCACTAAAATACTTATGAACTCACCAGCTTAAATGCTGATCTACTCTTTCAAAATACCTTGTATTCTCAGGAGCCTAGTAGACTTGTACGTGCACTGGGATTCAGAAGATGGAGCATAGTAGCTTCATGTCTTATTTTGTTATTTACTTTTGGAGTATATCTTATGTGAATCACATGCTTTGTAAACACTTTAATATTAATGCAATGGTTGTGTGTTACTTTGATTACTATGATGCATGTCTTGTGATACTAAACATGACGTTCTCCGCCCCCGAACATTTTCGCCATTCCGGTTTGGGGGTGTGACAGTTTCCTTCGACCTATTACACCGATCCTACAAAAAATTGATCAGACCGATAATCTTTAAAGTAGTATACCTAGTTCTACCCCATTCAAGGTTTGAACTATCATTGACTGACGCATGCAATCCTAAGGCCTCACATCAGCTCAGCTAGGTACGCGCCAACATTGACTCACGGTATGCAAAATTTCAGATGAAAATCCTCCACATAAAGACCAAACAATCATAGAGAAATCCTGAACCACAGATGAAGACCTTGGAAACTAATTTCCGGCATCATTGTCGCAATCTCAATGAAATCCATCAAAATACCTGTGACATCCCCAATTTCACGGCCAGAAAAGACCGATTTGTTTATGCTTTGTTTTTAAAATCAGAGTAATCTTTTACAGAAAACAGTTGCGGAATTTGTTCCCAAAACAAAACATGATAAGAAATTATCAAAGCATTTCTTTAAAGAAATGTATTTTCATTATATAACAAAATCTCGGGATGTAATGTTCAATACATACCAAAAGCATAAACAGAACAACATAGACCTTACACAGTTAATTATAACTACGGTCCTATAATCCTTATCTCTCGTTATGTCAGCCAAAATATGCTCATATGCCACAACCTGTAATACAAAGAAAACTGAGTGGGTCAGGCTTGGGAGCCTGGTGAGCATATAAGGTTTTCAACCCACAATATTATATCTTATATATATATATATATATATATATATATATATATATATATATATATATATATATTTATATATATATATATATATATATATATATATATATATTTATATATATATATATATATTTAATCATCAAATGATCATTCCAATTACCCATCCCCATTATCTTCGTTACTCTTAAGGGTCTACCCTAAGAGTCATCTATTCGTTCACTCTGTATTAGGCACTAAGATAATAGCTGCTAGGATTCTTTATTAGGCACTAAGACAATAGCTGCCAGGATTCTTTATTTGGCACTAAGACAATAGCTGCCAAGGTTCTTTCGTAAAGCACTAATTCCATAGCTGCTATGGCTCATTCATCGGGTACTAAATCCATAGCTACCAGTGTAGGTACTAAGTCCATAGCTACCAACGTTTATCTAACAGGTACTAAATCCATAACCATCATCGTCTATCTATCAGTACTAAATCCATAGCTACCAGTGTTCGTCTATACGGTACTAAATCCATAGCTACCAAGGTTCATCTATACAGTACTAAATCCATAGCTACCGAGGTTTATCTTTACAGTACTAAATCCATAGCTACCAGTGTAGGTACTAAGTCCATAGCTACCAACGTTTGTCTATACGGTAATAAATCCATAGCTACCAAGGTTCGTCTTTCGTCTCATCCTCAAACTCATCCGTCATCACACACCAACTAATTTGTCTACCCATGTTCTACCCAACATATTTGTAGATATAACATACATATAGAGTTTAACTCATTTAAAACCTATATAAAACATCCATTCCACGCTTATCTCAAATAAACAACAATATATTAACACATAACACGTATTTCGTAGCAAATACTTAATACTTATATGTTAGAAGAAAGTAACTATACACTCACTCATAACATAGATATAATACATTCAACCAATACTTGTACTAAGATCGTGTTTATGAAATGGACTATACACTCACTCATAACATAGATATAATACATTCAACCAATACTTGTACTAAGATCGTGTGTATGAAAGGGACTATACACTCACTTGATCAGAAGATGATCGGACAGCACTACGGCTCTAAGAGTAGTAGCTCTTCGGTGAAACTAGAATATCTTCAAATACCTGACTTCTCGCAGGCAGAGCTTCGGCTCGGAAACTCCTTTCTCCTCGGGATCTTCGAGGCTTCGGGACTCGCTTCGGGTCTCGGGATGATATCGGTGCTTCGGGGGGTTAAAATAGGGCTTAGAGAGAGTATCGGGAGTGAGAGAGAAGAGACGGAGAAACCAAAATCGGCTGACCCTTGATTTCTATTTATAGGGTGAAATTTCTGCACTCACGTCGTGAGTTTTAAGTGTTCACGTCGTGAGCACAGTAGGTCACTGCGTTCGTCACTCGTCCACTTGCTCTGGAGGCTCCAGAAGGTGTCAGAAGTCAGTTCACATCGTGAACACTGTTTTCACGTCGTGAACCCTGACAGTTTTGGGGTTTCGTGCCCGAACTTCAGAAATTCATAACTTTTGCATATGAACTCCGTTTTCGACGTTCTTTATATCGACGCGAAGGTGAGATTATGCTCTACAACTCTCGTTTAGACTCCTTTTGTTAATTTTGAATTTAATTTTAATATATTATTAATATATTATTTTTAGTAGGCCGGGACAGGAAAACTCCGTTCAAAATTCATAACTCCTTCATCTGAACTCCGTTTTCGTCTGTATTTTTATCGTTGGACTACTATTGATGAGATATTCAATTCTCATTTAGAAAGTTTTGGCTAAATATCACTCGACCTCAATCTCGAGTTTCGGGCTACATACTGCTAATGCTGAAACTTCGAAAAATCATAACTTCCTCATACGAAGTCATATTTAGACGTTCTTTTTATGCACGCTCTCGGTTTAACGTATTCTACGACCTTCATTTAGATCGCTAAGGCCAAATATCGCTCTAACGTAAATTCACTATTTACGTCGCGCTGTGTCGTGCCGGTTCTGTCGCGAAACTTCGACATGTCATAACTTCTTTGTTATAACTCGGATTTCGGCGTTCTTTATATGTACGGAATCCTTGTAACATATACTACAACTTAGTTAAGATTAATCCTTCTAATTAATCTTCCATCAAAAAGTCATTTTTGATGCTTATCGTCTCTAAATTGACTAGCCCGGATCTACGGGCGTTACAATTATCTCCCCCTTAGGATGATTACGTCCCGAAATCATCAACGAAATAGGACTTGTATAATGATTCCATACGTTACTTCTTCATCCTAGGTAATAACTGTAAGTTCTATGTTTCGTCGAAAGAGTATCTAACTCTTGGACTTCTCGATAGCAGGTAATGCTCAATCCTGCATCTGCTCTTCGTACTATGTTGTACTTTCAATCGTAACCTTCGAGTTACAAAATAAATCCTTATTGAGGACTCCTTCTTCTTCTTAGGATAAGTACTTTCCTTTATCTATTGTAACAGACTGATGGGTCGTGTTCTAATGACCTCTCATCGTATGATGCAATGCTTAGACTCAAGTCTCATAGAGTCAAATTCCAGAATGGAATATACCTTCCTTCATATTCTAATGTGATATAATCACATTTTTTTACATGTAGCATTTCTAGCTACAAGCTTCCTTAACAACGAGCACGATGCTATCGATCACATTGATTTCAATCTTCTTACTTGAGTCAGATGCTACCTCGAACTTGGTTCTATGAACCACGTAACAAACTCATCGTAGTCGGACTCAATTTGATATGACCGCTAGGGTCAGAATATCAATCATCTTCTTTGTCACTACCGAAACAATGGTAACGACATACTTGAATAAAACGAGATCAATGACTAGCTTCTTGGTAACCTTGTGACTTTCCCTGATCCAAGTGTGAGTCCTGTGCTTCCGGTAGTATATGCATCTACTACCTTTCACACCTACTCATACTCGTCCCAAGTATTGTCCCGCAGTCGACCAAGTCACCATACAAGAAAATCACACAATCATACAACACATCAGATAGCAAAACTAGGGTTTATATTATTTCTTGAAACGATTACACAAAGGTTCAAGTTCACCCTATACTACGCCTCTAATAGGCTACACTTCCTGATACAGACTTTATATATATATATATATATATATATATATATATATATATATATATATATATATATATATATATATATATATATATATATATATATATATATATATATATATATATATGAAGTCTTCATCCTTGAATCCTCGCGTTGTTTTCTGCTTCATCAAGGATCATGTGGAATGCCCTTGGCTTTGGCGGTGCTTCTAGCCTTGCTGCTTCATTTTTCTTTGGGCAGTCTCTAGACATGTGCCCCTTGCCTCCACATCCGTAGCACACCTTATCATTATGTGTACAGTTCTTGGAATAGTGACCGATCCTTCCACATTTGTAACGGGTTACTTCTTCGTTGCATGTTCCAAAGTGCTTCTTCTTGCACTTTTCACACCACTTGGGTCCATACCTTTGGTCATCTAGGTTAGACTTTGCGAACTTTCCCTTATTATTAGGTCTTGAGGATCCTTCAAACTTCCTCTTTTCTCCAACTTCAACCTTATCTAGACTCTTCTCTTTTATCTGAGTCTCGACATTCTTAGCAGCTCTAACGGCTGCCTTCAACGTACTTGCCATTTTGACCGTTGGGCCAAAGTCTGACGGCAATCTGTTAGCAAATTTTTCGATCTTGGCGAGCTCAGTCGGCACCAAGTATGGAAACAACTTCATATTTTCGATAAACGCAGTAGCATAATCATCAATGCTCATTTCCCCCTTTTTCAAGTTCTGGAACTCATTGTTCAGATCAATAAGATCTATCTCTGAGCAGTACTGCATCTTTAACTGCTCCAGGAATGATTCCTAAGACATCCTCAGGGCTTCCCCTCGAGGCATCATATCTTCCAGTAACTTCCACCAGCTCAAGACTCCGGTCTTCAGTTGTCTAACTGCAAAGACAGTCTTCTGTTTGTTGCTACAGTCGCAACTCTCAAACACCATCTCCATTTCGGAGATCCAGTACATAATCTCAACAGGCTTTGGGCTTCCAGAAAGACTTGGCGGCTTGGCGCCCAAGAAATTTTTATACATACGCCCATCCCTGTTTCTTTCCCTTTTTGGGTCATTCCTTTCTGCCACTGGGGGTTCTGCTTGTCCAACAGTCCCACTGTAGTTACCTCCCTTCGAATGCCCTCCATTCACTTCGGGCTCTTCCACTTGAAGTGATAGTTCCTTACGATTCTGTTGGAGTAATCGCCTTGTCTCTTCCATTTGGCGATCCAACATCCTCTGCATCATCGCTTGCACCCCAGCCATCGTCATTGGCTCTGGTGTTGCTAATACAACAGGCACTTGCTCAATCACAGGTGGTTGATTCCTGTCTTCATTCACGTTTCCAACTCCACTTCTGGTTCTTACCATTTTTGATCTACACACCGAATATGGTGAATTCAGATCCTCAATCACGATAGATAATTAAATCATCCTTATCACTCCGAAACGTTTACATGCTAGTTCTAATATCGTAGTCGTACGCTTAGAATCCTAAACACATAAGGTTTCCAGATCCGGTCGGCAACAGACCATAGATCCGAACAAACAATATCATATATAGCAAACATATAGCATTTAGCACATAAAATCATTTTAGGCATCTTTCCTAAAATATACTAGTGCTCGTGTCTAAAATATGGTAGACACTCATCTCATAATCATTACTTAGCATTCTAAGTTGAAGTCTAGAAATTTCCTACAATTTCCTAGTTCGCTTAAACTAATGCTCTGATACCAACTGTGACATCCCCAATTTCACGGCCAGAAAAGACCGATTTGTTTATGGTTTGTTTTTAAAATCAGAGTAATCTTTTACAGAAAACAGTTGTGGAATTTGTTCCCAAAACAAAACATGATAAGAATTTATCAAAGCATTTCTTTAAAGAAATGTATTTTCATTATATAACAAAATCTCGGGATGTCATGTTCAATACAGACCAAAAGCATAAACAGAACAACATAGACCTTACACAGTTAATTATAACTACGGTCCTATAATCCTTATCTCTCGTTATGTCAGCCAACTTATGCTCTTGTGCCACAACCTGTAATACAAAGAAAACTAAGTGGGTCAGGCTTGGGAGCCTGGTGAGCATATAAGGTTTTCAACCCACAATATTATATCTTATATATATATATATATATATATATATATATATATATATATATATATATATATATATATTCAATCATCAAACGATCATTCCAATTACCCATCCCCATTATCTTCCTTAATCTTAAGGGTCTACCCTAAGAGTCATTTATTCGTTCACTCCGTATTAGGCACTAAGACAATAGCTGCCAGGATTCTTTATTAGGCAGTAAGACAATAGCTGCCAGGATTCTTTATTTGGCACTAAGACAATAGCTGCCAAGGTTCTTTCGTAAAGCACTAATTCCATAGCTGCTATGGCTCAATCATCGGGTACTAAATCCATAGCTACCAGTGTAGGTACTAAGTCCATAGCTACCAACGCTTATCTAACAGGTACTAAATCCATAACTATCATCGTCTATCTATTAGTACTAAATCCATAGCTACCAGAGTTCGTCTATACGGTACTAAATCCATAGCTACCAAGGTTCATCTATATAGTACTAAATCCATAGCTACCGAGGTTTATCTTTATAGTACTAAATCCATAGCTACCAGTGTAGGTACTAAGTCCATAGCTACCAACGTTTGTCTATACGGTACTAAATCCATAGCTACCAAGGTTCATCTTTCATCTCATCCTCAAACTCATCCGTCATCACACACCAACTAATTCGTCTACCCATGTTCTACCCAACATATTTGTAGATATAACATACATATAGAGTTTAACTTATTTAAAACCTATATAAAACATCCATTCCACGCATATCTCAAATAAACAACAATATATAAACACATAACACGTATTTCGTAGCAAATACTTAATACTTATATGTTAGAAGAAAGTAACTATACACTCACTCATAACATAGATATAATACATTCAACCAATACTTGTACTAAGATCGTGTTTATGAAATGGACTATACACTCACTCACAACATAGATATAATACATTCAACCAATACTTGTACTAAGATCGTGTTTATGAAAGGGACTATACACTCACTTGATCAGAAGATGATCGGACAGCACTATGGCTCTAAGAGTAGTAGCTCTTCGGTGAAACTAGAATATCTTCAAATACCTGGCTTCTCGCAGGAAGAGCTTCGGCTCGGAAACTCCTTTCTCCTCGGGATCTTCGAGGCTTCGGGACTTGGTTCTGGTCTCGGGATGATATCGGGGCTTCGGGGGGTTAGAATAGGGCTTAGAGAGAGTATCGGGAGTGAGAGAGAAGAGACGGAGCAACCAAAATCGGCTGACCCTTGATTTCTATTTATAGGGTGAAATTTCTGCACTCACTTCGTGAGTTTTAAGTGTTCACGTCATGAGCACAGTAGGTCACTGTGTTCGTCACTCATCCACTTGCTTTGGAGGCTCCAGAAGGCGTCAGAAGTCAGTTCACGTCGTGAACACTGTTTTCACGTCGTGAACCCTGACAGTTTTGGGGTTTCACGCCCGAACTTCAGAAATTCATAATTTTTGCATACGAACTCCGTTTTCGATGTTCTTTATATCGACGCGAAGGTGAGATTATGCTCTACAACTCTCGTTTAGACTCTGTTGGCTAATTTTGTCTTTAATTTTAATATATTATTAATATATTATTTTTAGTAGGTCGGGACAGGAAAACACCGTTCGAAATTCATAACTCCTTCATCTGAACTCCGTTTTCATCTGTCTTTTTATCGTTGGACTACTATTGATTAGATCTTCAATTCTCATTTAGATAGTTTTAGCTAAATATCACTCGACCTCAATCTCGAGTTTCGAGCTGCATACTACTAATGCTGAAACTCCGAAAAATCATAACTTCCTCATACGAAGTCAGATTTAGACGTTCTTTTTATGCATGCTCTCGGTTTAACGTATTCAACTACTTTCATTTAGATCGCTAAGGCCAAATATCGCTCTAACATAAATTCACTATTTACGTCGCGCTGTGTCGTGCCGGTTCTGTCGCGAAACTTCGACATGTCATAACTTCTTCGTTATAACTCGGATTTCGGCGTTCTTTATATGTACGAAATCCTTATAACATATACTACAACTTAGTTAAGATTACTCCTTCTAAATAATCTTCCATCAAAAAGTCATTTTTGATGCTTATCGTCTCTAAATTGACTAGCCCGGATCTACGGGCGTTACAATACCCTTGGGTTGACATGGTACCTAAGAAACCGAACTTACATACAGAAAACCTTGCAATTGGGGAATTGACCCACAACCTCATCCTCTTATTAAAACTTCAAGAATCCCTTGTGGATGATCAAACATAGCTCTGACAAGCTTAACACATCTAAAGACTCTCTTATCCAAAAAAAGAACAACTCGATGCCTCCTCGAACTCACCCGATCTTCTAGAATCTGTGTTATGTATTCCACTTGCGACATGGACTTCACCTTGGCCATCGAACCATAAGAGCAGTCGAGTTACCATAATCCATTTTTTAAGACATAGTGACGATTTACTACGAACCAAACTTCAACTTCTTTCAACAGAACCGATGAGGAGATCACTATCTCCTATCTTAACCATCGACTGACCCACATCCGATCTCTTCTTCGTCGAGCACTGGAGGCAAGAAAGGCAAAAACCCGATTCAAAAAGTAACATCCTTTACCATCGACTGACTACTCAGCCTCAGGATACAATCCTCGAGTTTATCATCACAACAGCTTCCTTCTTGAGTTCCACGACTCAAACTGTCACTACTTCGAGTAAAGTCCTCGAGACCTGTGTTTTAGCTAACTCACATAGATCTGCACCGCTCAGTCGCAAACTTCCACGCGATACTAAGGCCCAATCAATTACTAGTCTTATTCTAAAAATGATGGTCGATAGGCCGGCGTCGACGAAGACAACTATATTTAACGCTAGATCTATACCACACTATCTACCGTCCACCATCTCCTTAGATCCTTTTCGACCCTTCCTGATCCACGTACGAAACCTATGATTTTAGACTTACGGACGCATACTACCTTCTATACCTATCCGTACATGTCCCAAGAATTGCCTCAAAGTTCCTAAGTCACTACAAACACCACCATCAATCTCAGATACCCGTGCCACCACATGCATACACTACCACTCTCCCAAAACTCTCCGTCTGCTCACCCATGAGCACACACTAAAATACTTTTCTAGGAGATCTAGTACTTCCATGTGTATATGTACACCCATATATGTAACGTCCCAAAAACGAGAGTAAAATTTTCATTTAAAAAAACACAATTTCACAAATTCATAAGTTACCAAAACATTGTTTACAAATCATAATAAGTCAAATATCAAATCAGAGTATCCATCAACATAAACAACATGGTGAGGTGTATAATCACGCCTTCGCTTTTCCCCACTCATCAGAAGTACCTCAAAACATTAAAATTCAAATTGTAAGCCAAATCTTAGTGAGTTTCCCAAAATACCCCACACCACAAACAAATATAAATACAGTGTAAACATGCATACATGGTTTGTTGGTCCTTGACCTAAACCCAACGATATCGGGTTTGTTGGTTTACAGCACAGAGCAGTAAAACCTCAACCCAACCGTTTAAGTTTGTTGGGACGTGGCCTCAACCTTACCATACCGGGTATGTTGGCTTCCAGTCTCAACCCAACCATACCGGGTTTGTTGGCGCGCGACCTCAACCCAACCATCCATATGTCGACATATACATACAAAAAATCACACATATAACTATCAGAGTAATCCTTAACTCTAGGATACATAAACACAATAGATGGGCCGACCTTGGCGCCTTAGACCCATTGGCATAGTTAGAGAAATCACCTCTCAAACTGAACACTAGCTGAAATAAGTCTCGACTCCGAATACCAACTCTTCCCGTCACCTATTATGCAAATCATAGCCCAACCTTAATTAATACTAGATTATCCAAAATACACTTAGGTCAACATTGGTCAAACTAAATAAATCAACCGAGTCAACCCAATCGAATCGACTCATCCCCGTGTGTGGGGTGTACTTGAACGTATGTGGGGTGTACTCGATTGTGACAAAACGGTCTGGGACCTTACCGTGTACATGTGGTGTACCATCTGGTACGCCCAACGTACGCAACTAAAACTTCTCAACCCATTAAGAGTTTAATGCTTAAGCTTTTTCATCCAAAATGCAGATCCAGGTCCCAAATGTTGTCCTTCAACGTAAATTTTCCAACTTTATGCTCTTGCATGGCCATAAGTGCTAACTACTAAACAAAACCCAACATATTAAGCCATTAAGACAACCATACTCTTGCATGGGAAAAAACTAGGGATCAAGAACACATTTTTATCACTCTAAGACTAGAAAAATGTCTAAAAGGATAGCTCATACGTTCTATAGCATGCCATGCATAAGAAAGTGTAAGAACCATAAAAAAAATCACAAGAAATTTAAACTTTTAAAATAAACCAAAATTCATAAATTGATTACAAATCATAGTTTTCAAAACATTTTTCCAAACATTAGAGTCTCCCAAAATCATAAGTCATAAACAAGAGGATGTGTACGGTCACGCCTTCACCTTTCTGCGGTCATCTGAAGTACCTGAAACATAACCCAAAATTGTAATCCAACGCTTAATGAGTTCGCCCAAAGTACCACCACATAAACATAATAACAAATATCATGCATACAAAGCCTTCAGCCTGACTGGAACGCCGCACCGGCCTACAGACTATCGTGAACGCTCATAGAACCTTCAACATGACTGGAATGCCTCACCGGGCCTTCAGCCTATCTGGACCGTTCTTTGGGCCTTCGGCCTGAATGGTACGCCTCTCAGGCCTACAGTCTATCTGGGGCGCCCTGGGTCTCTTGGCCTTTAGTCTACTATGGTCCGCCTCAACCCAACCACACATAACATGTCGACATATACATAACAGATGAACATACATATAACCAATCAACAGACAATCAGGCAGACCATACAGATCACTAAGCATAACATCATCCTATATACTAGGATACCGATCTAACAGATCACTTCAGCACAATAATATACTATGTCAGACCCCCAAACCAGAACGGCGGAAACGTTCGGGGGCGGAGGACGTCATGTACAGTATCACAACAAATGTATAATAGTAATCAAAGCAACAACAACCATTATATTGATAATGAAGTATTTACATCATGTTAATAACATAGATTGATTGACTCCAAAAGTAAATAGCAAAAACAAAGACTTGAAGCTACTATGATCCATCTTCTCGAACTCTGTGCGTGTACCTGTCTACTAGTTTCCTGAGAATACAAGTGATTTTGAAAGTGTATCAACATTTAAGTTGGTGAGTTCATAAGTATTTTGTTTTAGAAAGTAAGTTCCTTGTTCCTTGAAAAATGTTCGTGTGTTTCTCCAGAAAATCCTATATTTTCTTATTAAGTAATAACCATACAAGTTCCTTCTACGATTACTTAGTGTATACAAGTTATATATAATTCAGATCGGATGGACAGTCGAATGGGTGGGTCTGCCCTAAGTCCACAACCAAACAAGGAACATGAAATGAGGCAAAAGTCACACATTCCACTGTCTATCAGATCCTTATTAAATATAGCCCTAACACATCTGCTAAGTAATCGTAGAGTTAACAATAAAGTTTGTTTTAGACATGATGAGTGTGTTCCTTTAGAAAATCCTATATTTTCTTTGTAAAATGAAATGTAGTCTTAGGTCTTAAGACCAAAATATATGTGTTTCTTATGCTTTAAATTCGTATAAGGAAAGTGACCAAAACTTGTTCCTACCATGATTACTTAGTGCATACAAGTTATATATAACCAAAGATCGAACAGACAGTCAAATGTGTGAATTTGCCCTAATCCCACAACCAAACAAGGAACAGGAAGAAAGGTGGAAATCACACATTTCACTGCCTATCGGATCTTCATTTTATATAACCCAAACGTATCCATTAATTAATAACAGCGATATGTAAATAATCTTATTTTTTTCCAGAAAAGCCTATATTTTCTATAGAGATGAGTTGTGGTCTTTAATGCTCCAAGTCTGAAAAAGTATAAGTATAAATGCCATACTTAATTTGATAACCTGTAGTTTTATTAAGTAAAACTAGTTGAAGATGTGTTTTCCCTGTAATATGGATGTGTTGGTAATACCCTACCATGATTACTTATTACATACGAGTTATATATAATCGAGATCGAACAAACAGTTGAATGAGTGAATCTGCCCTAAGCCCACAACCAAACAAGGAACAAGAAATGAGGCGGAAGTCACACATTCCACTGTCCATCAGATCCTTATTATATATAACCCTGATGTATATATTAAGTACTCATATTGTTACTACCACTTAATACTGTTTGGAAAGTATATTACTACGTATATCCTGATACGACGTTCTTCGGACGTCAGTATCGTACTAATATGACGGATATCCTGATACGACGTTCTTCGGACGTCAGTACCGTTAATGACATTTGTCATCCAGAATAACTGTAGCTAACAGTCAGGGTGTGGGATTGTCATTACCATATAGATCTATACACAAATTCATGCTCTCCCTCCAGGAGACTCTGGTTCATAAGCCGAGACTTCTGTTGGTACTTAGATAAGTACGCGAATACATGTCTCACAAATCTTGTTACAACAAGTTCACAAGTAATACAGTGAAAAACCTTTTAGTAAATAAAAATGAAATTTTTTATTTAAACATGTTTATGATGATAATCATTTTGAACTGACCCATAAATTATACCTATTATAATTTATATGTTTGTTTTTCATATTATTTGCCTGTTATATGTGTAATAAAACCCTCGTTATTTTACCAACTTTAAAAGTTTATATGTTTGGCAATAACGCTTATTTAGCATTTTTGCGTAAATTGTTTATAAAGTATAATAGAACGAAATAAACGATTTACATTTTTAAACACAATAATTTCTTGTGTTTTACTTGTATTCCCCCCCTTAAAACATAGAAAAAGTTTGGAAAAGTGTAGGGGTATGAACTTACCTTATGTGTAGTCGTGGTTTGATAACGAGATAGAAACGGTGAACTTCGGGCTAGAATATGGGAAAGTGATCGTGATCCTAATGGTTTTAAACACACAATAGTGTGTGAATAAGATGATCTTTATAACATAAGTGTTTCATAAACACTAAATAATATGAATAATACTTACAATAGTATCTTAAGGATGAAGATGGAAATATATGATCCATGGGAGTTTGGCCTTTGATTTCCTTAGAATGGAAGAAATATGGCTTGTTATTTGAGAGAGAAGTGAAGATGTTTTCGTTTACTGCTTGTGTGAAATGTGAGAAATGGTCCTACGTTGTGACTTATATATGAAGGAACTTATGAGGCGGTTGCATTGGTAAATGAATCTTATCACATTGGTATGTTGAACTAGGATAAGATATGAGACATTTAAGATGTTCACGGATGAATCTATGTAAACAAAAGAGGGTTTTCGGATCTATAGACAAAGGGAAAAGAGTTTTCGGATTCTAAGTCTAAGAGAAAAGGGTTTTCGAATCCTTAATGGGCTTCAAAGTGTGTTTTCGGTCCTATTCTATTGGGTTTTCGCCCTTAATGGGATTTGGATTATGGTTTCTGATCAAGGCAAGAGAAAACACCTTCTTGAATCAATTCCAAAACCGTAAACCCCTTCCTCCTTAATTACTTGGGCGAAAAGCCTTTGTTCTTGATTACTTTTTGGAGAAAACACATATATGAGGGTTATTTATGATTTAAACCCTTAGTCTTTCAACCTATGTTCATTTATACTACCCTAAATTAGCTTAGGTTTCAATCCATACTTCTTTGTTAGCTCTATTCACAAGCCCTAAGGCTATAGATGATACAATGCAATAAGGACTTAAATGTAGTTTCACTTGTAGTAGGTTAGGGTTTAGGCTTTTCTAGGTCTAGAATTTCGAGTTGTGACATCATCCCCCCGTTAAAGGGAATTTCGTCCCAAAATTCGAATTCTGTGTGGTTATTCATGAACAAGGGAGTGAGGTGGGTACTTCTGTTCCATATGATCTTCTTGTCCACAAGTGAATTTTGATCCTCGCTTGGCGTTCCGGCGGATCTTCACTATTGCGGCTGCTGTCTAGATTGATAGGGAGTGTATAGGTTCGATTTACTTGTTTATGCTCATCCGAATGGTAGAATGCTCACTTGTAGTCCTGGGAAGCTTCATCCTGAAGTTCATGGTAAGACTCATACCTGGTCCATCTATCATCACCTCGTGCATACAAGTCGTATATAATTAAGATTGATAAGACGGTCGGATGGGCCACTCTGCCCCAAGTCCACAACCAGACAAGGAACAGGAGATAGGGCGGAACCACACATCCTAAATCTGTAGAATCTTAATTATATATCACCCTTGCATATACACTTAGTAGTGATAGGTTTACCGTATTTGTCCTTAGTCTCTATTCTTGAACTTGACTTGCCATACGCGTGGCATTTCCGAAAGTCTGTTGGGGGTACTTCGGGAAGGTTTCGGAAGGTATGGTAGTCCTCAGTGTTTCTTGTTTCAAGTTTCTTGTCCACGGAGTGAGCTAGGAAGTCGTGGTACCCCTCGCATGGGTACTTCTGAGTTTTGAAGCGAAAGATGATACGGAGGTTTGTGTCGGTTTTGTAATTATAAGTTGAAAAGTTTTCGTTAAACGATTGGTTAAGGCGAAAGGTCTTTTCGTAGAACATGCGATTGGTATGGTGAGGATCAAGCCAATTCATGTTGAATGATGACGTCGAGACTTCTTAGGTGTTAAGTCTATTTGGAAAGAGTGTTTGTTAGAATGATAGTGCATTCTATGTGTATGTGTTCAGTGCTTTCAGTTTTATCCTTGTTATTACTACTGCGAACATTTTGTATCGCATTTAGCGAGTACTAACAGTACGAGTGTTCTGATAATTGAAAATGATGAACTTTCATAATGTAATCCCTACCAAGTCCTTCTATAATCACTTGGTGTATACAAGTCATGTATAATTAAGATTGGAAAGACAGTCGACTGAGTGACTCTGCCCTAAATCCACAACCAAACAAGGAACAGGAAATGAGCCGGAATCACTCACTCTAAGCCTACAAATCTTAATTATAAATGACCCTAATGTATACACTAAGCCATCATAGCTCACCTACAAGGGTCCTTAGTTTTTATATAAATTCTTTGATTTTGTTCGGACGAGAGAGTAATTTATAATTACTTTTTAATTGGCACCAGTTTTAGTAAAAAAAATTTAAGCTTTAAACATTTTTATTGGGAAAAACGTACTGCTGTTCATAGGGGTTCCGGGACAGTTTCTCCTGCGGTAATCATCACTATTCTTCCATCTTCACCGGAGTTCCTTGTTATTGGACAATCCCTCTGGAAGTGTCCAGTTTCGCCACACCAGTAACAGGTCTGGCTTACTCCAATGTCGGGGACCTGAGAGATTGGTCTTGTCGGTGACCTACAGAAACGGGCAGTATTTCCATTCCTGTTACAGTTCTTACAATGCATCTTCCGGCAAACTCAGGTATGATGAAAGTTACATTTGTTACATTTCGGAAGGTTTCTAGCATATTGACTAGTGGGTGCTGGAGTGGCTGGTGTTGTGGCAGCATGAACATCAACTATATGTTGTCTTTTCGAGGTCTCTTGTGTTGAATGTCTTTTCTTCTTGCTCCCAGACTTTCTCTTATAGCCGTCCTCTTTTGTTTGCTCAGGAACAGGGGTCATCACGCCTTGGCGGACTCCATGGTCTACGAGTGTCTGTGCCGGACGCTTGGCACTGTCGAACGTGAGAGGGTTTGCAGCTATCACGTTTCCTTGGATCTGAGGAGATAGTCCCCAGATGTATCTCTCTATCTTCTTGCTCTCCGGGGTAACCATCCCGGGGCATAGTGTCGCTAGATCACTGAATGATTAGTGTAGGCTACTATGTCTGAACCTGTCATGGTAAGCTCCCACAACTCTTGCTCCAGTTTCTGTACTTCGCCCCTTGGGCAGTACTCCTCTAGCATCATTGTTTTTAGGCTCTCCCAGTCCATTGAGTTTGCCACTGTGAGTGTTAGTGACTTGACATGGCCATTCCACCATGTAAGGGCTCTGTCAGAGAAGGTGCAGACAGCAAACTTCACTTTGCTTCCTTCTGGGCACGCGCATATTTCAAAAATTGACTCTGTTTTCTCGAACCATTGCATTAGAGCAATGACTCCTTTACTTCCACTAAAGGATTTGGGTTTGCAGTTCATGAAGTCTTTATATGTACACTCCCTAGGGTGTCCGTGGCTATTTCCGTGGTTAGATGGGTTGACACCACTTCCCGTCTCATTGGTACCACTTGCGTTGATTTGGGTAATGGCGGCCACTATGGCAGCAGTTACCGCAGCCTGGAACAAAGCGAGGTCATATTGTGGTGGTAGTGGATGTGGATTTGTTGTCATGTTGTTACTACGCCTGATATATCTACGAGGCAGCATCCTTCTGTCATAGAGTTTAAAGATGAAAGGTTGGTAAGATATCGGTAGTGGTTATAAATCGAATGTCATAAGAACTAGGTTATCTTAACTTTGTAGGTATCATGTTCCGAAAGTGTTTTGTAAGCAATTCATAATAGGAGTCTATGTAAAATAAACTTATGAATCTTTATTAGTGACCATATCCAAATGAAATTTCGTGACTTGATTTACAGTTATTAGTTGTGATGAAAGACGTTATAAATCCAACACATAGTGTGAGTAGTGTAATCACAGACTCACTAGGTTATATTAGTTTCTTAGTTATTAGTATGACATATAAGGTGCTCTCTAGTTTGTTCCTGATAGAATAAGGTTTGTTAATGATCTCTCTAGTGCCTTTTTCTTCGTCCGATCCTTTCTCGAAATCCTCCTTGTGAACCCTCTTTTGGTTCTGCCTCGACTACTCTGTTGGCTGTTTACGATGTCTAGGTGTGTCGGTAGTGCGAGAATGAGAGTGTCTAAAGAATTCATGAGATTAATAAAACATTTCGAATTAAAATTAATTTTTATGGGGGTGATCCTTACCGTGTCCTTCTATAATCACGTAGTGTATACATATTATATATAACCAAGATCAAATAGACCTTCGAATAAGTGATCCTACTCTAAGTCCACAACCAAACAAGGAACAGGTAGTAGAGCAAAGATCACAAATTCTGAGTCTATAAAATCTCAATTATATATAACCATAATGTATACACCCAGCAACTATAGACCTACCAGTAAGGGTCTTTTAATTTTAACATAAGTTATTTATAGTATCTAAAATACTCCTATAGTATTTTAATTGCATGTTTGATTCTAGAGCTTCTTGGTATATGTTTTCAGCCTTGTTGTTATTGCATAGTATCATAAAATACTCCTATAGTATTTTAAACTTTATGTTTGGTTCTAGTATTCCTTTGTATATAGGGTTGGTAAGTACTAGACTTGCTGCGACACCACTATCACTCCCAAACACATGTTGTTCATATGTCAAATAAATATAGTTGAACAGGCTATATTTATCGCATATATGATTACATAGCTGTCTAGGTTTGACTGTAGTGTCCAACATCCAAATACTTTTGTTTTATTCTTCTTGTGATACTTGTTCTAGTGTGTGTATGTATATATATATATATATATATATATATATATATATATATATATATATATATATATGCACGTATGTATACTTTTATAAAAATATTAAAATATTTTAAAAGTGAAATTCTTGGTCAGAGTGTTTTAGTCCCATTGTATTTATAGTTGTATATCTTTTATGGGTTGATATACTTACTTCACTATAAATAATGCTCTGGTACCAATCTGTCACACTCCCAAACCGGAACGGCGGAAACGTTCGGGGGCGAAGGACGTCATGTACAGTATCACAACAAATGCATAATAGTAATCAACGCAACAACAACCATTATACTGTCAATGAAGTATTTACATCGTGCTCATAACATAGATTGATTGACTCCAAAAGTAAATATAAAAAACAAAGACTTGAAGCTACTATGCTCCTTCTCGGACTCTATGCGTGTACATGTCTACTAGTTTCCTGAGAATACAAGTGATTTTGAAAGTGTATCAACATTTAAGTTGGTGAGTTCATAAGTATTTTGTTTTACAAAGTAAGTTCCTTGTTCCTTGAAAAATGTTCGTGTGTTTCTCCAGAAAATCCTATATTTTCTTATTAAGTAATAACCATACAAGTTCCTTTTACGATTACTTAGTGTATACTAGTTATATATAATTCAGATCGGATGGACAATCGTATGGGTGGGTCTACCCTAAGTCCACAACCAAACAAGGAACATGAAATGAGGCGGAAGTCACACATTGACGCTCTCCCTCTAGGAGACTCTGGTTCATAAGCCGGGACTTCTGTTGGCACTTAGATAAGTACACGAAGACATGTCTGACAAATCTTGTTACAACGAGTTCACGAGTAATACAGTGAACAACCTTTTAGTAAATAAAAATGAATTTTTTTTATTTAAACATGTTTATGATGATAATCATTTTGAACTGACCCATAAATTATACCTATTATAATTTATATGTTTGTTTTCATATTATTTGCCTGTTATATATGTAATAACAACCTCGTTATTCTAACAACTTTAAAAGTTTATAAGTTTGGCAATAACGTTTATTTAGCATTTTTGCGTAAATTGTTTATAAAGTATAATAGAACGAAATAAACGATTTACATTTTTAAACACAATAATTTCTTGTGTTTTACTTGTATTCCCCCCTTAAAACATAGAAAAGGTTTGGAAAAGTGTAGGGGAATGAACTCACCTTATGTGTAGTCGTGGTTTGATAACGAGATAGAAACGGTGAACTTCGGGCTAGAATACGGGAAAGTGATCGTGATCCTAATGGTTTTAAACACACAATAGTGTGTGAATAAGATGATCTTTATAACATAAGTGTTTCATAAACACTAAATAATATGAATAATACTTACAATAGTATCTTACGGATGAAGCTGCAAATATGTGATCCAAGGGAGTTTGGTCTTTATTTCTTGAGAATGGAAGAAATATGACTTGTTCTTTTAGAGGAGAAGTGAAGATGTTTTCGTTTACTGCTTGTGTTAAATGTGAGAAATGGTCCTACGTTGTGACTTATATATGAAGGAACTTATGAGGCGGTTGCATTGGTAAATGAATCTTATCACATTGGTATGCTGAACTAGGATAAGATATGAGATATTTAAGGTGTTTACGGATGAATCTATGTAAACAAAAGAGGGTTTTCGGATCTATAGACGAATGGAAAAGAGTTTTTAGATTATAAGTCTAAGAGAAAAGGGTTTTCGAATCCTTAATGGGCTTCAAAGTGTGTTTTCGGTCCTATTCTATTGGGTTTTCGCCCTTAATGGGATTTGGATTGTGTTTTCGGATCAAGGCAAGCGAAAACACCTTCTTGAATCAATTCCAAAACCGTAAACCCCTTCCTCCTTAATTACTTGGGCAAAAACCCTTTGTTCTTGATTACTTTTGGGCGAAAACCCATATATGAGGGTTATTTATGATTTAAACCCTTTGTCCTTTAACCTATGTTCATTTATACTACCCTAAATTAGATTAGGTTTCAATCCATACTTCTTTGTTAGCTCTATTCACAAGCCCTAAGGCTATAGATGATACAATGAAACAAGGATTCAAATGTAGTTTCACTTGTAGTAGGTTAGGGTTTAGGCTTTGCTAGGTCTAAAATTTCGAGTTGTGACATACTATCACATATCAGGATATCTAATCCAATGGGTCGGCCTTGGTGCCTTTGACTCGTAAGTACAATGACGAAAACTCATCTCAAAGACTAGACAAAAGTTGATGAGGTCTCGAATCTGAATCTCAGTTCTAACCATCACATATCCAACCAAATAACCAATCTTAATCAAAATCCCAAAATACCCTGAAGGTCAAACTTGGTCAAAGTCAAAGTCAAACTAGTCAAATCAACCGAGTCAACTGAGTCAACCCAGTCGAGTCGACTCAACTGAGTCACCATAGAGTGGGTACGCGGGGTGTACTCCAAATGTACGTTGGGCGTACTCGTATGTTGACCACCATCGGGGTGATTTACCTCTTTCGCAGGGCTTACTCCAAGTACGCAGGGCGTACTTTGAGAAGCCCAAAATCACAATAAGTGCTTAATGGCTTAAACACTCACGTCCATTTTTCAGATCCATAGCTAAAATACCCTCAAGATTCATAAAGTTTCCAACTTTATGACTTTGCACGTCCATTAAGTGATTAACTCAACTTCTTAATCCATTAAGACCTTCTAACTTATGCATGGAGCAAAACCAACCACTTGGAACTCATTAGTATGACTCAAGACCCTTCCAAGGGCCTGAAAGGACAACTTAATGGGTCAAGAACATGTTATGTTCATGAATCCTCATTTTGGGACCAAAAAGTGACTTAAAAGAGAAAAAACCTTGATCTACAAGATGGAGTGGTAAAGTTGCAAGCTTTATGCCTTCAAGATGTTGTAAACCAAGTAGAAATCTTGATCAAAAGTGCACCCAACTCAAAGGTATTCTCACCACCTTCTTCTTTCTTTAGAACCACTCCAAAACTCACTTAAAGGCTCAAAATTTGCTCTCTCTTGCTGTAGGGATGCGTGAGAGTCGATATCAAAGAAGGAGGCTAGATAAGAAGAGGATATGAGTCCATAAGGATGCTTAAATATGAGCCAAAACCCTAAAATTATGGTTTCCATGCTTTCCACGTACGCCCTGCGTACGAAGTGTACGCCCAGCGTACTAAGGCACGCCTTAATATGCTTAGCATACACACGTACGCACAACGTACTCCTCCAGTCCAAACATGTAACATCCTATTCCGGATCGTCCGTGATTTAGGGTTCGTGGGCTGCAACCCGGGCATGAGGAAGCCTCGGGGCATCGACAAGTTGCTAGAAGCGTAGGGCTTCTCATCACCTTTCCGTGGATATGAGGTTCATTGGAAAAAGACTTATAACAAGGAAGCTATGACAGTTTGAAGTTTTGGCAAGATAACTCCCATATTTAAGAAAAGTGGCAGCTGAGTACGTTGGGTGTACGTATGTGTACGCTTAGCGTACTCATGTGCGTGAACTTGGAGTAAAGCCACCTCGTACGGTGGGTGTACCAGAGGGTACGCTGGGCGTACTAGGCACATAGTGAAAACCCTAAATGAGGGGTGTCCCTATATAAAGAATAAGATGGCCTCATTTCTGGCCACGATTTCCAGAACTTAAGCCACTCAAACCCTAATTTCCATCCCTTGAGCTTGAGCGGCCATTTGTGAGCTATTAAGTGATCTTGTGTTTTCTTTGGAGTGAAGAAGGAGCCTTGAAGAAAAAGGAGTGGGAGTCCAGGCTTTGGATCTGAGTTTATCTGTTTTTGGAGCTTCAACTAGAGGTATAAAGCTCAAAGCTTTTTCACCCTTTTGATTTGTGCATCATTTTAGTTCATTTTAGGGTTTTGGTCCCAAAGTTGGATGCTTTATGAGATATTGAGCTCCAGAGAATTATTATCAGCTCCTTTCAGTGTCTTTAGTGGTGTAGAGTCATAAAAATCGAGACTTGGACGTTTAAATCAACCCATGCATGAGATATGAGCATTTTGAGATAAAAGAGTGAGAGTTTCATGTGCTTGTGACTTTATCAACCATGCAAAGGCTTAAAGTCACAGACTTTATGGAGTAAGAGCCTTTAGGGAGTCCAGATCTGAGATTTGAGCAAAGGTCTTTGTCACACCCCCAAACCAGACGGCAGAAAACGTCCGGGGGCTTGTGCGTGACATCATATTGTAATATCATCACAATGTATATAATTGAAACAAGACAAAACCATCATCATACATATCAAAATACAACCAACATTGTTTACATCAAGTATAGTATCATAGTTATATGCCAAAATATTCAATGTAGGATGATAACAAAATATAACAAATTCCACATTTCCTGCTAACCTTTCCTCTTAACGATTCCCTGAGAATGCAAGTTTTTTTGAAAACGTCAACATATATAATGTTAGTGAGTTAATAAGCATGTTTGAATGAAAAAGTTTTGTATTGTTCGTAAAACACCAGAAAATCCGATATTTTCTGTATAATAGTTTGAAAGTAATGTGTCAAAATCAAGTACTAATGCACGTGTGTTTTTCGTTTTTGGAATGTATATAAAATGTAATCCGAATAAAAATCCTGTATTTTCTGTTGTAAGTAAAAGACATTGTTTAGCTGTGTATTTCCCCAGAAAATCCTATATTTTATGTTTATAAAAGTGTTGTGGTCTCAACCCTAAGACCGAATATCAGTGTATGTATGTTTTTGTATCAACAAGATTTTATAGGTGTTCCATAAATTATGTTGGAGAGGATCTCTAAGTCAGCCGTTTTAACCATGCTTGATTATGACAAATTTGCCTATCGTGGAGTTCTTAGGCCCCGACTTGATTTACGGTAAGGTTTGTCACCCTAGACTGGCCTAGTCTAACTGTAGCGAACAGCTCAGGTGTGGGGTGTCACCCCGTATAGATCTATAGACAAACTCTCGCTCTCCCTCCAGGAGACTCTGGTTATAACTACAGGCTACGATTGTACACTCTAGAGGTGTCAACCGACATGACTCACTAGCATCCTTGACTGAGTTTACACGAATATTGTATTATGTTATATAACGTTTACTTGTATGTTTTGTGTTTGAAAAGCCCAACGAGTATGTATGTGAATGTACGAGGCCCAACAGACATGTAGAAGGACCACTAAGGCCCAGTAAACATGTAATGTATAGTTTAGGTCCAATAAGCATGTATATGGGCCACTAAGGCCCACTAAACATGTAATGTATAATCCAGGCCCAATAAGCATGTAAATGGGCCACTAAGGCCCACTAAACATGTAATGTATAATCCAGGCGCAATAAGCATGTAAATGGGCCACTGAGGCCCAATAACATGGATTATACATGTTAGGCCCAATAAACATGAAAATTAACATCTTTTGTCTAATTGTATGTAAGCTGACATTTTTGGCCCAAGTAAATATAAATTGATGTTTTCGGCCAATTAATATAAAATTTACATTCTTGGCCTATTTATATATACAATTTACATTTTCAACCCATTTTTAGATAAAATGACATTTCCGGCCCAATTTTTGTAAAAAAAACATTTTAGGCCCAAATTCAAATAAGGTGACGTTTTCAGCCCATAAAATCGTAAATTTACATTTTTGGCTCAAGGTTGTGTTAAGTGACAATTTAATCCATAAAAATCTTAAATTTACAAATTTGGCCCAACAAAACCGTGAAGGCCCACATTAAGGCCCATAATACGAAATTTAACACTTTTAGCCCTTTTAAAACTATGATTGTCATTTTATGTATATTTTGACTCTTTTAGTCCATGTAAAACCGTAAGTTTCATAAAACCACCTTATTTTTGTTTATTTGTCAAAAATGGTCCCTTTACAAGCTTTTGTTTAGTTTTTCCAACATTCTTAACATGTTTAACACTTTTATCTTGTGGTAAGTTGTATAAAGTGTTTTAGTTCACATATATTGTTGAGATCTATGAAGTTCTTCATAAAATCACACATATATCTTAAAGAACACACATAAACATTGCACACATACATAGATCTAGCACATATCAACTTGTATCCTCCCCCAAAACATAGTAAAACCGAAAATCAAGGGGTATGAACTCACTTTGAGGTTTGGATTCGGTTTTTGGTGAAGATGTGAGAAGATCTCGGCCCTAGCAAGCTCCTTGAGATGGTTTTCGAACTTTATGAAGTTCAAGAGTATAGATCATGAAATGATATGGGTTAAGAAGAGATTTTTGATGAAATCTAGAAGTTAAACCATAGATTCAAGTAAGAACTTCCCAAGGATGATGATCTTGATGAAAAACCTCTTGAAAATACACACAAAATCTCGAAAACTTAGAGGAGGTAGGAGGAGTTCTTGAGAGATTTTTGAAAGAAAGTGGAGATGGTGAGGGGTGAGGGGTTCGGCCGAGAATAGAAGAAGAGAGAAGGAGAGAGGATTGAAGTGATGTGTGCATGGAAATCCACCATGCAAAAGTGAGGTGTCAAGTGCAAAAATAATCCATTTTCTCTTTTTTTTTTATTACATATATATATATATATATATATATATATATATATATATATATATATATATATATATATATATATATATATATATATATATATATATATATTTCTTTTGGGCCGAGAATTTAGGCTAAAAGAGATGAGAATGAAATGGTTTGGGTCCATTCTTGGCTTTGCTCGAATTTTATGAAGCCCAATAATATTTTTCGGCCCATTGAGCCCTTATGAGGGTTCACGGCCCAATGAAGCCCAATTTAAAAGGGTTCACGGGCCATTAGGGAAAATGAAATCATTCATGGCCCAACAAGGCCCATTAGAGATAAGATGCATTATTCTAGGCTCACATGGCCCAAAATGCTAAAATCTTATAAGTGTTGGTCCAATTATAGCCCAATTAGGGTTCCTTGGCCCAAATATTCAAATTGAATGTTTATTTGTCCACTAGGCCCAATAAGAGGATCCTAGTCCATATTAACTTGGGCTGGGATTTCTAGGGTTATCAATCCATATGAGATGTATTGTATTAGGTTTTGAATTTAAATCAGGAGTTTGGATTCAATGGATGGTTTTTGATTGAGCATAGAGTATGATTATCACTTAGAGTACATGCCTTACAACAAATGATGTTTACATGAGAATAGAATTTCCTAGTTAAAAAAATGGTAGTTGTGACATCATCCCCCCGTTAGAGGGAATTTCGTCCCGAAATTCTTTCGAAAGGTAGGATCATGACTGAGAGAATAAGTAAGGGTACTTCTGCTTCATTTGGTCTTCGCATTCCCATGTGAATTTCGGTCCACGCTTAGCGTTCCATCGAACGTTCACAATCGGAATGCAAACCTGCTTCGTACGCTTTACTTCTCTGTCCATAATTCCGACTGGTTCTTCGATGAACAGGAGATTCTCGTTTATTTCGATCTCCTCTAAGGGAACGACAAGAGTTTCATCTGACAAGCACTTTTTCAAGTTCGAAACGTGAAACACGAGGTGGACATTGCTGATCTCTGCAGGTAGCTGCAGCTTATAAGCCACAAGACTAATTCGGGCAAGAATCTCGAATGGTCCAATGTATCGCGGGTTTAGTTTTCCACGTTTCCCAAAGCGGATCATTCCTTTCCAGGGAGAGACTTTCAATAGCACCCGATCCCCGACTTGGAATTCCAGAGACTTTCACCGTTTGTCAGCATAACTCTTTTGTCGGTCTCGCGATGGTTGAAGTCGGGCTTTGATTTGGATTATCTTCTCGGTCGTTTCTCGAATGATTTATGTCCCTGTGAGAGTGCTATCTGGTGATTGTCCTTTCGCTAGTTGGGTGTCACCCACCTTAACCCAACATAGAGGCGATCTCCATTTACGACTATAAAGAGCCTCGAAAGGAGCAACCTTGATGCTCGTGTGATAACTGTGGTTGTATGAGAATTCAACCAAGGGCAAGTGGGTATCCCATGACTTGCCAAAGTCAATCACATAGGCTCGGAGCATGTCTTCGAGTGTTTGTATGGTTCGTTCGCTTTGGCCATCGGTCTGAGGGTGGTAAGCAGTGCTCATGTCTAGTTGTGTTTCCATTGCTTTCTGAAGTGACTGCCAAAATCGTGAGGTAAACCTCCTATCTCGATCCGAGATAATAGAAACTGGCACCCCATGGAGTCTTATGATCTCCTTGATGTAGATTCACGTCAACCTTTCCATCTTGTAAGATTCTTTTATTGGCAGGAAATGAGCGGATTTTGTTAACCTATCGACGATTACCCAGATAGTATCCAATCCGTCTTTCGTCTTAGGTAATTTGGTCATGAAGTCCATAGTAATCCTTTCCCATTTCCACTCGGGTATTACGGGCTGTTGTAATAGTCCCGAGGGCTTTTCGTATTCCACTTTCACCTTGGCGCAAGTGAGACACTTGCCCACGTAAGTGGCGATCTATGCCTTCATATTTGGCCACCAATAATGCCGCTTTATGTCCAGGTACATCTTATCCGAACCCGGATGGATGGAATATCGCGTCTTGTGGGATTTTTTCATGATCATTTCTCTGAATCCCCCAAGTTTAGGGACCCAGATTCTATTCATGAAATAATAAGCTTCGTCCTCTCTGGCTTCAAAATCTTTATCCATTCCATGCAACGTTTCATTTGCGACGTTCTCTAGATTCAATGCATCTGTTTGGGCTTCCTTGATTTGTGAGGCTAGGTGGGATTGGATTCTTATTGATAAGGTTTTCACCCGGCGAGCTGATTATTCTTTTCTGCTCAGGGCATCGGCTACCACGTTAGCCTTGCCTGGGTGGTACTTGATCTCACACTCGTAATCGTTTAGCAGCTCAACCCATCTTCGTTGCCTCATGTTTAATTCTTTCTGATTCAGAATGTGCTGGAGGCTTTTGTGGTCGGTGAAGATGGCGCACTTTGTACCGTAGAGGTAGTGCCTCCAAATATTTAGGGCGAATAGCACAGCTCCCAGCTCGAGATCATGAGTGGTGTAATTTACTTCATGCGTCTTTAGTTGCCCGGATGCGTAAGCTATAACCTTTCCACGCTGCATGAGAACAAAGCCTAACCCTTGATTCGAAGCATCGCAGTAGACTAGGAAATCTTCGGTTCCCTTTGGTAAGGATAGCACTGGTGCGCTACAAAGTGCTCGCTTCAGGGTTTGGAAGGCGGCTTCTTGCCTTTCCGTCCAGTTGGAAGATACACCCTTTTGTGTCAAGGCGGTGAGGGGTTTGGCTATCTTAGAAAAATTCTGGATAAACCTCTGGTAGTAGCCTGCGAGACCCAAGAATTGACGAATTTCTGTTGGGGTTCTCGGGATCGCCCAGCCTTCAATGGCCTTTACCTTGGAAGGATCTACGTAAATCCCTTCCTTGTTGACTACATGACCCAAAAAGTTTACACTGCGGATCCAGAATTCGCATTTAGAAAGCTTCGCATAAAGTCTTTCAGCTCTTAGGGTTTCTAAGACTTGGCGGAGATGTTGACCACGCTCTTCTTTGCTTCAAGAGTAAATGAGAATATCGTCGATGAAGACAATCACGAATTTATCAAGGAATGGGCGGCAAACTCGATTCATGAGGTCCATAAATGCAGCGGGAGCATTTGTTAGACCGAAGGGCATCACGACGAATTCGTAATGACCGTATCGTGTTCGAAAAGCAGTTTTGGGAATATCCTCTTCCCGAACTTGGAGTTAATGATAACCGGATCTCAGATCTATTTTTGATAAATAACTAGCTCCTTGAAGCTGGTCAAATAGATCATCGATTCGTGGAAGTGGGTACCGATTTTTGATGGTGAGCTTGTTTAATTCCCTATAATCGATGCACATTCTGAAGGATCCGTCCTTTTTCTTGACAAACAATACTGGAGCTCCCCAGGGTGAGAAGCTTGGTCGGATGAACCCTTTGCTCAGTAGCTCGCTTAATTGGTTGGATAACTCATGCATTTCGGCGGGAGCTAACCTGTAGGGTGGTTTGGCAATTGATGTGGCTCCTGGTAATAGGCCGATTCGGAATTCGACCTGTCTTTCTAGGGGTATTCCCGGAAGGTCTTCTGGAAACACGTCCGGGAAGTCACATGCCACTGGAATATTTTGAATGATTACTTCTTCTTTGGTTTTATCCACAACATGAGCGAGGAAGGCGTAGTTCTTCTTGTGCAGACACTTTTGTGCCTTGATGCACGAGATAAGACGACGATTGACACCAGGTTTATCACCATAGATTATTAGGGTTTCGTGATTAGGGAGTTGAAGGCGAACAACCTTCTCGTGTTGAGAGAAAAACTTGAGAAACACACTTGAACAAACGTTAGAACAAGTTTATATTGCGGAAATTAAAGTTAATCTCAAAGGATCATAAAGCTCAACAATAATATAAATTAGAGTTAGATAGTTAGGTAATTAGTTGCGGAAATATAAGGAAATATAAAAGACAACAAGTATTATATCAAGTATACACTTAAGTTGATTCTTAACGAGGAATGCAATCAGACCAAGTTAGTAAGTGAGATTAAACTTAGTGATTAAGTCAAGATTGACTTGCTCCGAAGAGATAACGATATTAGAATCAGAGTAACTTTAAGATGAGATAGTAAGATGGAGATTTGAGATTCAAGATGCGTAGAGAGATGTGTATTTAATCAGAAAGAGAGAACTCTATTTATAGAGTCTCAAAGATTACAAAAGTCCTATCTGTTAAGAGTTGCCACGCAGGGCACATTGGATAAAAGAAAGTACTTAAAGAAAAACAGATAAAAGACTAAGACTAAGTGCTGATGACTAAGATGACTGCGGTTGCGGTGCTTGACTGCTGATGAGAGAGTGATTGCGGATAAGATAATGGATGCGGTTTGGATCAAGTTTAAGAGGGTCACTTCTATGTTTCAACAATTTCCTCCTAAGTGACCTCTTCAACTTTTCTTTCAAGAGTCGAGCTTGAGAAATTTGATGAGAATCCTCCAGAACTTCCTGACTTCCTTATGCCACGCAATCCTCCTTGAGATTTCAAACTTCACTTCCGCAGTTGTGTGTTTTAATTTGTTAACTGCGTTTTGAGTGATCTCCAATTGCTTGCTAGTCATGCCGTTCATGGCAGTAATTGGGATGAAGTATTTTGTTTCATCATTTAGTCGTTTGAAAATGACTCCAAGATCTGGGAAGTTAGTTGCTCGAAGAGATCTTTCTTGAAAGCCTTCAGTCAGGACCGGAGCTGGTTCAAGAGGAGGAAGGTTAAACTTTTGAGCAAGCATTGGATGGATTTCCGCATCAATCCTTGCAAAATCACACATTGTCTCCTTTAAAAAGGTACATGCCCTTTCATATGCAGTCTTCATCTTCAGATGTTTTTCAGACTTGTTCTGAAATACCTTTGCAATCAAGAAGATTTCTTCCGGGTTCATGCAAGGGAAATCAGCATGAGTTCGGATGTAGTCTAAATTCCTCTTGGTAAGGGTATATTGGATGAATTCTGCCTTCATGATTTTTCAGGGCTTGTAGTTTTTGACTGCGGTGGGTCTATCATTGGACCAAATTTTCTCAATAGAAGACCCATGCTTGGCATGAAAGCTGTTGAGTCTTTCAAACTCTAATGGCAACCTTTTATCGTCGGGAAGACTGCGGTCAAAGGGTTCAAATACTGTGAAGTATTCTGCATTGGGAGAGATGGGAATGTCCCAATAACCATCCTGAGGAGGTTCTGCGTATGTGAGATAAGGTTTGTAATCGTCATCAAGTACTCTTCTCTGCGGATTGACCCATGAGTTGATGAGAGATTCATCCATTGTGATATCAAGGCCATTTTCCCTCCAGATCAACTCAACAAATTTAGCTGATCTCCAGTCAGCTTTCTTCTGTTTGGTTGTGGGAGAGTCGACGGAGTGTTCGGATGACATATAAGAAGCTAAGTTCTTGAAATGAGGGGGGGTCTTGGGTCGTTCGGGAGAAAGATGAGATTCTTAAATTGGTGGTTGTTGCGGTGGTGACTGATGACTTGGACTCTTTTGAGGAGAGGGAACATGTGTTTTCTTTTGTTGAGATGGCTGCGGTGAAGGTTGAGGAGTAGGAACTTTTTCATTAATGATGGGAGATTTTAGATGTTGGTGCGGATGGGAATGCTGATGAGAGATTTGATCCGAGTTTTGGTTTTCACTTCCCCCTCTTGAGGGAGGAGCAGTTGTTACTTCCTCAAGCCATTGCTTAAGACCATCGATCTTTCCACAAACTTCGTCAAAATGAGCCTTCAGTGTATCAGCAAGCTGTTGGTTGTTTGGGATTGTGGTGTGAAAGAGCAACCTGTGAATCTCCTTGGTGAGGCGCAAGAGTTCTGGACCATGAAAGTTGGAGGATAATGATCTACGGAGGTTGTTGATGGTTGACTGTAGGACCGAAATGGTAGATTCATACGCATTGTGCGTTTCATCAACAACTTTCCGGGACTGAGCAGATTGATCCGAAATGATGGATTGAAGATCAGATTTAATGGAGGATACTTCAGAGATAAGTTTTTCGGCAGTGGTGATGAAATGTTGATGATCAGCCTTGCGATTGTTATCCAGGGCTCGGATGCCCATTTCCACCTTGAGAGAGATGCGTTCTGCGGCAAGCCACTCTCTGGCTTCAAGTCTTTCTATGTGGTCGATGAGAGACTGCGGGCCAGGCAATCCTCAGATTGCGGTTGAGAAGATTTCACAGCAGCGAGAATTTGATCCACTTTTTCTTGTAAAGACAGGAATTCTTTTTTGGAGACAGCCAACTTCTTTTTCTTCTTTTTCCCTTTGGGCTTAGAAGTGGAATGCTGGGATCCACTGTACTCTTCGTCTTCATCGAAGATCATCATGACATCATCAGACTATTTAGGTTGATTGACCTCATTCATGTCGAAGTCATCGAAGCCAAAGATAGGTGCAGAACTGACTTCAATTGCGGTTCCGTCATCCTGAGAGTTATTAGCAGCAGTTGTTGGAGGGGACCTGGATGAACCTGTACCAACTGGATTGGACTGAGCTTTGTAGATGGTGTCAACCATTTCATCCATCCAGTTTTGGACCTTTAGAATTGTAGCTACCGTGTTGGCATTGTTTATGGCATCGGCCCAGTATTTGGCTACGGTTTGAATGTCTTGCTGCTTTTGTTGAAGTTGCTTTATTTGTTGATCTTTTCTTGCTTGAAATGCCCTACGGAAAGTGGCATACTTCTTGGCTTCGGAATCTGTGATTGGTGTGTAATGCCTCCAGGAATCATTAGATTCATCACCGTCAAATCCTTGAAAACGCACCGAGGTGTCCCTCGGGTTCACAGATCCTTGCACATTTGTGCTCACTGTGCCTTAACCACCTGGAAAAGATGTAAGTAGAGTAGGATTTCCGGAGTGTCCTTGGTCTCCTTGACCTATGGTCAAGGGTGGCCTCGACTCCGTTCTGGCATGGGCTAAAGAATCGCCCTGCGGTTGGGTAGATGTATCGAGTGTTTGGATTACAATGTCTAGAATGGAGTGCAACTCCGGTTCTTGAAAGAAATAAAGTCTGGAAGCCCTGGAGACCCTAGGGCGAGAAGAACCAATTAAATCCTCTTGGGATCTAGTTGGGGGTGAGTCTCCACGTTGAGATGAAATGATCACACTTGTTGTGTTCTAGTAGCTGGAGAGGGTAGTAGCAAATGGGTCTGCGGCAACCCCAAGGACTACCGGAGTCTTTTGAGAGACTACGGTATTGGTCCGGTCACTCATTTGGCTAGAGGGTTTGGTTTTCCTTTTCTTAAGGATAGCATTAGGAGCAGAGTCGAGATCAGAATCATCAGAAGATTGATTGGATTCAGAGTCATTATTTGATGATACAACATGTTGGAGTTTTCGCTTCTTCGAGGGTTCTGCTTCCTTGAGAGCTTTGGATTTCTTGGGGGCTTTACTTTTCTTGTGAGTTTCACCCGTTGAATGTGTTCTTCCTTTGCTGCGGGGGCCTTTCTTGGGAGAAACTAACTGTTTGAGCCTTGAGGCTAAGGGAATGTGGGATAAAGTAGTGGAAGATGGAGCTGCGGATCACTCTGGTTGATTGGGTGCGGTTGAGGCTAATATGTTCTGACCTGGGAGAGGTGGGGTAGAAAGGTATGGGTCAATACCTTCCATAGCCTCGATGTGATCTGTGACTATTTGGGTCTCAAGTCCAACCGTAGTCAAGATGTGAATGGGTAAGCGTCTGATTGGTCCAAAAATAGACTGATCTTTAGAAGGAGCGTACCTTTTGAGATCGCATGTGATAAAGAAGTTGATGTCGTTGCCCATACTGAGGTTGGCGTCTTGATGAAGATCCGAGATGCAAAGTGCCCAAAATCTTGCAAAAGTAAGCTCAGTTGGATTTTCCTTTGGAGTCTCCTTAGGGATGTACTGGAGAAAATCATCCCATAGGATTTGACCGTAGTTTACATCATGACCCGTGAAGATGCTCCATACCAGCTCAAGTAATTTGAGGCCCATGTTGTCTGTTCCTCCAGTTCGTCCAGATAGACTGCGGATCACGAAATGGCACACAAACTGCCATACCGCAGTGTAACGCCCGGGTTTCGCGGCTAAGCATTTTAGATGATGTAATAGTCTAGGTCAACTATTGTAACTCTTTTGAAATAATAAAAATGAAATATTTGAATACTATGTGAATTATGTGTATTTGTGTGCTTATTACTTATTTATAAACGAATAATAAATAAAGGATAAAAATAAGCTTCAAAATTAAAGTGTGAGATAAGACCGATATCTTTACATAAAGTTGTAGTGGTTGAAACAAGGGTTTCGGGGATATAAAGAACGCCAAAATCCGAGTTATAACGAAGAAGTTATAACCCGTCGAAGTTTCGCGACAGAACCGACACGACACCGGGAAGCGTAAATAGTGAATTTACGATAGAGCGACTTTTAGCCTTAGCGATCTGAACGAAAGTCGTAGAAAACGTTAAACCGAGAGCGTCCATAAAAAGAACGCCCAAATCTGACTTCGTATGAAGAAGTTATGATTTTTCGAAGTTTCGGCTTAGCGGTGTACATCCCGAAGTTCGAATATTAGATCGAGTGGTTTTTAGCCGACACAACCTAAACGAGAATCGAAGATCTCATTAATAGTAGTGTGACGATAAAAAGACAGACGAAAACGGACGTCGGATGAAGAAGTTATGAATTTTTAACGGACCAATCCTTTCCCGGCCTATTAAAAATATAACTTTCAAAATAAAGTCAAAATTAGCCGACAATGTCTAAACGAAACTTGTAGAGTACGTTCCCGCATACGCGTGGATATAAAGAACGTCGAAAACGGAACTCGTATGCGAAAGTTACGAATTTTTAAAGTCGAGTGTGCAATTTGCCAAATCTGATGCAAGATACGATGACGTGGCACGATCCCAACCTTCCCTTGCTCCCCACGGTCTCGCTTCGGATGAGTGACACGCCACCCCTCGCTACGCCCCGCGTCTGAGGCCAAGTACGCCCAGCGTACTTCGGCTCTTATCCACTTCCGAGACTGACACGTGCGAGACAGCTGGATGCGAGCTGGCATCCTTATCCGAGCACTACGCCCAGCGTAGCCAAGGATTACGCCCAGCGTAATCCGAGGCCTCGCAGGCTATAAAAGGGGGACGAGAGTTCCGGGTTTTTCACACCTTTCTCACTTCTCTCTCTAGTTTCTTTCTCTCTCTAGCCTATCTTAAGCCCCCTAAACCCTAGGGAACCCCCCTAGCACCCGAAGGAAGCCCCGAGGCTCCCGGAGTCCCGACAAAAAAAGGGTCTTTCGGTTCGGAAACGCTGCTGCAAGCGAAGCCCGGTTTTCTTTAAAATCCGCTATAAGTGAGCTACGCCTATGAAAATTTTAATATAGCTTTTAAATAATTATAGTAATGTTATTAGGTCCTTAAAATAATTATTTTGGCTATTATTATGAGTTATATAGAGTGTTGTTTAACGCTTATATAATAATAATAATAGACAGACTATTAATTAGTCGCGGTTAACGTTAGACAAAACCCTAGTGGTATTGATACTAGGTTTTGTCGAGGGATAATTGTTTTGAGATAACGAAGCGCTGTTCAAGGGCAGAATCACCATCCTATCAGGTGAGTGCATAGTCACTTTCATCTTACAGATAGATATGAAGTATTTAATATAAATTACGTGCTATGTGTGCATATTGTTTGAATACTTGTTGTCTATGCTGATGAAAGATTTTTATACATGTTTTAAATGATTTAAACTGTATATGTATTTTATATCTACAAAATGTTGGGGTAAAACATGGGTAGATGTAATAGACAATGTGTGATAAGATGATGAGAGGCCTCGATGTTGTTGTTGTTGATTCTGTCATCTAGCAGAGTATGGATGACAACCACAGACTCTTCTAGACAGTCCAGTGGAACGCTATCAGTCTCGCAACCTGTAGGTGTTCGTGAACGATATGTTCACCGGTGTACTCCATCCCCCTCATGGTTGCCTTTAGGACATTTATTGCTGAGGAACCCCCTTAGCAGTAGTGTCCATCCCGATAATGATCCTTAGGCTAGGTCCCTTATGATAGGTGTTTAGGGACGTAAAGTGAGGATAACGGGAACGGGTAATCGGGTTATTGTTGGTTGATGAAATTAATAAACTTATTTATTATGGGTTGAAAACCCTATGTGCTCACCACGCTCCCAAGCCTGACCCACTCAGTTTCTTGTATTACAGGTAGTGGTGCACGAGCATAGATATGATGTTTGGGATGAGAGATTACGGATATAGGCCTGTAGATATGAATAAATGTAGTAAGACTTATATTATACTGTTTATGCTTTTGATCTGTATCGAACATGACATCCCGATGTTTTTAATGAAATACATTTCTACGGAAATGCTTTGATAAATTTTTATCATATTTTATTTTGTGAACAAATTCCACAACACTTTTATTTAAAATGTTACTCTGATTTTTAAACAAAGCATAAACAAAATCAGTCTTTTCTGGCCGTGAAAATGGGGATGTCACAGTTGGTATCAGAGCATTAGTTTAAGCGAACTAGGAATTTGTAGGATTTCTAGACTTAAACTTAGAATGCTAATCGATGATTATGAGATGTGAGCACTAGCTTAGTTAGGAAAGTATGCCTAATATGCTTTATGTGCAAAATGATTGATGCCTTATATGATGTTACTTGTTCGGATCTATGGTCTGTTGCCGACCGGATCTCGAAACCATATGTGTTCAGGATGCTAAACGTACGACTACGATATTAGAACTAGCATGTAAACGTTTCGGAGATATAAGGATGATTTAAACGTTTATCCTGAATAAAGATCTAAATTCACCTTATTCGGTGTATAGATCAAGATGGCAAGAACCCGCAGGGGAGCTGGGAATGCGAATGGGAATAGGAATCAACCCCCAGTGATTCAGCAAATACATGTTGTAGTAGAAGTTGCACCCGAGCCAATCACCATGGCTGGAGTACAGGCTATGATTCATGCTATGTTAGCAAAACAAAGGGAGGAAATGAGGCAGATGTTGCACGCAAATAGGGACGAACCTACCATGCCCGTCGAGCAACCCGAGCTGAGTCCCGAGCAATCGGAGGAAGGGAACTATAGCCGCCATGTGAGTCAAGTTGGGACTCAAGGAGAATGAAGGAATGACCCAGAGAGGGGAAACAACAAGGATGGGCGGATGTATAAGAATTTCTTGGGTGCCAAGCCACCAAGTCTCTCAGGAAGCCCAAAGCCTGTTGAGCTTATGGATTGGATCTCCGAAATGGAGATGGTGTTCGAGAGCTGCAGCTGTAGCGAGAAGCACAAGACCGTCTTCGTAGTAAGACAACTGAAAACTGGAGTCTTGAGCTAGTGGAAGCTATTGGCGGATACAATGCCGCGAGGAGAAGCCCTTAAGATGTCATGGGATGAGTTCTTGGAACAACTGAAGCCGTAGTACTGTTCAGAAATAGATCTGATTGATCTGAACAATGAGTTCCAAAACCTAAAGAAGGGGATAATGAGCGTTGACGACTACCCTACTGCATTCACAGAGAAGATGAAGTTGTTTCCATACCTAGTGCCAACCGAACTCTCCAAAATTGAGAAGTTCGCAAATGGACTACCAGCCGACTTTGGCCCGACAGTCAAGATGACAACCACTCTGAAATCAGCTGTTCGAGCAGCTAAGAATGTGGAGACCCAGCAAAAGGAAAGGGGTCTGGAGAGGGTCGAGGTTGGTGAGAAAAGGAAATTCGATGGATCTTCAAGGTCCAACAAGAAAAGTAAATTCTCGAAGTCCGGTTCGAAGGGAGGAGGAGCCGAAGCAAAGTGGTGTGACAAGTGCAAGAAGAAGCACTCCAGAAAATGCGAGGGAGAAGTCACATGCTTTAAGTGTGGAAAGACCGGGCACTATGCCAATGAATGCACCCTCACCAAGAAAGTCTGTTATGGGTGTGGCGAGGAAGGGCACATTTCGAGGGACTGCCCGAAGAAGAAGGAAGCAGGAAGACCCAACATTCCACCGAAACCGAAGGCTAGAGCCTTCCAGATGACGCTCGAGGCTGCAAAGGAGGCAGCAGACGTCGCTTCAGGTACCTTTCTTATAAATGGATTGCCTGCCAATATACTATTTGATTCGGGAGCAAACTATTCCTTTGTATCACATAGATTTGGAGGAAAATTAGCATTGCCTGTAGAAAAACTTGATAATGCCCTAATTGAGGAAGTTGCCAGTGGCAAGTTCGTACCTGTTAGTGATCGTATTAAGAACATAGTCATCGACATAAACGAAAATGAATTCCACGAAGAGCTGTTACCCATAGAATTAAACGGTTTCGACATCGTTCTGGGAATGGATTGGCTTAGCGCCAATGATGCTGAGATTCAATGCCGAAAGAAGATAGTAAGGGTAAACCCACCTGGAAAAGAGTCATTTATGGTGTACGGGGACAAACGCCGAGTAAATTCTGGAATCATCTCCCTGATGAAAGCCAGAAAATGTTTGTCCAATGGATGTGCATCATACTTGGCATTCGTAATCGATGCTAAGAAGGAAAAGAAAGAGGTGCAGAATATACCGGTTGTGTGTGATTATCCGGAAGTCTTTCCCGAAGATCTTCCCGGATTACCACCTGATAGACAAGTGGAATTTCGGATAGACTTGTTACCAGGTACAACACCGATAGCAAAGGCACCTTACCGATTAGCACCGACGGAGATGAAGGAGCTCATGAAGCAACTTCAGGAGCTGTTGGACAACGGTTTCATTTGACCTAGTTCATCACCCTGGGGAGCTCCGGTGCTATTCGTAAAGAAGAAAGAAGAAAGCATGTGAATGTGCATAGACTACAGAAAGCTGAACAAGGCAACGGTAAAGAATAAGTACCCTTTGCCAAGGATTGATGACCTATTCGATCAGCTACAAGGTTCGAAGTATTTCTCAAAGATCGATCTTAGGTCAGGGTATCATGAGCTGAAAGTGAGAGATCAGGATATTGAGAAGACTGCATTCAGAATAAGATATGGACACTACGAGTTCTTAGTTATGTCGTTTGGACTAACCAATGCTCCAGCAGCATTCATGGATTTGATGAACAGGGTTTGTAAACCATTTCTCGATAAATCCGTGATAGTGTTCATCGACGACATTCTGATCTACTCGAAAAGCCAAGAGGAGCATGACAAGCATCTACGAGAGGTGTTGGAGGTATTGAAGAAGGAGAAGTTGTATGCAAAGTTCTCCAAGTGTGATTTTTGGATCCGAGAAGTCCAATTCTTGGGTCATGTGGTTAACCAGGAGGGGATAATGGTTGACCCAGCAAAGATCGAAGCTGTGATGAAGTGGGAACGACCAAAAAGTCCCACGGAGATTCGAAGCTTTCTAGGATTAGCCGGATACTACCGAAGATTTATCCAAGGCTTTTCTTCGATAGCTGCTCCATTGACAGCGTTGACCCATAAAGGAGCTACATATTCATGGAGTGAGAAGCACGATGAGGCATTCGAGAAGCTAAAGAAGAAGTTATGTGAAGCACCGATTCTTTCTCTACCCGATGGAGTCGAAGACTTCACAGTCTACAGTGACGCATCTGGAGTCGGGTTGGGTTGTGTTCTTACCCAAATAGAAAAGGTGATAGCATATTCCTCTCGACAATTGAAAGAGCATGAAAAGAACTACCCCACTCATGATTTGGAGTTTGCAGCGGTAGTTTTTGCCCTAAAGATATGGAGACATTACCTCTACGGCACGAAGTGCAAGCTTTTCACTGATCATAAGAGTCTCCAGTATCTCTTTAATCAGAAGGAATTAAACATGAGACAACGACGCTGGCTAGAATTACTCAAGGACTACGACTATGAGATACCTTACCACCCCGGTAAAGAAAATGTTGTTGCTGATGCTCTCAGTTGGAAAGTCAATCTTGAAAGGAAAAGACCAAGAGCGTTGAGAATTGAAGTTGTCTCGACAATTGTGGAAAGTATCAAGAAAGATCAAGAAGAAGCTTCAGAAAAGAATGACCGAAAGAAGAACGTTTGGGAAAGACGTTGGTATTCGGTACAAACCGTCAAGGACTGAAGGTATTCCAAGATCGGATTTGGGTACCTAAGACAGGAGGAGTAAGAGAACTTCTGATGGAAGAAGCGCACAAGACCATGTACTCAATTCATCCCGGTAGCACTAAAATGTATAGGGACCTAAAACCCTACTACTGGTGGCCGACGATGAATATCGATGTTGCAAAGTATGTGGCCGAGTGTATGACATGTGCAAGAGTTAAGGCATAACATCAGAAACCGTATGGGAGTTTAGAACCTTTACCTGTACCCATGGGTAAATGGGAAGACATCACCATAGATTTCGTGACTAAACTACCCAGGACGAAGAACGGTCACGACATGATTTGGGTAGTCGTGGATAGTTTCACAAAGAGTGCACACTTCATAGCTGCCAACAAAAGGTGGTCTATGGATAAGCTTGCAAATGCTTACGTGAAGGAAATTGTGAGACTTTACGGTGTTCCTCTAACGATTGTATCGGATCGTGATAGTCGTTTCACGTCAAGGTTTTGGAGAAGTCTACAAGAGGAATTGGGTACGAAATTGTGTTTGAGTACAACTTACCATCCGCAGACTGATGGTCAAAGTGAAAGAACGATTCAGACACGGGAAGATATGCTGAGAGCATGCACCCTCGAGTTCCAAGGGAACTGGGACGAGCACTTACCTCTAGTAGAATTTTCCTACAACAATAGTTTCCACTCGAGCATCAAGATGGCACCTTATCAAGCTTTGTACGGACAGAAGTGTCGTACGCCATCTTGTTGGTTTGAGGCTGGAGAAAAGCAGTTTATGGGCCCCGAGATAGTCCATGAGCCTGCTGAAAAGTTAAGGGTGATCAGGGAAAGGATGTTAGCAGCTCAGGATTGTCAGAAGAGCTATGCTGACAAAAAAAGACGACCAATGACCTTCGAAGTTGGGGATTCGGTTTTGCTGAAAGTCTTACCATGGAAGGGACTTATAAGATTCGGAAAACGAGGAAAGTTGAGTCCAAGATTTATTGGACCGTTCAAAGTTCTTCAAAAGCTTGGGAACCAAGCTTAAAAGCTGGAATTGCCCGAAGAACTCGATGGTATTCATAACACCTTCCATGTATGTTATCTGAGGAAATTCACGGGAGAAGTTCCCGACATAATTCCAATCTCAGAGTTAAGGATGGATAAGAATAAGAGGCTGATCGAAGAGCCCAAGGCAATTGTTGACCGTAAGACTAAGAAGTTATGACGCAAGATGGTCGACCTAGTGCTAGTCTGATGGAAACATTCGAATGGGCCGAATCTCACTTGGGAAACAGAAAGTGACATGATGAGTCGCTACCCACATCTGTTTGCTGATGCATGATTCCGGGACGGAATCATCCTAAGGGGGAGAGAATTGTAACGCCCGGGTTTCGGGGCTAAGCATTTTAGATGATGTAATAGTCTAGGTCAACTATTGTAACTCTTTTGAAATAATAAAAATGAAATATTTGAATACTATGTGAATTATGTGTATTTGTGTGCTTATTACTTATTTATAAATGAATAATAAATAAAGGATAAAAAATAAGCGTCCAAATTAAAGTGGTAGATAATCCCAATATCTTTACATAAAGTTGTAGTGGTTGAAACAAGGGTTTCGGGGATATAAAGAACGCCAAAATCCGAGTTATAACGAAGAAGTTATGACTCGTCAAAGTTTTGCGACAGAACCGGTACGACACCGGGAAGCGTAAATAGTGAATTTACGATAGAGCGACTTTTAGCCTTAGCGATCTAAACAAAAGTTGTAGAAAACGTTAAACCGAGAGCGTCCATAAAAAGAACACCCAAATCTGACTTCGTATGAAGAAGTTATGATTTTTCGAAGTTTCGGCTTAGCGGTGTACATCCCGAAGTTCGAATATTAGATCGAGCGGTTTTTAGCCGACACAACCTAAACGAGAATCGAAGATCTCGTTAATAGTAGCGTGACGATAAAAAGACAGATGAAAACGGACGTCGGATGAAGAAGTTATGAATTTTTAACGGACCAATCCTGTCCCGGTCTGTTAAAAATATAACTTTCAAAAGAAAGTCAAAATTAGCCGACAATGTCTAAACAAAAGTTGTAGAGTACGTTCCCGCCTACGCGTGGATATAAAGAACGTCGAAAACGGAGCTCGTATGTGAAAGTTACGAATTTTTAAAGTCGAGTGTGCAATTTGTGAAATCTGATGCAAGATACGATGACGTGGCACGATCCCAGCCTTCCCTTGCTCCCCACGGTCTCGCTTCGGATGAGTGAAACGCCACCCTCGTTACGCCCCGCGTCCGAGGCCAAGTACGCCCAACGTACTTCGGCTCTTATCCACTTCCGAGACTGGCACGTGCGAGACAGCTGGATGCGAGCTGGCATCCTTATCCGAGCACTACGCCCAGCGTTGCCAAGGATTACGCCCAGCGTAATCTGAGGCCTCGCAGGCGATAAAAGGGGGACGAGAGTTCCGAGTTTTTCACACCTTTCTCACTTCTCTCTCTAGTTTCTTTCTCTCTCTAGCCTATCTTAAGCCCCTTAAACCCTAGGGAACCCCCCTAGCACCCGAAGGAAGCCCCGAGGCTCCCGGAGTCCCGAGAAAAAAGGGTCTTTCGGTTCGGAAACGCTGCTCCAAGCGAAGCCTGGTTTTTCTTTAAAATCCGCTGTAAGTGAGCTATGCTTATGAAAATTTTAATATAGCTTTTAAATAATTATAGTAATGTTATTAGGTCCTTAAAATATTTATTTTCGCAATTATTATGAGTTATATAGAGTGTTGTTTAACGCTTATATAATAATAATAATAGATAGACTATTATATAGTCGCGGTTAACGTTAGACTAAACCCTAGTGGTAATGATACTAGGTTTTGTTGAGGGATAATTGTTTTGAGATAACGAAGCGTTGTTCAAGGGCAGAATCACCACCCTAACAGGTGAGTGCATAGTCACTTTCATCTTACACATAGATATGAAGTATTTAATATAAATTACGTGCTATGTGTGCATATTGTCTGGATACTTGTTGTCTATGCTGATGAAAGATTTTTATACATATTTTAAATGATTTAAACTGTATATGTATTTTATATCTACAAAATTTTGGGGTAAAACATGGGTAGATGTAATAGACAATGTATGATAAAATGATGAGAGGCCTCGATGTTGTTGTTGTTGATTCTGTCATCTAGCAGAGTATGGATGACAACCACGGACTCTTCTAGTCAGTCCAGTGGAACGCTAGCAGACTCGCAACCTGTAGGTGTTCGTGAACGATATGTTCACCGGTGTACTCCATCCCCCTCATGGTTGCCTTTAGGACATTTATTGCTGAGGAACCCCCTTAGCAGTAGTGTCCATCCCGATAATGATCCTTAGGCTAGGTCCCTTATGATAGGTGTTTAGGGACGTAAAGTGAGGATAACGGGAACGGGTAATCGGGTTATTGTTGGTTGATGAAATTAATAAACTTATTTATTATGGGTTGAAAACCCTATGTGCTCACCACGCTCCCAAGCCTGACCCACTCAGTTTCTTGTATTACAGGTAGTGGTGCACGAGCATAGATATGATGTTTGGGATGAGAGATTACGGATATAGGCCTGTAGATATGAATAAATGTAGTAAGGCTTATATTGTACTGTTTATGCTTTTGATCTGTATCGAACATGACATCCCGATGTTTTTAATGAAATACATTTCTACGGAAATGCTTTGATAAATCTTTATCATATTTTATTTTGGGACAAAATTCCGCAACACTTTTATTTAAAATGTTACTCTGATTTTTAAACAAAGCATAAACAAAATCGGTCTTTTCTGGCCGTGAAAATGGGGATCTCACACGCAGGCAGCTGGTTCTTCTTCAACTCTCCAATTCCCTTGATTTGTTTCTGGTAACCCATTTGATATAGAGTGGAGATGATGTATGTGACACGTGGTGAAAAGAACTTGGTCGAGGGATGCACCAGGAGATTGATCGCAGTAAGAAACTTATCTTTGGTGAAGATGACCATAGAATCATCCACCAAGTTCAGATGAACTTCTTGCAGGTTATTGAGAGGGTGATGTGCTGAAAAAGCACATTTGAACAATGTGGAGATGGGAACCACATCAGTGAATGCGTCGAATGGTCCAAAGAGTGGATGATTGGGAATGAACTTGATCATGAGGCGAATCGAGTCATTGTAAGAAGGATGATCATCGAAAATTGCCCTAAAATTGCTAGATGCAATTGAAGGCGATTGGTTCCTCGTAGCAGAATCTGAACCAGTCGGTTGAACAGAGGCTGATGCTTTTGATTGCTTCTTTGAGATTCCTGATTTCACCATTTTGAAAAGCTTGAAGAACTTGCAGAAAGCCTTAAAGTGCAAGAGGGAAGAAAAGTGAAGTTGTTCGTCTTGAAAGATCAGAAAGTGTAAAGCTTTCATGGGGAAGAAAAAAGGTTTTTATAGTGGCGGATTTCAAAAATTTATTGTTTTTACCCTAAAGAAAATCGGTTAAGGGTAAAAAAAACCTTGATTTGTTTAAATTAACGAGATCATTATCAGCCACAAAAGCATTTAACAAAAAGTATTTTTGTTAATTCCGAAAAGATGGCATTTAGTGACATGTCAGGCCCAATACCCCATGTCTGAGGAACGTGTGGTGAGGGGTGATAATCCGTTGAATAAAGTTGGAATTCGTAACGGATTTGACGTTTTGGGGGTAAGAAGAAAAGACAGTTTAAGGAAAAGATTTTCTAAAAAGATTTCTTTTATTGGAAACTAATTTATTTTGGCATCACACCTAAAATAGGTCTGACAAAAGGTTTATTTGAAAAGCGAAGCTGAAACGATCATATGCGACAAAACGAATATTTTTTTTGAGAATGTTTTTCTTATTTAATGAAGGATCATTAAATAGCACACAATGTTTCAAGAATTTATGAAGTAGTTGAAAGTTCAATCACTGAGATTGCGGTTTGAAACTTCATTGCGGATTAGGACTTCATTGCTGATGAATGGTTCATTGCGGATGAATGGTTAGACAACTGCAGTAGAAGAAACTGAGAAGAACACTTGAAGACAATCAGAAATAACAATGAATAAGGACCTTTGAAATATAGGTATGATATATGTTTACGGTATATACGGTATATTACAGTACATAAGATGTACTTCAGTACACAAGATATACTGAAACTATGTAAGATAGATATATTTAGTTAGGACCGCAATGATGACCAAGAGTGGTCTACGGTACCTATCAATTCAAGAAGAATTGCGGATCCGGATTCATCATTCCTAACATTTGTAAGAAACTGTTGAGTTTTGTAAAGTCAAGTGCCTTTGTGAATACATGAACAATCTCTTCATGCGTATGGACAAAAATTAGTTCAATGTTACCTTTCAGGATGTGGTCTTTAATGAAGTGGTACCGTAGTTTCAATATGCTTTGTTTTGGAGTGATGAATAGGATTATGAGAAATCGCTATGGCACTCTCTGAGTCACAGTAAATCGGTATCCGCAGCATCCTGTATCCGTAGTCCATAAGCTGTGTTTTCATCCACAAGACTTGTGAGCAACTGCTGGTTGCTGCCACATATTCAGCTTCTGTGGTAGACAGTGAGACACAACTTTGTTTCCTTGATGACCAGCTAACGAGTCTTCCATCGAGAAATTGACATCCACAGGAAGTGCTTTTTCTGTCCAATCTACATCCAACATGATCCGCATCAGTGAATGCTTGTAGGCTGAAGTCGTTCCCTGCGGGATACCAGAAACCTAGAGATGTGCTGCCCTTTAAGTATCTGAGAATCTGCTTGGCTGCGTTCATATGAGAAACTTTCGGATCGGCTTGGTATCTTGCACATACTCTTGTTGCAAAGACAATGTCTGATCGGCTTGCGGTGAGATACATCAACGAGCCAATTATTCCTCTATAAGTCTTGTGATCTACTGATTCTCCGGAAGGATCAGCAGAAATCTTAAATCCTAAGGCCATGGGGACCGTGGCCGAGGAACAGTTGTCCATTGAGTATTTCTTCAGCAGTTCAGAGGTGTATTTCTCCTGATAGATGAATATCCCTTGTAGAACTTGTTTCACTTGAAGTCCTAGAAAGAAATTAATTTCCCTATTCATGCTCATTTGGAACTTGTTGGTCATGAGCTATGCAAATTCATCCACCATCCCCTGATCAGTTGATCCGAAGATGATATCATCCACATATATTTGTACAAGCATAAGGTGATTACCATTTGCCTTTCTAAATAAGGTGGGATCAATCACTCCTCTTTTGTATCCGGACGAGACAAGAAATTTAGAGAGAGTCTCGTACCATGCTCTTGGTGCTTACTTTAGACCGTACACTGCTTTTTCAAGCTTGTAGCAGTAGTCTGGGAATTCAAGACATTCGAAGCCCGGAGGTTGCTGAAGATAAACCTCCTCTTTCAATTCATCATTCAGGAAGGCACTTTTTACATCCATTTGATGTACCTTGATATTCTTGTGAGCAGCATACGCTAAGAAGATGCGTATGGCTTCCATCCTAGCTACTGGGGGGTATGTTTCATCATAATCAACACCTTCAAGTTGACTACACCCCTTAGCGACTAGTCTTGCTTTGTTTCGAACTACCGCACCGGATTAATCCAATTTGTTCTTGTACACCCATCTGGTACCAGCAATAGTGTGACCTTTTGCCTTCGGAACGAGTTTCCACACTTTGTTTCTTTTAAATTCTTCCAGTTCTTCTTGCATTGCTGTAATCCAATCAGGCTCCATTAGTGCTTCTTTGATGGTTCTGGGTTCGACCGAAGACATGAATGCTGCATAGTGACAGTGATCAGATAAGTCTTGTGAGGATCGAGTTTGGATGCCTACTGATGGGTTTCCGATGATTTGACCTGGTGGGTGGTCCTTCATCCATACATGCAGACGGGGTTGAAGGTGGTCAGTGACTGCGGTGGAAGGGATTTCTTCAATATCTGAATACTCTACGGTTGGGGACGACAGTTCCCCCTGGACTTGTGAGCAGCCCGCTGAATTGTCTTGAACTGGAAAGGTGGGATTAGAGTTTTCTTGAGCAAATGATGGAGGTTCCACCTGGATTGCGGACGGGAGTTCCCCTTGAACCTGAGAAGGTTCCCTCTGGATTGTTGGAAGTGTGATAATCCTTGAGTCAGTTCTTGTATCAATGTTCTCTATATCTTCATCATCTGAGCCAGACGAAACATTTGAGGGTAGAGATCCTCTGCTGATAGGAACTAGAGCTACATCATCAAGTACTGGAACCTCGATGGTTGTCACTTGATCCGGAGTGGAGCTTTCCCCCTCAACCGGTGAGGTGGAAGTAATGAGTGATACTTCATCGGATAGAGATGGACCAGATACATCGACATGCTGCTGTTAAGCTTCCGGGGACACAAGAACTTTGGATAACTTAGCGGTCTCTACAGGGTCAAAGAGATCATCATAGTTTACTTGAACTATGTTTAATGGACCCGAAGAGGTAGGAATATCACTTTCCAGGATTGTTTTGGTTTCAGTTGATGGAGCAGCGTTGCAGACGTAATAGTCATCGAATTTAACGTCGAAGCTTTCGACTATTAGTCTTGTACGTCTAATGAGAACCCTATAAGCTACCTTGTTTGTTGAGTAGCCAAGAAAGATGCCTTCGTCAGACTTCGATGAAAACTTGTTAAGATGATCTCTGTTGTTGATCACAAAACATCTACACCCAAAGATGTGGAAGAAACGGACATTTGGTTTGCGGTTGTTAAGGCCCTCATACGGAGTTTTACTGAGACGCTTGCAAACAATGCTTCGGTTTTGAACAAAGCATGCTGTGGCCACTGCTTCGGTCCAGAAGTAGAGAGGAAGGTGTGCGAAGTTAAGCATCAATCTGGCTGCTTCTACCAGAGTCCGGTTTCTTCGCTCTATTACTCCATTCTGTTGCGGTGTGTAGGGAGCTGAGAAGTTGTGACTGATACCTTTTTACACCAAGAAACTGTTTAAGAGATGATTGGTAAACTCGACTCCATTATCACTTCGGATGTGGCGCACTGGTAATTTGATCTGAAGTTCAATTTCTTTGATAAAATTGATCAGTATCTGCGGAGTTTCGGATTTGAGTCTTCAGAAGAAGACCCAGGTGAAACGAGTGAAGTCATCAACTATAACCAGTATGTATTTCTTGTGATGAAGACTGGCTAGAGTAGATGAACCGTAGAGATCAATATGCAGGAGTTCCAGTGGTTCAGAAAATGAAGAATCAATCACCATTGGGTGACTTGCTTTGGATTGTTTGCCACATTCAAAGGCAGGACAGAGTGTATCATTCCTGAATTTGAGAATTGGGAGACCTCGGACGAGTTCTCCGGTGACTAGATTGTTGTTATATCTGAAGTTAAGATGAGCAAGCTTTCGGTGCCATAGCCAGCTGACTTCAGATACTGATTTGGATAGGAAGCATAGTTGCGGTTTCCCAATGATCAGAGAAACGTCCAGTGCATACATGGTTCCTTCGGACTTGGATTTGATCAAACAAGTGCTTCTATCGCTTGTCATTACATAGCAGTATTCGTTGTCAAATTCAACCCTGTGGCCTGCTTTACATAGTTGGCCTACACTGATGAGATTGTGTTTGAGGCTTTCTACGTAAGCTACCTTTTGAATAGAAAAGTTTCATGTAGTAAGTACACCATAACCTCGGATTATCCCATTCTCATTGTTGCCGATTGTGACGTTTCCACCGTTGCAAATTGGCCTGAAATCCCAAAGGTACTCCAACCTTTCGGTCATGTGCAAGGAGCAGGCACTGTCGATTAACCATTCTTCTTCTTGTTCCTCCTTGCACATAGCCTGAGAATTACACGGTTAGTTTAGGCATCCAAACGAGTTTGGAGCCTGGGATAAAAGATGAATTTCTAATTGATGCATGAACCGAGGTTGCAGGAACAGGTTTCGTGTCAACTTTTAGGTCTAGTCCTGGGTGTTTGTGACTTTTTGGAGTGTTGCGAGATTTAGAAAAGTTACGAGGTTTTTGAAAAGAACGAGATTTGACATAAGATGAATTTCTTTGACAACTACACTGACATACAGAAGATTTGTCATTTACCCTGACACTTTGATTGGTCAGCGGTCTGGAGGAAGAAGTAGGCTTATGACCAGTCCGAGAGAGGTGATATCTGACAGTAGTGCTGTTGGAATTTGAAAAGGTACGTTTTGCAGGAGTGGGAGCACGTGTAGATCTTTTTGAAAGTGATTTCTTAAAACTTTGATGTGATTTTGAAGGTTTTGGAGTTGGTAAGATCCCTTTCCATTTTGGGTCATCTGAGGAATAGATTTAAAAACCATTGCTTCGAAAAGACTTTACTTTCTTTTGGGTTGTGTTAGATGTTTTTGAAAAGGATTTCGAGACTGTACATTCCCTTTTGTTTGGTTGAAGAGTTTTTTGAAAGATAATTTGAGAAAACAAACTTCTCTGGACTCTTAGATTTTGGAATTCTGACACGTTTTTTGTTGTTTGAAAAAGTTTCCCAATTTTTGCCACGTGATCTGATTTCCTCTTTGAAAGCCTTTTTAGCATCGGTTTATGGAGAACCGCAGTCATTGATGTTCACCTGCGGTTTCCTGGAAACCTTTGAAAATTTTTGAAAACGAGGGCTAGATTTATCTGAACTAGAAGATTCAGGATTTTGAGAGCATTGACCCACTTCAAAGTTTTCTATGGGTATTTCATGATGAATTGGCTGAAGAGTCACAATGCTTTTGACGATAGTCTGCGGTAAGGAAGATTTGACTACCGCAGAGTAAGTCTGAGTTGAGACTTTTGTGGGACATTTGATAATAGGCAGATGAGCAGACTGTGGTCCATGACTGCAGTGAGAGACACTACGGTCTGAGGGCAGAGATGGAAAGTCCATTGAGACTTCGGGACTCTCTATGACAATTTCCTCATCAACAACTAATGAAGTCTGAGAATTGGGATAGAACGTACCACATATAGGAATTTGATCACTTGAGTGACCGGAAAATTCAGGCATAATTTCCTCAATGACATAGTTGTTACTTAGGTTATGAAGTCTACCGAAGTGAGTTTTGATGTCTTCGGGAAAGGTTTTGTCATTGACTGGGAAATGGAACTCTCGGTCAGGAGGGACATAAAGTCGATCTTTGTTAAACCGGGGTGAGGAATCCTTTGCGGTAGGATATCCATTGGACCAACCCCAATTATAGGTGTTATCTACGGTTCCATTGTTCACCAGATTTTCAATAGCTTCACTTTCATTGAATAGTTTTTCTATTAAAAGATTTAAACATACAATTTCATTCTGAGCTAAATCTCTTTGGTTCAAAGCTATTTCTAATTGTGTTTCACTCAACATTCTTGCATCTTTCTCTAACTCAAAAGTCCTTTTCTATCATAGCTACTTTGAGTCTTTTGTTATCAAGTCGTCCTCTTACATGAAACATATCTTGGGACGCTATGTTCTTCTCATTTAGAGCTTTGTTATAGTCTGTAAGGACGGCGACACATGTGTTATTAAGATTGTCTATGAAGGGTTGACAGTCATGCATGCTATAATTTAGAGTTTGAATCATGAGTTTTACCTGTTCGACGATGCTTAGAGTTCCATCCTTTGCCATGTAGCAGTAATTCTTTTCCAGCTTTGTAGACCCATCATCATCCGCGGTTGCCAGCATGCAAATCTTGCCTTTTCCTTTGATGTTGCTGATGTCTTCATCTTCATATCCGGATGACCAAACTTGATGGTCTCTTCTTACATGGGCTACGTATGCCCTTTTTTTTCCTTTTCCTCCAATTCTTGAGCCATTCTAAGGTAGAATGTTCTATCTTTCACTATATTATCCTTGAAGTCTTTTACAAAGTGATTCTCTTTGTTGCACATGTAACAGATTACAACATCACCTTTATCTTCTGAAGAGGTACCAGAGTAAGTTGGATTGATGGGCTTCGGTGCCTCCTTGGTTTGAGTGGATTGAGGTTGCGGTGGTGGATGAGAATTTTTGGGATATCGAGAGTGATTATTCTGAGGGTTGAAGTTGCGGTTGAATGGTGGTTTGTTGAACTGCTGATTTTTACGAAAAGAGGGAGGTGGTAGCCGGTTGAACTGTTGGCTAACAAGAGTAATAGCATTCTGAAATTCGTCTTCATCATCATACTCTGAGTCAGCTTCGTATGACTGCGGAGGATTGTCATACGAGGGAGAGTAAGATTGAGTATGTGAAGCTTGTTCTATAAGAGCAAGTGGTCCTCCGAAGTCAGCACAATCTTTGAGTATAGTGGATTCTTGTGCTTGCAGTTCCCCGTAGAGCTTGTACAGAGATAAAGAGTGAATCTTTCTATCTCCTTGAACTATCATCTTAGCAGTCATCCAGTGTCTTCCCAAACCATTGAGAAACTGAAGATTTGTCTCATGGTTGCTTCGGACCGTGCCAGCATTAGATAACTTAGTGACAATTAGGTTGAACCTTTTGAAGGAGTCTTCCAAACTTTTCGCCAGTATGAGCTTTGAAATTGTTGAACTCATTGAGTGCGGTTGTGAGCTTCTTATCTTGAGCTTGTTCTGAACCCTCATATAAGTTTTTGAGAACATCCCAGATCTCTTTTGCTGATTTGCAATTTATGATAATGTTGAAGTTGTCAGGAGCAACTCCACAAGAAATCTCATAAAAGGCAACAACATCATTTTCCATTTTATCGAGATCGTCTTTGGTGGGACGATTCAGGGTTGTTTGACCTCCTCCTAGTCTGGCTGTGGCGCCGTCAGTTTGAACTAGTGTAAGAACAGGGGCATGTGGCCCTTCTTCTACAGATCGCCATACATCTCTACCAATTCTCCTTAAGTATCTTTCCATTCTCTGAGACCAGTGATGATATTCGTTTGCCACCAATATTGGGGCTTAATTAGAACCACCAACACTGTTGGAAACATTGAGAGATAATGTTTGTGCCCTATTTCCTTGTTTTGAAAATATTTTTTTTGTTTTTTTTAAGAAGTGAGCTTCAGTGGTATAGAAGGCCTTTTGAAAATCAGAGTTTTGCTTCAAAAAGCAACCACTTTGGCTCTGATACCAATTGTTGAGAGAAAAACTTGAGAAACACACTTGAACAAACGTTAGAACAAGTTTATATTGCGGAAATTAAAGTTAATCTCAAAGGATCATAAAGCTCAATAATAATATAAGTTAGAGTGAGATATTTAGGTAATTAGTTGCGGAAATATAAGGAAATATAAAAGACAACAAGTATTATATCAAGTATACACTTAAGTTGATTCTTAACGAGGAATGCAATCAGACCAAGTTAGTAAGTGAGATCAAACTTAGTGATTAAGTCAAGATTGACTTGCTCCGAAGAGATAACGATATTAGAATCATAGTAACTTTAAGATGAGATAGTAAGATGGAGATTTGAGATTCAAGATGCATAGAGAGATGTGTATTTAATCAGAAAGAGAGAACTCTATTTATAGTCTCGAAGATTACAAAAGTCCTATCTATTAAGAGTTGCCACGCAGGGCACATTGGTCCAAAGAAAGTACTTAAAGAAAAACAGATAAAAGACTAAGACTAAGTGCTGATGACTAAGATGACTGCGGTTGCGGTGCTTGACTGCTGATGAGAGAGTGATTGCAGATAAGATAATGGTTGCGGTTTGGATCAAGTTTAAGAGGGTCACTTCTATGTTTCAACATCTCGCAACACATAATATCAGCATGGTGGGGGTTTAACCTATCCATGCCAATTATCACATCAAAACTCCTAATATTTACTGGCATGAAATCTATTTGAAAAGAGTGATTGTTTAGTGTTAATGTGCACCCTACATAGATATCTTTGGTTGTTTCAGTTTTCCCATTAGCCATCTCCACCGTGTAGGCTTTGTTGAGCTTCTGGGGTTGTTGATTTAGTAAGTGTTTGAATTTATTACTAATGAAACTTCGATCCGCCCCACTATCGAATAAGATGCATGCATGTGTATTGTTAAGTAGGAACGTACCAGCAACAACTGCTGGGTCCTGTGCCGCTTCACCTTGACCCATTGTCAACACTCTTCCTGATGTTCCTGCCCCTTGGTTGTTTGCTTTGGGGCAGCCGCGCTTGAAGTGGCCGGTTCCTCCGCACCCATAGCAGGTGTAACTGGCCCCATCATTGTTGTTGTTGTTGCTGTTGTTGCGATTGTTGTTGTTGTTGTTGTTGTAGTGGTTCGAATTTTGGTTCTGTTGAGGGTGAGTTCTACAGTATCTTGCAGTGTGACCCTTTCGGGTGCATCTTGTGCAGTGCATCTCTCTACATTCTCCATGATGGTGGAAATTGCATTTGCTGCACTTGGGTAGGGTCCCTGAGTATTGCTTGGGATTATTTGGTGTGAATGAGGCTGGAGGATGTGGTGTTGTGGTAGCTTGAGTAGGAGCATGGACAGTCACAGTTTGTTGTTTCTTTGATAATCCTGAATTTTGTCTTCCCTTCCTCTTGTTGTTTTTACCCTTCTTGCTATCATCTTCTTTCTTAATTTTCGGTTCCCCTGCTTTGGCACCCTTTTTGTTGCCACGGTCATACAGTTTCTTGGATAGTCTCTTTGCACTATCATACGTGGTCGGGTTGCTATTATCACATTCCCTTGGATTGGCGCGCTCAATCCCCATATAAATCTTTCGATCTTCTTCCCTTCAGATGTGATCATTCCTGGGCACAAGAGAGACAACTCACTAAACCTTGATACATAGGCATCGATGTCAGAATTTTGAACCGTTAGGTTCCACAGCTCTTGTTCCATTTTCTGGATTTCTCCCCTTGGACAATACTCAGCCAACAACATTTCCTTAAGCTCCTCCCATCGGATAGCGTTCGCCACAGGGAGTGTCATGGCTTCTACGTGACTATTCCACCAGGAGAGAGCTTGATCAACGAATGTGCAGGCTGCAAACTTGACCTTGCACCCATCCGGACATCCGCATATTTCAAACACTGATTCCACCTTCTCTATCCATCTTTTCAGGGTTATTACGCCTCCCGTCCCGTTGAAGGTTCGAGGCTTGGCGTTGGTGAAGTCCTTGTAGGTGCAGGTTCTTGTGGTTCCGTGGTTTGTCCCCAAATTTTTGCTTCCGTTTCCCTGCCTGTCATCTCCACCGTTGTTTCCGTTGCGAATTTGTGCCAGTGCTGCAGTGACCGCAGCTGACACTACCGCTTGGAATGCGACTGAGTTTATTTCTGGTGGCGTCGGTGTCGTGTTGTTTCCATGGTTTGGTCTTTGAGGCATCTTTCTGTCATGGAACGGAAAGATGTTGAGTATCCAATGTATTTAGTTTCATGATTTTCTTGGTTATAGCACAGTGTCAGAGATTTGGTTGTGTATAAGTGAGTGAATGCATAAAATCAACATGTAGTAAAAGTAATAGAACACATAGCAGATCACAACATCACGATAATATATATATATATATATATATATATATATATATATATATATATATATACACACATCATCTCTACTAGTAATAACCATTTTAGTACAGGGAAAATTTGCCTAAAAGGGATACATTACATGGGGAAACATATGATCCGACAGCATGACGACCCTATGAGTAGTGTAATCACTTAAACATATGGTCGATAGTACATAGAGTAGTACATAAAAGCAAATCATAACGATAGTACATAAGGTAATGCATAGATAAAATCATGACGATAGTAAGTGAATGGATGCTAGCTGTAATGAGATGGGTCTGTCAACGATATCATATGCTGAAATGTCGTGCTACAAGATCAGCCATTTTGGTCATCTCCCTAACTACCTCGTCCCTCTCGTGCTCTGCCTATACAGCTTGGGCTTCTGTTGGTAATAGTTGTTGCCGAAGGGTGGCAACCTCCTCTTCTAGGGAGCGTGTCCAATCGATGGGATCCTGTGGTGCTGCGGAGTGATCCTGTACAATCTCTGTAGTGGGAGGCTCACTGGGGACTTCATTAGTATCCCTATCCTCCTCCATGATCTCATCGGATTCTCTAAAATCGTAGTCTGTCTCCACGTACTCCTCGGGCCCAACACCGGGGGCTGCCTCCTGACCCATTACGGGGTCTTCCTCGATTATCCCGTGGGCCACTAGGGCCTGATTGAAAATAACGCCCTGATGTGCTTCGTCCATGGCGACTGCGCGAGAAACTGGGAGTGAGAAGTGGGTAAAAAGGGGGCTATGTACAATAAGTTTTCCAAAAATACTCCTATAGTTTTTTTTTTTAATTATTTAAGTTTGAGTTTCTTAGATGTTTTGGATACGAGGTAAGTTTCTAGGTCCATTTCCCACCATGATTACCCCCAAACACATGTTGGTCATATTTTGAATAAATATAGTTGATCAGGCTATATTCATCCCTAATATGACCACATAACTGTCCGGGTTTAATCATAGTGTTCAATTTCCTCCAGAGACTTTTAGTGTTATTGTTTTAATGTACACCTAGGTATTCATTTTATTCGGCGTGTTTTAGTCCCATTGTATTTATAGTTGCATATCAAGTATGATTAGATATGCTCGTTCACTATAAACAATGCTCTGATACCAATCTGTCACACCCCGAACCAGACGGCAGAAAACGTCTGGGGGCTTGTGCGTGACTTCATCTTGTTATATCATCACAATGTATATAATTGAAACAAGACAACACCATCATCATACATATCAAAATACAACCAACATTGTTTACATCAAGTATAGTATCACAGTTACATGCCAAAATATTCAATGTATGATGATAACAAAATATAACAAATTCCAAATTTCCTGCTGACATTTCCGCTTAACGATTCCCTGAAAATACAAGTTATTTTGAAAACGTCAACATATATAATGTTGGTGAGTTTATAAGCATGTTTGAATGAAAAAGTTTTGTATTGTTCGTAAAACACCAGAAAATCCGATATTTTCTGTATAATAGTTTGAAAGTAATGTGTCAAAATCAAGTACTATTTCATGTGTGTTTTTCGTTTTTGTAATGTACATAAAATGTAATCCGAATAAAAATCCTGTATTTTTTGTTGTAAGTAAAAGGCATTGTTTAGCTGTGTATTTCCCCAAAAAAATCCTATATTTTATGTTTATAAAAGTGTTGTGGTCTCAACCCTAAGACCGAATATCAGTGTATGTATGTTTTTGTATCAACAAGATTTTATAGGTGTTCCATAAAATTATGTTGGAGAGGATCTCTAAGTGAGACGTTTTAACCATGCTTGATTATGACGAATTCCCCTGTCGTGGCGTTCTTAGGCGCCGACTTGATTTACGATAAGGTTTGTCACCCTAGACTGGCTAGTCTAACTGTAGCGAACAACTCAGGTGTGGGGTGTCACCCAGTATAGATCTATACACAAACTCTCGCTATCCCTTTAGGAGACTTTGGTTATAACTACAGGCTACGAATTTACACTATAGAGGTGTCAACCGACATGTCTCACTAGCATCCTTAACTGAGTTTATGCGAATATTGTATTATGTTATATAATGTTTACTTGTATGTTTTATGTTTGAAAAGCCCAGCGCATATGTATATGATTGTACGAGGCCCAACAGACATGTAGAAGGACCACTAAGGCCCAGTAAACATGTAATGTATAGTTTAGGTCCAATAAGCATTTATATGGGCCACTAAGGCCCACTAAACATGTAATGTATAATCCAGACCCAATAAGCATGTAAATGGGCCACTAAGACCCACTAAACATGTAATGTATAATCCAGGCCCAATAAGCATGTAAATGGGCCACTGAGGCCCAATAACATGGATTATACATGTTAGGCCCAATAAACATGAAAATTTTCATCTTTTGTCAAATTGTATGTAAGGTGACATTTATGGCCCAAGTAAATATAAATTGATGTTTTCAGCCCATTAATATAAAATTTACATTCTCGGCCTATTTATATATATAATTTACATTTTCAGCCCCTTTTAGATAAAATGACATTTTCAGCCCAACTTTTGTAAATATAACATTTTAGGCCCAAATTCAAATGAGGTGACGTTTTCAGCCCATAAAATCGTAAATTTACATTTTTGGCTCAAGTTTGTGTTAAATGACAATTTAATCCATAAAAATCTTAAATTTACAAATTTGGCCCAACAAAACCGTGAAGGCCCACATTAAGGCCCATAATACGAAATTTAACACTTTTAGCCCTTTTAAAACTATGATTGTCATAAAGAACCATTTTTATGCATATCCGACTCTTTTAGTCCATGTAAAACCGTAAGTTTCATAAAACCACCTTCTTTTTGTTTATTTGTAAAAAATGGTCCCTTTACAAGCTTTTGTTTAGTTTTTCCAACATTCTTAACATGTTTAACACTTTTATCTTTGTGGTAAGTTGTATAAAGTGTTTTAGTTCACATATATTGTCGAGATTTATGAAGTTCTTCACAAAATCACACATATAACTTAAAGAACACACATAAACATTGCACATACACATAGATCTAGCACATATCAACTTGTATCCTCCCCCAAAACATAGTAAAACCGAAAATCAAGGGGTATGAACTCACTTTGAGGTTTGGATTCGGTTTTTGGTGAAGATGTGAGAAGATCTCGGCCCTAGCAAGCTCCTTGAGATGGTTTTCGAACTCTATGAAGTTCAAGAGTATAAATCATGAAATGATATGGGTTAAGAAGATATTTTTTATAAAATCTAGAAGTTAAACCATAGATTCAAGTAAGAACTCACCAAGGATGATGATCTTGATGAAAAACCTCTTGAAAATACACACAAAATCTCGAACACTTAGAGGAGGAAGGAGGAGTTCTTGAGAGATTTTTGAAAGAAAGTGGAGATGGTGAGGGGTGAGGGGTTCGGCCGAGAGTAGAAGAAACGAGAAGGAGAGAGGATTGAAGTGATGTGTGCATGGAAATCCACTATCACACCGCAAAATTCAAGGCCAAAAATTTCATTTTTAGATAAGTTATTATAAAACCAACAGTATAAGAAAACATCCATAATATCATGTCATGTCAAAACGAAAGTAGAAGTAATCAAAACGTGTTATCATAAAACAATATCAGAGTGTAATCCCAAAGTTCTCATGTGCGGAAAACCATAGTGTGATGCGTTGCGATCGAGCCGACTCCTTTCCTTGAAAACGAACTACCTGAAACCAAAACTGAAAACCGTAAGCACGAAGCTTAGTGAGTTCCCCCATCATACCACATACCATATAACCACATAATGCCTAGCATATCTGGGTGCTGGCCTCCCATTCGGTATCTTTCAACCGGTAACTCCCTAGCATATCTGGGTGTTGGCCTCCCCTTCGGTATCTTTCAACCGGTAACTACCTAGCATATCTGGGTGCTGGCCTCCGCTTCGGTATCTTTCAACCGGTAACTGCCTAGCTTATCTAGGTGCTGGCCTCCCCTTCGGTATCTTTCAACCGGTAACCGGGGACTATTTCACCCCTACCACTATCACATAATAACATAGCATAACATACATGAATATATTGTCAGGCATATCTGGGTGCCCGACCTACCCCTTCGGTATCTTTCAACCGGTATACGGGGACTATTTCACCCCTTACTACTACCACATAATAACATATCATGATCATACTGCTAGGCATGCATGGGTACTATCTACCCCTTTAGTATCTTTCAATCGGTAACTAGGGGCTATATCACCCCTACCACTACTAACACATATGTCATAGCATCCTAGCACATAAAGCATATTAGATAACAACACACCGGATAATTATCACAAAGACAATCATCTAACAAACAATTCCTACTAGTGGGCCGTCATTGTGGCCGTAGACCCACTCCTACTGGAAGGTAACTCACCTCACACTGCTAAAGTCCCGAAGACACAACCCCACACTGCTGAAGTCCCGCAGACTCAACCCCAGCTGCTGGATGACAGATTCCCGAACTGTCAACACCAAAACAACACCCAATTAATAATTGCGTCCCACTACATAACCATGAGGACATACTTTTGATAATTAGTACATTACCCCAAGCTTGGCTTTATGCAAGCCCAAGGCCCAATCCATAGGCCCAAAGTCAACTAGGAAATCAAAGCCCAACATATGGGCCAATTTTCCAAATTGGGCCCAAACCTTTATAAGGTCTTACCATAAGGCCCAACCATTTAGTCCAGTCCAGCATTCAACATTCTAATGGCCCAGTATCACATAATCATAAAGGCCCAAATTATGGCCCATCTATGGCCCAATTTTCCAAATTGGGCCCAAACCCCTTACATGGGCCTTACCTTAGGCCCATTAAATTACTCTAGTCCAATTGCTTGACTTTGGATGACCCATTAATAACCCAATCATCAAGGCCCAATAGAAAGGCCCAACTTAACGCCCAAGTGAAATTAGGGTTTCACTTAAAATGATGATTAGGGTTAAGTTTCCTACTTAACCCATTAAGGACTTAATCCACTAAGGACTTAATCCATTAAGTCCAATATTGTTTAGATTAATTTTTGCCAATGATTATTATTTAATATCTCAAGTTATTAAATAATTCCCGTGTGTCCCGGTTAATTCTCAAAATTAGGGTTTTATTGGTATTAGGGTTTTCCAAACCCTAATTAGGGTTTCCTATCCAAATATTAGCCCATTTATCAATTTGTTGGGCTTTTAGGTCAATTAGGGCTTTATTGGGACTATTAGGCCCACTAGAATATCATTAAGCCCATTAGGATTTTATTTGGGTCAATTAGGGTCCATTAGAGCTTACAAGGCCCATTAGGGTTTCAAGCACCCTAAACGAATCGAACTCAACGAGGCAAGCACACCGCCACCCGACACGGCGGCCGGTGGCGGCAGCCACCACCCTAAGGTAGTGGTTTTCAATTTCTTTTATTATTTCATTTCCAAATTACATTTACAACCCAAAAATAAACACACTAAAATGGAAATAAACACACACACAGCCACATTGTGGTGGCCGGCGGTGGCGCATGGCGGCAGAAACACACACACACACATCCTTTTTCTTGGACAAATAACCCAACACCCACCTGTGGTGGGTGGCGACGGCAGTAACATGACACACGCATAGCACACACATCCATTACTTCACAGCAACAAACACCCACCCGATAGCGAAAAGTCAAACGCAATAACCCCTTCACGGTGGCATGCGACGGTCCCGGCGGTAGGAAGCAGCTGTGCAAGATGGCGGCGGCAGCGTCAGCCGGCGGTCGGTCCTTGCGGTTCACGACCTCGCTGGCGACTTGAAGCAACACGACGGTAGAACGAAACGAAGGAGAAAAAGGAACGGTGGCAGCGAACGGCGCCCACCCTTGCGCCTACAGCCGGCGGCAACGATATCCCCGACCGTGACGACGCCTCACGATGGTTTCAACTTTGACGGTGATCGCGAGTGACAGCGTATCGACGGGTAAGCAGCAACCACGACGAACACAACATCCTTCGTCGGCAGTGAGACGACAACAACGGCCTCACGGTGGTTTTATGGCTCCTAAACAGTGGTTGGTGGTCTGGCGGCGACGACTTGGAGAAGAAGGTGAAGAAGGATGTGGTGGTTGATTTCCTCAATTAGGGTTAGGGTTGCATTGTTTAAATATGGAGGCTGCATACGAGGGTGACGGGAGTTGTCCCGTGTCCATATTTAACTTTTCCCATTTAACAATTCTAGTCCCTCCCCATAGGATCTTTTTCTTATTAAGCCAATAATTTACAAAATAGCCCCCAAAATTCTAGATTCTTAACAATTCAAGTCCCAGAAGTTACCATTTAACCCTCAACATTTCAAAATTCTTTTCAATCTAAGTCCAATAATTACCAACTGGTCCCTGCCTTCATAATTATTTACGAAACTAATCTGAAACTTACACTTTTAACCCCCAATCTCTTAAAGTGTGACAATTAGCTCTTTGAGACCATTTTTTTTATATAATTATTTATTTTAGGACTACTATTCGCTCGTTAATTTATTTATTTATCTAATAAATAAACGGGGTGTTACAACTCTCCCCCACTTAAATTAGATTTCGTCCTCGAAATCATTTCTTACCATTCCTTAGACACCCAACCACTATAGTAACATGGACACCTTCCTGACACACCCTAGCCTTCCCAAGGTAGCCGTGACCAATCCTCGTAAAGCCCTAAAATCTGCAGGTGGCGAATTCCTTACAACATGACCACATGTACTCTGTCCGAAATCTGCTGTCTCGAGATGGTCTGAATCCCTGACAGGCCACTCATACCAAATCATTATCGTTGAATCTAGCATGTTTATCCCTCAACTGACTACTCAACTTCTGATAACCTGAGGCTCCCATTAGAAAACGAAAATCACAGACCCAATTATCTCTGCAGGTCGCTTATCCTCGGCTAAAGCTTAGATAATCCCGCTATGATTGACTTAGCATAACCCAAACAATCTGTTATTCTGTCCGAACTTGCAACCCAAAACACAAATACTAATACTGCCCAGTCGCTAAAACTGCCCGAACACTGAACTGCCTGAAGCAGTATGTTGCCACATGGTTGCTTTCCAAAATCTAGCGAGACCTTCCTGGTCTCACTTCATCCGTCAGTCATCTGAATTTACCAGGTTCCGGCCCGGCTACGGAGCCAAAGGACCCCCACTTAGTCGCCTCACATGACTTCTGAACGAAATCCTTCTCTGGAACTGGTTGCGACTAGTTATCATGCCACTGTGCTTCTAACAACCTCCTGATCTAACCGATCGGGTCCATGCGTCGCATCCTGTCATCATCCAATCCAAGATTAAAAGTGATTGCTACCTAACCAATGGTAGCCTTATAATACAAACGACCTTAAGCAGTCCATTGCCTCCCTGATCTCATAACTGTAGTGACGTCCCTACAGTCTCATTACTGGCTTAACCAGATCTAAGCCATTTGGGTAAATCCGAAATCCAATCTGTGGATTTCCATATCCTCACTGTTACACCCGATCTGGTGGGTACTACTGTTCCTTCTGCGTCCTAACAACGCGCTTAAGCTATCGACCAACCTAGTGAATGATACGGCTACACCCGCAGACTTACAACACTCTATCACTATCAGCTAACCTTGTGAACACTACGGCTACACCCACAATCCTACAACACTTTCCATACTACGTGATCGCTAGTGAATGCTACGGCTACCCCCATAGTCTTACAACATTTTCCATACTACCTGATCGCTAGTGGATGCTACGGCTACCCCCGTAGTCTTACAACACTTTCCAAACTGGGTCGAACACGCACTCGACCTAACACCACTGAACCTGAGTCCTAAATGGAGCTCTAATATGGTTCTTAAAACCTGCTGTCTGAGAGTCTCGAAGGTTGTCTGCTGCTCAGGCCCACAACGAAGGCCACCGACTTCTTGGTCAGTCTGGTCAAAGGAACCGCAATCCCGGAGAAGTCCCGCATAGATCTCCGATAATCACCCGCTAGACTCAGGAAACTCCGAATCTCAGATGGAGATCACAGAATCTCCCACTGCATCACGACCTCTATCTTGGCCGGATCGACCAGAATACCCTTCTGGTTGACAAGGTGCCCAAGAGATTGCACCTTGCGCAACCAGAACTCACAGTTGGAGAACTTTATAAAAAAGTCTCTCCCCCACTTAGATTCGACAAAGTCTTCACAGTACATGAGAATTGAAGGATTCCCAATCCTTCTCGCTTTCTAATACCCCACTGATGACAACCTGTGCATTCCAATGCTAGCGTTTAATCACCGATTAAACCTTGAGATCTCCCATCCTCAGAAATCTTGATGAGTACTCTTGAAATCTGATCCAGTCTGACACCTCAATCAGCCTCCCATGCTGACAACTGGAGGCCTTAATCTTTACTCTGGCTGACGAGTCCTCGTTCCCACTTCCAATCTCGCAGCACCACTAAACTCTAACCGAACACAGCCCATGCGAAAATACAATTCTCTTGAACATGCGATGACCAACCACTTATGGATCTAACACTCGCGATTGACACTACCCTTTTCATGTCACCAACTCTGTCCTAGCAACGGTAGTGCCTTGAACTCCAAAGATCATCCATAGACAATTACCGACCATACCTGAATGATGATAGAACCCCTGAACGCTGACTTCACTGGAGAACTATCACTCTAACCCTGACAGAGGATCTTCCAAACAATATTCATGCACAGATCTCGACAAAGATCCGGAATGATAACGGTACAGGCGGAACCTGCTCCGCAAGATGCATCCCTCTGTGGGTTCATCAAGGACTTTTCGGCATGAAGGATGGCATATATGATCCTTGATAACCTAAACACTAGCAGGAAACCGTCCCGAGATCTAACTTATCCAAACTCACTCATAACTCCAACGCGATACGTATCCCCAACATCCATCTAGTAGCAATAGAAGATGACATACCCGCAACACCTGGAGGAATACTAATCACCTTCTGCTGACATGACCAACCCCGCTACCCTGTAGCAGCCTAAACCCTTGGAGTGACAAACTCCCTTGTGCACTTTCTCGTACGTGTTGCACTGACTCCGGCCTTGCTGGCCTTTCACCCGATAATCAGAAGTGATGGGTCTCTTCCCGGGACCCTCTACTATACGCACCTGGCACAACGCTCTCTTTCCAGGGTGCTCCAAATTGATCTCGCATCTGCAACTTCTTGGAAATCATATCCTTGAGAGTCTGACACCCTGTCACTCTCACTAGCTCGCTTGCCAATGGCTAAGCTGCAACACTGGAACATCCTCTGTCCCTAAACCAGGTCACTAACTCCTCTCCGAAGCTTCTCAGATTCTCTAAGATTCTCACTGATTCGAGTATGGATCCTGTGCTTTCAGTAGTACGGGCCCAATACTACCTTCCACACCTATCCATACTTTCCTCAGCAATCCTCCCGGATCCTCCAAGTCACTTCCTCAACTGGTACACCCAAGTCTCACTGAGCCTCACTACTAACCCACCAAAAGAAATCCTAGGCTTTCCTAGGTTCCCAACTCACGCAGTCCTCAGCTGCCTAAAGATTCCCAGTAATATCAACTAGCTACCTCGTGAATATAGCCACATGCAACAGAGATCAGATAATCCTTCGAGTAAAAGACCCATCCCTAGAACGGTTGGACTCAGACAAGAGCTGCGCAATAGGGTCAAGTCTATCACTCTGAGATTATACGGCTTGTGTTCCATGTGACTTAACATATTCACTTAATAGTTAGCTCGCATTACTAAGAGTCCCACAAAGCACAAAGCAACTAGCATTCAGACAATGGAAAATCTCACCATCATATTCCAATCAAATCATTCTATCCTCTAATCAGGAATCTGTACATGCAATTCAAAGGCTCATACAATCAAGCATAACCTAAACAGGCTATCCTGTTACTGACTGATCAGTAATAGCATGCAAGTCTACAAGCACATATAATAGGCATATAAGGCATCCTCCTAGATCCTTAGCCCTAATCTAGCATGCAATTCTCTTAATCATATCATATCATACCATAACATAACATGTATGGGTATCTTAGGGAAAACTTACTTGAGCTCGGCTGATTGCACGCATCACACACTTTGTTCTTTTCCCAGTTCTTTTCTCTTTTCAATTCATTTTCAAAGTTCTTTTCATAAAATGATTTTATTTTTGAAAATTTTCATACCAAGTCCTTAGTTTGAGTTCAGACACACTCGAGAGTGTGTCCGAATCCCTCAAACCAATGCTCTGATACCAACTTGTCACACCCCAAAATTCAAGGCCAAAAATTTCATTTTTAGGTAAGTTATTATAAAACCAACAGTATAAGAAAACATCCATAATATCATGTCATGTCAAAACCAAAGTAGAAGTAATCAAAACGTGTTATCATAAAACAATATCAGAGTGTAATCCCAAAGATCTCATGTGCGGAAAACCATAGTGTGATGCGTTGCGATCGAGCCGACTCCTTTCCTTAAAAACGAACTACCTGAAACCAAAACTGAAAACCGTAAGCACGAAGCTTAGTGAGTTCCCCCATCATACCACATACCATATAACCACATAATGCCTAGCATATCTGGGTGCTGGCCTCCCCTTCGGTATCTTTCAACCGGTAACTCCCTAGCATATCTGGGTGCTGGCCTCCCCTTCGGTATCTTTCAACCGGTAACTGCCTAGCATATCTGGGTGCTGGCCTCCCCTTCGGTATCTTTCAACCGGTAACTGCCTAGCATATCTGGGTGCTGGCTTCCCCTTCGGTATCTTTCAACCGGTAACTGCCTAGCATATCTGGGTGCTGGCCTCCCCTTCGGTATCTTTCAACTGGTAACCGGGGACTATTTCACCCCTACCACTATCACATAATAACATAGCATAACATACATGAATATATTGTCAGGCATATCTGGGTGCCCGACCTACCCCTTCGGTATCTTTCAACCGGTATCCGGGGACTATTTCGCCCCTTACTATTACCACATAATAACATATCATGATCATACTACTAGGCATGGATGGGTACTATCTACCCCTTTAGTATCTTTCAATCGGTAACTAGGGGCTATATCACCCCTACCACTACTAACACATATGTCATAGCATCCTAGCACATAAAGCATATCAGATAACAACACACCGGATAATTATCACAAAGACAATCATCTAATAAATAATTCCTACTAGTGGGCCGTCATTGTGGCCGTAGACCCACTCCTACTGGAAGGTAACTCACCTCACACTGCTGAAGTCCCGAAGACACAACCCCACACTGCTGAAGTCCCGCAGACTCAACCCCAGCTGTTGGATGACAGATTCCCGAACTGTCAACACCAAAACAACACCCAATTAATAATTGGGTCCTACTACATAACCATGAGGACATACTTTTGATAATTAGTACATTACCCCAAGCTTGGCTTTATGCAAGCCCAAGGCCCAATCCATAGGCCCAAAGTCACATATGGCCCAATTTTCCAAATTGGGCCCAAACCTTTATAAGGTCTTACCATAAGGCCCAACCATTTAGTCCAGTCCAACATTCAACATTCTAATGGCCCAGTATCACATAATCATAAAGGCCCAAATTATGGACCATCTATGGCCCAATTTTCCAAATTGGGCCCAAACCCCTTACATGGGCCTTACCCTAGACCCATTAAATTATTCTAGTTCAATTGCTTGACTTTGGATGTCCCATTAATAACCCAATCATCAAGGCCCAATAGAAAGGCCCAAATTAAGGCCCAAGTGAAATTAGGGTTTCACATAAAATGATGATTAGGGTTAAGTTTCCTACTTAACCCATTAAGGACTTAATCCACTAAGGACTTAATCCATTAAGTCCAATATTGTTTAGATTACTTTTTGCCAATGATTATTATTTAATATCTCAAGTTATTAAATAATTCCCGTGTGTCCCGGTTAATTCTCAAAATTAGGGTTTTATTGGCATTAGGGTTTTCCAAATCCTAATTAGGGTTTCCTATCCAAATATTAGCCCATTTGTCAATTAGGGCTTCATTGGGCCTATTAGGCCCACTAGAATATCATTAAGCCCATTAGGGTTTTATTTGGGTCAATTAGGGTCCATTATAGCTTACAAGGCCCATTAGGATTTCAAGCACCCTAAACGAATCGAACTCAATGAGGCAAGCACACCGCCACCCGACACGGCGGCTGGTGGCAGCAGGAGGCGGCAGCCACCACCCTAAGGTGGTGGTTTTTTAATTTCTTTGATTATTTCATTTCAAAATTATATTTTCAACCCAAAAATAAACACACTAAAATGGAAATAAACACACACACATCCACCTTGTGGTGGCTGGCGGTGGCGCATGGCGGCAGAAACACACACACACATCCTTTTTCTTGGACAAATAACCCAACACCCACCTGTGGTGGGTGGCGACAGCAGCAACACGACACACAAAAAGCAGACACTCCCATTACTTCACAGCAACAAACACCCACCCGATAGCGAAAAGTCAAACGCAATAACCCCTTTCACGGTGGCATGCGACGGTCCCGACATTAGGAAGCAGCTGCGCAAGATGGCGGCGGCAGCGGCAGCCGGCGGTCGGTCCTTGCGGTTAACGGCCTCGCTAGCAACTTGAAGCAACACGGCGGTAGAACAAAAGGAAGGAGAAAAAGGAACGGTGGCAGCGAACGACGCCCATCCTTGCGCCTACAGCCGGCGGCAAAGATATCCCCGACCGTGACGACGCCTCACGATGGTTTTAGCTTTGACGGTGATGGCGAGTGACAGCGTATCGACGGGTAAGCAACAACCACGACGAACACAACATCCTTCATCGGCAGTGAGACGACAACGACGGCCTCACGGAGGCTTTATGGCTCCTACACGATGGTTGATGGTCTGGCGGCGACGACTTGGAGAAGAAGGTGAAGAAGGATGTGGCGGCTGATTTCCTCAATTAGGGTTAGGATTGCATTGTTTAAACATGGAGGTTGCATACGAGGGTGACGGGAGTTGTCCCGTGTCCATATTCAGCTTTTCCCATTTAACAGTTCTAGTCCCTCCCCATAGGATCTTTTTCTTATTAAGCCTATAATTTACAAAACAGCCCCCAAAATTCTAGATTCTTAACAATTCAAGTCCCAGAAGTTACCATTTAACCCTCAACATTTCAAAATTCTTTTCAATCTAAGTCCAATAATTACCAACTGGTCCCTGCCTTCATAATTATTTACGAAACTAATCCGAAACTTACACTTTTAACCCCCAATCTCTTAAAGTGTGACAATTAGCTCTTTGAGACCATTTTTTTTTATATAATGATTTATTTTAGGACTACTATTCGCCCGTTAATTTATTTATTTATCTAATAAATAAACGGGGTGTTACATCCACCATGGAAAAGTGAGGTGTCAAGTGCAAAAATAATCCCTTTTCTCTTTTTTTTTATTACACACACACACACTCACACACACACACACACATATATATATATATATATATATATATATATATATATATATATATATATATATATATATATATATATGTGTGTGTGTGTGTGTGTGTGTGTATATATATATATATTTCTATTGGGACGAGAATTTGGGCTAAAATATTAGGGGAGCCCCAGAGATATAGTCTAGGCCCTTGTTCGATCCACAAGGATCAAGATCAAATGAACGCTTATTCTCTTTCTGTCAAGCAAATATATATTGCTAACCCCTCAGGAGATGAGAATGAAATGGTTTGGGTCCACTCTTGGCTTTGCTCGAATTTTACGAAGCCCAATAATATTTTTTGGCCCAATGGGCCCTTAGGAGAGGTCACGACCCAATGAAGCCAAATTTCAAAGGGTTCACGGCCAATAAGGGCAAATGAAATCATTCATGGCCCAACAAGGCCCATTAGAGATAAGATGCATTATTCTAGGCTCACATAGTCTAAAATGCTAAAATATTATGAATGTGGGTCCAATTAGAGCCCAATTAGGGTTCCTTTACCCAAATAGTCAAATTGAAAGTTTATTGGTCCACTAGGCCCAATAAGAGGATCCTAGTCCATATTAACTTGGGCTGGGATTTCTAGGGTTTTCAATCCATATGAGATGTATTGTATTAGGTTTTGAACTTAAATCAAGAGTTTGGATTCAATGGATGGTTTTTGATTGAGCATAGAGTATGATTATCACTTAGAGTACATGCCTTACAACAGATGATGTGTACATGAGAATAGAATTTCCTAACTAAAAAACTGCTAGTTGTGACAGTCTTAACGGGTTTAGACCAAGAGAGTCGGAAAAAGCGAAACTGGACGTACGCCGAGCGTAATCCTAGTACGCCCCCGTACTGGGTTGATGTCCCCGATCAGGATCCATGTACGCTTATGTATGCTGATTGTACCAAGGGAGGTACGCCCCGCTTAACCTCATTGTGGACTTGTTGGGCTAAGTCCCATATTGGGCCTTAAGTGTTGGGCCTGGAGTTTGGGCTTGTTATACTAGAGATTTGGACCAGAGGAATATATATATGTGCCTTGGGCCCTTGTGTTGGGATTGCCTCTTGGACTTGAGAGTCGGGCCTTGAGAGAGCCTATTTATTATTGGGTCTTGGTAGGCCCAATGGGTTTTGGGTTATTTATGGACTAGTTAGTGGACTACCTTTATACCTAGAGAATGAGGGTTTGGACTTAGATCCTAATTTGGGATAATTGTACATTTGGCTCAGAGATAGAGGCTGGTGCGCAGCGGCAACATTTATAGGAGCTGTTCATCATCCGAGGTGAGTCTTCTCACTATACTTACCTAGTGTGGTAACCTTTGTGTGACCGGAGGGTCTTATGTGCTTATATTGAGTATTGTGATATCCTGAATTATGTCTGTGTGATTTATGATGTGTATTATTCTGAGCTTGCTGAGTTAGGACCGCAGGGTCCACCCGAGTTGTGGGACCGGAGGGTCCCACTGAGACACATTGACCGGAGGGTCTTATCTGAGTATAGCCATAAGAGCCTAACGAGATATGTGTGGTATTTTGGGGAACTCACTAAGCTCTGTGCTTACCGTGTTATGTGATATGTGTTTCAGGTACTTCTCAGGATTGCGGGAAGGCGCCGACTTGATTATACACATGAGATAGAGTTTGTGTTTTGTAGATCCTGGATTTTATCAAACGATTATTGACTTTTGTTTTGGAAATTTGATACTCGTGGTTTTGGAATGTGATAATGAGAATTATGTGTTTTAAAAATGAAAATTTTGTTTGAAATTTTACGGTGTTACAAGTTGGTATCAGAGCCTTGGTTTGAGGGATTCGGATGTACCTTCGGGTGTGTCTGAACTCAAACTGAGGATTTGAGAAAAAATTTCAATGGAAATGATTTTTCTGAAATGAGTAAGAGTTTTTAAGAGAAAACGAGTTGAAGCAGTGTGTGCAATCAGCTAGAGCCCGAATGGTGATTTACCAAATTACCCTTACTTATTTGTGTTATGATTTATTGTTGAGATGTTAGTGATGCATGCTAGAGGATATGCTAGGTATTTCATATTTTAGGGCTAGAGTTGCCTGATTTGTCATGCCTTAGCCTAGGAGTTGTTGCTATCTGTTATGTGCCTTGAGTATGTGCTGAGTAAGAGTATCTAGGAGGAATCTTTTAGAGAGAGCTTTGAGTAGTGGAGTTATCTAGGAGAGATACCTAGATGTGCTTTAGAGGAATCTACTGAGAGGGTAGTTAGATGTCACGAGGGGTAGGGCTGTCTGAGTCGGTGATGCCTTTTGAGTTGTGGATAGAGTGAGAGTAGTTATATGCCATAGTGGTTTTACGTGCTGGTGGAGATTATTTGATGCCCGAATGCTGCTTGCTTTGTGCTTTGTGGAACTCTTGATGATAGGAGTCAGCTACCGAGTAAATATGACAATATTCAGGAGGTAGATGGCTGGCATCATGAGAAGTTCTTTAGCAAATGATGACAGAGAAGTGTGAGAACCTACGAAGAGCCTGGGGAGTGACTTTAGTCAGTTGAGTACGCCGACAGAGGAGAGTATTCGCTGGAGAGCGGCCATGTGTAACGGGATTAGTGATTGAGAAGGCTGAGCAGCTACTTAAGAAATCTGGGACGATCCGTGTGGAAAGTATGGGTAGATGTGGCGGGTAGTATGGGCCCGTACTATTGAAAGCAAAGGACCCATACTCGAAGTAAGGAGAATCCCAGAGGTTCTAAATAGCAGGTTAAAGGGAGATAACATGGTTCGGGTACCATGATTCGTAGTAGAGAATTGAGTCTAGATCCCGAGGAGTTCAGACTAAGAAAAGATACGATAAACTGTGGGGCCAGAGGGCCATGTCGATTGAGCTTCGATATAGTGTACCTTGTGAGGGAATTGAGTCTAGATCCCGAGGAGTTTAGTGGTGGGCTGCCAGTTGGAGTCGCGGGACTTGAGGAAAAGTGGAGGTGATATGTTGAGGAGAATTTCGGTCTGGGTTAAGTGATCGACCGATGGCTGGGATGTCACATCCTGTGACGAAGATTACACTATTTCCGCTTCTCGTGTGGAGCGAATGAGATAACGAGCTTCCGGTTCCAGAGTTTGGAGGTAATTCTGTGGGGTATCATGTAGTTGCGATATTTTCACCAAAGTAATTGTGGTATGTTGCTGCGAGGTATTTCTTATACCGTGAAAGAGTTGTTAGTGGGGACTGAGATGGATGAGGACAAAGAGATGCTTTAGTCGAGTCAGGCATACTTTTAGCAGCAGTTTCAAGTGATCAAGAGGAGTATACTGGGGCGGTGGCCCTCGTTTTCCACAATGTGTATCGACTGTGAGAGTGAGGTCTCTGTTTTATGATGATCTACGCGATGGAGTGTTGGTCGAGGGGTCGGGGACGCTGTGTGTGATAGTGCATTACTGCCAGAGTAAGACTCGTGACTAGTTCAGTACAATTGGGGTATCCGGCGGTGTGTCGGTATGAGATTTCGGGATGACTAGAGGCAGTCGCGTTGGGAGGGTTCAGAGGATTTCATCCGATATTCTAGATATTTGGGGTTGCTTGGTCTCTATCGAGAAGATCATCGAGTGTTATGTGGTATGATTCCAAGATTCAAGAGTGATGTATCTGGTGAAACAACCTATGGAGTAGACTGTTGGTATGCCAATTGGTGATGGTTCGAACCCTGAGTGGGGGAGAGTTGGGTATTCCATTGAGAGGATCAGCTATGTGTTCAAGAGCGGTTAGAGCACTGGTTATGGAGATCTGCGGTGCGGACACTCGAAGACTTGGGTTATTGGTGGATGAGGCAAGGTGTAGAGCAGGATGATGCATGTTATACGTGTTCAGTAAAGGATGAGTGTATCTACAGCGAGTAGCCATCAGTCAGAGACTTAATTGTGGTTAGGAAGTCTTCGAGTTGGTAGTGGCTGAGTTTGAGGCGGTTGGCTCGTTGAGGACCAGTTTCGACTGTTGAGACTTTCATGTTCGATGTATGGGTTGTTATACGCACTCCAGGAAGGGCAGCAGTGGTTTGGCAACCAACTTCAGAGTTGGTATGAGTATTCTCGCATGGGTTTTGAGTAGTAGAGGATGGGGTTTTGGATGGTCGTCAACGTGTTCTTGGTCGTTGACGATTCCTCCATGTTTCAACTTGTGAGTTGGAGTATTTCGAGGTTGCGAGTTGTGCGAGTGGAAGATCGGTGATCGAGGAAAGACATTATGAGATTCTGAGAGGGTGTATTGCAGTATCCGAGTATAATGCTGTGAGTGGAGATCCGTGGATGAGACAAGACATCGTGATGTTTTGTGATGGTGTATCGGGGTATCTGAGTATGACGCCCTAAACTTTTTTGGATTATTTGAGATTTGAGTTTTTGAAATGGCAAGTGAAGTACCGAGTGGCTATTATTCCAGTGGGAACCCTTCAACTAATTATCATCGGACGGGACTGTCCAAATGTGAATTGTAGCAGGAGAAAGTGTCTTGTTGCGAAAATTGTCGTCAGGAGTAGAGCTGCTTAATCTGGGTGGGTGTCTGTACCTATCTCTGGTTGGACCATAGAGCATGAGCTAGTGGACTCAGTATGGTGATGACTTGATGATAAGAATGTGGGGTGATAAGAGAGTGAACATATCTAAGTATGAGTAATCACTTAGGACTGCCAGGGGAGACCGTGGAAGGAGCCCATGGAGAGTAAGAGAGAGTTGTATGATTACGGGGATCCGTAACATACATGAGTCATAGAGAGTATCGTATGATTACGGGGATCCGTAACATATATGAGTCGGAGAGAGTATCGTATGATTATGGGGATCCGTAAAATATGTGAGTCAGAGAGAGAGTATCGTAAGACTATGGGGAGCTGTAACACTTGTTAGTCAGTGAGAGAGTGTTGTATAACTGTGGGGAGCCGCAACATTACTAGAAGGGGATGACACAGAGGGGCTCTTAGGCTTGGGTAGCCTTGCTAAATGGGTCTGTGGGAACCTGGTGGCCAAACCAGGGGCGAGACTGGGGTCTCAGCAATGGTCGAAACCCGTTGTGTTTTGAGTTAGAGAGGGGTTGTCACAAGTCGGAAGAAGCGAGGTGTAATGCATGCGTATATGTGTGGAACATGGGTCATGAGTTGAGTACTGGGTTGGGACGAGTGGTTCCAACTCTGTGTCGGGCCAGTCTCTGCTGGATGAGTTTGGCACTATCTGTGTGGAGGACGAGAAGGTGGGGATTTCGGGTGGATTACATTCTGAGAGGGATGTGTTTCCCATTTATGTTTTAGATTTGGGTGAACCTGTTCATTGGTTTGGGAAGAACCACGACGCGCACGAGGTAACATGTGGTAAACGATCGAGCTCGTGTGTGGGGTGTGATTTCAAATTGGGTGTAGAAATCGCTTGGGATAAAGCGAGCTTCGTGATTGTGGAGTTCAGTGTGATTGGATGATTCCGCTCGGTTGAATAGGACTTCTGTGAAGTCCTATTGCCGAATGGGCTAGGGTAGCCTCGGAGATTCAATTGCTGGGTCGGGAGTCGATCTTGTAATCAGATTTGGTGTCTAGCATTGAGAGGCAGCCGGAGTTATATTTCCAGCTATCAGTGGATAGTTCGGTCAGGCATGGACGTTGAGTTTGGGGCTGGAGACGAATCATCCTGGGGTCGGCAGTGAAATGATTCTGTCTGACGGGAGGTCGGCCCTAGAGTAGAGGTTCGAACCTAGAGTAGTGTTTCGATTCCCATGTGGATTGGCAGGTCTTCATTTAGTGTGTAGGACCGAGTATTGAGGTTCACTTTTCAGATGGGTTCTGATAGCATTATCAGAGGTTGGTCATTGGTGTGAGATGCCCCGTTTCTTTGGGTTTCGATCGGAGTCGAATGGTGTGTCGGGCAAGAGTGTTCAGCAGCTAATTATGGTTAACGACTTGTTCCATCAGTCGCGACGAGTAATCAGAGTTGGAGATGTTTTATCGAGTCTGTCATTCGATGAGCGAATGACATGGGGATATACCGAATGGGCGGTCAGTCGGGGAGTCATACCACTACAGGTTGCAAGTGTTGGAGAGGGAGTGGGTTCTGTAATAGTGAAGGGTTCGTTCTTCTTCGAGTTGGAGGGTTCGGTTGATTTCGATTGAATTGGGGAGATCGGTTATGTTCCGAATAATCGGTTGTGCTTCTTGGGCTAATTGTTGGGATCTAGGTAATGATAAGGATCGATTTCGAGGGCGGAATCTAATTCAAGTGGCGGAGAATTGTAACATCATGTTCTGGATCGTCCGTGATTTAGGGTTTGTCGGCTGCAACCTGGGCATGAGGAAGCCTCGGGGCAGCGACAAGTTGCTAGAAGTGTAGGGCTTCTCGTCACCTTTCCGTGGATATGAGGTTCATTGGAAACGGACTTATAATGAGGAAGCTATGAGAGTTTGAAGTTTTGGCAAGATAAGTCCCTTATTTGAGAAAAGTGGCAACTGAGTACGCTGGGTGTACGTGTGTGTATGCCTAGCGTACTCATGTGTGTGAACTTGAAGCAAAGCCACCTAATACACTGGGCGTACTAGGAACATAGTGAAAACCCTAAATGAGGGGGTGTCCCTATATAAAGAATAAGATGGCCTCATTTCTGGCCACCATTTCCAGAACTTAACCCTCTCATACCCTAATTTCCATCCCTTGAGCTTGAGAGACCATTTGTGAGCTATTAAGTGATCTTGTGTTTTCTTTGGAGTGAAGAAGGAGCCTTGAAGAAGAAGGAGTGGGAGTCTAGGATTTGGATATGAGCTTATCTGTGTTTGGAGCTTCAGCTAGAGGTATAAAGCTCAAAACTTTTTCACCCTTTTGATTTGTGCATCATTTTAGTTCATTTTAGGGTTTTGGTCCCAAAGTTGGATGCTTTATGAGATATTGAGCTCCAAAGAATTATTATCAGCTCCTTTGAGTGTCTTTAGTGGTCTAGAGTCATAAAATCAAGACTTGGACGTTTGAATCAACCCATGCATGAGATATAAGCATTTTGAGATAAGAGAGTGAGAGTTTTGGGTGTTTGTGACTTTATCAGGCATGCAAAAGCTTAAAGTCATAGACTTTATGGAGTAAGAGCCTTTAGGGAGTCCATATCTGAGCTTTGAGCTAAGGTCTTACCGGGTTAAGACCAAGAGAGTGGGAAAAAGCGAAACTGGACGTACGCCGAGCGTAATCCTAGTACGCCCCGCGTACTGGGTTGATGTCCCCGATCATGATCCGTGTACGCTTGTGTACACTGAGCGTACCAAGGGAGGTACGCCCCACGTAACCTCACTGTGGACTTGTTGGGCTAAGTCCCATATTGGGCCTTAAGTGTTGGGCCTGGAGTTTGGGATTGTTGTACTAGAGATTTGGACCAGAGGAATATATATATGTTCCTTGGGCCCTTGTGTTGGGCTTGCCTCTTGGACTTGAGAGTTGGGCCTTAAGAGAGCCCATTTATTATTGGGCCTTGGTGGCCCCAATGGTTTTTGGGTTATTTATGGGCTAGTTAGTGGACTACCTTTAGACCTAGAGAATGAGGGTTTGGACTTAGATCCTAATTTGGGATAATTGTAGATTTGGCTCAGAGATAGAGGCTGGTGCGCAGCGGCAGCATTTATAGGAGTTGTTCATCATCCGAGGTGAGTCTTCTCACTATACTTACCTAGTGTGGAAACCTTTGTGTGACCGGAGGGTCTTATGTGCTTATATTGAGTATTGTGATATCCTGTATTATGTGTATGTGATTTATGATGTGTATTATTCTGAGCTTGCTGAGTTAGGACCGGAGGGTCCACCCGAGTTGTGGGACTGGAGGGTCCCACTGAGACACATTGACCGGAGGGTCTTATCTGAGTATAGCCATGAGAGTCTAACGAGATATGTGTGGTATTTTGGGGAACTCACTAAGCTTCGTGCTTACCATGTTTTGTGATATGTGTTTCAGGTACTTCTCAGGATCGCGGGAAGGCGCCGGCTTGATTGTACACACACTTGAGATGGAGTTTATGTTTTATGGATCCTGGATTTTATCAAACGATTATTGACTTTGTGTTTTGGCAATTTGATACCCGTGGTTTTGGAATGTGATAATGAGAATTATGTGTTTTAAAAATGAAAATTTTGTTTGGAAATTTACGGTGTTACAAAACTTTTACCAAAATGCCACTTTGGACCCTTTTGCACTCTTTCTTACACTTAGGGACCAAAATACAATATAATTCAATTATAGGGTCAAATCTAGAAGTACCTCATCATTGGGATGTTACAATTCTCCCCCACTTGAACTAGACTTCGTCCTCGTAGTCGTCTGTGGCGAATAACTCAGGATAATGCTCCCGCATCTTAGCCTCCGCCTCCCAGGTCCACTCGGCGCCTCTCCGATACTGCCACTGTACCTTTACCAAAGGTATCTCCTTGTTGCGCATGACCTTCATCTTCCTTTCCAGAATAGCCACCAGTCTCTCAACATAGTTCAGGCGCTCATCGACCTGAATATCATCCAATGGAACCACTACCTCGATGTCCAACACACACTTCTACAACTGAGAGACATGGGAAGTGTTGTGGATCTGACTGAGCTCGCTCGGAAAATCGGACATGTAAGCTACATTGCCAACCATTGTAATCACCCGAAAAGGTTCAATAAACTCGGGACCCAATTTACCCCTCTTCCTGAAGCGTTTCACACCCTTCCTGGGCGAGACCTTCAGGAGCACCATATCGCCGACCTGAAACTCCAACTCTGATCGGCGTCGGTCAGCATAACTCTTCTGCCAACTCTGAGCGGTCTGCAGTCTCTTCCTGATCTGCTGAATAAGCTTCGTGGTCTATAGGACTACTTTGGTCTTTCCCATGACCCTATGACCAACCTCTCTCCAATAAACTGGGGTACGACATCTCCGACCATACAACATCTCAAATGGCGGAGCACCAATGCCAGAGTGATAACTGTTATCGTAGGAGAACTCCGCAAGAGGTAGGTAGGAATCCCAACTCCCACCAAAATCAATAACACAGGCCCGCAACATATCCTCAAGGGTCTGTATAGTCCGCTCACTCTGGCCGTCAGTCTGTGGATGATATGCAGTGCCAAAATGTAACCTCGTGCCCAGTTCCTCGTGGAACTTCTGCCAGAAACGGGAAGTGAACTGAACATTTCGGTCTGAAACAATGGAAACCTTAATCGCATGACGAGCAACGATCTCCAAAACATACACATCATCCAACTTTTCGGCCGAAGAGCTCTATTGGATGGCCAAAAAGTGGTCACTCTTGGTCAATCAATCCACGATGACCCATATAGCATTAAAACCCTTGGCCGTCTTCGGCAGCGTGGTGATAAAATCCACGGTGATCTGTTCCCACTTCCACATGGGAATTTCCAGAGGCTGCAGCTTTCCATGCGGCCTCTGATGCTCAGCCTTGACCATCCTGTAGGTCAAGCACCTCTCAACATTCCAGGCTATCTCCCTCTTCATACACGACCACCAGTAACTCAATCTCAAATCCCGATACATCTTCGTGGCTCCCGTGTGTATGGAAAAGCGAGTCTTATCAGCCTCTTCCAACACTGACTGCTTAATCCCACCCGAAATTGGAACCTAAACTCGGCGACACCGGGTTAATAATGTTGGGTTATGAGCATTCTAATACTCCTAAGTGTACATGCAACCCTAAATACCTTGGATCTATGTTTTCTCTATTATACATACAATTATGAACATCCAAGGTATTATCCTAATCTAGCATACAAAATAATAAATATAACAAGATAGAATACATACCTCTTTGATGTAGAATGTCTTCATGAAGCTTGAGTGCCTAGTGCCCCAAGTGTGACACCTCAAATGGTTCACACAACACCAAATACACTTGGAATAACTTGAGAGAAACTTGAACACTCCTTGAAATCGTCTAGCCCTCACACTCACACATTAGTGCACGATTTCTTGAGCCATGGGATTCTTTTATATGGTGGCTATTAGGGTTACACCATGTAGCTCATAACTTTACCCATTCCTTATGCTCCATGGATTTTAACCTCCATGGAGTATCCATGGGTCACCCCATGGACTTAGTCCAACATAAGGAATCTTGGATCACAAGCCCACATATATAAGAATGAATGATTTACACAATCAACCCACATATTTAATTAGTCTCCTTTTGATCACTTAATTAATTCCAAATTAATTCTTGATCAATACTAATTAAATAACCTTATTAATATATTAGAACTTATAATATATTAACCAACCTTAAGTGTTATTTCTCTCATTATAGTCTATCCAAATGCATGATGCCATGCAACCCAAATGGACCATGCCGGGTCGGGTCAAGTCTTACCAATTATAGTTATGGACTTAGACAATAATCCAACAGTCTCCCACTTGGATAAGTCTAAAACTATTATTGCGTATGACTTCAGGAACCGATCAGCAATCATAGCTCTCAAAAGCGTCTGTCGAACTCTGACCTTGTCGATGAACTCTAAACTTTGTCAATGACTTGTCCATTAGATAAGGGATCATATATTCCTCCATTCTAGATATCATATGGACTGAGACATGGATTATCAATCATTCTCTCTGTCCATTTGTTGTTTCCCGACTTCCGATTCATGATGACTGACTGATTGAACAAATCAAATCAGTCCTGGCTTGGCCAAGCACTCACATGTATCATCTTTAAATCATCGAGGGGCCCACGGATATCGCTTTTATCCCGAAGGTAAAAGGAATGGATAAACTTCGACTCATATGGCTTTTTCTACTACTTGTTGAATCATACACAAAGGCACGTTTTATAACATCGAGTTGCCAATGCGTTTTCGTGCAATCAATGTATAACCAACTCATAGTAACAACTCATATCTCTAGGTTTGAAGAATATAAGATATTATCATCTCATGATCACTCGTGATAAAATCCATGAAGTGATTCAAATGCGCGCGGGTTGAATCCAATACTCAGAACTTATGAGCACTCATGAGTGTTGTAGCACCACTTTGTCCACCAACTTGGACCTCTACAGATCAGCCCATGACAGTCTTGATTCATATCTACTTCCAACATATGACCGACTGTGGATGGTTTGAATAACTTAATCATTCAGGAAGAGCGACTTAGTTATTCTGGAAGTCAAAACATGCAAAGTGAAACACAAGAATAAATGAATCAAATATGGTATTAAACCCTATGAATATAAATAAACACTTTTATTTATCACCATACTGATTACTCATTATTCATTGTTTCGGTTTTATCAACTTTATACTTGAATTTAAAACAATAGTTGTCCCATGCTCCAAGCATGTACACTATGTTTTCTAAACACTAGTCATGCCATACACCAAGTATGCATACTATGTTTGTCTATGATCTTTACTTTGTAAAATAGATCAATTGAACATCACTCCAATGATCCTCTTTTCACAGTCCCAAATCCTTACTGCAAATGCAAGAATTCCAAATTCATGCCATTTACTGAAATCTGTTAGATTCTAAACTTATATGCATTGATCCTCTTAATGATTATGCACGAAGTAAGAAAGACTTGACAACAATCATTACAGAGCATTCCAAAGGAGATCAGCTCCTTGGAATCATCCTTCTTTCATTAAGTTTCCTAATCTTACACAGATTGAATAATTTCTATCTTTGAAACATTTCCATATTCCATTTTGACTATCACTTCTGAACAAGAGTTGCCTCCTTACAGATTATGTCAATATGGTCCTTCCAGAATTAACATTATACTTCCAACTGTCCTTGAGCAACCAATCTTTGGTAAACCTTAGATTGTCCTCGACAATTGCTTAATCATTTTAGTCATATCCAATTCTAGACCTTTTCCCTTCATAATGCCCCAGGCATTTGGAAAATTTTAGATAGGATGAATATAGCACATGTAATCGATCCTATATCCGAAGCATATGGGACACGATTCATGATGTCTCACATAAAGACTAAACCAGTCTTTTGCTATAATATTTCCATTTCAATTTGCCAAGTTATCAAAATTCAGATTATGAAAAGGGATGCCGTAATCATAATCGAATTTTAGAACGCAAATAATGGACTCATATATAGAATTTCCTTATGTTGAGCCATTCCAACATGAAATTCATATATATATCCTTGATTAAATACGATTAAAATCTCAATCTAAGCTTTTAGAATTGAAATGAAGTATAATTTCCTCTCCCTTAATTATAGCAAAACAACTTTTTCAACCCCTGCAACCTCACGAATTGAAACTTTTGTTTTCTATAATTAACATTGCTAACTTGCAACCTTTGTCATAATTATCATGCTCCCACTAACATGATGATTATTAGCATAACACTTATGCTCCCACTAGCTTTGACTTGTACTCAGAAATCAGCTGACTTTCTTACCAAAGTTCAGATTTCTGATACTAGATTGTTTTGATAAAACTTTATCAAAATCATACACCTCTCTTAGATAGCTCACATGTGTGTCTAAACAATTTTAGAACTATGAAAAGGGATGTCGTAATCATAGTCTCAATTGTTTAGACCTTTGCCACTTCTCACAATTCCATGTTAGTGTGCCGGTAAACCACACACGCTCCACTAACGACTTTGAGAATGCAAATATCAAAATTGCTATCTAGCTAAAATCTACTTAGTGAAAGTGTTTCCTCACCATCATTTTCATGAATCGGAGAGAAACCTTATGACACTTAGATTTAATAGTGTATGTGTTCTTATCCATGTGAATTTGTCAAAACCATAATCACAAGACAAGGTTAGTGACAAATCCAAACTCATATTGATTAAACTTGTGCAATCTTAAATTCTTGCCATTTGGCAGCTCAGGTGCCTGCCATTGCTTCCAAGTAGTTGTGCAACCAATTGAGAACTCTCAGAACTCCTATGCAAAGCCAACTTGAATAGGCACAAAAATTTCAACACGGTAGGTTATAAACCTCAAGTCGTGTGCTAGTGAAGGACTTTAGGTTTTATTCTTGATTAAGTCTTGAAACTTTCAAGAGATTTAAGACTCCCACTATCCTCTTGACATATAAGACTCCCTTGTCAAATATTCAAGAGATAGTGCGGATTCTTTATCAAGACTAACACTTTACACAATTGGCCTAAGTTGGTCTCTGTTTAATCCAAAACATCACAACTTACCAATTTCAAATGTACAAGAGTAGATAACCTTTTACTCTTACATTTGACTAGTGTTAACAAACCCTCTTTAAGAGATGTCACTCAAGTTATAATCTTGGAGTATGACTCTAAGAATTGTTTTGGAACGAAGTATGACTCATCTTTTTGATTTAACCATTTCAACAATTCATGACTCCTCTTCTTAGTCATAAGAATGCACTAAAATGACTTTAGAGGACCAATTGTGATATGATATCTTAATCATTAAGATGATCATAAACATGATACTAAAGTACTCTCCCATCTTTTCAGATTTGAGAAACTTTTATCTTTCTGCCATACTTTGATTCTTCTTATTCGTTCTGTCTCACATTGAAACTTCTCCAATGCTACAGACTTATACTTAAACTTATAAGTATAACCATATTTACTGAACTTAAGTAAATCATGACGAATAGTCTTCTTGATCTTTTGTGGTGGACTTGACCAGTGCACAAGAATGTGTACTCGATCCCTTAGTCCTTTCGTTATTCACATAAGGAATTAGTCTTAATTTTCCAAGCTGAAAGTTCTCATTCATCATACTATACAACTTGCATGATTCCAAGTTTCGGTCCAATTGAACCTTGGGTGATGAGAATCTTTCCTTATTTGGTAATATTAGACACTACCACAACCGAAAGAATCAAATCCATTTTTCCAATATTGCTATCAATGGAATCTTATAAGCAACAACTTTTCACAAATGCCATTGTAAGGATACTAAAAATAAATAAAATCAAAACCTTTTTCTTTTATTTTAAAACTTTGCGGAAAAACTTATCCTTACAATCCATATGAAAACCTTGTTGTTATCTATTCCTAAGCAATATAAATATCATAACTCTTAAGTAATAGCCCAAAATTCTGATCACCGAACCATGCGATTGAAATCCATCTTCGCGATCAGAATCAGCATGTACTTAATAGAGTTAGACAATGGACTTTACCTGAAGTAGAGCCAAACTTATTGACTTTAACATCCTTAGGTAAATTTGGCAGCTTCGTAACCAATGCCCCTTCCTTTGGCAATAGTTACCTATGGACCCTTGATAATGGGACTATCTCAGACTTCGCCTCTCTCTTTACCATTGGGTCAACCGAGTTGACTATGGTCGATCCCTTTCCATTGGGAAGAGAGAGCTTTACTGGATATCCAATGTCATCATTGTCAATGTCCATAGCATTTTAGGAAGTTGATCTTAGCAAATAGATAAGATCATTAAGGGTCTTGTCTTAGTCTGTTTCATAGGATTCCCAAAAGAACTCACTATGTGACTTAGAAAGTAGTTGAGCCACCAACTTTCTCAAGACTTTGACACCCAACTCTCCCGGCTTGTCAATATGTGACTACATCTCCAAGATGTGATCACACCTAGACCTTGCCTTGCCAATAGGGCTTGAGTGACCTTAAACGTTTTAGGAACTTGTGGGTTAGGGAGAATAATTGGAGGAGGTGAAAGAAGTATGATATCTATGGGACATCATCTTCATTTAGGAAAGCTTGTTTCAAGAGATTTGGGAAGATCATAAATGTCTAGACCAGACATCTTTTTGGGAGATATTCAAGATAGTTGATTTAAAGTCCTTAATATGACACCCAGTATGAAACATTAAGGCTAGGACCCAACAAACTATTTTATAACTTAGAAGAGGGATGCCGTAATCCAAGCTATAAAATATTTGAAGGTAGGTGAATGACGATTCACCAATTTCCACCATGAAAAACGAAATAATTTATTAGGTTTTAATTGGATTTGAAAGTCCTAGATCTTTGAGATTCATTGAACTGTTCAAAGGCATGTTTCAATCTCGAGTGTGCCCTTCAGGTTTTGTGACTGGGATGCCGAGGATCACAAAACAAGGTGTGAATAACCATGCAAATATACTTGGTACCCTTAATATTTACCCCTTAATCAGTGTGTCGGTTAACCACACACGCTCCACCGATACTATGATAAATATTAAGTTACCCTTTGCCTACCTTGTTAAGTCCAGGTTAGTGTGCCGGTTAACCACACACGCTCCACTAACGACTTAAGCAAAGTGAAAAGTGTAATTTCATGGGTTAGCACCAAATTCACATTTTCCTAAGTAACTAAGATTGGGTATTAATAAGAGTTTAGTTACTTAGTATTTATCATTAATACTTTTAATGAAAGGAGAATTATAGTCCTTGTCCTACCCGTTCGGCTAACGACCCTCCACCAGTCAAGGAAGCGGTGGGTGAGAGTGGACACCCATTAAACTGCCATTTTATAGGCAGTAACCTTATACCCCCCTTATAGACCGGCTTCGTGAATGAGGCCTACTAACGGTAAGACTGACTTTACTCTTATACATATATATAAATATTATTAACTTATAATATTATAAACTATAAGGGTTGAATTTTAACTTTTAAAATTCTAAGGGCTAACTTGGAATTAAAGTATTCATAAGTGAAAACTTTTCAAATTCCAAAACTTGAGGGCAAGTTTTGAAACTATTCAAAACTAATTAATTCCATAACTTATGAGTTTAAAGTAGTTTTAATTAAAAAAAAAAAAAAAAAAAAAAAAAAAAAAAAAAAAAAAACTCTTTAAGTTCCATAACTTGAGGACAAGTTATGGAAGACTTTAAACTAATTAATAAAAAAAAATAACCTTTTTTTTATTGTAACTTATGGAACTAATTAAGGTTACACTTTTTTTTTAATTTAAAGAAGAGACTCTTCATTTTGTAAGCTTTGCCAACTTTTATGAGTTTTATGATTCTTAAATGTGACTTTTCATATAACTTGAGGACAAGTTACAAAAACACACTTTGGAATCAACTCTAAGATTAAAATGGATTGAAAACAACTATTTCACACAACTTTTCTTTAATCTAAGAACCTCATAAGAACAAGATAATTCAAATCATCAATCTTCAAGAAATTAGCATGAACATACAAACTAATACAAATCTTGAAATTATGACGATTATCTTAGAAATTGGATTAGCATGAAGATTACCACATCAAAAACAAGTTTATAAGTCCAAAAACATCTTAGGGTAATGTTCCTAGTCCAATTCCAGCCAAAACAATCGAATATATGCATCCAACTCAATTTTTCAGCTACTTTTGCAAGTATAACAAGAAAACAAGCCTAGGCTCTGATACCACTGTTGGGTTATGAGCATTCTAACACTCCTAAGTGTACATGCAACCCTAAATACCTTGGATCTATGTTTTCTCTATTATACATACAATTATGAACATCCAAGGTATTATCCTAATCTAGCATACAAAATAATAAATATAACAAGATAGAATACATACCTCTTTGTTGTAGAATGTCTTCATGAAGCTTGAGTGCCTAGTGACCCAAGTGTGACACCTCAAATGGTTCACACAACACCAAATACACTTGGAATAACTTGAGAGAAACTTGAACACTCCTTGAAATCGTCTAGCCCTCACACTCACACATTAGTGCATGATTTCTTGAGCCATGGGATTCTTTTATATGGTGGCTGTTAGGGTTACACCATGTAACTCATAACTTTACCCATTCCTTATGCTCCATGGATTTTAACCTCCATGGAGTATCCATGGGTCACCCCATGGACTTAGTCCAACATAAGGAATCTTGGATCACAAGCCCACATATATAAGAATGAATGATTTACACAATCAACCCATATATTTAATTAGTCTCCTTTTGATCACTTAATTAATTCCAAATTAATTCTTGATCAATACTAATTAAATAACCTTATTAATATATTAGAACTTATAATATATTAACCAACCTTAAGTGTTATTTCTCTCATTATAGTCTATCCAAATGCATGATCCCATGCAACCCAAATGGACCATGCCGGGTCGGGTCAAGTCTTACCAATTATAGTTATGGACTTAGACATTAATCCAACAAATAACCCTCGACTATCCATGACAAACTTGTCGATATCACCCCTGATCCTTTCCTATTCCCAATTCTCTTTCTGAACTCCCTCTGCTTGAGCCTCTCTGATCAATCGCCAAAGTGGAGAATCAACGGATATCCTCATACACATCTCCCCAACCAAAGACCCACCCGACATGCGGATCAAAGCATCCGCTACCACATTCGTTTTACTCGGATGGTAAATGATCTCGCAGTCATAATCCTTGACCACGTCTAGCCACCTGCGCTGCCTAATGTTTAGGTTTGGCTGATATATAAGATGTCTCAAACTCTTGTGATCCGTGTAAACCGTACAGCGGACCCCATATAGATAATTTCTCCAACTCTTGAGGGCAAACACCACTGCCCCCAACTCCAGGTCATGAGTGGGATATCGCGTCTCATGGGGCTTTAGCTGTCGCGAAGCATAAGCAATCACCATCCTCTCTGCATGAGGACCACCCCTAAACCGGTGATGGATGCATCACAGAATACCAAAAAATCCTTGACTCCCTCCGGAAGGGTCAATACCGTGGCCTCATATAACCTTTGCCGAGGAGTCTCAAACGCCGACTACTGCTCAGGGCCCCATCGAAAATCCACCCCCTTCTTCGTAAGACGAGTGATGGGTACCGCAATTTTGGAGAAGTCCTGAATAAGTATCTGATTGTACCCTGCCAAACCCAACAAACTCCTGATCTCTGAGGGAGATTTCAGAACTTCCCACTGCATCACAGCCTTGATCTTGGCCGGATCGACCAAAATCCCATCCAGGTTAACGAGGTGCCCAATGAACTGGACCTCTCGTACCCAAAACTCACACTTTGAGAACTTGGCATAAAGTCGTTCCCACCTCAAAACCCCCAGAAGCTCTCGAAGGTGCTCGTCATGCTGCTCTCTTGTCTTGGAATACACCAAGATATCATCGATAAACACCATGATCGATCGGTCGAGCATCAGACTGCATACCCAATTCATCAAATCCATGAATACAGCAGGTGCATTGATGAGACCAAATGGCATCACTACAAATTCGTAATGCCCATAACGAGTTCGAAACGCGGTTTTCTCCACATCCTCCTCTCTTACTCTCACCTGATGATACCCAAACCTCAGATCTATCTTGGAGAACTAAGATGCACCCTGCAACTGATCAAAGAGGTCATCAATCCATGAAAGGGGATAATTGTTCTTCACCGTTAACTTGTTCAACTCCCGGTAATCAATGCACATCCGGTGTGAACCATCCTTCTTCTTGACGAACAATATCGACGCTCCCCACGGAGAACTGATCGGTCTGATGAACTACTTGCCTAGAAGCTCCTGAAGATGAGATGACAAATCCTGCATCTCAAGTTGTGCCAAGTGGAACGACGCCTTGGAAATTGGGGCCACACCTGGCACAAGATCAATCCTGAACTCAACCTGCCTCTCAGGAGGCACACCGGGTAACTCCTCCGGGAAAACATCAGCAAACTCCTTGACAACTGGTACCTATGAAACTGAAGTCTGCTCCCAAACCCAAGTATCAACCATATAAGCCAGATAACCCACACACTCATGTTGAATATACCGACGAGCATTGGCTGCCAAACAAAATCCTGAACCAACCCTGGCGCCCTCTCCATAGATAACCAGTTCTCCCCAACTTGGGGTTCGAACTACCACTCGCTGGCCCTCGTAGTTAATCATGGCACCAAACCTACTCAGCCAGTCCATACCCACTATCCTGCACACATCCCTCATGGGGATAGGGATCAGATCAATCGAATAAGGCACCCCGAAGATCTCCAATACACAACCCTAATACACAGCGGATGTAGAAAGCCCGTGTTCGTTGGTGATTGAAACCCGCAATGGACATTGTAACTCCCCAATAGGCATATCAAACTCCCTACTAAAGGACCAAGATACAAAGGACCAACTCGCGCCCGAGTCAAATAATACAAGAGCAGGCAAAGAGTTCATAAAGAACATACCTATTTGGACCATATACATGAGAATAACATAAAACATAATCAACAAAATAATAAATAGAAACATGCCGGTCATGACGTACGGAGCTGCTCTGGCCTCCTCGGTAGTGAGCTGAAAAACACGGCCCCGAGCCCTCGGGGGCTCCGACCTCCCCTGACGCCCATCGGGAGCTCCATCTCAATCTCCCACCGCCTGGTGGCCTCCTGCAACTCCAACAATAAAGCATAACGCTATGTGGATACAAACTGCTCGATGTCCGTCTTGAGGATGCTCAAATAACGGGTCATCTGAGGTTGCTCAGAAGCAACAAACTCAGGACAAAACATGGCCATCTCCGTAAACATCTTGGTGATCTACGTCACCGACTCAATCCCCTGTCTTAAATCCAAGTACTCCTGGGCCAACCTCTTACGCTCCACCAGCGGAACTTATCTAGAACGGATCATCTCCGAGAACTTCTCCCAAGTCACAACAACCCTCTACTCAGAAGAATACGAGTTAGTAACAAGTCTCCACCAATTCTTTGCTCCGGACTGCAGAAGGTTCAGAGCACACTTGACCTTCTAGTCAGCTGGGTAAGAGCAAGTGAAGAAACATCCCTTGATGTCAGACAACCACCTCATGGCTATGATCGTGTCACAACTAGCATTTTTTAGCTAGGAAATTCTATTCTCATGTAAACATCATCTCTTGTAAGGCATGTACTCTAAGTGATAATCATATTCTATGCTCAATCAAAAACCATCCATTGAATCCAAACTCTTGATTTAAGTTCAAAACCTAATAAAATACATCTCATATGGATTGAAAACCCTAGAAATCCCAGCCCAAGTTAATATGGACTAGGATCCTCTTATTGGGCCTAGTAGACCAATAAACTTTCAATTTGACTATTTGGGCCAAGGAACCCTAACTGGGCTCTAATTGGACCCACATTTATAAGATTTTAGCATTTTGGGCCATGTGAGCCTAGAATAATGTATCTTATCTCTAATGGGCCTTGTTGGGCCATGAATGATTTCATTTACCCTAATGGGCCGTGAACCTTTTTTAATTGGGCTTCATTGGGCCGTGAACCCTTATAAGGGCCCAATGGGCTGAAAAATATTATCGGGCTTCATAAAATTCGAGCAAAGCCAAGAGTGGACCCAAACCGTTTTATTCTCATCTCTTTTAGCCCAAATTGTCGGCCCAATAGAAACATATATGTATATATATATATATATATATATATATATATATATATATATATATATATATATATATATATATGTGTGTGTGTGTGTGTGTGTGTGTGTGTCTAAAAAAAGAGAAAAGGAATTATTTTTGCACTTGACACCTCACTTTTGCATGGCTGATTTCCATGCACACATCACTTCAATCCTCTCTCCTTCTCTCTTCTTCTACTCTCGGTCGAACCCCTCACCCCTCACCATCTCCACTTTCTTTCAAAAATCTCTCAACAACTCCTCCTACCTCCTCTAAGTTTTCGAGATTTTGTGTGTATTTTCAAGAGGTTTTTCATCAAGATCATCATCCTTGGTAAGTTCTTACTTAAATCTATGGTTTAACTTCTAGATTTCATCAAAAATCTCTTCTTAACCCATATCATTTCATGATCTATACTCTTGAACTTCATAGAGTTCGAAAACCATCTCAAGGAGCTTTCTTGGGCCGAGATCTTCTCACATCTTCACCAAAAACCGAATCCAAACCTCAAAGTTAGTTCATACCCCTTGATTTTCGGTTTTACTATGTTTTGGGGGAGGATACAAGTTGATATGTGCTAGATTTATGTATGTGTGCAATGTTTATGTGTGTTCTTTAAGTTATATGTGTGATTTTGTGAAGAACTTCATAGATCTCGACAATATATGTGAACTAAAACACTTTATACAACTTACCACAAAGATAAAAGTGTTAAACATGTTAAGAATGTTGGAAAAACTAAACAAAAGCTTGTAAAGGGACCATTTTTGACAAATAAACAAAAAGAAGGTGGTTTTATGAAACTTACGGTTTCACATGGACTAAAAGAGTCAAATATACATAAAAATGGTTTTTTATGACAATCATAGTTTTAAAAGGGCTAAAAGTGTTAAATTTCGTATTATGGGCCTTAATGTGGGCCTTCACGGTTTTGTTGAACCAAATTTGTAAATTTAAGATTTTTATGGATTAAATTGTCATTTAACACAAACTTGAGCCAAAAATGTAAATTTATGATTTTATGGGCTGAAAACATCACCTTATTTGAATTTGGGCCTAAAATGTTATTTTTACAAAACTTGGGCCGAAAATGTCATTTTATCTAAAAAGGGGCTGAAAATGTAAATTATATATATAAATCGGCCGAGAATGTAAATTTTATATTAATGGGCCGAAAACATCAATTTATATTTACTTGGGCCAAAAATGTCAACTTACATACAATTGGACAAAAGATGTAAATTTTCATGTTTATTGGGCCTAACATGTATAATCCATGTTATTGGGCCTCAGTGGCCCATTTACATGCTTATTCGGCCTGGATTATACATTACATGTTTAGTGGGCCTTAGTGGCCCATTTACATGCTTATTGATCCTGGATTATACATTACATGTTTAGTGGGCCTTAGTGGCCCGTATACATCCTTATTGGACCTAAACTATATATTACATGTTTACTGGGCCTTAGTGGTCCTTCTACATGTCTGTTGGGCCTCGTACATTCACATACATACTCGTTGGGCTTTTCAAACATAAAATATACAAGTAAACGTTATATAACATAATACAATATTCGCGTAAACTCAGTCAAGGATGCTAGTGAGACATGTCAGTTGACACCTCTAGAGTGTACAATCGTAGCTTGTAGTTATAACCAGAGTCTCCTGGAGGGAGAGCGAGAGTTTGTGTATAGATCTATACGGGGTGACACCCCACACCTGAGCTGTTTGCTACAGTTAGACTAGGCCAGTCTAGGGTGGCAAACCTTACCGTAAATCAAGTCGGCGCCTAAGAACGCCACGACAGGCGAATTCGTCATAATCAAGCATGGTTAAAACGGCTCACTTAGAGATCCTCTCCAACATAATTTTATGGAACACCTATCAATTCTTGTTGATACAAAAACATACCTACACTGATATTCGGTCTTAGGGTTGAGACCACAACACTTTTATAAATAGAAAATATAGGATTTTCTGGGGAAATACACAGCTAAACAATGCCTTTTACTTACAATAGAAAATACAGGATTTTTATTCGGATTACATTTTATATACATTCCAAAAAGGAGAAACACACATGCATTAGTACTTGATTTTGACACATTACTTTCAAAATATTATATAGGAAATATCGGATTTTCTGGTGTTTTACGAACAATACAAAAGTTTTTCATTCAAACATGCTTATGAACTCACCAACATTATATATGTTGATGTTTTCAAAATAACTTGTATTCTTAGGGAATCATTAAGCGGAAAGGTCAGCAGGAAATGTGGAATTTGTTATATTTTGTTATTATCATACATTGAATATTTTGGCATGTAACTATGATACTATACTTGATGTAAACAATGTTGGTTGTATTTTGATATGTATGATGATGGTGTTGTCTTGTTTCAATTATATACATTGTGATGATATTACAATATGAAGTCACGCACAAGCCCGCAGACGTTTTCCGCCGTCTAGTTCGGGGGCGTGACAGATTGATATCAGAGCATTGTTTATAGTGAACTGACATATCTAATCATAGTCGATATGCAATTATAAATACAATGGGACTAAAACACTTTGAATAAAATGAATACTTAGGTTTACATTAAAACAATAACACTAAAAGTCTATGGAGGAAATTGAACATTGTGATTAAACCTAGACAGTTATGTAGTCATATTGGGGATAAATATAGCCTGATCAACTATATTTATTCAAAATATGACCAACATGTGTTTGGGGGTAATCATGGCGGGAAATGGATCTAGAAACATACCTCGTATCCAAAACTTATAAGCAGCTCAAACTTAAATAATTAAAAAAAAATACAATAGGAGTATTTTTGGAAAACTTATTGTACATACCCCCCATTTTTACCCACTTCTCACTCCCAGTTTCTCGCGTAGTCGCCATGGACGAAGCACATCAGGGCGTTATTTCTATCAGGCCCTAGTGGACCACGGGATGATCAAGGAAGACCCCGTAATGGGTCAGGAGGCAACCCCCGGTGTTGGGCCGGAGGAGTACATGGAGACGGACTACGAGTTTGGAGAAGCCGATGAGATAATGGAAGAGGATGGGAGCGCGAATGAAGTCCCCAGTGAGCCTCCCACTTCGTAGATAGTGCTGGATCACTCCACAACACCACGGGTGTGACAACCGTCAAATTCAAGTCAAAGTCAAACAAGTCAAACTGGTTGAATTTAATTAGTGCTTGCATGTTAGAAGTTATTCTATGTATAAAAATGTGCATTTCTATGTCAAGAATTCAAGTGTCTCGAAGAATCTATGTGTTAACAATGTAAAAACCCTAAAAAGAGAGTTAAACGCATCGAAACACGACTAAGGACCCTTTCGGGGACTTAAAACAATCATAAACGAAGCATAACGAGGTTCACGAACCTTGCATTACGAGATTATACGATAATAATGACTAAGGTTAAATCTCTCCCAAATCTCTCCAGGTATGTGAAATCTCTCCCAAATCTCTACAAGTATGTGAAATCTCTCCCCAATCTCTCCAAGTATGTGAAATCTCTCCCAAATCTCTCTAAGTATGTGAAATCTCTCCCAAAATCTCTCTCAACTTTTTATAGTCATCCCGACCCATAACTTGGCCAAAAACCGCTCGAAACGGTGCGTTATATCGAAAAACAACTAAATAGAACCGAAACCCCTCTTAGGAACCGAACCTCTTAGGAACCGAACCTCTTAGGAGCCGAACTTGTCAGAAGCAAGCCTGTCAGAAGCGAACCTCCCATTCTCGGACCGAACATGCATCAGAACCGAAACCATCTCAACCGAAATAGACCGAGGGTTCGGTCTATTTCGGTTCCCTAGCTACTTCGGACCGAGACCTGACCTTCGGCCCTCCCCCTCGCACCTTCGGTTCCTTCTCCCCTTCTCTCGGTTCTCAACCTCTTAGAGCCGAACCTCGCAGGTTCGGTCCCTATTGTCCGGTTTTCGACTACTTTCGCTTCCTAAGCCCGCTTTTGACGGGATTTTTTCACCAAATTCATATTTTTACCTTTTTTAACCCCCAAAACTCATATTTTATTTATTTTTCAAGGATTTTTAATTAAAAAAAATCATTATTTTTTTAAGAGGAGTATTCTACCCCACAAGTGGGTCAAGTGTGCCCACTTGCCCTCCATGTGTCACCCTCTCACTTGCCACCTTATCCACATCACACAAACCAAGGCACACATCACTTCAAACTCTCAAGTTGCTCCAGCAACCTTCTATATAAAGAAATCTCTGGAGGATTTCTTGATTTGCTTGCTCATTTCAAACATACACACACTTCTCATATCACTTCAAGAAAGCTTCTTTCTCTCTACTTTCCACCACCTTGTGCAAGTGTTCTTGAGTTGCTACTGCACTTTTTGGTAAGTATTCCATCTAAACTCAAGTGTTATTCCATAATTTCATAACACTCTTGGATCATTGACTCACATCTTAAAGCCAAAAATCGTTCTTAGGATCATCCAAGTCTTCCCGTGTTCATCAAGTGCTATTGACTTGATATTCCTTAACTTCAACCTTCCACTCTTCAAGTCATCACTCAAGGTGAGTTCATACCCCTACATTTTCTAGTTTTCTTTAGTTTTCAGGGGGGGGGGATACAAGTTAAAACACCAAAACATATTCAAAACTTAACTCGACAGCTTACAACAGAAAAGTTGTGACCTGTTCACGGACTGTTTTACCCAACTTAAACTTAATATTTTTCAAAACTGTATAATATGCAAGTATTTCAGGTTTATACCTTTAAAATGACTACTTGCACATCTCAATACGATTTTTCTACAATTTATGGTGATTTTTACAAAACTGCCTATCACTGCAGCAACAAAATCAGACCAGGTTGTGAAAAGGAACATTTTCACACTAGTTTGAGACCACCAAAAATTATGGGAAAATTTATGAACACAGTAGACACTCTTTCCAAATACTCAGAGTTTACGGATTCAGTTTTCGACTTACGATGATTTTTCTATAATTACTCAAAAACAGTGACAGTTAAGGGTAAAACTATCAAATACATATTTAAGAGTTATTCACACCTTGTAACATGTTGAGCAAGGTGTGTAAGATTTACACTTAGTATTTCCAATGTCCCTTATTTGAAATACATATACATGCGTAACAAGGTTTCATACCATCATGCAACACTTTAGATAAACTATAATAGGTATAGTTTTGAACACTTCATTTAACAAAGAAAACAATAACATTATCGATTTACAAAATGAACTTTCACTACACACTACGTGAACTCGTTAATGAATATTTGTGAGACATTCTCCTTCGGGGTACTCCAAGTACCACAAAAAAGTCCTTTAGTTATAATCAGAATCTCCTGGAGTGAGAACGTGATAGTTGTGTATAGATCTATACTGGGTCCGACAAACCCGCACCTGAGCTGCTTGCAACAGCTAGACCGGAAGGTCTGTGGTGACAAGTGTCATAACTTTCTGACGCCTGAAGAACGTCGCATTCAAGGCCATCTAGTCTTTAGTATGATTAAAACATCTCGCATGGAATATTAACACAGCATACAATTCACGGAAATTCTAAGGTTTTATACAAAGGAGTTTTATTTAAATATGAAACACACACATAAGTATGACGACTTACTTATACATACTAGGCCTTGTTTCAATTCAGTTTACAACAAATCTTTTAGAAAATATTGGATTTTCTGGAAATAAACTTGTAACAAACGTTAAGGAAACAACATTCATTTTTATAAAATACTTATGAACTCACCAGCTTTATGCTGATAATCTCTTTTCAAAACAACTTGTATTCTCAAGTAATCAGTAATACAGGTAACCGCAAGATTTCTGAAGTCAAGACGCTAAGGCATAGATTCTTTTGCTACATTTTATCATCATATGTAATTTAATTGGAACATGTATTTTGGAAACAATGTAATCTTTTAAATTATATCTATGATGGTTGTGTTTTACTTTCTTCACTATGGTTATGATACTGAGCATGACGTCATCCGCCCCCGAACGTTTCCGCCGTTCTGGTTTGGGGGTGTGACAGATTGGTATCAGAGCTTTGTTTATAGTGAACTAAGTATATCGAACCACGTAAGATATACAAACTATAAATACAACGGGACAAAATTCTCTGACGTAGCTTTTCAAAAATACTTTAAAATAAAAATTTATATTTTTATAAAAGTATTCGCACAATCGCACATACTAATTCAGTATCATAATGGCAATAACATAAAAGTATCAAGACCAGTTGAACACCATGATTCAGCTTCGGGGTATGTAGTCAAATCTTGGATGGATATAGCCTGATCAACTATATTTAGCCAAGGTAGGACCAATGTATGCCGAAGAAGGATCATGGTGAGCAACAAGTCTGCAACTTACCAAAGATTCCAAGAATCAAACTTAAAAATACTATAGGAGTATTTTAACACAAAAAGTCGTAATCACAACTTCGACAACTCACTTCTTGTTCCCAAAGTTTTTCTCGCGACATTCCTCCTTATCCCCATTCTCGTACAGGTACGATGGCAGGATTCCACTTACCAGGTGATCCCTACTTTCCCAACCAAGGGAATGCCGGTTGGATTGTGGAAGACCCAGAGGAAGAACCCGAAGAAGAGCCCATGGAGGACGAGGAACCCATGGAAGAAGAAGAATCCGTAGACGGTGAAGAGGAAGAAGACTCAGATGGAACCGAATCCGAACCCGAAGTTTACAATCCACACCCTGCCCCTATTCCTCCGCAACACTTCCATGGCCCGACGCCCCAATAGGCTGAAACTATACATCGATGGAGCCGAGAGCAAGGTCAACGACCTCCCTATGGCATGCAACGAGGTTTCTACGATCTCAGCAGAGGAGGGTCAGCCGACCGAGCCCTCCATGTCATAGTTCACCGTGTCACACGCCACGAAGAGAAAACAAGAGTTAACACCCGATACCTCATGGAAGTTGGTGCCACCAGCCAAGTCAACTCCGTTCGCATTCGCCGTTTGGACGATGAACACGATCAAACTCGGGACCGCACCGAGCTTCTTCGATGGGAAATGGCCGCGACCCGAGCCGAAGTGCAAGAACTTCGAGAACACCGAGCCACTTTTGAAGGACGCCTGGCCGAAGCAGAGCGCCAAGCGGCGGAATCCCGAGCTGAAATGAGGAACTTCGTGCCTACACTTCGTGATCCTCAGAACTTCAACCACCGCAAGTAGTGTTTGCACTGCTCGCTTTAGTTTAACCTAGTTTGCGGATAAATATTGCTATCATTTTCTAGTATTTTATGTCCGATCTCGCGATTTAAGTGTTTTCACTTCCGGGATCAGTAGGCGGTCAAAATTTTCCATACATTGATGTAGCATAGACCCCTGGTAGGGTCAAATTTTCCCAAGTATTGTATACTAAGTTATATCAATGATATTGATATGCTAATTGTTTTATTGGGAACACTACATCAAATTCATAACATGAACTATTTTCAGATAAAAATTTATTGGTGACCAACCTATGATCGCCCGAGGTATAAATCAAAGTTATATGTAATTGAGACCATGTCAACCTAGAAATGGTGGTTCCGCCTTGGATCCTGTTCCTTGTTAGGTTGTGGGCCCAGGGCAGAACCATTAGATTCGAAAGCTTATTTAATCTTAATTACATGTAAATATTATACATCAAGTGATTGTTGGTTGGACCCGGTATAGATACTATCACAGACATTTCATGAGAATCAATACTATCGAAATTCATAAAGTCTATATTTCATTGTTTATAGACTTCTAGTATGAATGAATTCTTACAACATTCTTAGAAGTCGGAATCATGATGCATATAAAGAACTAATAATGTTTAGTTTAACACTCGACTTGTATCAAAGACTTATTGTCTTTTCATTCTTGATTATGGCAGAAAATGTCACCTCGTAGAAATCCTAGACGCGGCGACGCAACTGAGACTGCACCACCCCCCCCCCCCACCACCTCCTCAGTTCGACCCAGCCATGTTCCAGGCTGCGGTGGCGGCTGCAGTGGCAGCTGTGATAGCCCAAATCAACCCCGGTAATTCAGGAGGTGCAGGCAGTGGTGCCTTGAATTCTAATAACGGGGATGGCCAGGGACGCTCGAGAGAGTGTACCTACAAAGACTTTACTAACGCCAAGCCCAAAACCTTCAACGGAAGTGGAGGTGTTATAGCGTTGCTACAATGGTTCGAGAAAACCGAGACCATTTTCGAAATATGCGCATGCCCTGAAGCAAGCAAGGTCAAATTTGCTTCATGTACATTCTCCGAAAGAGCCCTCACCCGGTGGAAGGGTCACGTCAAGGCACTAACGCTCCCGGTAGCTAATGCGATAACAAGGGAAGATCTGAAAACCATGTTAATGAAGGAGTACTGCCCCAGGGGTGAGATACAGAAGCTGGAAGAAGAATTTTGGGGTCTTAAAATGACAGGCTCTGACATCCTATCGTACACCTCAAGGTTCAGCGATCTAGCCATGCTGTGTCCCGGGATGGTTCCTACTGAAAGCAAAAAGGTGGAAAGATACGTATGGGGATTATCTCAACAACTCCAAGGACACGTATTTGTTGGATTAATGTCTAAGTCCATAACTATATTTGGTATGTACTTGACCCGACCCGGCATGGTCCATTTGGGTTGCACTTCACCGACACAATTTATATGGATAGTCTTTTGAGAATAGTATATTTATGATTTATATTAATATATTATAAGTTCTAATATATTAATATGTAATCATATTATTTAATTAGTATTGATCAAGACTTAATTTAGAATTAATTAAGTGATCAAAATGAACTAATTAAATATGGACTCTTATATATATGGAATAGGCCAAGTTCATTTAGCTTGGGCTAAGCTTTCATGGATAGTCCATGGAGTGTGTAACCCATGGATCATATGAAATGAAAGGTCATGGGTTTAACCCTAGTCTCCATACTATATAAAGATGTCCTTGGTTGGTGAAATTGACGCTAGTGTGGGTACACTATGAGGGCTAGTCGATTTCACTAGAGAGAACCAAAGTATTCTTATTCTCAAAGTCTTCCAAGGTGTTTTGGTGACTTGTGATTCCACTTGAGGCTTCCACACTATTGGGGCTAAGCTCTTAAAGCTTGAAGACATCAAGCTACACCAAAAAGGTATGTCATCTAACTAGTCTTTGTAGTATAGTTGCCTCATAATATGCTAGTTAGGATTAAAGCCTTGGAAAGTTCTTATTTGCAGGTATAATAGAGAAAACATAGATCCAAGGTTTATAGGGTTGCATGTACACCATAGGAGTGTTAGAATGCTCAAATCCCAATAGTGGTGTCAGAGCCAGGTTGTTTTCTGTTATATTGATGCAAATGTTTTATTTTCAAGTAGGAAAAAAATAGGAAAAAAAAACATGACGTTTGTCAAATTTTAAGATAATTACTTGTTTTGTGAAAAACGAATTATTTGTAAAATTTGAATCATTTGTTATATGAGTTAAATTAGGTCAAATTTAGTAAAAGATAAAATGATATGATTATTTTATTAGTTTTAAAATTTTGATCTAAATGTTTTAAGGAGTTACAAATTTTGTCATAAAATTTCGGAGCTCAAAAGTTTTTTTAAAAGTTGTGATCTTAAGGGTTTTTGAAACTTCCATAAGTTATGGATATGAAAGTTTTTTTTAACAAAAAAAATTTGATTCAAAGTTTTTATGGAGTTAAAAAATTTCGTGTTAATGTTTTAAAGAATTCCATAATTTGTTCTTAAGTTATGGAACATGGAAAGTTTCATCATAAAACACCATTAATTCCATAAGTTATGGAATCCAAAGGTTTTCAAGAATTACAAAACTTGCCCTCAAGTTTTGGAATTTGAGAAAAGTTTTTTATGAAAAAAAGAATTGAATTCTAAAACTCTTGGGTTCATAACTTAAACAATTAATTAAATGGTTTTAATTTTGAATTTAATAATTGGAATTATGATGTTTTGTTGAATAGTTCAAATTAACTCTTATTGACTTTATTAATAGTTAATTAAAGCGTTTAATTAAAAGAGTATTATTAAATCCATAAATATATGGTTTTAGTTTAATTAAATTAAAAGTCTAATTTAATTAATAGATTAAACCATCAAGTATTTTAAATATCTAAAATACACCCTTATACTATTATTATATTAAAAGTTTAATATATTATATGTATAAGAGCAAGTCGTCTTACCATTAGTAGGCCTCATTCACGAAGCCGGTCTATAAGGGGGGTATAAGGTTGTTGCCTATAAAATGGCAGCTTAATGGGTGTCCACTCTCACCCACCGCTTCCTTGACTGGTGGAGGGTCGTTAGCCGAACAGGTAGGACAAGGACTATAATTCTCCCTTCATTAAAAGTATTAATGATAAATACTAAGTAACTAAACCTTTTATTAATTCCCAATCTTAGTTACTTAGGAAAATGTGAATAAGGTGCTAATCCATGAAATTACACTTTCCACTTTGTTTAAACCGTTAGTGGAGCGTGTGTGGTTAACCGGCACACTAACCTGGATTTAACAAAGTAGGCAAAGGGTAACTTAATATTTATCATAGTATCGGTGGAGCTCGTGTGGTTAACCGGCACATCGATTGAGGGGTAAACACTTAAGGGTACCAAGTAATTTGCATGGTTACTTCACACCTTGTTTTGTGATCCTCGGCATCCCAGTCACAAAACCAGAAGGGCACACTCGAGATTGAAACATGCCTTTGAAAAGTTCAATGAATCTCAAAAGAATCTAGGAGTTTCAAAACCAATTAAAACCTAATAATACATTTCGTTTATCTTGGTGGAAATTGGTGAATCGTCATTCACCTACCTTCAAATATTCTATAGCTTGGATTACGGCATCCCTCTTCCAAGTTATAAAATATTGTGTTGGGTCCTAGCCTTAATATTTCATATTGGGTGTTATATTAAGAACTTTAAATCAACTATCTTGAATATCTCCCAAAAGATGTCTAGTTCAGACATCTATGATCATCCCAAATCTCTTGGAACTTCTCTTCCTCCACCTCCTCCAATTATTCTCCCTAACCCACAAGTTCTTGAAAACTTTAAGGCACTCAAGCCCTATTGGCAAGCAAAGGTCTATGTGTGATCACATCTTGGAGATGTAGTCACATATTGACAAGACGGGAGAGTTGGGTGTCAAAGTCTTGAGAAAATTTGTGACTCAACTACTTTCTAAGTCACATAGTGAGTTCCTTTGGGACTCCTATGAAACAGACTATGACAAGACCCTTAATGATCTTATCTATTTGCTAAGATCAACTTCCTAAAACTTTATGGACATTAACAATGATGACATTGGATATCTAGTAAAGCTCTCTCTTCCCAATGGAAAGGGATCGGCCATAGTCAACTCGGTTGACCAAATGGTAAAGAGAGAGGCTAAGTCTTAGATAGTCCCATTATCAAGGGTCCATTGCCAAAGGAAGGGGCATTAGTTGCGAAGCTGCCAAATTTACCTAAGGATGTTAAAGTCAATAAGTTTGACTCTACTTTAGGTAAACTCCATTGTCTAACTCTATTAAGTTCCTACTTGGGGATTCTTATTACCTGATGTGACTGGGTCACATGTTGATGTTTGAAGAATCAAAGAAAAGTGAAGAAACTTAAAGAAAGAATATGTTGAATCTGATCGCGTAGATGGATTTCTATCGGATAGTTTGAAGATCGGATTCTTGAGCTACTTCTTAGGAGTTATGATATATTGCTTAGGAATAGATAACAACAAAGTTTTCATGTGCTTTTGCACTGTAAGGATAGTTTTTTCCGCAAAGCTTTTAAAATAAAAGGAAAATTTTTGATTTTATTTATTTTAAAATATCCTTACAATGGCATTTGTGAAAATCTTTGTTGCTTATAAGATTCCATTAAGAGCAAGAGTGGAAATATGAATTTGATTCTTTCATTTGTGGTAGTGTCCAAATTTACCAAATAAGGAAATATTTTCATCACCCAAGTTTCAGTTGGATAGAAACTTGGAATCATGCAAGTTGTATAGTATGATGAATGAGAATTTTCAACTTTGGAAAATTAAGACTAGTTCCTTGTTCACATGTATATGTGAGTCAAGTGAAGGGCTAAGGGATCGAGTATACATTCTTGTGCACTGATCAAGTCCACCATAAAAGATCGATAAGACTATTCATCATGATTTACTAAGGCTTAGTAAATATGATTATACTTACAAGCTTCAGTATAATTCTGAGACATTGGAAAAGTTTCAATGTATGACAGAACGAATGAGAAGAATCAAATTAGGCAGAAGGATAAAAGTTTCTCAAATCTGAAAAGATGGGAGAGTACTTTAGTATCATGTTTTAAGATCATCTTAATGATTTTGAGACCTTATCACAATTCATCCTCTAAGTGCATTCTGATAGTTAAGAAGAGGAGTTATGAATTGTTGAAGTGGTTAAATCAAGAAGATGATTCATACATCGTTCCAAAAACAATTCTTAGAGTTATACTCTAAGATTGTAACTTGAGTGACATGTCTTAAAAGATGTTTAAAAAACACTTGTCAAATGTAAGAGTAAAAGTTTTCTACTCTTGTACATTTGAAATTGGTAATTTGTGATGTTTTGGATAAAACAAAGATCAACTAAGGCCAATTGTGTTAAGTGTCTGTCTTGATTAGAATCCACACTATCTCTTGAATATTTGGCAAGAAAGTCTTATAGGTCAAGGAGATAGTGGGAGTCTAAAAGATCCTGAAAGGGTTTCAAGAAGTAATCAAGAATAAAAACCTGTATTTCATCACTAGCACACAACTAGAGGTTTATAACCTATCGTGTTGACATTTCTGTACCCATTCCAGTTAAGTTGGCTACACATTTGAGTTCTACATGTTCTCAATTGTTTGCATAGCTCCTTGGAAGCAATGGCAGGCCCTTGAGCTGCCAGGTGGCAAGAAGTTAAGATTGCACAAGTTTAATCCATATGAGTTAGGATTTGTCACTAACCTAGTCTTGTGATTATGGTTTGACAAATTCACATGGATAAGAACACATACACCATAAAATCTAAGTGTCATAAGGTTTCTCTCCGATTCATGAAAATGCTGGTGAGGAAATTCTTTCACTAAGTAGATTTTAATTAGATAGCAATTGTGATATTTGCAGTTCTCAAAGTCGTTAGTGGAGCGTGCGTGGTTAACCGGCACACTAACATTGACTTATGAGAAATGGCAAAAGGTCTAAACAATTGAGACTATGATTACGACATCCCTTTTCATAGTTCTGAAATTGTTTAGACACACATGTGAGCTATCTAAGATAAGGTGTATGATTTTGATAAAGTCTTATCAAAGCAATCTAGTATCAGAAATCTGAACTTTGGTAAGAATGTCAATAAAGTATTGACTTCTAGAGGTCCAGTTGTTTTCTGGATACATGTCAAAGCTAGTGGGAGCATGATAATTATGATAAGTATTGCAAGTTAGCAATGTTAATTATAGAAAACAAAAGTTTCAATTCATGAGGTTGCAGGGGTTGAAAAAGTTGTTTTGCTATAATTAAGGGAGAGGAAATTATACTTCATTTCAATTCTAAAAGGCTTATATTGAGATTTTAATCATCTTATTCAAGAATATATATATATATATATATATATATATATATATATATATATATATATATATATATATGTGTGAATTTTATGTTGGTTTGGTTCAACTTAAGAAAATTCTATAAATTGCGTTCTCAAAATTCGATTATGATTACGGCATCCCTCTTCATAGTCAAATTTTGAGAATATGGCAAACAAAAAAAATATTATGGCAAAAGATAGTCTAGAACCATGTCTTTATGTGAAACATCATGAATCGTGTCCCATTTACTTTGGGTACAAGATCGATTACATGTGCTATAATATTTATCCTTTCTGAATTTTCCAAATGCCTTGGGGCGTTAAGGAGGAAAATGTCGAGAATTGGATATGACTAAAGTGATTAAGCAATTGTCAAGGACAATCTAAAGTTTACCAAAGATTGGTTGCTCAGGGACAGTTGGAAGTATAGTGTTAATTTTTGGAAGGACCATATTGACATAGTCTGAAAAGAGGCAACTCTTGTTCAGATGTGGTAGTCAAAATGGGAATATAGAGTTGTCTTCATAGGTGGAAGCAATCTGTGTAAGGTTAAAGAAACTTAATGCAAGAAGCATGTTCAAAGCAATGCGCTTTGAATCTGAGACATCGTTTCCATGGAATTGCTCTCCATTGGGATACTCTGTAATGATTGTTGCCAAGCCTTTGTGGCTTTGTGCATAATCATTACAAGAGGAACAGTGCATATAAGTTTAAAATCTAAATAGATTTCGATAAATGATAGGAATTTGGAATTCTTACATTTAAGACAAGGAATTGGGAGTGTGAAAAGAGAATCATTGAAATTATGTTCAATTGATCTAATTCACAAAGAAAAGGATCATAGACAAACACAGAGTTCATACTTGGTGTATGGCAAAGCTATTGTTTAGAAAAAAACATAGTGTACATGCTTGGAGCATGGGACAACTAGTGTTTTTAATTCAAGTATAAAGTTGATAAAACCGAAACAATGAATAATGAGTAATCAGTATGGTGATAAATAGAAAGAGTTTTATTTATATTCATAGGTTTTGATACCATATTTGATTCATTTATTCTTGTGTTTCACTTTGCATGTTTTGACTTCCATAATAACTAGGTTATTCTTTCGGAATGACTAATTTATTCAAACCATCCACAGTCGGTCATATGTTGGAAGTAGATATGAATCAAGACTGTCATGGGTTGGCTTGTAGAGGTCCAAGTTGGTGGACAAAGTTGTGCTACAACACTCATGAGTGCTCATAAGCTCTGAGTATTGGATTCAACCCGCGGTCATTTGAATCACTTCATGGATTTTATCACGAGTGATCATGAGACGATAATATCTTATATTCTTCAAATCTAGAGATATGAGTTGTTACTATGAGTTGATAGTACATTGATTGCACGAAAACGCATTGGTAACTCGATGTTATAAAAAGTGCCTTTGTGTATGATTCAACAAGTAGCAGAACAAGCCATATGAGTCGAAGTTTATCCGTTCCTTTTACCTTCGGGATAAAAGCGATATATGTGGGCCCCTCGATGATTTAATGATGACACATGAGTGCTTGGCCAAGCCAGGACTGATTTGATTTGTTCAATCAGTCAGTCGTTATAAATTGGAAATCGGGAAACAACAAATGGACAGAGAGAATGATTATAATCCATTTCTCAGTCCATATGATATCTAGAATGGAGGAATATATGATCCCTTATCTAATGGACAAGTCATTCACAAGGTCAGAGTTCGACAGCGGCTTTAAGAGCTACGATTTCCAGTTAGGTTTTGAAGCCATACTCAATAATAGTTTTAGACTTATCCAAGTGGGAGACTGTTGGATTAATGTCTAAGTCCATAACTATATTTGGTATGTACTTGACCCGACCCGGCATGATCCATTTGGGTTGCACTTCACCGACACAATTTATATGGATAGTCTTTTGAGAATAGTATATTTATGATTTATATTAATATATTATAAGTTCTAATATATTAATATGGAATCATATTATTTAATTAGTATTGATCAAGACTTAATTTTGAATTAATTAAGTGATCAAAATGAACTAATTAAATATGGACTCTTATATATATGGAATGGGCCAAGTTCATTTAGCTTGGGCTAAGCTTTCATGGATAGTCCATGGAGTGTGTAACCCATGGATCATATGAAATGAAAGGTCATGGGTTTAACCCTAGTCTCCATACTATATAAAGATGTCCTTGGTTGGTGAAATTGGCGCTAGTGTGGGTACACTATGAGGGCTAGCCGATTTCACTAGAGAGAACCAAAGTATTCTTATTCTCAAAGTCTTCCAAGGTGTTTTGGTGATTTGTGATTCCACTTGAGGCTTCCACACTATTGGGGCTAAGCTCTTAAAGCTTGAAGACATCAAGCTACACCAAAAAGGTATGTCATCTAACTAGTCTTTGTAGTATAGTTGTCTCACAGTATGGTAGTTAGGATTAAAGCCTTGGAAAGTTCTTATTTGCATGTATAATAGAGAAAACATAGATCCAAGGTTTATAGGATTGCATGTACACCATAGGAGTGTTAGAATGCTCAAATCCCAACAGTATTGGCCTCAAAGCCAACTACCTTCGACAGTGCCAAGGAACTGGCACAGCAACTCATCGACCAAAACGCCATCCATGGCACTATAACGACCACCTCCGAGCAAGCAAAAGGTGGAAACAACAAAAGAAAATTCTGGAATAAGAAAAAGGGCCAGCCTACTCAAGACCCTGCTAAGAAACAACAAGTGGTTGTAGTGCACGCCGCCACGACCACTGCCAACCCCACTCCGATAAGGCAATACGTCGGGAACCTGCCCAAGTACAACAAATGCAGCTACCACCACAACGGTGCACGCCGTGAAATGCATTGCACCAACTGTAACAAAAAGGGGCAAACCGCCCGATTCTGTAGAACTCCAGCCCAACCGAACGCACAAGCTGCCAACGCCGGAGCAAGCCGAACCTGCTATGGATATGGAGAAACAGGGCACCTCAAACGTAACTCCCCTCAACAATACCTATGCATGCATTCTTTTCGATAGTGGTGCGGAGAAAAGCTTCGTGAGCCACCAATTTAAACGCTTGCTTAATCAAACACCACAAACATTAAAAGACACGTTCACCGTAGAAATGGCTAACGGAAAAACAGAGAACACTAACGATATTTACACCGGGTGTACCCTCTGTTGGATTAATGTCTAAGTCCATAACTATAATTGGTAAGACTTGACCCGACCCGGCATGGTCCATTTGGGTTGCATGGCATCACGCATTTGGATAGACTACAATGAGAGAAATAACACTTAAGGTTGGTTAATATATTATAAGTTCTAATATATTAATAAGGTTATTTAATTAGTATTGATCAAGAATTAATTTGGAATTAATTAAGTGATCAAAAGGAGACTAATTAAATATATGGGTTGATTGTGTAAATCATTCATTCTTATATATGTGGGCTTGTGATCCAAGATTCCTTATGTTGGACTAAGTCCATGGGGTGACCCATGGATACTCCATGGAGGTTAAAATCCATGGAGCATAAGGAATGGGTAAAGTTATGAGTTACATGGTGTAACCCTAATAGCCACCATATAAAAGAATCCCATGGCTCAAGAAATCGTGCACTAATGTGTGAGTGTGAGGGCTAGATGATTTCAAGGAGTGTTCAAGTTTCTCTCAAGTTATTCCAAGTGTATTTGGTGTTGTGTGAACCATTTGAGGTGTCACACTTGGGGCACTAGGCACTCAAGCTTCATGAAGACATTCTACATCAAAGAGGTATGTATTCTATCTTGTTATATTTATTATTTTGTATGCTAGATTAGGATAATACCTTGGATGTTCATAATTGTATGTATAATAGAGAAAACATAGATCCAAGGTATCTAGGGTTGCATGTAAACTTAGGAGTGTTAGAATGCTCATAACCCAACAGTGGTATCAGAGCCTAGGCTTGTTTTCTTGTTATACTTGCAAAAGTAGCTGAAAAATCGAGTTGGATGCATATATTCGATTGTTTTGGCTGGAATTGGACTAGGAACATTACCCTAAGATGTTTTTGGACTTATAAACTTGTTTTTGATGTGGTAATGTTCATGCTAATCCAATTTCTAAGATAATTGTCATAATTTCAAGATTTGTATTAGTTTGTATGTTCATGCTAATTTCTTGAAGATTGATGATTTGAATTATCTTGTTCTTATGAGGTTCTTAGATTAATAGAAAAGTTGTGTGAAATAGTTGTTTTCAATCCATTTTAATCTAAGAGTTGATTCCAAAGTGTGTTTTTGTAACTTGTCCTCAAGTTATATGAAAAGTCACATTTAAGAATCATAAAACTCATAAAAGTTGGCAAAGGTTACAAAATGAAGAGTCTAGTTCTAATTAAATGGTTTTATGACTCCATAACTTGTCCTCAAGTTATGGAGGTTCAAGAGTCTCTTCATTAAATTAAAAAAAAAAGTGTAACCTTAATTAGTTCCATAAGTTACAATAAAAAAAAGTTATTTTTTTTTATTAATTAGTTTAAAGTCTTCCATAACTTGTCCTCAAGTTATGGAACTTGAAGAGTTCTTTTTTTTTTTAATTAAAACTACTTTAAACTCATAAGTTATGGAATTAATTAGTTTTGAATAGTTTCAAAACTTGCCCTCAAGTTTTGGAATTTGAAAAGTTTTCACTTATGAATACTTTAATTCCAAGTTAGCCCTTAGAATTTTAAAAGTTAAAATTCAACCCTTATACTTTATAATATTATAAGTTAATAATATTTATATATATGTATAAGAGTAAAGTCAGTCTTACCGTTAGTAGGCCTCATTCACGAAGCCGGTCTATAAGGGGGGTATAAGGTTACTGCCTATCAAATGGCAGTTTAATGGGTGTCCACTCTCACCCACCGCTTCCTTGACTGGTGGAGGGTCGTTAGCCGAACGGGTAGGACAAGGACTATAATTCTCCTTTCGTTAAAAGTATTAATGATAAATACTAAGTAACTAAACTCTTATTAATACCCAATCTTAGTTACTTAGGAAAATGTGAATTTTGTGCTAACCCATGAAATTACACTTTGCACTTTGCTTAAGTCGTTAGTGGAGCGTGTGTGGTTAACCGGCACACTAACCTGGACTTAACAAGGTAGGCAAAGGGTAACTTAATATTTATCATAATATCGGTGGAGCGTGTGTGGTTAACCGGCACACTGATTAAGGGGTAAATATTAAGGGTACCAAGTATATTTGCATGGTTATTCACACCTTGTTTTGTGATCCTCGGCATCCCAGTCACAAAACCTGAAGGGCACACTCGAGATTGAAACATGCCTTTGAACAGTTCAATGAATCTCAAAGATCTAGGACTTTCAAATCCAATTAAAACCTAATAAATTATTTCGTTTTTCATGGTGGAAATTGGTGAATCGTCATTCACCTACCTTCAAATATTTTATAACTTGGATTACGGCATCCCTCTTCTAAGTTATAAAATAGTTTGTTGGGTCCTAGCCTTAATATTTCATATTGGTTGTCATATTAAGGACTTTAAATCAACTATCTTGAATATCTCCCAAAAAGATGTCTGGTCTAGACATTTATGATCTTCCCAAATCTCTTACAAACAAGCTTTCCTAAATGAAGATGATGTCCCATGGATATCATACTTCTTTCACCTCCTCCAATTATTCTCCCTAACCCACAAGTTCCTAAAAAGTTTAAGGTCACTCAAGCCCTATTGGCAAGGCAAGGTCTAGGTGTGATCACATCTTGGAGATGTAGTCACATATTGACAAGCCGGGAGAGTTGGGTGTCAAAGTCTTGAGAAAGTTGGTGGCTCAACTACTTTCTAAGTCACATAGTGAGTTCTTTTGGGAATCCTATGAAACAGACTAAGACAAGACCCTTAATGATCTTATCTATTTGCTAAGATCAACTTCCTAAAACGCTATGGACATTGACAATGATGACATTGGATATCCAGTAAAGCTCTCTCTTCCCAATGGAAAGGGATCGGCCATAGTCAACTCGGTTGACCCAATGGTAAAGAGAGAGGCGAAGTCTGAGATAGTCCCATTATCAAGGGTCCATAGGTAACTATTGTCAAAGGAAGGGGCATTGGTTACGAAGCTGCCAAATTTACCTAAGGATGTTAAAGTCAATAAGTTTGGCTCTACTTCAGGTAAAGTCCATTGTCTAACTCTATTAAGTACATGCTGATTCTGATCGCGAAGATGGATTTCAATCGCATGGTTCGGTGATCAGAATTTTGGGCTATTACTTAAGAGTTATGATATTTATATTGCTTAGGAATAGATAACAACAAGGTTTTCATATGGATTGTAAGGATAAGTTTTTCCGCAAAGTTTTAAAATAAAAGAAAAAGGTTTTGATTTTATTTATTTTAAGTATCCTTACAATGGCATTTGTGAAAAGTTGTTGCTTATAAGATTCCATTGATAGCAATATTGGAAAAATGGATTTGATTCTTTCGGTTGTGGTAGTGTCTAATATTACCAAATAAGGAAAGATTCTCATCACCCAAGGTTCAATTGGACCGAAACTTGGAATCATGCAAGTTGTATAGTATGATGAATGAGAAATTTCAGCTTGGAAAATTAAGACTAATTCCTTATGTGAATAAGGAAAGGACTAAGGGATCGAGTACACATTCTTGTGCACTGGTCAAGTCCACCACAAAAGATCAAGAAGACTATTCGTCATGATTTACTTAAGTTCAGTAAATATGGTTATACTTATAAGTTTAAGTATAAGTCTGTAGCATTGGAGAAGTTTCAATGTGAGACAGAACGAATAAGAAGAATCAAAGTATGGCAGAAAGATAAAAGTTTCTCAAATCTGAAAAGATGGGAGAGTACTTTAGTATCATGTTTATGATCATCTTAATGATTAAGATACCATATCACAATTGGTCCTCTAAAGTCATCTTAGTGCATTCTTATGACTAAGAAGAGGAGTCATGAATTGTTGAAATGGTTAAATCAAAAAGATGAGTCATACTTCGTTCCAAAATAATTCTTAGAGTCATACTCCAAGATTGTAACTTGAGTGACATATCTTAAAGAGGGTTTGTTAACACTAGTCAAATGTAAGAGTAAAAGGTTATCTACTCTTGTACATTTGAAATTGGTAAGTTGTGATGTTTTGGATAAAACAGAGACCAACTTAGGCCAATTGTGTAAAGTGTTAGTCTTGATAAAGAATCCGCATTATCTCTTGAATATTTGACAAGGGAGTCTTATATGTCAAGAGGACAGTGGGAGTCTTAAAGCTCTTGAAAGTTTCAAGACTTAATCAAGAATAAAACCTAAAGTCCTTCACTAGCACACGACTTGAGGTTTATAACCTATCGTGTTGAAATTTTTGTGCCTATTCAAGTTGGCTTTGCATAGGACTTCTGAGAGTTCTCAATTGGTTGCACAACTACTTGGAAGCAATGGCAGGCACCTGAGCTGCCAAATGGCAAGAATTTAAGATTGCACAAGTTTAATCAATATGAGTTTGGATTTGTCACTAACCTTGTCTTGTGATTATGGTTTTGACAAATTCATATGGATAAGAACACATACACTATTAAATCTAAGTGTCATAAGGTCTCTCTCCGATTCATGAAAATGATGGTGAGGAAACACTTTCACTAAGTAGATTTTAGCTAGATAGCAATTGTGATATTTGCATTCTCAAAGTCGTTAGTGGAGCGTATGTGGTTTACCGGCACACTAACATGGACTTGTGAGAAGTGGCAAAGGTCTAAACAATTGAGACTATGATTACGGCATCCCTTTTCATAGTTCTAAAATTGTTTAGACACACATGTGAGCTATCTAAGAGAGGTGTATGATTTTGATAAAGTTTTATCAAAACAATCTAGTATCAGAAATCTGAACTTTGGTAAGAAAGTCAGCTGATTTCTGAGTACATGTCAAAGCTAGTGGGAGCATAAGTGTTATGCTAATAATCATCATGTTAGTGGGAGCATGATAATTATGACAAAGGTTGCAAGTTAGCAATGTTAATTATAGAAAACAAAAGTTTCAATTCGTGAGGTTGCAGGGGTTGAAAAAGTTGTTTTGCTATAATTAAGGGAGAGGAAATTATACTTCATTTTAATTCTAAAAGCTTAGATTGAGATTTTAATCGTATTTAATCAAGGATATATATATGAATTTCATGTTGGAATGGCTCAACATAAGGAAATTCTATATATGGGTCCATTATTTGCGTTCTAAAATTCGATTATGATTACGGCATCCCTTTTCATAATTTGAATTTTGAGAACTTGGCAAATTGAAATGGAAATATTATAGCAAAAGACTGGTTTAGTCTTTATATGAGACATCATGAATCGTGTCCCATATGCTTCGGATATAGGATCGATTACAATTGCTATATTCATCCTTTCTAAAATTTTCCAAATGCCTGGGGCATTATGAAGGGAAAAGGTCTAGAATTGGATATGACTAAAATGATTAAGCAATTGTCGACGACAATCTAAGGTTTACCAAAGATTGGTTGCTCAAGGACAGTAGGAAGTATAATGTTAATTCTGGAAGGACCATATTGACATAATCTGTAAGGAGGCAACTCTTGTTCAGAAGTGATAGTCAAAATGGAATATGGAAATGTTTCAAAGTTAGAAATTATTCAACCTGTGTAAGATTATAAAACTTAATGCAAGAAGCATGTCCAAAGCAATGTACTTTGAATATGAGACTTAGTTTCCATGGAGTTGATCTCCATTGGAATACCTTATAATGACTGTTGACAAGTCTTTGTGACTTTGTACATATTCATTACAGGAGGGTCAGTGCATATAAGTTTAAAATCTAAACAGATTTCGATAAATGATAGGAATTTGAAATTCTCACATTTTTCGATAAGGATTTGGGAGTGTGAAATTAGAATCATTGAAATTATGTTCAATTGGTTTATTTCACAAAGTAAGGATCATAGACAAACATAGAGTGCATACTTGGTGTATGGCAAAGCTATTATTTAAGAAAAACATAGTGTACATGCTTGGAGCATGGGACAACTAGTGTTTTTAATTCAAGTATAAAGTTGATAAAACCGAAACAATGAATAATGAGTAATCAGTATGGTGATAAATAAAAGTGTTTATTTATATTCATAGGGTTTGATACCATATTTGATTCATTTATTCTTGTGTTTCACTTTGCATGTTTTGACTTCCAGAATAACTAAGTCGCTCTTCCTGAATGATTAAGTTATTCAAACCATCCACAGTCGGTCATATGTTGGAAGTAGATATGAATCAAGACTGTCATGGGTTGGTTTGTAGAGGTCCAAGTTGGTGGACAAAGTGGTGCTACAACACTCATGAGTGCTCATAAGTTCTGAGTATTGGATCCAACCCGCGCTCATTTGAATCACTTCATGGATTTTATCACGAGTGATCATGAGATGATAATATCTTATATTCTTCAGACCTAGAGATATGAGTTGTTACTATGAGTTGGTTATACATTGATTGCATGAAAATGCATTGGTAACTCGATGTTATAAAACGTGCCTTTGTGTATGATTCAACAAGTAGTAGAACAAGCCATATGAGTCGAAGTTTATCCATTCCTTTTACCTTCGGGATAAAAGCGATATTTGTGGGCCCCTCGATGATTTAAAGATGATACATGTGAGGGCTTGGCCAAGCCAGGACTGATTTGATTTGTTCAATCAGTCAGTCATCATGAATCGGAAATCGGGAAACAACAAATGGACAGAGAGAATGATTGATAATCCATGTCTCAGTCCATATGATATCTAGAATGGAGGAATATATGATCCCTTATCTAATGGACAAGTCATTAACAAAGGTCAGAGTTCGACAGAAGCTTTTGAGAGCTACGATTGCTGATCGGTTCCTAAAGTCATATGCAATAATAGTTTTAGACTTATCCAAGTGGGAGACTGTTGGATTAATGTCTAAGTCCATAACTATAATTGGTAAGACTTGACCCGACCCGGCATGGTCCATTTGGGTTGCATGGCATCATGCATTTGGATAGACTATAATGAGAGAAATAACACTTAAGGTTGGTTAATATATTATAAGTTCTAATATATTAATAAGGTTATTTAATTAGTATTGATCAAGAATTAATTTGGAATTAATTAAGTGATCAAAAGGAGACTAATTAAATATATGGGTTGATTGTGTAAATCATTCATTCTTATATATGTGGGCTTGTGATCCAAGATTCCTTATGTTGGACTAAGTCCATGGGGTGACCCATGGATACTCCATGGAGGTTAAAATCCATGGAGCATAAGGAATGGGTAAAGTTATGAGTTACATGGTGTAACCCTAATAGCCACCATATAAAAGAATCCCATGGCTCAAGAAATCGTGCACTAATGTGTGAGTGTGAGGGCTAGACGATTTCAAGGAGTGTTCAAGTTTCTCTCAAGTTATTCCAAGTGTATTTGGTGTTGTGTGAACCATTTGAGGTGTCACACTTGGGGCACTAGGCACTCAAGCTTCATGAAGACATTCTACATCAAAGAGGTATGTATTCTATCTTGTTATATTTATTATTTTGTATGCTAGATTAGGATAATACCTTGGATGTTCATAATTGTATGTATAATAGAGAAAACATAGATCCAAGGTATTTAGGGTTGCATGTACACTTAGGAGTGTTAGAATGCTCATAACCCAACACCCTCACCTTAAACAATCACTCTTTCCAAATCGACCTTATGCCGGTCACCATAAAAAGTTTTGACGTTATCATTGGCATGGATTGGTTATGCCCTCACCATGCGGAAATCCTATGTCACGAAAAGGTCGTTCTCCTTAATCTGCCAAATGGCGAAGCTCTCGTCGTTTATGGCGACAAACCTAGCTCAAACTTTCAGATAATCTCTTGTATCAAGGCTCAAAAGTATCTCCGCAAGGAGTACCACGCCTTCCTAGCCCACGTCATAGATAAGGGTCAAGGAATTAAAGACATCAAGGACATTCCGGAGGTCTACAATTTCCCCGATGTATTCCCGGAAGACCTTCCAGGAGTGCCCCCTCCTCGACAAGTCGAATTCCGAATCGACTTAATTCCCGGAGCTACCCCCGTAGCCAAATCGCCATACTGTCTAGCTCCAGCCGAGATGCAGGAACTGTCCAGTCAACTGAACGAACTACTGAGCAAAGGCTTCATTAGACCAAGCTTCTCGCCTTGGGGAGCACCAGTTTTGTTCGTTAAGAAGAAGGACGGATCGTTCCGTATGTGCATTGACTACCGCGAATTATACAAACTCACCATCAAAAACCGATACCCTTTGCCTCGAATCGATGACCTCTTCGAACAAATACAAGGAGCGAGTTTCTTCTCGAAGATTGACCTTAGATCTGGATACCATCAACTACGAGTTCAAGAGGAGGATATTCCCAAGACAGCGTTCAGAACGCGCTATGGTCACTACGAATTTGTAGCGATGCCTTTCGGCTTAACAAATGCACCCGCAGCGTTTATGGACCTGATGAATCGGGTGTGTCGACCTTACTTAGACAAGTTCGTAATTGTTTTCATCGACGATATACTAGTCTACTCCCGAAGTAAGGAAGAACACAGCCAGCATTTACGTCGAGTCCTAGAGACGCTGAGGGCGGAGAAATTGTACGCCAAGTTTTCAAAGTGTGAGATCTGGATTCGAGAGGTGAATTTCCTCGGGCATGTAGTCAGCAAGGAAGGAATCCATGTGGACCCTTCTAAGATCAAGGCGATTGAAAGTTGGGCAGCACCAAGAACACCCACGGAGATCCGACAATTTTTAGGACTCGCCGGTTACTACCGGAGATTCATTCAAAACTTCTCCAAAATCGCAAAACCACTCACCACCCTGACTCAAAAAGGGGTGACATTCGTCTGGGGAGATAAGCAAGAGGCTGCATTCCAAACACTAAAACGAACTCTATGCAGTGCTCCGATCTTGTCCCTACCAGATGGAACCGAAGACTTTGTGGTTTACTGCGATGCATCAAACCAAGGTCTAGGGTGTGTGTTAATGCAACGAGGAAAAGTCATTGCCTACGCCTCAAGACAACTGAAGACGCATGAGGTAAACTACACAATGCACGACCTTGAATTAGGAGCAGTAGTTTTCGCCCTAAAAATCTGGAGGCATTACCTTTACGGCACCAAGTGCACCATCTTCACCGATCACAAAAGCCTCCAGCATATCCTCAATTAGAAGGAACTCAACATGAGACAAAGGCGATGGGTGAAATTACTAAATGATTACGAATGCGAGATTCGTTATCACCCCGGAAAGGCCAACGTGGTTGCAGACGCTTTAAGCAGAAAGGAGTACTCGGGCCGCCGAGTAAAGGCATTAACCATGACCATCCACTCACACCTGTCCGCACAAATCAAGGAAGCTCAGGAAGAAGCCTTGAAGCCAGAGAACGTGATAGGTGAAGCATTGGGATGAATGGATAAAAATCTTGAAGTCAGGGATGACGGAGTTTGTTGTTTCATGAACCGAATCTGAACACCAAAATTTGGTGGATTCAGGGACGTTGTCATGATCGAAGCTCATAAAACTCGCTAGTCCGTGCATCCCGGCTCAGACAAGATGTACTTAGACCTCAAGAGGATGTATTGGTGGCCGAACATGAAAGCTGAAATAGCTACCTTTGTGGGCAAGTGCCTGACTTGCGCCAAAGTTAAGGTAGAATATCAAAAGCCCTCGGGACTACTCCAACAACCAGAGATACCCGAGTGGAAGTGGGAGTGGATTACGATGGATTTCATTACCAAGTTACCTAAGGCCGCGGGTGGACTTGACACCGTTTGGGTAATCGTCGACAGATTGACCAAATCCGCACACTTCCTACCAATAAAGGAAACAGACCAAATGGAGAAGCTGACAAGGATCTACGTTAGAGAAATAGTGCGCCTTCACGGGGTACCGATATCCATTATCTCCGACAGAGATAGTAGGTTCACGTCATGATTCTGGCAGTCACTACAGAAAGTTATGGGAACTAGGCTGGACATGAGTACAACCTACCACCCACAGACTGACGGTCAGAGTGAAAGAACCATTCAGACGTTAGAGGACATGCTAAGGGCTTGTGTGATAGACTTTGGTAAAGCTTGGGATACTCATTTACCTCTTATTGAGTTTTCCTACAATAATAGTTATCACACTAGCATCAAAGTTGCTCCATTCGAAGCCCTCTACGGCCGTAAGTGCAGATCACCCCTATGCTGGGCCGAGGTGGGCGATACGTAACTAGCAAAAGGGCAAGTCCCTAACAGCGCACTTACTGGCCCGGAGATCATAAGGGAAACAACTGAGAAGATCGTCCAAATTCGAGAGCGAATGAAGGCTTCGCAAGACCGACAAAAGAGCTACGCGGATAAGAGACGAAAACCTTTGGAGTTCCAAGTTGGAGATCGAGTACTTCTGAAAGTATCACCTTGGAAGGGATTAATACGTTTTGGGAAACGTGGGAAATTAAATCCAAGGTATATCGGGCCATTCGAAATCCTCGCCAGGATTGGCCCGATGGCATACAAGCTACGATTACCACAAGAACTCAACCACGTCCATCCTACCTTTCATGTGTCAAATCTGAAGAAATGTTTGTCTGATGAGACCCTCGTCATTCCGTTGGAAGAAATTCAGATCAACGAGAATCTCCACTTTGTAGAGAAACCTGTTGAAATCATGGACCGAGAGGTCAAATTGACGAAACAAAGCCGCATTCCCATCGTAAAGGTCCGGTGGAACGCCAAGCGAGGACCCGAGTTTACTTGGGAACGTGAGGACCAAATGAAGCAGAAATACCCACATCTATTCCCCGACCCTTGAAGTCCCACTCAAAATGCAAATTTCGGGACGAAATTCCTTCTAATGGGGGGATAATGTGACAACCGTCAAATTCAAGTCCAAGTCAAACAAGTCAAACCGGTCGAATTTAATTAGTGCTTGCATGTTAGAAGTTATTCTATGTATAAAAATGTGCATTTGTATGTCAAGAATTCAAGTGTCTCGAAGAATCTATGTGTTAACAATGTAAAAACCCTAAAAAGAGAGTTAAACGCATCGAAACACGACTAAGGACCCTTTCGGGGACTTAAAAGAATCATAAACCAAGCATAACGAGGTTCACGAACCTTGCATTACGAGATTATACGATAATAATGACTAAGGTTAAATCTTTCCCAAATCTGTCCAAGTATGTGAAATCTCTCCCAAATCTCTCCAAGTATGTGAAATCTCTCCCAAATCTCTCCAAGTATGTGAAATCTCTCCCAAATCTCTCTAAGTATGTGAAATCTCTCCCAAATCTCTCCCAAAATCTCTCTCAACTTTTTATAGTCATCCCGACCCATAACTTGGCCAAAAACCGCTCGAAACGGTGAGTTATATCGAAAAACAACTAAATAGAACTGAAACCCCTCTTAGGAACCGAACCTCTTAGGAGCCGAACTTGTCAGAAGCGAACCTCCCATTCTCGGACCGAACATGCATCAGAACCGAAACCCTCTCAACCGAAATGGACCGAGGGTTCGGTCTATTTCGGTTCCCTAGCTACTTCGGACCGAGACCTGACCTTCGGCCCTCCCCCTCGCACCTTCTGTTCCTTCTCCCCTTCTCTCGGTTCTCAACCTCTTAGAGCCGAACCTCGCAGGTTCGGTCCCTATTGTCCGGTTTTCGACCACTTTCGCTTCCTAAGCCCGTTTTTGACGTTTTTGACGGGATTTTTTCACCAAATTCATATTTTTACCATTTTTAACCCCCAAAACTCATATTTTATTTATTTTTCAAGGATTTTTAATTAAAAAAAATCATTATTTTATTATAAGAGGAGTATTCTACCCCACAAGTGGGTCAAGTGTGCCCACTTGCCCTCCATGTGTCACCCTCTCACTTGCCACCTTATCCACATCACACAAACCAAGGCACACATCACTTCAAACTCTCAAGTTGCTCCAGCAACCTTCTATATAAAGAAATCCCTGGAGGATTTCTTGATTTGCTTGCTCATTTCAAACATACACACACTTCTCATATCACTTCAAGAAAGCTTCTTTCTCTCTACTTTCCACCACCTTGTGCAAGTGTTCTTGAGTTGCTACTGCACTTTTTGGTAAGTATTCCATCTAAACTCAAGTGTTATTCCATAATTTCATAACACTCTTGGATCATTGACTCACATCTTAAAGCCAAAAATCGTTCTTAGGATCATCCAAGTCTTCCCGTGTTCATCAAGTGCTATTGACTTGATATTCCTTAACTTCAACCTTCCACTCTTCAAGTCATCACTAAAGGTGAGTTCATACCCCTACATTTTCTAGTTTTCTTTAGTTTTCAGGGGGGGGGGGGGGGGGATACAAGTTAAAACACCAAAACATATTCAAAACTTAACTCGACAGCTTACAACAGAAAAGTTGTGACCTGTTCACGGACTGTTTTACCCAACTTAAACTTAATATTTTTCAAAACTGTATAATATGCAAGTATTTCAGGTTTATACCTTTAAAATGACTACTTGCACATCTCAATACGATTTTTCTACAATTTATGGTGATTTTTACAAAACTGCTTATCACTGCAGCAACAAAATCAGACCAGGTTGTGAAAAGGAACATTTTCACACTAGTTTGAGACCACCAAAAATTATGGTAAAATTTATGAACACAGTAGACACTCTTTCCAAATACTCAGAGTTTACGGATTCAGTTTTCGACTTACGATGATTTTTCTATAATTACTCAAAAACAGTGACAGTTAAGGGTAAAACTGTCAAATACATATTTAAGAGTTATTCACACCTTGTAACATGTTGAGCAAGGTGTGTAAGATTTACACTTAGTATTTCCAATGTCCCTTATTTGAAATACATATACATGCGTAACAAGGTTTTATACCATCATGCAACACTTTAGATAAACTATAATAGGTATAGTTTTGAACACTTCATTTAACAAAGAAAACAATAACATTATCGATTTACAAAACGAACTTTCACTACAAGTACCACAGAAAAGTCCTTTTGTGAGACATTCTCCTTCGGGGTACTCCAAGTACCACAGAAAAGTCCTTTAGTTATAATCAGAATCTCCTGGAGTGAGAACGTGATAGTTGTGTATAGATCTATACTGGGTCCGACAAACCCGCACCTGAGCTGCTTGCAACAGCTAGACCGGAAGGTCTGTGGTGACAAGTGTCATAACTTTCCGACGCCTGAAGAACGTCGCATTCAAGGCCATCTAGTTTTTAGTATGATTATAACATCTCGCATGGAATATTAACACAGCATACAATTCACGGAAATTCTAAGGTTTTATACAAAGGAGTTTTATTTAAATATGAAACACACACATAAGTATGACGACTTACTTATACATACTAGGCCTTGTTTCAATTCAGTTTACAACAATCTTTTAGAAAATATTGGATTTTCTGGAAACAAACTTGTAACAAACGTTAAGGAAACAACATTCATTTTTATAAAATACTTATGAACTCACCAGCTTTATGCTGATACTCTCTTTTCAAAACAACTTGTATTCTCAGGTAATCAGTAATACAGGTAACCGCAAGATTTCTGAAGTCAAGACGCTAAGGCGTAGATTCTTTTGCTACATTTTATCATCATATGTAATTTAATTGGAACATGTATTTTGGAAACAATGTAATCTTTTAAATTATATCTATGATGGTTGTGTTTTACTTTCTTCACTATGGTTATGATACTGAGCATGACGTCATCCGCCCCCGAACGTTTCTGCCGTTCTTGTTTGGGGGTGTGACAACGGGATCCCATAGATAGGACACGCTCCCTAGAGGAGGAGGTTGCCACCCTTCGGCAACAACTATTAGCAACAGAAGCCAGAGCTGTACAGGCAGAGCACGAGAGGGACAACGTAGTCAGGAAGATGACTGAGATGGATGATCTCGTAGCACGACATTTCGGCATGTTATTTCGTTACCAGACCCACCCCATCGCAACTAGTACCCGTTCATGTACTATCGTTATGATTTCCTTTTATGTACTACTTTATGTACTATCGACCATATGTTTAAGTGATTACACTACTCATAGGGTCGTCATGCTATCAGATCATATGTTTCCCTATGTACTGTATGCTTTTAGGAAAATTTTGTGACAACCGTCAATTTTTTGCCAAGTCAAAGTCAACTAAAGTCAACAAGTCAAACCGGTCAACTCATCTAACCCTTGTACATTAGGGTTTCCATTATGTTTCTTATTGTACAACTCGTAATCCTCATACAAAGCATCACTTAGAGTTTTCACGTGTCCGGAAAATCTAAACCCTAATCAGGGAAAGTGATGAAACTACTCGATAAAACATTATTCCATACCCCTCGAGAGTGTATAACATTCATAACAAGGCTTAACATAGTGTAAGAACCTTGCGTTGCGAAGCCAAACACTCAAAAAGGTCACAAAAGAAGTCTCTCCCAATCTCTTTCACTCTAACTCTCCCAAAACTCTCTAAGTAGGAGAAATCTCTCCAAGTATGTGAAATCTCTCCCAAATCTCTCTCTGTATGAGAAATCTCTCCAAGAATGTGAAATATCTCCCAAATCTCTCCAAGTATGTGAAATGTCTCATAAATCTCTCTTTGTATGAGAAATCTCTCCAAGAATGTGAAACCTCTCCCAAATCTCTCCAAGTATGTGAAATCTCTCCTAAATCTCTCTCTATATGAGAAATCTCTCCAAGAATGTGAAATCTCTCCCAAATCTCTCCAAGTATGAGAAATCTCTCCAAGTGTGTGAAATCTCTCCCAAATCTCTCTCAAAAGTTCCTTTAACTTTTTATAATCATTTTGGGCATCCCGACACTTAACTTGGTGAAAAACTGCGCAAAACGGGGAGTTTATGCGAAAATCAGCCAAATAGGACCGAACCTTCTTAGGGCCGAAACCCTAAGAAGCGAAACCCATAAGAACCGAACCTTCTCGGACCGAAGCTGCTGATGCCGAACCCGAAGCTGCTGACCCGAACCGAAGCCTGCTGACCCGAACCCGAACCTCGCCTTCGCTCCTGACCTTCGCCTTCGGCCCATTTCGCCTTCGGGTCCAAGCTGCTGAGGACCGAACTTCGGCCCTATCCGAGCAACTTCGCAGGAAGCCTCTTTCTTCCCGGTTTTCGACTAGTTTTGCGTTCTAAGCCCGATTTTAATTATTTTAACGTGGGGTTTTCACCCAAAATCATATTTTAACATATAAAACCCCTTATTTCATAATTAATCACGTTTTTTAGTGTAAATCTTATCCAAGGACAGTGGGTGAAGTACTTGAGGTGGAGTGTTGACTTTACTTTAGTTTATGACACAAGCAACCACCCACACCCACTCCATGACCAGCCCACACCCCCCACCATACCTGGTCATTCATAGTCTTTTTCCCATCATTTCCCAACCCCATTCCTTGTCTAAGGCTGAAATCTATCCTCTCTCCTAACACTTTCTCTCATTATCTCATTCTTCCACCAAAGATCAAACACATTTTCTCTCTAAATTCTCTCCCTAAAATTCGAGATTCAAGGGCTTTCTTCCAAGCTTTTCTTTCACTTTTGATTCTCGAAATCTTCAAGGCATCTTCTTAGTGTTCTTGAGTAGAACACTTCTTTTCTTCCACATTCATCCACTAAGAACACACAAGGTGAGTTCATACCCCTACATTTTCATGTTTTCATCAGGTTTTAGGGGGGGGGGGGGGGAATACAAGTTAAAACACCAAAAAACTTAACTAAACTCAAACAACAGCTTTCATCAGAAAATTTGAGTCTTATTCACGGACTGTTTTCACTACCTTAAACTTAATATCTTTCAAAACTGTTTAATATGCAAATAGTTCAGGTTCATACCTTTAAAATGACTACTTGCACATCTCCATACGATTTTTCTACGATTTATGGTGATTTTTACAAAACTGCCTATCATTTCAGAAATGAATTCGGACCAGTCTGTGAATATGAACATTTTAACACAAGTTATAGATTTCTAAAAATCATAATAAAAATCATGAATAAACTAGACACATTTTTTGGACTCTCAGAATTTACGGAATCAGTTTTTGACTTCGTATGATTTTTCTATGATTTTTCTAATACAGTGTAGAAAGGTAAAAATCTAGATAACAGCTTATAACTTTCATCACACTTTGTAACTTGTTGAGCAAAGTGTTAATCTTTGAAGAATTCATATTTTACATGTGTTTTTTGTTGTGGTATAATTATATAACAGAAAATACTCACTGAATTGTAAGAATCCTCCATTATTACCATTAGTACAAAAATAAGGCATGATAACACTTAGTTATATTTTTGCTATACATTCGACTTACATAGAAAAGGGTCCTTATACATCACAAACAAACATGCTAGAACTATAATAGGTATAGTTAGGTTGCATATACATTACAAACATCTTGATAAACTATAATAGGTATAGTTTATGTTCACTACCACTACCACTTTTGGATAAACTATAATATGCATAATTCATATTCACTATCACTACCACTATTTGGTGAATTATGATATGTATAGTTTATGTTCACTACCACTACCACTTTTGGATAAACTATAATATGCATAATTCATGTTCACTATCACTACCACTATTTGGTGAATTATGATATGTATAGTTTATGTTCACTACCACTACCACTTTTGGATAAACTATAATATGCATAATTCATGTTCACTATCACTACCACTATTTGGTGAATTATGATATGTATAGTTTATGTTCACTACCACTACCACTATTTGATAAACTATAATATGCATAATTCATGTTCACTATCACTACCACTATTTGGTGAATTATGATATGTATAGTTTATGTCCACTACCACTCCTTGATGAATTATGATAAGCATAGTCTCGGTCTTTGGTTTTTATGACTACATTCTATCTAGAATTGTTAGTTTTCAGCCATACTTACTAAGTGTATATGCTAGAGTTATATAGAATTTAGTCATGATCGACTTAGAATTGGTGGGTCCGCTTTATTTCCTGTTCCTTGTTTGGTTGTGGGCCTAGGGCAGACCCATTACATTCGACGGTCTATTTAACTTAAATTTTATATAACTTATATACACTTAGAGATTATAGAAGGAAACTATAGGAAATTCTAGGATGCACTAATTTTTAATATAGAAACTTACGATTCACGCTTTAAGGAAAATATCGGATTTTCTTTGGAAACATATCTCTATTAAAACTACATTACGTCTAGAATTGTTAGGCTTCAGCTATAATTGCTAAGTGTATATGCTAGAGTTATATAAGAATCTAGTCACAATCGAATTAGAATTGGTGGGCCCGCCTTATCTCATGTTCCTTGTTTGGTTGTGGACCTAGGGCAGACCCATTATATTCAACGGTTTATTTAACTTAAATTTTATATAACTTATATACGCTAAGTAATTATAGAAGGGATCTATGGTTCGTTCTAGGGTTCATTATCACATAACATAGGAACATTCTTCTCACACTTAACTAAGAAAATATTGGATTTTCTGGAAATCAAACTCTATCGCTTTTACAAGGAAAATGATTTCTTCCTCAAACAAAACTCTTATGGACTCACCAACTTAACTGTTGACACTTTTTTAAACCTACTTGTATTCTCAGGAAATCAGTGAAACAGGAAGTCAACAGCATTTTGAGGATGGGACGTTAAATCGTCAAACAGTTTATTTTGTCATCATAATGTAATTGATTTGAAACATGTAAACATATACTTTGGCGTAACTTTTTCAATTATATTTATGATGGTTGTATTACTTTGAGCACTATTATAGTCATTGTTGTGATACTATACATGAAGTCCTCCACCCCCGGACGTTTCCGCCATCCTTGGTTTGGGGGTGTGACAGATTGGTATCAGAGCATTGTTTATAGTGAACTAAGTATATCGAACCACATAAGATATACAAACTATAAATGCATTGGGACTAAGGTCTCTGATGTAACATTTTCAAATAACTATACTTTTAGAAATAAATAGTTTCTTGTTAAAAGTATACATGCATGCATACATACTAAGGTCAGCATCCTACTAGAACAAAACAAAAGTTGTGATTGTTGAATGGCACAAGTAGGCTTGGGGATGTATGGTCAGGTCTGGGAATGACATAGCCTGATCAACTATGTCTAACCCAGAAGTGATTAGCATATGCCCGGGAATGGTTGTGGCGTTGCAACAAGTCTAAAAACTTACCAATTCTATCTACAAATAAACATTGAAAAGCATAAGTCAAACATTAAAATACTATAGGATTATTTTGTGATACTATAACCAACTTATGTGAAAACCAAAGACCCCTATTAGTAGGTCTATAATGACTGAGTGCATACGCCAAGGTTATACATAATTAAAGATATTATAGACTTAAAATCTATGACTATTGCTCTACTTCCTGTTCCTTGTTTGGTTGTGGACTTAGAGTAGAGTCATTTATTCGAAGGTCTATTCTATCTCAGATTATGTACAACTGGTATGCACTATGTGATTATAGACGTGACTAATAAGGATCACCCCCTATAAGTAATTATAGGATTAGGCGTCTATTAAATATCTCTTCTACCCCTATTCTCGCATGAGCAACATGATGGGTAGATCTTAACGCCCGTACAAAACCTACTTCTACCCACCAGCATAACTCCGTCTCAGGGACGTTATTACGAACGATTTGCTTATGGTAACTCTAAGATTACTTAACGTATACCTCAAGGTTATGTGTAATTAAGAGACGATCGGCTTAGAAATGGTAAGTCCGCCTTAGGTCTTGTTCCTTGTTTGGTTGTGGGCTTAAGGCGGGGTCACCCATCCGAATGCCCTTGCAATCTTAATGATATACGACTAGTTTACACCAAGCGATTATAAAAGATCTGGTAGGACTTATAATGCAAATTTCTTCACCAATTGTTAAAGCATTCGTAATTCCAGTACTCACTAACTACATTATAATATATTCATAGTGGTAACCACAAGGATAAAACAGGGAGCATAAAGGTACACATTGAATACACTATCATCCCAAAACAATAACTCCTTTTAAATTGACTCAGCTCATGTTACAATAAGAAATTCCAAGGTCATCATTTGACATCAGGCGGATTGGTCCCCGCCATATCAATTTCTTGTACTACGAAAAGTTTCCCCCATCTTTCCTCCAAATTCTTGAAGTCCCAGTCGAAACGCTAATTTCGGGACGAAATTCTTTCTAACGGGGGGATGATGTGACAACCGTCAATTTTTGGCCAAGTCAAAGTCAACTAAAGTCAAGAAGTCAAACCGGTGAACTCATCTAACCCTTGTACATTAGGGTTTCCATTATGTTTCTTATTGTACACATCGAAATCCTCATACAAAGTATCACTAAGATTTTTCACATGTCCAGAAAATCTAAACCCTAATCAGGGAAAGTGATGAAACTACTCGATAAAACATTATTCCATACCCCTCGAGAGTGTATAACATTCATAACAAGGCTTAACAGAGTGTAAGAACCTTGCGTTGCGAAGCCAAACACTCAAAAATGTCACAAAAGAAGTCTCTCCCAATCTCTTTCACTCTAACTCTCCCAAAACTCTCTAAGTAGGAGAAATCTCTCCAAGTATGTGAAATCTCTCCCAAATCTCTCTCTGTATGAGAAATCTCTCCAAGAATGTGAAATCTCTCCCAAATCTCTCCAAGTATGTGAAATGTCTCATAAATCTCTCTTTGTATGAGAAATCTCTCCAAGAATGTGAAACCTCTCCCAAATCTCTCCAAGTATGTGAAATCTCTCCTAAATCTCTCTCTATATGAGAAATCTCTCCAAGAATGTGAAATCTCTCCCAAATCTCTCCAAGTATGAGAAATCTCTCCAAGTGTGTGAAATCTCTCCCAAATCTCTCTCAAAAGTTCCTTTAACTTTTTATAATCATTTTGGGCATCCCGACACTTAACTTGGTGAAAAACTGCGCAAAACGGGGAGTTTATGCGAAAATCAGCCAAATAGGACCGAACCTTCTTAGGGCCGAAACCCTAAGAAGCGAAACCCATAAGAACCGAACCTTCTCGGACCGAAGCTGCTGATGCCGAACCCGAAGCTGCTGACCCGAACCGAAGCCTGCTGACCCGAACCCGAACCTCGCCTTCGCTCCTGACCTTCGCCTTCGGCCCATTTCGCCTTCGGGTCCAAGCTGCTGAGGACCGAACTTCGGCCCTATCCGAGCAACTTCGCAGGAAGCCTCTTTCTTCCCGGTTTTCGACTAGTTTTGCGTTCTAAGCCCGATTTTAATTATTTTAACGTGGGGTTTTCACCCAAAATCATATTTTAACATATAAAACCCCTTATTTCATAATTAATCACGTTTTTTAGTGTAAATCTTATCCAAGGAGAGTGGGTGAAGTACTTGAGGTTGAGTGTTGACTTTACTTTAGTTTATGACACAAGCAACCACCTACACCCACTCCATGACCAGCCCACACCCCCCACCATACCTGGTCATTCATAGTCCTTTTCCCATCATTTCCCAACCCCATTCCTTGTCTAAGGCTGAAATATGTCCTCTCTCCTAACACTTTCTCTCATTATCTCATTCTTCCACCAAAGATCAAACACATTTTCTCTCTAAATTCTCTCACTAAAATTCGAGATTCAAGGGCTTTCTTCCAAGCTTTTCTTTCACTTTTGATTCTCGAAATCTTCAAGGCATCTTCTTAGTGTTCTTGAGTAGAACACTTCTTTTCTTCTACATCCATCCACTAAGAACACACAAGGTGAGTTCATACCCCTACATTTTCATGTTTTCATCAGGTTTTAGGGAGGGGGGGGGGGGAATACAAGTTAAAACACCAAAAACTTAACTAAACTCAAACAGCAGCTTTCATCAGAAAATTTGAGTCTTATTCACGGACTATTTTCACTACCTTAAACTTAATATCTTTCAAAACTGTTTAATATGCAAATAGTTCAGGTTCATACCTTTAAAATGACTGCTTGCACATCTCCATACGATTTTTCTACGATTTATGGTGATTTTTACAAAACTGCCTATCATTTCATAAATGAATTCGGACCAGTCTGTGAATATGAACATTTTAACACAAGTTAAAGATTTCTAAAAATCATAATAAAAATCATGAATAAACTAGACACATTTTTTGGACTCACAGAATTTACGGAATCAGTTTTTGACTTCGTATGATTTTTCTATGATTTTTCTAAAACAGTGTAGAAAGGTAAAAATCTAGATAACAGCTTATAACTTTCATCACACTTTGTAACTTGTTGAGCAAAGTGTTATTCTTTGAATATTTCATATTTTACATGTGTTTTTTGTTGTGGTATAATTATATAACCGAAAATACTCACTGAATTGTAAGAATCCTCCATTATTACCATTAGTACAAAAATAAGGCATGATAACACATAGTTATATTTTTGCTATACATTCGACTTACATAGAAAAGGGTCCTTATATATCACAAACAAACATGCTAGAACTATAATAGGTATAGTTAGGTTGCATATACATTACAAACATCTTGATAAACTATAATAGGTATAGTTTATGTTCACTACCACTACCACTTTTGGATAAACTATAATATGCATAATTCATGTTCACTATCACTACCACTATTTGGTGAATTATGATATGTATAGTTTATGTTCACTACCACTACCACTTTTGGATAAACTATAATATGCATAATTCATGTTCACTATCACTACCACTATTTGGTGAATTATGATATGTATAGTTTATGTTCACTACCACTACCACTATTTGATAAACTATAATATGCATAATTCATGTTCACTATCACTACCACTATTTGGTGAATTATGATATGTATAGTTTATGTCCACTACCACTACTTGATGAATTATGATAAGCATAGTCTCGGTCTTTGGTTTTTAAGACTCCATTCTATCTAGAATTGTTAGTTTTCAGCCATACTTACTAAGTGTATATGCTAGAGTTATATAGAATTTAGTCATGATCGACGTAGAATTGGTGGGTCCGCTTTATTTCATGTTCCTTGTTTGGTTGTGGGCCTAGGGCAGACCCATTACATTCGACGGTCTATTTAACTTAAATTTTATATATCTTATATACACTTAGAGATTATAGAAGGAAACTATAGGAAATTCTAGGATGCACTAATTATTAATATAGAAACTTACGATTCACGCTTTAAGGAAAATATTGGATTTTCTTTGGAAACATATATCTATTAAAACTACATTACGTCTAGAATTGTTAGGCTTCAGCTATAATTGCTAAGTGTATATGCTAGAGTTATATAAGAATCTAGTCAGAATCGACTTAGAATTGGTGGGCCCGCCTTATCTCCTGTTCCTTGTTTGGTTGTGGACCTAGGGCAGACCCATTATATTCAACGGTTTATTTAACTTAAATTTTATATAACTTATATACGCTAAGTGATTATAGAAGGGATCTATGGTTCGTTCTAGGGTTCATTATCACATAACATAGGAACATTCTTCTCACACTTAACTAAGAAAATATTGGATTTTCTGGAAATCAAACTCTATCGCTTTTACAAGGAAAACGGTTTCTTCCTCAAACAAAACTCTTATGAACTCACCAACTTAATTGTTGACATTTTTTCAAACCTACTTGTATTCTCAGGAAATCAGTGAACAGGAAGTCAACAGCATTTTGAGGATTGGACGTTAAATCGTCAAACAGTTTATTTTGTCATCATAATGTAATTGATTTGAAACATATAAACATATACTTTGGTGTAACTTTTTCAATTATATTTATGATGGTTGTATTTACTTTGAGCACTATTGTACTCGTTGTTGTGATACTATACATGAAGTCCTCCACCCCCGGACGTTTCTGCCATCCTTGGTTTGGGGGTGTGACAAATTTTCCCTGTATTAAAATGGTTATTACTAGTGGAAATGATATATATATATATATATATATATATATATATATATATATATATATATATATATATATATTATCGTGATGTTGTGTGTTCTATTACTTTTACTACATGCTGATTGTATGCATTCACTCACTTATACACAACCAAATATCTGACATTGTGCTATAACCAAGAAATCGTGAAACTAAATACATTGGATACTCAACATATTTCCGTTCTATGACAGAATTATTCCTCAAACACCAAGCCGTGGAAAGAACACGACACCGACGCCACCAGAAATAAACTCAGCCGCATTCCAAGCAGCAGTGTCCGCTGCGGTCACTGCAGCACTGGCACAAATTCGCAACGGAGACAACGGTGGACGTGACGGGTAGGGAACCGAAAGCAAAAACAAGGGGACAAACCACGGAACCACAAGAACCTGCACCTACAAGGACTTCACCAACGCCAAGCCTCGAACCTTCAACGGGACGGGAGGCGTAATAACCCTGGAAAGATGGATAGAGAAGGTGGAATCAGTGTTTGAAATCTGCGGATGTCCGGATGGATGCAAGGTCAAGTTTGTGGCCTGCACATTCGTTGATCAAGCTCTCTCTTGGTGGAATTGTCACGTAGAGGCCATGACACTCCCGGTGGCGAACGCGATGCCATGGGAGGAGCTTAAGGAAATGTTGTTGGCTGAGTACTGTCCAAGGGGAGAAATCCAGAAAATGGAACAAGAGCTGTGGAACCTCGCGGTTTATAACTCTGACATTGATGCCTACATATCAAGGTTTAGTGAGCTGTCTCTCTTGTGCCCAGGAATGATCACATCTGAAGGGAAGAAGATCGAAAGATTTATCTGGGGATTGACCGCGCCAATCCAAGGAAATGTGATAGCAGCAAACCCGACCACGTATGATAGTGCAAAGAGACTAGCCAAGAAATTGTACGATCATGGCAACAAAAGGGGTGCCAAAGCAGGGGAAGCGGAAGTTATGAAAGAAGATGATAGCAAGAAGGGTAAAAACAACAAGCGGAATGGAAGACAAAATTCAGAATCATCAAAGAAACAACAAACTGTGACTGTCCATGCTGCTACTCAAGCTACCACAACACCACATGCTCTAGCCTCATCCACACCAAATAATCCCAAGCAATACTCAGGGACCCTACCCAAGTGCAACAAATGCAATTTCCACCATCACGGGGAATGTAGAGAGATGCACTGCACAAGCTGCAACCTAAAGGGTGACACGGCGAGATACTGTAGAACTCACCCTCAACAAAACCAACAGTCGAACCACAACAACAACAACAACAAAAACAATCGCAGCAATAGCAACAACAACAACAATGCTGAGGCCAGTTACACCTGCTATGGGTGCGGAGGAACCGACCACTTCAAGCGTGACTGCCCCAAAGCAAACAACTAGGGGGCAGGAACATCAGGAAGAGTGTTGACAATGGGTCAAGGTGAAGCGACACAGGACCCAACAATTTTTACTGGTACGTTCCTACTTAACAACACATACGCATCGATCTTATTCGATAGTGGGGCGGAGCGAAGTTTCGTTAGTAATAAATTGTAACACTTACTAAATCAACAGCCCCAGAAGCTCAACGAAGCCTTCACGGTGGAAATGGCTAATAGGAAAACTAAAACTACCAAAGATGTCTATGTAGGGTGCACATTAACACTAAACAATCACTCTTTTCAAATAGGTTTGATGCCAGTAAATATTAGGAGTTTTGATGTGATAATCGGCATGGATTGGTTAAGCCCCCACCATGCTGATATTATGTGTTGTGAGAAGGCTGTTCGCCTTCAACTCCCAAATCACAAAACCCTAATAATCTATGGTGATAAACCTGGCGCAAATCTTTGTCTTATCTCGTGCATCAAGGCATAAAAGTGTCTACACAAGAAGAACTACGCCTTCCTTGCTCATGTTGTGGATAAAACCAAAGAAGAAGTAAACATTCAAGATATTCCAGTGGCATGTGACTACCCATATGTGTTTCCAGAAGACCTTCCGGGAATACCCCCATAAAGACAGGTCGAATTCCGAATCGACCTAATACCAGGAGCCACATCAATTGCCAAATCACCCTAGAGGTTAGCTCCCGCTGAAATGCAGGATTTATCCAGCCAATTAAGAGAGCTGCTGAGCAAATGGGTCATCCGACCAAGCTTCTCACCCTGGGGAGCTCCGGTCTTGTTTGTCAAGAAGAAGGACGGATCCTTCAGAATGTGCATCGATCATAGGGAATTAAACAAGATCACCATCAAAAATCGGTACCCACTTCCACGAATCGATGAGCTAGTTATTTCTCAAAAATATATTTGAGATCCGGTTATCATCAACTCCGAGTTCGGGAATAGGATATTCCCAAAACTGCTTTTCGAACACGATACGGTTATTACGAATTCGCCGTGATGCCCTTCAGTCTAACAAATGCCCCTGTTGCATTTATGGACCTCATGAATCGAGTATGTCGCCCATTCCTTGATAAATTCGTGATTTTCTTCATCGACGATATTCTCATTTACTCTCGAAGCAAAGAAGAGCATGGTCAACATCTCTGCCAAGTCTTAGAAACCCTAAGAGATGAAAGACTTTATGCGAAGCTTTCCAAATGTGAATTCTGGATCCGCAGTGTAAACTTTTTAGGTCATGTAGTTAGCAAGGAAGGGATTCACGTAGATCCTTCGAAGGTAAAGCCCATTGAAGGCTGGGAGATCCCGAGAACCCCAACAGAAATCCGTCAATTCTTGGGTCTCGCAGGCTACTACCGGAGGTTTATCCATATTTTTTCTAAGATAGCCAAACCCCTCACCGCCTTGACACAAAAGGGTGTATCTTTCAACTGGACAGAAAGGCAAGAAGCCGCCTTCCAAACGCTGAAGCGAGCCCTTTGTAGCGCACCAGTGCTATCCTTACCAGAGGGAACCGAAGATTTCATAGTCTACTGCGATGCTTCGAATCAAGGGTTAGGTTGTGTCCTCATGCATCGTGGAAAGGTGATAGCTTACTCATCCACGAAACTAAAGACGCATGAAGTAAATTACACCACGCATTTTCTCGAGCTGGGAGTTGTGGTATTCGCCCTAAAGATTTGGAGGCACTACCTCTACGGTAAAAAGTGCACCATCTTCACCGACCACAAAAGCCTCCAGCACATTCTGAATCAGAAAGAATTAAACATGAGGCAGCGAAGATGGGTTGAGCTGCTAAACGATTACGAGTGCGAGATCAAGTACCACCCAGGGAAGGCTAACGTGGTAGCCGATGGCCCGAGCAGAAAAGAATACTCAGGTCGCCGGGTGAAAACCTTATCAATAACCATCCAATCCCACCTAGCCTCACAAATCAAGGAAGCCCAAACAGATGCATTGAAGCCGGAGAACGTCGCAAATAAAATGCTGCGTGGGATGGATAAAGATTTTGAAGCCAGAGAGGATGGAGCTTATTATTTAATGAACAGAATCTGGGTCCCTAAACTTGGGGGATTCAGAGAAATGATCATGAACGAATCCCACAAGACGCGATATTCCATCCATCCGAGTTCGTATAAGATGTACCTAGACATAAAGAAACATTATTGGTGGCCAAATATGAAGGCAGAGATCGCCACTTACGTGGGCAAGTGTCTCACTTGCGCCAAGGTGAAAGTGGGATACCAAAAGCCCTTGGGACTATTACAACAGCCCGTAATACTCGAGTGGAAATGGGAAAGGATTACTATGGACTTCGTGACCAAATTACCTAAGACGACAGACAAATTGGATGCTATCTGGGTAATCTTCGATAGGTTAACAAAATCCGCTCATTTCCTGCAAATAAAAGAGTCTTACAAGATGGAAAGGTTAAAGCGAATCTACATCAAGGAGATCGTAAGACTTCATGGGGTGCCAATGTCTATTATCTTGGATCGAGATAGTAGGTTTACCTCATGGTTTTGGCAGTCACTTCAGAAATCAATGGGAACACAACTAGACATGAGCACTGCTTACCACCCTCAGACCGATGGCCAAAGAGAACGAACCATACAAACACTCGAAGACATGCTCCGAGCCTATGTGATTGACTTCAGCAAGTCATGGGATACCCACTTGCCCTTGGTTGAATTCTCATACAACAACAGTTATCACACGAGCATCAAGGTTGCTCCTTTCGAGGCTCTTTATGGTCGTAAATGCAGATCGCCTCTATAATGGGCTGAGGTGGGTGACACCCAAACTAGCGAAAGGACAATCACCAGACAACACTCTCATAGGGCCAAAAATCATTCGAGAAACGACCGAGAAGATAATCCAAATCAAAGCCTGACTTCAGGTATCGCGAGACCGACAAAAGAGTTATGCTGATAAACGGAGAAAGCCTCTGGAGTTCCAAGTCGGGGACCGGGTGCTATTGAAAGTCTCTCCCTGGAAAGGAATGATCCGTTTTGGGAAACAGGGAAAAGTGAACCCGCAATACATCGGACCATTCGAGATCCTTGCCCGAATTGGTCCGGTAGCTTATAGGTTGCAGCTACCTTCAGAGCTTAGCAACGTACACCCTGTGTTCCACGTCTCGAATTTAAAGAAGTGTTTATCAGGTGAAACTCTTGTCGTTCCCTTAGAGGAGATCGAAATAAACGAGAATCTCATGTTCATCGAAGAACCAGTTGAAATTATGGACAGGGAAGTGAAGCGTACGAAACAGAGTCGCATTCCGATTGTGAAGGTTCGATGGAACGCTAAGCGTGGACCAGAATTCACATGGGAACGCGAAGACCAAATGAAGCAGAAGTACCCTCACTTATTCTCCCATTCATGATCCTATCTTTCGAAAGCATTTCGGGACGAAATTCCCTCTAACGGGGGGATGATGTCACAACTAGCATTTTTTAGCTAGGAAATTCTATTCTCATGTAAACATCATATGTTGTAAGGCATGTAATCTAAGTGATAATCATACTCTATGCTCAATCAAAAACCATCAATTGAATCCAAACTCTTGATTTAAGTTCAAAACCTAATACAATACATCTCATATGGATTGAAACCCCTAGAAATCCCAGCCCAAGTTAATATGGACTAGGATCCTCTTATTGGGCCTAGTCGACCAATAAACTTTCAATTTGACTATGTGGGCCAAGGAACCCTAATTGGGCTGTAATTGGACCCACATTTATAAGATTTTAGCATTTTGGGCCATGTGAGCCTAGAATAATGCATCTTATCTCTAATGGGCCTTGTTGGGCCATGAATGATTTCATTTGCCCTAATGGGCCGTGAACCCTTTTAAATTAGGCTTCATTGGGACGTGAACCCTCATAAGGGCCCAACAGGCCGAAAAATATTATTGGGCTTCATAAAATTCGAGCAAAGCCAAGAGTGGACCCAAACTATTTCATTCTCATCGCTTTTAGCCCAAATTCTCGGCCCCAATAGAAATATATATATATATATATATATATATATATATATATATATATATATATATATATATATATAAATGTATGTGTGTGTGTGTAATTAAAAAAAACAAGAGAAAAGGGATTATTTTTGCACTTGACACCTCACTTTTGCATGGTGGATTTCCATACACACATCACTTCAATCCTCTCTCTTTCTCTTTTTTTCTACTCTCGGCCGAACCCCCCACCCCTTACCATCTCCACTTTCTTTCAAAAACCTCTCAAGAACTCTCTCAATAAGTCCTCTTTCCTCCTCTAAGTTTTCGAGATTTTGTGTGTATTTTCAAGAGGTTTTTCATCAAGATCATCATCCTTGGTAAGTTCTTACTTGAATCTATGGTTTACTTCTAGATTTCATCAAAAACCTCTTCTTAACCCATATCATTTCACGATCTATACTCTTGAACTTCATAGAGTTCAAAAACCATCTCAAGGAGCTTGCTTGGGCCGAGATCTTCTCACAACTTCACCAAATACCAAATCCAAACGTCAAAGTGAGTTCATACCCCTTGATTTTCGGTTTTACTATGTTTTGGGGGAGGATACAAGTTGATATGTGCTAGATCTATGTATGTGTGCAATGTTTATGTGTGTTCTTTAAGTTATATGTGTGATTTTGTGAAGAATTTCATAAATCTCGACAATATATGTGAATTAAAACACTTTATACAACTTACCACAAAGATAAAAGTGATAAACATGTTAAGAATGTTGGGAAAACTAAACAAAAGCTTGTAAAGGGACCATTTTTGACAAATAAACAAAAAGAAGGTTGTTTTATGAAACTTACGGTTTTACATGGACTAAAAGAGTCAAATATACATAAAAATGGTTCTTTATGACAATCATAGTTTTAAAAGGGATAAAAGTGTTAAATTTTGTATTACGGGCCTTAATGTGGGCCTTCACGGTTTTGTTGGGCCAAATTTGTAAATTTAAGATTTTTATGGATTAAATTGTCATTTAACACAAACTTGAGCCAAAAATGTAAATTTACGATTTTATGGGCTGAAAACGTCACCTTATTTGAATTTGGGCCTAAAATGTTATTTTTACAAAACTTGGGCCGAAAATGTCATTTTATCTAAAGGGGGCTGAAAATGTAAATTATATATAAATAGGCCGAGAATGTAAATTTTATATTAATGGGCCGAAAACATCAATTTATATTTACTTGGGCCAAAAATGTCAACATACATACAATTGGACAAAAGATGTAAATTTTCATGTTTATTGGGCCTAACATGTATAATCCATGTTATTGGGCCTCAGTGACCCATTTACATGCTTATTGGGCCTGGATTATACATTACATGTTTAGTGGGCCTTTGTGGCCCATTTACATGCTTATTGGGCCTTGATTTTACATTACATGGTTAGTGGGCCTTAGTGGCCCCTATACATGCTTATTGGACCTAAACTATACATTACATGTTTACTGGGCCTTAGTGGTCCTTTTACATGTATGTTGGGCCTCGTACATTCACATACATACTCGTTGGGCTTTTCAAACATAAAACATACAAGTAAACGTTATATAACATAATACAATAATCGCGTAAACTCAGTCAAGGATGCTAGTGAGACATGTCGGTTGACACCTCTAGAGTGTACAATCGTAGCTTGTAGTTATAACCAGAGTCTCCTGGAGGGAGAGCGAGAGTTTGTGTATAGATCTATACGGGGTGACACCCCACACCTGAGCTGTTCGCTACAGTTAGACTAGGCCAGTCTAGGGTGGCAAACCTTACCGTAAATCAAGTCAGCGCCTAAGAACGCCACGACAGGCGAATTCGTCATAATCAAGCATGGTTAAAACGGCTCACTTAGCCGTCTTCGGCAGCTTGGTGATAAAATCCACGGTGATCTATTCCCACTTCCACATGGGAATTTCCAGAGGCTGCAGCTTTCCATGCGGCCTCTGATGCTCGGCCTTGACCATCCTGTAGGTCAAGCACCTCTCAACATTCCAGGCTATCTCCCTCTTCATACACGGCCACCAGTAACTCAATCTCAAATCCTGATACATCTTGGTGGCTCCCGTGTGTATGGAAAAGCGAGTCTTATGAGCCTCCTCCAACACTGACTGCTTAATCACACCCGAAACTGGAACCTAAACTCGGCGACATCGGGTTAACAACCCTCGACTATCCATGACAAACCTGTGAATATCACCCCTGATCCTTTCCTGTTCCCAATTCTCTTTCTGAACTTCCTCTGCTTGAGCCTCTCTGATCAATTGCAAAAGTGGAGAATCAACGGATATCCTCATACATATCTCCACAACCGAAGGTGCTCCTCATGCTGCTCTCTTGTCTTGGAATACACCAAGATATCATCGATAAACACCATGAACGATCGGTCAAGCATCAGACTGCATACCTGATTCATCAAATCCATGAATACAGCAGGCGCATTGATGAGACCAAATGGCATCACCACAAATTCGTAATGCCCATAACGAGTTCGAAACGCGGTTTTCTCCACATCCTCCTTTCTTACTCTCACCTGATAATACCCAAACCTCAGATCTATCTTGGAGAACCAAGATGCACCCTGCAACTGATCAAAGAGGTCATCAATCCATGAAAGGGGATAATGGTTCTTCACTGTTAACTTGTTCAACTCCCGGTAATCAATGCACATCCGGTGTGAACCATCCTTCTTCTTGACGAACAATATCGACGCTCCCCACGGAGAACTGCTCGGTCTGATGAACTGCTTGCCTAGAAGCTCCTGAAGCTGAGATGACAAATCCTGCATCTTAAGTGGTGCCAAGTGGTACAACGCCTTGGAAATTGGGGCCACACATGGCATAAGATCAATCCTGAACTCAACCTACCTCTCAGGAGGCACACCGGGTAACTCCTCCGGGAAAACATCAGCAAACTCCTTGATAACTGGTACCTATGAAACTGATGTCTGCTCCCAAATCCAAGTATCAACCATATAAGCCAGATAACCCACACACCCATGTTGAATATACTGACGAGCATTGGCTGCCGAACAAAATCTTGAACCAACCCTGGCGCCCTCTCCACAGATAACCAGTTCTCCCCAACTTGGGGTTCGAACTACCACTCACTGGCCCTCGTAGTTAATCATGGCACCAAACCTTCTCAGCCAGTCCATACCTACTATCATGCACATATCCCTCATGGGGATAGGGATCAGATCAATCGGATAAGGCACCCCGAAGATCTCCAATATACAACCCTAATACACAGCGGATGCAGAAACCCCGTGTTCGTTGGTGATTGAAACCCTCAATGGACATTGTAACTCCCCAATAGGCATATCGAACTCCCTACTAAAGGACCGAGATACAAAGGACCAACTCGCACCTGAGTCAAATAATACAAGAGCAGGCAAAGAGTTCACAAAGAATATACCTATTAGGAGCATATACATGAGCATAACATAAAAAATAATCAACAAAATAATAAATAGAAACATACCGGTCATGACGAATGGAGCTGCTCTGGCCTCCTCGGTAGTGAGCTGAAAAGCACGGCCCCGAGCCGTCGGGGGTTCCGACCTCCCCTGACGCCCAACGGGAGCTCCATCTCAATCTCCCACCGCCTGGCGGCCTCCTGCAACTCCAACAATAAAGCATAACGCTATGTGGATACAAACTGCTTGATGTCCGTCTTGAGCATGCTCAAATAACGGGTCATCTGAGGTTGCTCAGAATCAGCAAACTCAGGACAAAACATGGCCATCTTCGTAAACATCTTGGTGATCTACGTCACCGACTCAGTCCCCTGTCTTAAATCCAAGTACTCCTGGTCCAACCTCTTACGCTCCACCAACGGAACATATCTAGAACGGATCATCTCCGAGAACTTCTCCCAAGTCACAGCAACCCTCTACTCAGAAGAATACGAGTTAGTAACAAGTCTCCACCAATTCTTTGCTCCGGACTGCAGAAGGTTCAAAGCACACTTGACCTTCTAGTCAGCTGGGTAAGAGCAAGTGAAGAAACATCCCTTGATGACAGACAACCACCTCATGGCTATGATCGTGTCACAACTAGCATTTTTTAGCTAGGAAATTCTATTCTCATGTAAACATCATCTGTTGTAAGGCATGTACTCTAAGTGATAATCATACACTATGCTCAATCAAAAACCAGCCATTGAATCCAAACTCTTGATTTAAGTTCAAAACCTAATAAAATACATCTCATATGGATTGAAAACCCTAGAAATCCCAGCCCAAGTTAATATGGACTAGGATCCTCTTATTGGGCCTAGTGGAGCAATAAACTTTCAATTTGACTATTTGGGCCAAGGAACCCTAATTGGGCTGTAATTGGACCCACATTTATAAGATTTTTGCATTTTGGGCCATGTGAGCCTAGAATAATGCATCATATCTCTAATGGGCCTTGTTGGGCCATGAATGATTTCATTTGCCCTAATGGGCCGTGAACCTTTTTAAATTGGGCTTCATTGGGCCGTGAACCCTCATAAGGGCCCAATAGGCCGAAAAATATTATTGGGCTTCATAAAATTCGAGCAAAGCCAAGAGTGGACCGAAACCATTTCATTCTCATCGCTTTTAGCCCAAATTCTCGGCCCAATATAAATATAAATATATATATATATATATATATATATATATATATATATATATATATATATATATATATATATATATATATATATATATATATATATATATATGTGTGTGTGTGTGTGTATGTGTGTGTGTGAGTAAAAAAAAGAGAAAAGGGATTATTTTTGCACTTGACACCTCATTTTTGATTGGTGGATTTCCATGCACACATCACTTCAATCCTCTCTCCTTCTCTCTTCTTCTACTCTCGGCCTCACCCCTCACCCCTCACCATCTCCACTTTCTTTCAAAAATCTCTCAAGAACTCTCTCAAGAACTCCTCCTACCTCCTCTAAGTTTTCGAGATTTTGTGTGTATTTTCAAGAGGTTTTTCATCAAGATCATCATCCTTGGTAAGTTCTTACTTGAATCTATGTTTTAACTTCTACATTTCATCAAAAATCTCTTCTTAACCCATATCATTTCATGATCTATACTCTTCAACTTCATAGAGTTTGAAAACCATCTCAAGGAGCTTGCTTGGGCCGAGATCTTCTCACATCTTCACCAAAAACCGAATCCAAATCTCAAAGTTAGTTCATACCCCTTGATTTTCGGTTTTACTATGTTTTGGGGGAGGATACAAGTTGATATGTGCTAGATCTATGTATGTGTGCAATGTTTATGTGTGTTCTTTAAGTTATATGTGTGATTTTGTGAGTAACTTCATAGATCTCGACAATATATGTGAACTAAAACACTTTATACAACTTACCACAAATATAAAAGTGTTAAACATGTTAAGAATGTTGGAAAAACTAAACAAAAGCTTGTAAAGGGACCATTTTTGACAAATAAACAAAGAAGGCGGTTTTATGAAACTTACGGTTTTACATGGACTAAAAGAGTCAAATATACATAAAAATGGTCCTTTATTACAATCATAGTTTTGAAAGGGCTAAAAGTGTTAAATTTCTTATTATGGGCCTTAATGTGGGCCTTCACGGTTTTGTTGAACCAAATTTGTAAATTTAAGATTTTTATGGATTAAATTTCCATTTAAGACAAACTTGAGCCAAAAATGTAAATTTATGATTTTATGGGCTGAAAACGTCACCTTATTTGAATTTGGGCCTAAATGTTATTTTTACAAAACTTGTGCCGAAAATGTCATTTTATCTAAAAAGGGGCTGAAAATGTAAATTATATATATAAATAGGCCGAGAATGTAAATTTTATATTAATGGGCCGAAAACATCAATTTATATTTACTTGGGCCAAAAATGTCAACTTACATACAATTGGACAAAAGATGTATATTTTCATGTTTATTGGCCCTAACATGTATAATCCATGTTATTGGGCCTCAGTGGCCCATTTACATGCTTATTGGGCCTGGATTACACATTACATGTTTAGTGGGCCTTAGTGGCCCATTTACAAGCTTATTGAGCCTGGATTATACGTTACATGTTTAGTGGGCCTTAGTGGCCCGTATACATGCTTATTGAACCTAAACTATATATTACATGTTTACTGGGCCTTAGTGGTCCTTCTACATGTATGTTGGGCCTCGTACATTCACATACATACTCGTTGGGCTTTTCAAACATAAAACATACAAGTAAACGTTATATAACATAATACAATATTCGTGTAAACTCAGTCAAGGATGCTAGTGAGACATGTCGGTTGACACGTCTAGAGTGTACAATCGTAGCGTGTAGTTATAACCAGAGTCTCTTGGAGGGAGAGCAGTAGTTTGTGTATAGATTTATATGGGGTGACACCCCACACCTGAGCTGTTCGCTACAGTTAGACTAGGCCAGTCTAGGGTGACAAACCTTACCGTAAATCAAGTCGGCGCCTAAGAACGCCACGACAGGCGAATTTGTCATAATCAAGCATGGTTAAAACGGCTCACTTAGAGGTCCTCTCCAACATAATTTTATGGAACACCTATAAAATCCTGTTGATACAAAAAAATACATACACTGATATTCGGTCTTAAGGTTAAGACCACAACACTTTTATAAACAGAAAATATAGGATTTTCTGGGGAAATACACAGCTAAACAATGCCTTTTACTTACAACAGAAAATACATGATTTTTATTCGGATTACATTTTATATACATTCCAAAAACGAAAAACACACACGCATTAGTACTTGATTTTGACACATTACTTTCAAACTATTATACAGAAAATATCGGATTTTCTGGTGTTTTACGAACAATACAAAAGTTTTTCATTCAAACATGCTTATGAACTCACCAACATTATATATGTTGACGTTTTCAAAATAACTTGTATTCTCAGGGAATCGTTAAGCGGAAAGGTCGGCAGGAAATGTGGAATTTGTTATATTTTGTTATCATCATACATTAAATATTTTGGCATGTAACTATGATACTATACTTGATGTAAACAATGTTGGTTGTATTTTGATATGTATGATGATGGTGTTGTCTTGTTTCAATTATATACATTGTGATGATATTACAAAATGAAGTCACGCACAAGCCCCCGGATGTTTTCCGCCGTCTGGTTCGGGGGTGTGACTGATCGCATCCTGAACTCCATCAAATGTTGGGGGATTCGTATTATCGAAGTCTCGATACTGGAAGGCTCTCCCAATGTCAATCTCAACAGCAACAACGGTTGCGGTAGCTGCAGCAGCAGCAGCCTCAGAAAGTGCAGTGTAACGCTCGTCAAAATACTCCACCATCGCGGTCTTAATAGACCCAAACATATCCGGTAGTTGTGCTCGGAAGAGGGAAACAACCTCCTCCAGCATGTTCTCCCTAACCCACTCCTCAGTCAAAGCTGGCCTATCTTAGCCACCAGCTCCCGATCCTAATCCAGATCACGCCTCAAATTGTCTCGTCATCACCATACTGAAAATAGACCAGGGAGATATAAGATAAAATGCATATCATACCAGGGGAACCAACTCCCAACAAAGCCCTAGGGGTTATGACATCCCTTCTACGCATACATGTCCTGTTCTTCCAGTAATACGAGCCCATACTACCTTCCACACCTACCCGTATTTGTCTCAGAGGATCATCACAACAAACCTAACAATACTCACAAATTCTGCATACACTCTATCCTTACTTCCTGGAGGAAGGCAAAACTGGCTGACGGACCCCACACAACTCATCCATGAAACTTTAACTAACCTTGCAGCACTCGTGTATGCTAATCATACATAACACTGGATCCTATAGACAGTCGAATACTTGATTCTACCCTAAGCCCTTCAACAAACAAGAATAGGAAATAAGGCTAAATCAAACATTCTCAGGGTATAAAATCCTAGTTATGTACAATTTTGATGCATACACTAAGCAACTGCAATAAATGATGTCAATTTCATATAAGGAAGAACCCTAGGCTATCAGGCATCATATAATCAGACAATTATATCATGCAATTACTGAAGATCCCTAGCCTATCACTAGCATGCTGTTCTAACATATCACAATATCAAATAACAGTGTGGTAATTTGGGGTCTACTTACTGGTTCCGGATGATCGTACACATCGCATCCTCTTTGATTATTTTGAAAACGATTTGAAAACCATTTATAAAACCTTTTCCTTAGTTTTAGACTAGATTCACACGAATGTTCCTCCGATTCACTCAAACCAATGCTCTGATACCCACTTGTAACAACCATACAAAAATCACAAGAAATTTAAACTATTAAAATCAACCAAAAGTCATAAATTTTTTACAAATAATAGTTTTCGAAACATTTTTCCAAACATCAGAGTCTCCCACCATCATAAGTCATAAACACAAGGATGTGTACGGTCACGCATTCGCCTTCCCGCGGTCATCTGAAGTACTTGAAACATAACCAAAATTGTAAGCCAACGCTTAGTGAGTTCCCCCAAAGTACCACAACATAAACATAAAAACAAACAACATGCATACAGAGCTGTCAAATTGACCGGAATGCCACACCGGCCTACAAACTATCTGGAATGGTCAAAGAACCTTTAGCATGACTGGAATGCCTCACCGGGCCTTCAGCCCATTTGGACCGTTCTCTGGGCCTTCGACCTGACTGGTACGTCTCTCAGGCCTGCAGTCTATCCGGGATGCCCTGGGTCTCTTGGCCTTCAGTCTACACTGGTCCGCCTCAACCCAACCACACACAACATGTCGACAAATACATAACAGATAAACATACAAATAACCAATCAATAAACAATAAGGCAGACCTTACAGAACACTCAGCATAACATCATTCTATATACCAGGATACCGATCTAACAGATCACTTTAGCACGATAACATACTATAACATAACATGATATCTAATCCAATGGGTCGGCCTTGGTGCCTTTGACCCGTAAGTACTGTTGGATTAATGTCTAAGTCCATAACTATATTTGGTATGTACTTGACCCGACCCGGCATGGTCCATTTGGGTTGCACTTCACCGGCACAATTTATATGGATAGTCTTTTGAGAATAGTATATTTATGATTTATATTAAAATATTATAAGTTCTAATATATTAATATGGAATCATATTATTTAATTAGTATTGATCAAGAATTAATTTAGAATTAATTAAGTGATCAAAAAGAACTAATTAAATATGGACTCTTATATATATGGAATGGGCCAAGTTCATTTAGGTTGGGCTAAGATTTCATGGATGGTCCATGGAGCTTTTAACCCATGGATCCTATGTAAATGAAAGGTCATGGGTATTAGGGTTTACATGGATGTAACCCTAATCCTCCATAATATATAAAGGCGTCCTTGGCTCACAAAATTGGCACAAGTGTGTGAAAATAAGAGTGGGCCAATTTTAGTGTGCATACATATTCTCTCAAGTTCTTCCAAGGTGTTTTGGTGATTTGTGATTCCATTTGAGGCTTCCACACTATTGGGGCTAAGCTCTTAAAGCTTGAAGACATCAAGCTACATCAAAAGGTATGTCATCTAACTAGAACTTTGTAGTATAGGTGCTTCATAATATGCTAGTTAGGATGAAACCTTGGAATAGTTAATATTTGTATATATAATAGAGAAAACATAGATCCAAGGTTTATAGGGTTGCATGTACACCATAGGAGTGTTAGAATGCTCAAAACCCAACAGTGGTATCAGAGACATGGATTGTTTTCTATTATATTGATGCAAATGTTTTATTTTCAAGTTGGAAAAAAAAGGAAAAAAAAAACATGACGTTTGTCAAATTTTAAGATAATTACTTGTTTTGTGAAAAACGAATTATTTGTAAAGTTTGAATCATTTGTTATATGAGTTGAATTATGTCAAATTTAGTAAAAGATAAAATCATATGATTATTTTATTAGTTTTAAAAGTTTGATCTAAATGTTTTAAGGAGTTACAAATTTTGTCATAAAATTTTGGAGCTCAAAAGTTTTTTTTAAAGTTGTGATCTTAAGGGTTTTTGAAACTTCCATAAGTTATGGATATGAAAGTTTTTTTTTTAAAAAAAAAATTTGATTCAAAGTTTTTATGGAGTTACAAAATTTGGTGTTAATGTTTTAAACAATTCCATAACTTGTTCTTAAGTTATGGAACATGGAAAGTTTCATCATAAAACACCATTAATTCCATAAGTTATGGAATCCAAAGGTTTTCAAGAATTACAAAACTTGCCCTCAAGTTTTGGAATTTGAGAAAAGTTTTTTATGAAAAAAAGAATTGAATTCTAAAACTCTTGGGTTCATAACTTAAACAATTAATTAAATGGTTTTAATTTTGAGTTTAATAATTGGAATTATGATGTTTTGTTGAATAGTTCAAATTAACTCTTATTGACTTTATTAATAGTTAATTAAAGCGTTTAATTAAAAGAGTATTATTAAATCCATAAATATATGGTTTGAGTTTAATTAAATTAAAAGTCTAGTTTAATTAATAGATTAAACCATCAAGTATTTTAAATGTCTAAAATACACCCTTATACTATTATTATATTAAAATTTTAATATATTATATGTATAAGAGCAAGTCGTCTTACCATTAGTAGGCCTCATTCATGAAGCCGGTCTATAAGGGGGGTATAAGGTTGTTGCCTATAAAATGGCAGCTTAATGGGTGTCCACTCTCACCCACCGCTTCCTTGACTGGTGGAGGGTTGTTAGCCGAACAGGTAGGACAAGGACTATAATTCTCCCTTCATTAAAAGTATTAATGATAAATACTAATTAACTAAACCTTTTATTAATTCCCAATCTTAGTTACTTAGGAAAATGTGAATAAGGTGCTAATCCATGAAATTACACTTTGCACTTTGTTTAAACCGTTAGCGGAGCGTGTGTGGTTAACCGGCACACTAACCTGGATTTAACAAAGTAGGCAAAGGGTAACTTAATATTTATCATAGTATCGGTGGAGCTCGTGTGGTTAACCGACACATCGATTGAGGGGTAAATATTAAGGGTACCAAGTATATTTGCATGGTTACTTCACACCTTGTTTTGTGATCCTCGTCATCCCAGTCACAAAACCTGAAGGGCACACTCGAGATTGAAACATCTCATTGAAAAGTTCAATGAATCTCAAAAGATCTAGGAGTTTCAAATCCAAGTAAAAAACCTAATTAAATTATTTCGTTTTTCATGGTGGAAATTGGTAAATCGTCATTTACCTACCTTCAACTATTTTATAACTCGGATTACGGCATCCCTCTTCCAGTTATAAATAGGTTGTTGGATCCTAGCCTTAATATTTCATATTGGGTGTTATATTAAGGACTTTAGATCAACTATCTTGAATATCCCCCAAAAGATGTCGAGTTCAGACATCTATGATCTTCCCAAATCTCTTGGAACTTTACTTCCTCCACCTCCTCCAATTATTCTCCCTAACCCACAAGTTCAAGGTCACTCAAGCCCTAATGGCAAGCAAGCTCTATGTGTGATCACATCTTAGAGATGAAGTCACATATTGACAAGCCGGGAGAGTTGGGTTTCAAAGTCTTGAGAAAGTTGGATGTTCAATCACTTTCTAAGTCACATAGTGAGTTCCTTTGGGACTACTATGATACAGACTATGACATGAACCATAATGATCATATCTATTTGCTTGGTGCTGCTGAATCAGCAATGATTTGGAACGATAGTGAAGCAAATTTGATTAGAAGATCAACTTCCCAAAAACTTTATGGACAGTGACAATGGTGACACTGGAAATCCAGAAAAAGCATTCTCTTCCCAATGGAAAGGGATTGGCCATAGTCAACCCGGTTGACCAAATGGTAAAGAGAAAGGCTAAGTCTGAGATAGTCCCATTACCAAAGGGTCCATATGTTTATTTTACCAAAGGAAGGGGTGTTGATTGCAAAGCTGCCAAATTTACCTAAGGATGTTAAAGTCAATAAGTTTGACTCTACATCAGGTAGAGCCCATTATCTAACTCCGTTAAGTTCTATTCTGAGATCCTCATTACATGATGTGACTGGGTCACATGTTGATGTTTTAAGAATCAAAGAATAGAGAGAAATCTTAAAGGAAGTATATGTTGATTCTGATCGCGAAGGTGGATTTCGATCGCATCAGAATTTTGAGCAGTTGCTTAAGAAGTTATGATATATTGCTAAGGAATAGATAACAACAATTTTCCATGTGGATTGTAAGGATAAGTTTTTCCGCAAAGTTTTAAAATAAAATAAAATTGTTTAATTTTGTTTATTTGAAGTATCCTTACAATGGCATTTGTGGAAAATTGTTGCTTATATGATTCCACTGACAACAATATTGGAAAATGGATTTGATTCTTTCATTTGTGGTAGTGTCTAAATTTACCAAATCAGGAAAGTTCCTCATCACCCAAGTTTCAATTGGACCGAAACTTGGAATCATGCAAGTTGAATAGTATGATGAATGAGAACTTTCAAGCATTGGAAAATCAAGACTAATTACTTGTTCACATGGATGTGTGAGTCAAGTGAAGGACTAAAGGGATCGAGTACACATTCTTGTGCACTGGTCATGTCCACCACAAAGCTCCTTAAGACTATTTGATTTACTAAAGTTTAGTAAATATGGTTATACTTACAAGTTTAAGTATAATTCTGAAACATTGGAAAAATCTCAATGTATGGCAGAACGAATGGGAAGAATCAAATTAGGCAGAAAGATAAAAGTTTCTCAAATCTGAAAAGATGGGAGAGTACTTTAGTATCATGTTTGTGGTCATCTTAATGATTTAGAAATCATATCACAATTAGTCCTCTAAAGGTCATCTTAGTGCATTCTTATGACTAAGAAGAGGAGTCATGAATTGTTGAAATGGTTAGATCAGGAAAATGAGTCATACTTCGTTCCAAAACAATTCTTAGAGTCACACTCCAAGATTGTAACTTGAGTGACATATCTTAAAGAAAGGTTTAAAACACTTGTCAAATGTAAGAGTAAAAGTGTCCTACTCTTGTACATTTGAAATTGGTAAGTTGTGATGTTTTGGATAAAACAAAGACTAACTAAGGCCAATTGTGTGAAGTGTTTGTCTTGATAAAGAATCCGCACTATCTCTTGAATATTTGGCAAGATAGTCTTATATGTCAAGAGGATAGTGGGAGTCTTAAAGATCCTAAAAAGAATTTCAAGAACTAATAAAGAATAAAACCTGAGGTTCTTCACTAGCACACGACTTGAGGTTTATAACCTATCGTGTTGACATATTTTGTGCCCATTCCAGTTAAAGTTGGCTTTGTATAGGAGTTCTGAAAGTTCTCAATTGGTTGCATAACCACTTGGAAGCAATGGCAGGCCCTGTACTGCCAGGTGGCAAGAAGTTAAGATTGCATAAGTTCAGTCCATATGAGTTTGGATTTGTCATTATCCTTGTCTTGTGACTATGGTTTTGACGATTCACATGGATAAGAACACATACACCATAAAATCTAAGGGTCATAAGGTTTCTCTCCGATTCATGAAAATGATGGTGAGGAAACACTTCCACCAAGTAGATTTGAAGCAGATAGCAAAAGGTCTAAACAATTGAGACTATGATTACGGCATCCCTTTTCATAATTCTGAAATTGTTTAGACACACATGCATGCTATCTAAGGAAAGGTGTATGATTTTGATAAAGTTTTATCAAAGCATCTCGTATCAGAAATTTGAACTTTGGTAAGAAAGTCAATAAAGTATTGATTTCTAGAAGTCCAGCTGATTTCTGAGTACATGTCAAAGCTAGTGGGAGCATAAGTGTTATGCTAATAATCATCATGTTAGTGGGAGCATGATAATTATTGTTAGTGTTGCAAGTTAGCAATGTTAATTATAGAAAACAAAAGTTTCAATTCGTGAGGCTGCAGGGATTGAAAAAGTTGTTTTGCTATAATTAAGTGGGAGATGATATACTTCATTTCAGTTCTAAAGGCTTAGATTGAGACCTTAATCATCTTTAGTCAAGAATATATATATGAATTTCATGTTGGATTGGTTCAACTTAAGGAAATTATATATATTGCGTTCTCAAAATTCGATTATGATTACGGCATCCCTCTTCATAGTCAAATTTTGAAAACATGGCAAATAAAAATATTGTAGCAAAAGACTGGTCTAGAATCATGTCTTTATGTGAGACATCATGAATCGTGTACCATTTGCTTTGGGTACAGGATCGATTGCATGTGCTATAATATTTGTCATTTCTAAATTTTTCCAAATGCCCAGAGGCATTAAGAAGGGAAAAGGTCTAGAATTGGATATGACTAAAATGATTAAGCAATTGTCGAGGACAATCTGAGGTTTACCAAAGATTGGTTGCTCAGGGACAGTTGGAAGCATAGTGCTAATTTTGGAAGGACCGTATTGACATATTCTGAAAAGAGGCATCTCTTATTCAGAAGTGATAGTCAAAATGAGAATATGGAGTTGTCTCCATAGGTGGAAGTTATCTGTGTAAGATTAGAAAACTTAATGCAAGAAGCATGTCCAACGCAATGTACTTTGAATATGAGACTTAGTTTCCATGGAGTTGATCTCCATTGGAATACCTTATAATGAATGTTGACAAGTCTTTGTGACTTTGTACATATTCATTACAGGAGGGTCAGTACATATAAGTTTAAAATCTAAACAGATTTCGATAAATGATAGGAATTTGAAATTCTCACATTTTTCGATAAGGATTTGGGAGTGTGAAATTAGAATCATTGAAATTATGTTCAATTGGTTTATTTCACAAAGTAAGGATCATAGACAAACATAGAGTGCATACTTGGTGTATGCCAAAGCTATTGTTTAGAAAAACATAGTGTACATGCTTGGAGCATGGGACAACTAGTGTTTTTAATTTAGGTATAAAGTTGATAAAACCGAAACAATGAAATAATGAGTAATCAGTATAGTGATAAATAAAAGTGGTCTATTTATATTCATAGGGTTTGATACCATATTTGATTCATTTATTCTTGTGTTTCATTTTGCATGTTTTGACTTCCAGAATAAACCAGGTCATTCTTCCTGAAAGACTAAGTTATTCAAACCATCCACAGTCGGTCATATGTTGGAAGTAGATATGAATCAAGACTGTCATGGGTTGGCTTGTATAGGTCTAAGATGTTGGACAAAGTGGTGCTACAACACTCATGAGTGCTCATAAGTTCTGAGTATTGGATTCAACCCACGCTCATTTGAATCACTTCATGGATTTTATCACGAGTGATCATCAGACGATAATATCTTATATTCTTCAAACCTAGAGATATGAGTTGTTACTATGAGTTGGTTATACATTTATTGCACGAAAACGCATTTGGTAACTCGATGTTATAAAACGTGCCTTTGTGTATGATTCAACAAGTAGTAGAACAAGCCATATGAGTCGAAGTTTATCCATTCCTTTTACCTTCGGGATAAAAGCGATATCTGTGGGCCCCTCGATGATTTAGCGATGACACATGTGAGTGTTTGGCCAAGCCAGGACTGATTTGATTTGTTCAATCAGTCAGTCATCATAAATCGAAAATCGGGAAACAACAAATGGACAGAGAGAATGATTATAATCCATGTATCAGTCCATATGATATCTAGAATGGAGGAATATATGATCCCTTATCTAATGGACAAGTCATTGACAAGGTCAGAGTTCGACAGCGGCTTTAAGAGCAACGATTGCCAGTTAGGTTTTGAAGTCATACTCAATGATAGTTTTAGACTTATCCAAGTGGGAGACGGTTGGATTAATGTCTAAGTCCATAACTATATTTGGTATGTACTTGACCCGACCCGGCATGGTCCATTTGGGTTGCACTTCACCGGCACAATTTATATGGATAGTCTTTTGAGAATAGTATATTTATGATTTATATTAATATATTATAAGTTCTAATATATTAATATGGAATCATATTATTTAATTAGTATTGATCAAGAATTAATTTAGAATTAATTAAGTGATCAAAAAGAACTAATTAAATATGGACTCTTATATATATGGAATGGGCCAAGTTCATTTAGGTTGGGCTAAGCTTTCATGGATGGTCCATGGAGCTTTTAACCCATGGATCCTATGTAAATGAAAGGTCATGGGTATTAGGGTTTACATGGATGTAACCCTAATCCTCCATAATATATAAAGGGGTCCTTGGCTCACAAAATTGGCACAAGTGTGTGAAAATAAGAGTGGGCCGATTTTAGTGTGCATACATATTTTCTCAAGTTCTTCCAAGGTGTTTTGGTGATTTGTGATTCCATTTGAGGCTTCCACACTATTGGGGCTAAGCTCTTAAAGCTTGAAGACATCAAGCCACATCAAAAGGTATGTCATCTAACTAGAACTTTGTAGTATAGGTGCTTCATAATATGCTAGTTAGGATGAAACCTTGGAATAGTTAATATTTGTATGTATAATAGAGAAAACATAGATCCAAGGTTTATAGGGTTGCATGTACACCATAGGAGTGTTAGAATGCTCAAAACCCAACAAGTACAGTGAGGAAAACTCACCTCACAGACTGGACAAAAGCCGATGAGGTCTCAACTCTGAATCTCAGCTCTAACCGTCACCTATCCAACCAAATGACCAATCTCAATCAAAATCCCAAAATACCCAAAGTACCCTTAAGGTCATATTTGGTCAAAGTCAAAGTCAAACTGGTCAAATCAACTTAGTCAACCCAACCAAGTCAACCCAGCCAAGTCAACTCAAGCTGAGTGACCACGAGTGAGTAAGGGGGGCGTACTCCAAATATACGTTGGGTGTACACGCATGTTGACCACCATCGGGGTGGTTGACCCCGTACACAGGGCGCACTCCAGGTACGCGGGGCGTACTCCCAGAAGCCTAAAATCACAATAAGTGCTTAATGGCTTAAGCACTCACGTCCATTTTTCAGATCCATAGCTAAAATATCCTCAAGAGTCATAAAGTTTCCAACATTATGACTTTGCATGTCCATTAAGTGCTTAACTCAACTTCTTAATTCATTAAGACCTTCGAAATGATGCATGGAGCAAAACCTACCACTTGGAACCCATTTTTATGACTCATGATCCTTCCAAGGGTTTGAAATGATAGCTTAATGGGTCTAGAACATGCTATGTTCATGAATCATCATTTTGGGACCAAAAAGTGACTTAAAAGAGATAAAACCTAGATCTACAAGATGGAGTGGTAAAGTTAGAAGCTTTATACCTTCATGATGTTGCAAACGAAGTAGAAATCTCAGATCCAAAGTGCACCCAACTCCAAGATCTTCTCACCACCTTCTTCTTTCTTCAAAAACACTCCAAAACTCACTTAAAGGCTCAAAATTTTCTCTCTTTTCCTCTAGGGTTGCTTGAGGGTCGATATTACAGAAGGAGGCTAGATAAGAAGATGATATGAGTCCATAAGGATGCTTAAATATGAGCCAAAAACCTAGAATTAGGGTTTGTATGATTTCTACATACGCCTTGCATACAAATTGTACACCCAACGTACTAAGGCGTGCTTTAGCACACGTAGTGTACACACGTACACACAACGTACTCCTCCAGTCCCAACTTTTACCAAAATGCCACCGTAGACCCTTTTGCACTCTTTCTTACATTTGGGGGACCAAATGCAATATAATTTTATTATAGGTTCAAACTTAGAAGTACCTCATCCTTGAGATGTTACAGAAAGTCATAGCTTGGGGACAAAAGCTCATAATATCATCATATAACTAAGATCTATCAAGTTAATCACCAAGGTATGAACTTTATACCTTCTGGAGATTGAGGATGTTGCAAGACTTCCAGATCCTAGATTGCTTCTAACTTCCAAGCTTTACCACCACCTTCTTCTTCCTTTAAAACACACAAAAACACACTCTCAAGCTTCAAAATGCAACAATAGGGCTAGGGTTTTCAAGGGGCTACGTTTCAATTGATTGAGGCTGGAAATGGGATGAGGGAATAAGACTTAAGGTTCAATATATAGGGTCCAAACCCTAAAGATTAGGGTTTATGTCCAGACGGAGTATGCCATGCGTACTCAGAGTACGCCCAACGTACTCCTCAAAATGTTGTCGTTTGATAAAAGCCCCCTGACGCCCAGCGTATGAGCCAGGTACGCCTCGTGTAAGGGCCAAAGTCGCACAATTTGAAATTTAAGGGGGTCAAAAGGGAACTTACCAGAGCTTGAGTGTAACAATTCTCTCCCACTTGGATTAGACTTCGTTCTCGAAGTCCGTAGACGTGAACAGCTCCAGATAATGCTTCCCCATATCCGACTCCGGTTCCCACGTCTACTGGGAGCCCTTTCAATGTTGCCACTGAACCTTGACCAACAGTACCACCTTTTTGCGCAAGGCCTTCTTCTTCCGATCAAGAGTCGCTATCAGTCTCTCAATGTAGTTCAGGTGCTTGTCGACCTGAATGTCATTCAGCGGTACCACCGCCATATCATCAACCAAGCACTTTCGTAATTGAGAGACATGGAAAGTTCTATGAATCTGACTGAGCTCTTATGGTAAATCCAACCGGTAAGCCACCATGCCCACCCTGGTAATCACACGAAATGGTCCAATTAATTGGTGTCCCAACTTGCCCCGCTTTCTGAAGCGTATCACACCTTTCCAGGGTGACATCTTCATTAAAACCATGTACCCAGCCTGGAACTCTGGCTCAGAACGTCGTCGATCTGCGTAACTCTTCTGTCGGCTCAGAGCCGTTTGCAGTCTTTGTCTAACCTACCAAATCATCTCTATAGTTTGGAGTACTACCTCAGTGCTCCCTATAATCCTCTGTCCGACCTCACCCCAACATATCGGGGTGCAACACTTCCTCCTGTATAGAAGCTCGAAGGGAGGTGCACCAATACTGGAGTGGTAATTGTTGTTGTACGAAAACTCCGCCTAAGGAAGGTAGGTATCCCAACTCCCACCAAAATCAAGGAAGTAAGCCCTCAGCATATCATCCAATTTCTGAATTGTGCGCTCACTCTGACCGTCGGTCAGAGGGTGATAATCAGTGTTGAACTGTAATCTCGTACCAACTCCTCATGAAACCTCTTCCAAAACCTGGAAGTAAAATGAACATCCTTGTCTGATACGATAAAAACCGCCACCCCATGACGAGATATCACCTCTCGAACGTAGATATCTGCCAGCTTCTCAGCCGAAGAACTGTCTCGAATCACAAGAAAATGGGCACCCTTGGTCAACCTGTCGACAATCACCCAAATAGTATCAAAGTCGCGAGGAGTCCGGGGTAATTTCATGATGAAATCAATAGACATCTACTCCCATTTCCAAACAAAAATCTCCAAAGGTTGTAGCTTTTCGTGATGCATCTGATGCCTGACCTTGACTTTATTGCAAGTCAAGCACCTTTTTACATATCCTACAATCTCCCTCTTCATGCAGGGCCAACAGTAGCTAAATCTCAAGTCCTGGTACATCTTGGTCGCACCAGGATGTATAGAAACTCGAGACTTGTGTCCTCATCCATCAAAATTTGCCTCACGCCTCCAATACCCGGAATCCATACCCTACTATACTGTGTCAACAATTCTTTTTTACCCCTCACAAACGTAGCAAAATAACCCTTGATCTTCTCTTTCTTCCGGTTATCCTCATTGATTCCCTCCATCTGTACCTTCCTCACCATCTCCAAAACTGGGGAGGTAATCGTCACCCTCATACACAGCCCTCCGCTGGGTGCACTAACCACCTTACGACTTAGCGCATCAGCCATCATGTTCGCCTTATGTCACACCCCCAAACCAGACGGCGCAAACGTCTGGAGGTGGAGCACATCATTTTTAGTATCACAACACATGCATTATAGTAATCAGAGTACAAACAACCACTATACTTAAAAAGTATAAGTATTTACATGTGTTTCATCATAGTATACTGAAACCAAATAGTTATACAAAAGAAGAAGACAAGACATAAATAGCTCCATCTTCTCAAAAGCTCGGGGAGTACCTGTCTACTGGTTCCCTGAGAATACAAGTAATTTAAAAAGAGAGTATCAACATAAAGTTGAGTGAGTGCATAAGTATTTATGTTTGAAAGAATATTTTCTGTTTCTTGAATATGTAAACTGTTCCAGAAAATCTTATATTTTCTGCTGTATATGAAAAGTGTTTTTAGTTACAAAAAATTGTTCTATTTGTAAACTAATGTTCTGTATTTGTAATCCTTTTGTAAACTTGTATCTGAGAGTGTGCCTGGTTTCATCAACTGTTATTGTAAACTATAATGTAATACTGTAAACTGTATCTTGTAAACTAGTACTTTGAAAATGTACTTAAGTTTAGTTAATTATACACTAACGTATTGTTAATATCTTTTATATGAGTTATTATAACCATACTGACTAGATGACCTGACCCAACGCTATGAATGCGCTGAAAACTGTTGATAACAATTGTCACTCACAGGCGTGTATGCCTGACTATAGCTAGCAGTCTGAGTGCAGGGTTGTCAATCCCAATATAGATCTATACACACATTGTTTCGATCCCCGGCTGGAGATTTTGGTTATAATGTCGGGACTTTACTATATTCTTTAAATGAATTAAACAACCTATATCAATTGACTCATAAAAAGCATATTAACGTTACATGTATAATAGTTATGAAAACCCAATCATTCTGAAATAAATGATTGATAGTATGTTCTTGAATTAGTATTCTTAACATGTATCTGAAAGATGTATACTCTTGAATAGTTTTGAATTAAAACTTTGTTCTTGTAAAACAATGTACTTTAGTATACTTAATTCGTGAATTAATGTTCTGTGAATCATAAATTATACCTATTATAATTTATATGTACTTTCTGAATTGATATTGAGTATTCATGAATGCAACCCCTTGCTCAACATGTTACAAAGGGTAATTGAACTTAATGAACTAACTTTTATACTTGTACACATATACAAATATATATATAAGTAAAATTTAAATAACACTCGGACAAATAACTGATACTTGTAATCCCACATCCAAACAAGGAAAAGGAACCAAAGTGGGTTATCAGTCCTAAGCCTTTTAAATCTTATTTATATAAATATTTATATATAGTAGTATGATTTTTGTGAGAAATATAATTTTATAAAAACATTTAAAAGAAGTTTGATATTTTGAAATCCATTTTGGTGACTTGCTGTCATTTTGATACAATCATTGAAAAACCATTTGATTTGATGATAAATGAAATCCATTTTGATAAGATATTTGAAATCATTTGTTTATAACACAAAATCTTTGTGTTAGACTTGTATTCTCACTCCCCCCTTAAAACAGTAAAAACTATGAAAAGACGGGGGTATGAACTCACCTGTAGTGAGTGATTCGAGTGAAAGGTCGAGGTAGGATGCTAAGTGTCAAGTGAAGTCTTGAACATAAACGGATCCTATTAAGCATATAATGATACATATCTGGATATAATTAGTGTATATAACAACTAATTATGATAGGAAACCACTTTAGGGACTAGGAAACAGTTGAATTGAAGTGTTACAATCACATGTGATTGCATTAAAGGGGTTTATGGTCACTTAGGGGCGTGTACGGTCTTGATGTGTACGGTCCATGTAGTATACGGCCATGATGTGTACGTCCATGGACTGTACGGTCGTACACTCATTGAAGAAACATGCAAAAACGGGTGTTTATGGCCCTAACTAGCATCCATTAAGTGTTCATGGTCATATGTTGAAACATGGGGGGAGTTTGAGGCCTATACATGCATTAAACAAGGGTTTACGGCCATATGAAGTGTGTACGGCCGTACGCCCTTCATGTTCATGCATTAGATGATGAATCAAGGCTAGGAATCAAGTGTTTCTCAACCTTAACAAGCAGATAGAAGAGATACTCACACTTTTGAAGGCTTTTAAGGATTTCAAGGCTCAAGAACAAGTAGGTGTTCTTGGTGTTCTTGGTGAAAGTGAAGAAGATTTGAAGATCTAATCAAAAGAGAAGATTTCATGGATGAAAACATGGATCTTCACTAGATAAAGCCATGTATCAACAATTCAATGGAAGGAATACTTACATATTTGAAGATCAAGGTGTAAAACTTGATGATAGTTGACAGAGAATCAGATTTTCTTGAGGTGAAAGTGTGAGAAATGAGAAAGAATGAAGGGAAAACATATATATATATATATATATATATATATATATATATATATATATATATATACATATATATATATATATATATATATATATATATATATATATATATATATGTTTGGGTTCACGGCCACCTTGGGTGTACGGCCGTACACCCATGTGTACGGCCGTACACTCCTCTTGATGGAGTGTTTGGCCCGAATGCTATATGATGAACTTAAGTTAACTCATCCCTAAACCCAAACCTTGAATGTACTAGGCTTAGAACACTCAAACAGACCCTTAACAATGCTAAAAGATAGCAGAAACGAGTCTGACTGTGATTGAATTTGAAAGACTGTACAAGATAGAAATTTCGGGTTGTCACATTATCCCCCCGTTAGAGAGAATTTTGTCCCGAAATTAGAGTTTAAGAAAATAAAGCAATTACAAATAATTAAGCAAAAAGATGAAGATATTTCAGTTTCATTTGATCCTCGCGCTCCCAAGTGAATTCAGGTCCCCACTTGGCATTCCAACGAACCTTCACTATAGGAATACGGCTTTGCTTTGTTTTCTTGACCTCTCGGTCCATGATCTCTACTGGATCTTCCACGAAGTTGAGGCTCTCGTCGATATCGATTTCTTCGAGTGGGATTACAAGAGTCTCGTCGGACAGACACTTTTTCAAGTTCAAGACGTGGAAAACAGGATGTATGTTACTTAGTTCTTGAGGTAGTCGGAGTTTTCAAGCTATTGGACCGATTCTAGCAAGAATCTCGAATGGTACTATGTACCTTGGATTCAGCTTGTCACGCTTTCCGAAGCGTATTATGCCCTTCCAGGGTGAGACCTTCAACATGACGCGGTCACCAACCTGGAACTCCAAAGGTTTTCTTCTTTTGTCAGCGTAGCTTTCCTGTCTATCTCTGGAAGCTTTAAGTCGCTCCCGAATTTGTACGATTTTCTCCGTGGTTTCACGAATAATTTTCGGACCAGTGTGAGTACTGTCAGGAACATGACTTCTAGCCAGCTGCATGTCACCCACTTCATCCCAGCACAGAGGTGATCTGCACTTGCGGCCATAGAGAGATTCGAAAGGAGCAGCCTTTAGGCCAGTGTGATAACTATTGTTGTAAGAGAATTCGACAAGGGGTAAATGAGTATCCCATGCCTTTCCAAAGTCTATCACGCAAGCTCACAACATGTCTTCTAAAGTTTGAATCGTCCTCTCACTTTGTCCGTCAGTTTGTGGATGGTAGGCTGTACTCATGTCTAGCCTAATTCCCAAAGATTTTTGTAAAGACTGCTAGAAACGAGAAGTGAATCTACTATCTCGGTCAGAAATAATAGATATTGGCACACCATGCAGTCTAACGATTTCTTTGAGGTAAGTTCTTGTTAGCTTCTCCATCTTGTCGGTCTCTTTGATTGGTAAGAAGTGTGCAGATTTGGTTAATCCATCGACGATTACCCAAATAGTATCATAACCACCCGATGTCTTGGGTAACTTGGTTATGAAATCCATTGTAATCCGCTCCCACTTCCATTTAGGGATTTCAGGTTGTTGCAATAAACCTGAAGGTTTCTGGTATTCTACCTTGACTTTGGCACAATTAAGGCACTTGCCCACAAAGGTAGCAATTTCGGCCTTCATGTTTGGCCACCAGTATAGTTTCTTGAGGTCCAGGTACATCTTGTCTGAACCTGGATGAATGGAGTATCGGGTTCTGTGTGCTTCATTCATAACTACGTCTCTGTAACCACCAAACTATGGCATCCAGATTCGGTTCATGAAACAATAGACTCCATCATCCCTGACTTTGAAGTTTTTATCCATTCCTCTCAATGTTTCACCTGCCATATTTTCAGGTTTTAAGGCCTCAAGTTGAGCCTCTCTGATCTGTGTGGACAGATCTAAATGGATTGTCATGGTCAATGACTTTACTCGGCGACCCAAGTATTCTTTTCTGCTAAGGGCGTCAGCTACTATGTTAGCTTTACTAGGGTGATAAAGAATTTCACAATCGTAGTCGTTCAGTAGCTCCACCCATCGTCGTTGTCTCATGTTCAGCTCTTTCTGATCAAAGATATGCTGGAGACTTTTATGGTCCGTGAATACTGTGCATTTCGTGCCATATAAGTAATGTCTCCAGATCTTCAGAGCAAATACCATTGCTCCTAGTTCAAGGTCATGTGGTGTATAGGTGGCTTCATGTGTCTTTAGCTATCTTGAGGCATAGGATATAACCTTTCCTCTTTGCATAAGAACACATCCAAGCCCTTGATTAGAAGCATCACAGTACACTGCGAAATCCTCTGTCCCTTCAGGAAGAGACAGGATTGGTGCACTACACAAAGCTCGTTTCAGCGTTTGGAACACTGTTTCTTGATTTTCTCCCCAGCTAAAAGTTACACCCTTTTGCGTCAAGGTAGTAAGAGGCTTAGCTATTCGAGAGAAATTCTAGATGAATCTGCGATAATAGCCAGCAAGACCTAAGAATTGACGGATTTCTGTAGGTGTTTTGGGTGCTGACCAGTTTTCAATTGCCTTTATTTTGGAAGGGTCAACATGTATTCCTTCTGAACTGACCACGTGACCTAGGAAATCAACCTTCCTTATCCAAAATTCACACTTTGAAAACTTCGCATAGAGTTTCTATGATCTAAGAGTTTGCAATACTTGACGAAGATGTTGGCCATGTTCCTCTTCACTTCTTGAGTAGATAAGGATGTCGTCAATGAAGACTATGACGAATTTGTCCAGGAATGGACGACACACTCTGTTCAGTAGATCCATGAACACGACAGGTGCATTCGTCAATCCGACTGGCATCACTACGAACTCGTAATGACCATAGCGAGTTCTGAACGCGGTTTTGGGAATGTTATCCTCCAAAATCCGTAACTGGTGATACCCGGATCTTAAGTCTGTTTTTGAAAAGTAGCTCGCACCTTGAAGTTGGTCTAACATATCGTCAATGCGAGGCAGAGGGTATCGATTCTTGATGGTAAGTTTATTCAGCTCGCGGTAGTTTATGCACATACGGAATGATCCATCCTTCTTCTTCACGAACAAAACTGGTGCTCCCCAGGGTGAGAAGCTTGGTCTTATGAAACCTTTGTTAAGTAGTTCGTTAAGCTGGATGGATAATTCCTGCATTTCAGAAGGTGCAAGACGATAGGGGGATTTGGCTATAGGGGTAGCCCCATGGACTAAGTCGATTCTGAACTCGACTTGTCATTCGGGAGGCACTCTTGGAAGATCATCGGGAAAAATGTCAGGAAAATTGCAGACCTCAGGAATGCTCGCGATAACTTTTACTTCTTGCTTTTTGTCTACCATGTGGGCTAAGAAAGCACAGTACTCTTTGCGAAGGTACTTCTGTGCCTTGATGCAAGAAATGATTTTGGAGGTTCGTTTCGGGTTTGTCGCCGTAAATAACAAGAGTTTGGTTAGTTGGTAAGTTCAAACGAATAGCTCTTTCATAGCATAGGATGTCAGCATGGTTAGGACACAACCAATCCATACCTATTATAATGTCGAAACTTTTGATAGAGACCGGTATAAGGTCTATTGGGAACGAGAAGTTATTCAAGGTAAGAGTACATCCTATGTATATATCGTTGGTGGATTCGGATTTCCCATTAGCCATTTCGACTGTGAATGTTTCTTTTAGTGGTTGGGAGTTTTCATTTAGCAAATGTTTGAAATTATGGCTCACAAAGCTCTTCTCAGCACCATAATCAAATAGAATGGATGCATAAGTGTTGTTGAGAAGGAACGTACCCATGACCACTGCAGGGTCTGCTACCGCTTCTTCATGACCCAAGGCTAAAATTCTCGCAACTCCACCGGCATTTCCAGCTTTAGGACAATCTCTCTTGAAATGCCCCACATCACCACATTGGTAGCATGCTTGACCTACTCCAGCGGCAGGTACTTGGTTAAGTGGTTGAGGTGGTGATCTACAGAATCGGGCAGTATGCCCTTTTCTGTTGCAGTTACGACACTGCATTTTCCGGCAATTTCCGTTATGATGAAAATTGCACTTGTTGCACTTGGGGAGATTACCAGCATAAGGCTTAGCTGGTGCAGGGTTAGCAGGAACAGCAGCAGGTACAGTAGCGGCATTAACTACCACTAGTTGTTGCTTCTTCGAGGATTCTTGAGAGGATTTTCCCTTCCTCTTGTTCCATCCTTTCTTCTTCTTGTTGTTGTTGTTATTGTAGTTGTTGTTATTTTCCTTCGATTGTTATGGTACAGTAACAACTGAGTTTTGACGGGCTCCGTGGTCGATAAGATATTGTGCCAGCTCTTTGGCACTGTCAAAAGTAACAGGCCTCGAAGCTAAAACACTTGACTGAATTTGGGGTGACAGACCCCAAATATATCTCTCAATCTTTTTGCACTCCAGAGCAACCATATATGTACAAATAATTGCCAGATCACAAAATTTAGTAGTATAGGTTGATATGTCAGAACCAACCATTGTAAGACCCCAGAGCTCCTGCTCGAGTTTCTGAACTTCCCCTCGCGGACAATATTCCCGCATTAGCATGGCTTTTAAGTTCTCCCAGCTTATCGAGTTAGCCACTACCAGAGTCAGTGACTTAACATGGCCATTCCACCACGTTAAAGCTCTATCCGAAAAGGTACAAAAAGCGAATTTGACTTTGCTGCTCTCTGGACAGGAGCAGATTTCGAAAATTACTTCTGTCTTCTCTATCCACTGTCTTAATTCCATAACTCCCCCAGTCCCGTTAAAGATCCTGGATTTGGCATTGGAAAAATCTTTATAAGTGCAATCTCGCGAATGCCCATGACTCTCGGCATGGTTAGAAGGATGTGCACCAGCTCTCGACCCACTAGCACCAGGAGTATTGATATGAGACATGGCAGCAGCTACAGCCGCCGTGACCGCCGCTTGGAACATAGCAGCTTCGAACTGAGGAGGTGGTGGCGGAGGTGGCGTCGATGCTTCATTAATAGTGTTACGTCTTGGATTTCTACGAGGAGACATCTTTTTCTATAAAAGTTAAAAGATACAAATATGGTAAGACATCAAGAGTGAATATGAATTTTGATATCTCTAAAGTAAAACATATAGTTCAACATGAATCTTGTAATGAATTGGAAATAGAAGTCTACGATAAGTATAACTTGCAACAGGATGATATCAAATTGAGTGGTTGTTTTTCAAAAAGTATGAAAAGGCATGTCGATTAAATTGGCATATTGAATACATAAAGTCTGGAAAACTTGACCCTAAACAGGTCTACAATATACCAAATTCTGGGAAAAACATCGACATCATACTGACCTACCGAAAATGAAATTTTCGCGGTCTTGCTAAAAAACATGAAAAATAACGCTAGAACATATCTGTAGACTTAAACTATAATCAAAAGAGTGAACAGGAAACGAGTAGAGCGTCTCCTACTGGCGACGGGTATCACTTGGACGAAACCTCAGCTCAGCCAGCTGACGCTCCACAGCAAGTAGATGTCTTTCATACACTGTCAGGCGTGCTCAAAGTTCTATGACTTCATCTCGAGTTACAACTAACTCTTGCAGTAAGGCTTCATTGTCTCTCATTGCTCTGTCACGAGCATCTTCATGACGACGAATGCAGACTGTATTAACTCCCGCATTGGCATCAACTTCCATAATGCGGTTGATGGCTGTCCTACCTTGTATTTCATTTCGAGCAACCCTGAGGACCAGAATTGGCAGTACTCTGTCTGCTGGGCCTCCTTCGCTCAGGTTGTAGAAGCTTCTGTCTCCGTTGTATGGCATAAGTTGACCCTGCTCTTGACTCCATGTTTCCAAGCTTTCCGCCCACAGAGGCCTCAGGCCTTGAAAAGCTAGACGAGGGTTAGGATTTTGGTCAACTGGTGGTGGATTATAGGCTTCTGATCCGGAATCATTGTTGTCAGGAAAATTTTCTGCAAAATCATCATCTAAGGGAATTTCATGATTTTCTTCTGGCTCTGCATCTTGTCCTTGACCGGGGAAGTATGGGTCTCCGGGTAAGTGAAATTCATCCATTGTTATCTAAGTGAGAATAGGGATAAGAGATATAGAATATAGTTAGTAACGATAGATTTAGGATACAAGTTTCTACGAGAAAGACCTACAGTTATCAAGTAATGTATTATTTATGACTTGTTCTAGGTATTACTATAACTATAAAGTGTATACTAATTATATATAACTTGAGTATAACCGACCTTCGATTAAATGACCCGACTCTAAATCCACAACCAAACAAGGAACAGGAAATGAAGCTAGATCACATATTCTAAGTCTATATAACTTTAATTATATATAATTTTAATATACCCTTTGTTAAGAATTATTCCTTTTATATCAGTTCAGATACCGATTGTTGGAAATATAAAAATCTGATCACCACAACAACAGGCTCGGTTACCAGTTACAGTGTGACAGATATATAAGTTAAAGATATAAGATGTAGATATATATAAGAATAATAAATGCGGAATAAGTATAAATATGAAAGCTATAAATGACTGAAAGCTATAATAATATAAATGATTGTATTTAAATGACGTAAAGCTATAAATAATATAAATGACTATATTTAAATGACATAAAGCTATAATAAAGTATATAAGTATATAAATATATATCAAGTAGGTTCGTCAATAAATTGACTGAACTGGACTGATGGAACGACTGGTCGATATTTGAACTCTTGGAATGACTGGTCGATATTGGGACTCTTGGAGCGACTGGTCTATATTGGGACTCTTTGAACGACTAATCGATATTGGGACTCTTGGAACGACTGGTCGATATTTGTTCAAAGATCAATTCGGTGTTTGATAAGTAACAAAGAGTTCATTCAAAGCTCGGTTTTATGTAAAACAAGTTGTTTACAAAAGGGTACAAAATACATGAGTTTATGTATTTGTATTTGAGGTGTTTCTGGGTAAAAACATGCACACGGGTCGTGTATGATAAGGCATAAGTGACACGGGTCGTGTAGGAAGGTTTAGGAGAGTTTTGGAGGGTTTCCTTGATGATGATGTTGAACACGGGGCGTGTTGATTTTAGGCTTGTTTTAAACACGGTGCGTGTTGATGTACAGATGCAAACAGAGGGGTACACGGGGCGTGTCTGATATAAGGCATGCTGAACACGGGGCGTGTTCACGTAGCTGTCAATTTTGGGATTTTTGTGATTTGAAGGTAAGTTTTGTTTGTGATGTTTTGGCTAAAGTAATGGTGTTATGGTGTTTTGAGGATGTTTTTAAGGTTGTTTAGAGGTTGGAAGGAGGTTGATATAAGGTCGTGATGGTGGTGAAATTTCTATGAAGATGATGATGAATAGTGATGAGTTTTGTGGTTGATCTTGATGCAGAAGGTTTTGGGGTGTTTCATGGTTGTGTTTTGGTGTTTTGATGTAAGGAAAGTGTTTGGTGGTGTATGGTGTGATGAACAAAGGTAGTGAAGATGAAGAACCTTGAGTTTCAATGAAGAAGATGAAGATGGTTGATGGTGTTCTTCATTTCATTGTTGATGATCTTGATGTTCTTCACTTCATTGTTGTTTGATCTTGGTGTTCTTCATTTTCTCCAGGGATTTGTCTTTGTTCTTGAAGAAGATGAAGATTGGTGATGTTCTTGGGAGTAATTGGTGTTTGTAAGAAGTGTTACAAGATTACAAATGAACACACTCTTATCATACATACAAACTCACATATACATATATGAGTAAGAAATATCTTCATGCACTTGAGTTTAAGTGAAAGAGTTGGCTGCAAGTTGTGGTAGAGTAGGAGGCAAAAACGTGGGTGTGGGTTTTGCTTCACATTTCCATTGCTTTGTTGACTATTCCTTGTTGACTACTTCCACATTGTTGACTTTTTAACATACAACATACATATATACATATATATACATAGTACATATATATGTACATATATGTGTGTGTGTGTATATATATATATATATATATATATATATATATATATATATATATATATATATATATATTGTTGAAACTGTTTAGTCGCACAGCTAAATTTTCTCGTTTATGCGTTTTCCGTCTTTCGCACGTTTTCGTATTTTCCGTTTTCATCACGCATTCATGCAACCTGAAATAACTGATAATATTTGTTAGATAATAAAAAAAAGTTCGTCTTATTTCAGTGATGGTCACATACAAGGTCACATACAAAAACATTTTTCAACAATTTCCCCCTATGTGATCATTGCTGAAATAAGGACAGGTATGATATAATCACATTGACAGTTTAACTTTTGAAGATTCGAGATAAAAGATTTGTCAATAGATAAGATATATATAAAACCATAGTAATTGATTTGAAAGTTTGTGACTTGGTTTAACATATCTTATGTAAATGATTTTCAGAAATTTGTTTCCGAATCAAAGTCTCGGGTTCGGTTATCAAAGGGTAGCCATATATGTATCTAAAGAAATTTCCTAATATTTTATAGCATTATTAATGACGACAAGTGGTCTAACAGGTCGATTCAGATGAACGCTCATAGGTATAGCTCACACTTCACTTGGGTGTCTAGTTGTTCTGGCAGCAGAACAGGTTAATGATCACTAAAAATGAGTGATATCTCTATATTAATTAATAATTTCACTTATAATTCATATTTCTTAATAGATATATACAAAAACTGAGAGAGGGGTGTCTTGTGGTTATCTGTTTGGAATGAGAAAGAATGTTACAGGTATAAGAAAACCACTTGCTTCAGTTCCATTCCAATCCTTCAAAGTTTCCAATCATTTCAATTTGTTGTCAATAATTTATGAAAACACATATCAGATTACATTTTTATATATGAATTTCAGTTGGAATCATTGATATAGAGTGTGAGCTAATTGATCCTGATAATCTATTAAATTACATAAGAACACTAAAGTCAATTAATGTTGATGAAGTTATGGTTGATACACGTTGGGGAATTGTAGAAGCCAACACTACTAATTGACTATCTTAGAATTTATCTTGTCTCTTTTGACCTGTGTCATGCATGTAGATCCCCACCTCTTTTGGCTTTTTTGGTTCGGGAGGTGAATGTATGTTCTTTCATCAAAAAAAATAAAATTTTATCGACATTTACGCAATGGTGATCCAACCCAGCGCCAAGGGCGCCACTTATTCCTGCTAGTTAAAGATCAAATTTCATCATTTGAAACTATCAAACCGATATTTAGTATTTATATATAGACAATATGCGCTTATCAACGTCTTGACGCTTTGGCCGAGTGGTTAAGGCGTGTGCCTGCTAAGTACATGGGGTTTCCCCGCGAGAGTTCGAATCTCTCAGGCGTCGTTTTTTTTGTTGCTATTAATAAGAAAATTACGAGTTTCCTTCCTGCATGTCAAAAGTTATCTTTCATCCTTTTCGCTTACAACCCATAACAAATCAAACTTTTTGGAGAAACCAATTATTCATCTTCCATTGTTTTTACAGCTGTTGATTTTTTGTCTTTGCAGTTAGATACAACGATCTTTCAGAGATTTAGGAAGCTGCTCTTTTTCGGTTGTTTGTCTTGTATTTATCTCTATACAAATCAGGTTGATGTTTTCTTGTTATTTACATTAGACTTATTAGAATTTTATCCAGAATCTTTCATATTTTATGGGTTGGTTAAATTTTTGTAAATTCTCTTTATTGATCATCAATCAAACTGGAAGCATTTTTATGATGCTGAAATGAAATTGCTTATTTTGATATATCTCAAGGTTATCAACAATTCTTTCTTGAATCTATTTGCTCTTGAACTCTGATCCAACATAGGTCCCATGAAGTTCAACGACAAGCAATTGCAAGTTTCTGCTGCCACTTTAAGTTGCAGCTCCAATGGGAATGGTTGGTTTCTAGTGATTTTACATCAAATTACATTTTCATTGAAATGGACATCAATTGCATTGATCCTAGTGCAAAAACTTCTTATTTCCTCAAAACATATGTGTACAGTATATATAAAGGATTTTGATTTTGTGGGGTTTTCATTATAGATCATGATTTTGTTTTAGTTATAGTTTAATTATCAGTTGAACTTTGCTTGAGTATAGGTTCTATTACGAAGGAGATGGAGATGAGGGCAAAATAATAATTTTAATTGGGATTTTACATAATTTTCTAAATAATGTTAGTATCCTCGTTTGTAACAAAAACGAGTTTTGGTTACCACACGTGCAAGAAATGAAACATGCATAATGTAGGGAATAAACTCGTATCTTAGTCTATGTTTTTACACTACACCTGAGGCGGTGGTGGTGATGTGGCGCCTAAACACAACGTGCACACCACCACTCAGTGACGTCGAGATGATGTTGCGGTCAATGGGCATGGCCTCAGCCACACAAACTCTTTCTCTCTCTCTCTCTCAATGGTAGAGAGGTGATGCTCATGTGGCCGGAATGTATATACCATTCAAGGTTCAAATATTTCAAATAACATAATATAAAATTTCAAATAACAATAAACAAGAGAGTATATGATGTCTTTTTGAATGATACTCGTCTACTTATTGAATGATGATATTTTTGATAGATGATCATATTCAACATTTAAAAAACTTCAACAAATAAATTTAACAATAAACTCATTTCATAAAATTTCGTTCTTTTTATTTCCTAAGGATCAAACATCGTATATAGACATTATTTTACATATGACTAACTATTGTTAATCAATTACACATAATTACATACTATTACTAATGCTAGTGTCATTATTACGTGTCATATCAAACATGTTAATAGACTTAGGACACAATACATGCATTAGACAATTATATGACATGCCAGTAGTATATACCACGTATTACTATTATATATGACTTATTCTCATACATTATTGATTTTTGATAGGTAATGATAATATAATATATGCGGCGAATGTATGCCTTATCTATTGGCCGGAATGTATACCATTCAACACTATTATTATTAAATATATTTGCATTTACTTTTTACTATGAAGAATAAATATTTGTACCGATATTATTTTATTTTCACAAGTATATCCATTTTGTTACTTTTATTAAAGTTTAATTATATTACTTAATTAATGTAAATCATCAATAATATTTGAGGGATTGTTTGAGATTACTTATTCAAGTCAACTTACATTTTCTTTTAAAAAAAAGGTTCATGGAATAACTTATATCTGCTATTAATATGTAAATTATTTTTTAGTGTTAGAATATTACAGTTTACGAGATACCAAAATATAACAAACAAGTAAATCTATCCAAAAGTGTTGAGCAAAGTTATTTTGGAGTTTTCTACACAAGGATAGCATTTTTAAAAAATAATTACCAAATACTCGTGATTTCAAATTTATTTACAAAAACATGGTAAAAGATATTTTTATATATATAGACTCAACTTTTTTATAAAAGAAAAATGAAAATCAATTATATCCGGTCAAAAAGAAAGGCATGAGCTTTGACATGGACTCGTCGTCGGCAACACTACATAGGTGGGAGGGTTCATGAATGTGTGTATTTGTTCGTTGGTGATTATCTAGAAAAGAACTAAGAAATGAACAATCTCTTGTGCTTATCAACGGTGGCTCCTATTTTCTATTCCAGTTTCGGAACGTGGACTGACACTTATCGGGTTAATTCTAGGTTTGGAGAGTGAAATGGTGTAAGCATAGATTGATTTCAATTTTAGCAACACCAATATTACCATTGTTTCCGGGATATTCAGGCCACCACCATTATTTCCGGCAACGCCATTTTTTCCGGCCACAAAATCCAATTAGTTGAATACAAATTTAGAATCCTCAAACTAATTTTATAATATCAAACAAAAGCACTACCAAGGGCTAATGGAAGGACTAAGAATTCTTTAAGAGTAGTATTATAGGAGCAACAGCTCTCTCCTAGTTCATAATTCTACAATTCAGACTGAAGGTTTACGTAAGAACATTCCTTATATGGACATCACAAAACAACAATGGACCACATTTTTATTAGGAAAAATAAAAAGAAAAAAATGCAGCCATCTCCTGCCGGTGATGGAGATGACGTTTCTTTCCATCTCCTGAAGCACAACGTACTCAACCAACAGAGAGGTTTCCTGTTTCTTTATGTATTTAGCAGAAGATAGAGGTATTCATGGGCTCATAGGTGGTGCGTCGGGAGGAGATGGTTTCCTTGGTCTAAGGGGAAGACGAGGTTTATCGATGGTACAAGTTAGTGGTTGGGCCATCTCCGGCACTAAGGAGGGAGGCGAGGTTCATCACAGGTGTATATAGGGACCGCCTGGTTGTGCGTGGAGGAGTGTTGCATTGTGTAACTTCCATCAACTCTTCACGTGCTTCATCTGATAATGCTCCGATGGTAACAAAGAAAAGACGACGAGTGCATCATATAAGAGAAGCAGACGGAGGGAATAGCTTATCATTTTCCTCTTATTAGTTTAATATAAAATTTTAATAAATGTCGGGTCCACAAATATTTACCACATTTTGGTAAATAAGTTTCAAAGTACCCTATATTTGTAAATATTTTTTACGTTTACCATGTTTTGGTAAAAAACTCAGTTATTTTGTGCAATGAAAACATTCAGATTAGTTTATTAACGATAATATGATACCAAAAACAATAAATTAATGATTACTTTATTCAACAAATCCCAAAGACTACTCCTAGATGATTAATATTTTATAATCACATCGTTTTACATTGTCGTTTAATTAGGAACTCTGGTTAAATATGCATATATAAGACACTCTTTCTGTTTTACTATCGCAGTTTTACTATCGACTAAAAATATAAAACTATCCCTGTTATAATAAATGAATAAGTTTATTCTTCTTTTAACAAATGTCACAATTATATAAATCTTCATTAATATTATATGTCACCTATCATGTCACATGTCAACTTATTAATTTTTCATTTTAAATTTTAAATTTTAAATTTTTCATTCTAATTACATTAAGTTAATAATTGATTTCTTCGATTCTTCATTTCAAATTTAAAGTTTCAAACACTATAATTACACTAAATTAATAACATTATAATAAAAAATAAAATAAAATTAATTTGTATTATAAAGTGATATAGTTTCATGTATTTATTTAAATCAACAATTATAATTTTATATAATTAAAAAAAATGTCTTTTAATTAATAATATATTTAAACTAATTTATTTGAAATAATTGGTTAATAGTTTTAAGTTTTTATTATGAAATTTTAATTAATTTTATAAATGTGGTTCTCACGGGTTATAATACATTATTCTCCGACAATAAAACCAAAATCAATATCATTTTTAATTTTTTCTGAAAAGTTATTTTATATTCAGTCCTAAGTCTAGTTCATGAGTTCATAGCAAACCGATATTCAACCAGTTTAGAATGATTCTTTTTCGACCTGATGCGAACCTCTAATAATATGTTTGACAATATCACATTTTATGCTTTATGTCATTTTTTATTTTTTGAAAGTTATTATAATCATTTTGATGGAACAATTTTATACAAATAAAAGTTTAAAATCTCTACTTTTCAACTGCTACTAATTTGTTTGTATTTTCCAGCTACTAATTTCTATGTTACGGCTGGCTTTTCCAAAGATACCCACAACCCAAGTCAACCCATTCACTTTTGGCTTTGTATAATTTAAACCATTGACCATTTATTTAAGAATTTAACCACAATTTTACATGTTACATGCACCCAGAACGTGCATCTAAGAACATTGATATACATTACAATATTACATTTTTAATAAACAAAAATAATACTTTCTATACTATTTTCAAAAAATACGAGCCTAAAAATTCATATCGACACACTATTTGGAACACCTCTGCATGTAACCCCAGGCTCTGAACTGGGTACAAGCAGTTCATATGGCAAAACCCCAGCACCACATCTATTCTTTAGACACGTGTCACTGTTCCTTCTCTCAATTTCCTTTTCAATCCGCTGAATCTCCGCCGTAAACCCATAAAACGCTTCCACAATCTCGGCGTCGCCGGACCACGTCGACCTCTGTTGTCTTTCTCCGATGTACTCCTCATCGGGCGAGTGAGTAGACAGCGTGTCCACCACCGCCATGTATTTTGTTGACTGTAGCAAACTCGGTAACGCCGATAGGAAGTACCTCTGTGGGTCGTCAAGGAAGCTTTTGTATTCCGGGTCGTTTTCATCGGGAATCAACCGCCGCATTAGCGGCGGCCGGTTTGGAACGTAGCCACCGTATGGGTACTGACCGAAGTTGAGAGCCGCATGTTGTGCCGACGCGAGCCAGATGATGGTTGTCAGAATGGATGTAAGGTCGTCTGTTGTGGCTAACGTCGGCCACCAGTTCTCGTGGCGGAGATCGGCGTGACCTACGTTGATTGACTCTGCGTACCACGCTTGTAGCTCCCTGTCGTTGCAGATCTGAGCGGAATCTGGGTAATATCTGTTAACGTAAGTTCTAACCCAGTTTTCGATAGCTTCCCAAATCAAAAGCCCATCGGAAGCATACGGATAATCCTCGATCAAAAGCTTCAACCCATGTGGCTTACTTGAATCACGAACAGCCATACCTCTGTAGAAATCACCAATTTAGGTCAGATGAACAGAAATTGCGAATCCAAAATCACCTATTTAGGTCGGATGAAGAGTAATTAAACAGAAATTGCGAATCGAAAAGGGGATAAGATAAATCGATTGTTTACCTTCTAATGAGATCTTCCGGAAGACCTTCTAAATCGAAACGCCAATTCTTATAAGCAGCGGCACTAATCTCCATACAATAACGTCCGGGAGTAAAGCAGGATTCAATGACGCCATCAGCGTTGATCAAATTCTGGCGAGCTAATGCATTGATTTCAAGCGTGTATCTCATGTGAGGATCTAGAAGCTTGTAGACAGGGTGCATCGCGCTCAGCTGTCTGTGTGCAGCTAATATGAATGGTTCCATAGCCGCATGTGTTCGTAACCAGTGGTGCACGAGTTGGTGGACGCCGGCGTCATTTGAGCAGACATGAGCTTTGGCTAGCTGCCACATCCAGTTTCCGGTGGCGTCAACTGGCGGAGTGACTACTTGCTTCGACTCTGAACCAGGTAATGCTTGTGGAAGGCTGAGCTCGATTGCAATTGGCATGAGTGTGCCTGATGAATTTAGGTAGAAGATTGTGCGTGTTGCATATGCTTTACGTCCATCGAGTGCATTTATTCGATCGAGAAATGGTAGGTATATGTCATGGTAATCGATTATGAAGAGCTTATTTTCTTCAATTGCCTGTTATAATATCATTCAAAATAATTGTACGTTAATAGTATGAAAGAAACATTTTAGTTTTTTTTTTTTTTAATAATTATTATCTTTAATTCTAAATAATATAAAAAATGTTACCTGTTGTACTGTCATTCCATCAAGATGGCCCGCAATATGTTCTTCCCGAAGAACAGACTGTTGCGGGCCATATTTGTCAGGGTCAAGTCTGCAGACAGGTGGAAAAGCCTGTAGCTTTTCTATACTGACCGGGTTAACCCCCGCAAGTGTTTGTCGGGCGAATTCATCGTCACGCAACCAAGCAAATCTATCCTCTGAAAATCATAATCATTCATAAATTTCCATTTTTTTTAAAAAAATATAATCATAAATCTGTAATTTATAAACTTACTTGAAAGAATCTTTGGGGTATCATATTTTAAAAGGCCACCACCTTGGCTAGATTCTTGCAACCTGGTGACCAAATTAGGCAATGGAAGCTTCTTCAAGAGATCATCTTGAAGCCCTAATTTTAAAAGGACTCCTTCACTATAAAGACTATCGATCTGTGAAAACCCTTTAAAGTCGTGTTTTTTAGAAATACTTGCCACTATTGATGGCAATAAATTATGTAACACAGCTTTTAATCTCCCTGTTGAAAATGCATTTGCTTTTGACTCCTCAAATTGTTCATCTCTTGGAACATACATCGGTAATGGCTTCTCCACACGACTTTCAGCTTTAATATCTATAAATAATAAATCATAAAATATATATAAGTTTATACACAATCATATTATATATCAAATGAATATAACCATAAAATTTATATTTATATTTATATAAATAAATATACCAGTATCACTAGGTACACGTCCAGTTCGGCATCTTCTTGGATAAGGGATTTTATCACCTCCAAGTGAAGGCCTAATATAGTCATTTCCTCTATCGGGATTTCCCAAATCGTTATAAACATCGTAATCATAGATTCGATCTGACAACTTTCTGATTCCATCTCCATCACCTCTTAAATCTTTAAGCTCTTTGTCTCTTAAAGACTTTAATCCTAATGGAGTTTCATTAGGCAGATATGGCTGCAAATAGGAAAAAAGAATGTTATAATTTTGATTAATGAAAGCGAAAGACTTTGAATCCAAATTGGGTATTTTTTAAAGACCAGGGAATATTCAAATTATGATAAGTTATCTGTTATCTGATGGAAATTTAAGGTTTGACTTTGAAAGTTTGAATCTTGACTTTCTTGATTTATTTTAGGATTCTTTGGCTGCTGGTGTTTACAAGTTGAGTAATAACGACCTAAAATAATCAAGATTTGAGTAGGAATGTGGGAAAAGTCTTTGAATTTACCTGATTAGAGAAGAAAATTCTGGGTTTTGGATGATCTTTGGTGGATTGAACCCAAGAATTACAGGGGAAATGAACAGGACCACATGCAAATCCTTCAATGGTGATAGTCTCTAAGAAGAACTCGCTTTGGTGCTTATTGGTAATGGCGATTGCTCCAGGAATTCCGAATTCTGAATCCACCAAGATATCAGCGGTGTAATTAACTCTTTCAGTTTTTAGATTCGATTTCTTTGACCAATCTTTAATCGCAGCTTCTTTGCTCTTCTTTGGAGCTCTTGTTTCTTCAAGATCAAAAAAAGAAAAAGATTAGAAAGTTAATAACGTAATCTAGCAAGAGAGAATGAAAAACCCAATTCGAGAACATTCTTTGTTAATCGTTAAAATGATAAGATTCACAGAGGCATATCATCGAACAGTTGGCTTACTTGGATCAATATCGTTGCTGTAAAGCTCCAAAACAACGTTTCTCCCGATCTGATCGGTAAAAGCATCTATTTTCCTCAAAACTGTCTCGTTAAAATCCTCCTTGTTCTTGTTCCTAACAGTCAACACAGCTCTCACCTTAAACGTGACCGGTTTTTCAATTCTCACAATTTTGACCAAATCTTCACTGATTGCCGCCACCACCGCCGGACTCGTTGTTCTAACACCTTTCTTCAACCTACTTGACCTCGACCTCGTTTTATCAAGCGGAAACCTAACAGGGTTTACAGAAAATTGAACCCGACTCTGGTGACCAAGAAATGATGACTTCTCCACTATAGAACACCCGGTGATTTCTTTTACCAGTGCCATCTTAATTCCAGTTTATTCCGGATGAAACTGAAGTGGGTTTTCTTAATCAACGGAGACAAATTGGGAAAAACAGAGTTTGGTGGTTATGAAAGAATATGTTTTGGGGGTCCAACGTATATATACACACAAAAGAATGAGAAAAGTGGAGATGATGACTAAATCACCGGCCAGTCATGTCAGTCTACTGCGCACACACTCCACGTTTAACACTTTTGAATTTGTGATCGCTTTCTCGTAGTTATTCCGCTCCATCGTTTTCTCGTCTTCATTCATATATATGTGAGGAAGACTGGAAGATCGGTGGTCTGATTTGGGGAGTAAAAACATTTCTTGTCAAACCGAGTTTCTGGTTTTGCGAGTCAAAACGCGGCCGATGAAGGTGCGTGGAGAGTGGGGAAGAATTTGAATGGACCCATTTTTGTCCTTGTGTTTCACAAAAATGCTAATTAAAACCCTATTCCGCTAAAAGATGCATGTGAGTCCTTACCTTATAGGAAAAGTAAAATAATACGGTTTTAAACACAAGTGATGTTGACAAAACATCACCCTATATCTCCATGCCAAGGTTAGTTGGGCTTGGGGTAACTAGCATTGTCAGTATCACTTGTGAAGTGAACCTGAAAGAAGGGGTTAGGAGTATCCTAAAAATACTATGTGAAAGTTAAGTTATTATTTTGAGTGAAGTGTAGCGTACAAAGGTAAATGATCACGTGTTATGGTATTGCATACAAAGGTATTTATGAATATGAAATACTTAGATTACAAGAGTAAGTATCTTACATTCGTTATACTTGTATGTGATGAGTTGGTTATTTGTTTATATTTGGATAGTATAGGTTTGTCTTTATATAGTTTTTTTTTTTTTTTTTTTTTTTTTTTTTTTTTTTTTTAAGTTTAATTATCTATTTTAATTGTTATCGTACAATGAGTGAGATGGCAAACGGACAACAAGCTGTGCCGCCAAGCATGGGCGGATGCTTTAAGGGGACAGAGGGGGCCATGACCCCCCTGCTTTTTAGGTTACTAAATACCAATTAGGTTTGCAATATCAATATTTTGTTTGAACACGAAAATTATACATATACATCTACCATTGGCCCTTTTGGAAACAAGGACACAAGCTGTCAATATGGTTACAACTAAAACGGAGAAAGATATGTGGCTAAAAACGTGGAAGATTTGCTAAAAAAATGGGGGGGGGGAACCCGTTAATAAGGGAAAAATGGAAGATAAGACTCACATAAAATAATACTAACAATAAGTAGAAATAGAAACAGAAGATTAAAAACACTGTGATAATGGCCGCCGCCTTGCCGGAGAAAGAAAGTATGCCTACAGCGACAACACTGTTGCAACGCCCTTGCTCAGTTGCTCTATCACAGTCATCTTCGTGTCAGGTCCTTGCCTACTCGTTTGTGAAGTCTCATGGTCAATCAAAAGCACAGTTTTTTGCTCTTCCTGGTCAAGAGCTTCACGAAAACGATGGTAATGCTAATAAGATTGTAAGTTGTACTTTCCCTCTCTCATGCCATAAGTATTGAGAAAGCAAATAGTTAAAGAATACTGTGATCCACTACCAACATTTATTACATTTGTTATTTAGCATTCATATATATATTCATAATAAGCCATCTATTATAACTATATTTATTATTTATCTTTTGTCCATATATTTGAAATTAGTTAGTTATGTACGATCAAGTCTAAGCTATTTCAATTAAATAATAATGTATTTATGCTTTTTAATATCGGAAGTAAATGTATGATTAATTTATTTACTATTTATGCTTGTATCACCTATTTTGGTTAACTATTTTGCCTCTTAAGTTTTTGAAATCATAATTTGAAAAAGAAAACCTATCAATACATTTTATTGGTTCTTAATTATTTAGTTTATTTTGTTATAAGTTAATTATTTGGTTTAGTTTTTTTATATGTTAAAACTTTGAAGCAAATTAAGATGTTTCATATAATTTTGTTGTCGAGTGTGATTTCGGTCCCCCTAGTGTTAGCGTCTGTGTTCTGCCCCTGCCGCTAAGCCTTTTTGAATGGTAAAACTAATTCTTTTAAAGACTACATCCGAAGATCTAGGGGATATAACATTACTATGCATAATTCGTTGTACTCTTTTAAGAAGCTCTACCGCATCCGGTGCGAGGAAACCAAACGTATAAAATGCAAATGGTATGAACACGTGTTGATTTTCCATGCACGACTTCTCATGTTTGGTGACTTTGCCTCTAGCTGCTTTTAAAGCAGCATGTCCCGCCGTGAAACCCCCCGCCCTCAGGCCCACGAGAGGGGATACCCCTGTAAGATCCACACATGCGTGTTTCCCTCCGACCCATCCAAAAATCAAAATGTCAGCCGGTCTGAGGGTTGACCTTCCTTCTGTCGGGTCAGTCAAGAAATTAACAGGTGCCTCTTTCTTAGCGGAAACCCCGACACGCTTAAATATGTCAAACAAAACATCCCTAACCATATCGTGCCTGTATTTGAACCCCGGGAGTTCTTTACAGTGAACTGCATGCTCTCCAAAAGAGTCCAAACATGCCTTGCGACACACAGGATATATCTCGTCAGCTGGGAATATGGGAATCATGAGTCGATATTTGAGAATAGTACGATACTCCACGGGAGACATGTGTTGGCCAAGCCCATCTATAGGGATAGCCAGAAGAAAATCATGAGCATGTGGTGCACGTAAGCACTGGAAAACCGCTTTCTGCCGAGCCGTCATGTCGAGATGCACTTCTATATCTTGGACAATTTTACGAAAAAGGGCACTCGCCAGTGTTTCTGGGATTTAGGGGGGGGGGGGCGGTGTCTTTAGTAGTAAACTTGTTAAGGTCAAAATCTGCAAGCTTGTTGCGAAGGGATGCCAAGGCACAATCATAATCAGAATCCATACCATGTATACCGCTATCCCGTAAGATGTGGTCTTGCAATACCCAAGATTGGGCCCTTGAGGCAACAAAAGCATAGGAGGTAGCCTCTACTGCCGAGTATAAACCCAAACCCCCAAACCTAATGGGTAAGGAAGCAATTCGCCATTGTATGTCACCAAAGAAAGGGCCCTCACAAACCACAATGTCCTCAATCGCCCCGCGCAATCCATTGTCAAAGAATATTGCCGCCTCCTCCATGTGAACGGGTTGGCACGTCCACAACCCAAAGAAAAGCTTAGCAATACCCATACAAGACCGAAGAAGAAGGAGCTCACTCTGGGGGTCAGACAATTGTGGAAGAAGGCACATCAAATTCACAGCGTTTTCGGCTCTCTTTATGGCTAAGCTGCGAATGAAACTAGCATCTCTACTAACAGCTCCCCCAAGAAGTTTCACCCCCAAAGGCGGCCTCCCGATGTCCGCCGGGAATAGCCCCTCCCGTAACTTCCTACTATCACACGAGGGCCACCTCCTCCGAATCTCCGATAAGTGTGCCATCATCCAAGTACCATGCATGGAGAAGAAGCTTGCAATTGTCTCTAATCTTATGCAAGAGCGGGTGCAACACAATGGCAAAGAGAAGTGGTCCCAAGGGGTCTCCTTGTTGAACCCCAGTAGAAGACCGAATATGTGTGTTGCCTAGATATAACCTTGCTGCTTGACCATATAGTAATTCTACCCACAAGGAAATAGAGGGACACCTCAATCTGACCTCATGAAGTAATGTGGATCTATCAACAAGGTTAAAGGCATTAGAGAAGTCCACGGTAAGCATGGAGAGAGATTTGTCATCGTGACGCTCACTCAACAACCTATTGGCGCTATGTAAAACGGCCTCAGCGCCACCCGACACCCCGACTCCGAACTGAAAATCATTGAGATATTTGGCCATGTCTATACCAACCCCTTTCATGGCCAACTTGGAAACCAAACGTCTCCATATAGTACCTACTGCAATAGGTCGTATTCCCTTGTCAGGTTTTAAGAGCGGCGTGAGAGGAGCAGAGGCAACAAATTCTGCCAAGCTCGAAGGGCATGTTCCCCCTAGGCATAGATTAACCACAGAAGTAATAGCATGTAGGAGGTCTTTGGCTATAGCCGAACCTTCTCCACAAAGGGCATCTAAAATGTGTTGAGCTCTCAACCCGTCCCTCCCACACGAGGTACCTTTAGGGAAGGATTTAATTCCCCCAAGGACATTGTCAACATCCACTACCAGGGGAGGTTCTGAAAATATGGTGTTGGGCATGGAAGGCGGTGGCTTGTATGGATGTTTATCCTCCAATGCCTTCGTGGTATCACCCCCAAATGGAGCAACCCCCGAAGAACATAAAACTTTCACTGCTGCTGTAAAATGTCCATCGGCAACCTTACGAAGACATTGTCTGACATTGGTGCTGCCCGGTGTTCTTTTCTCCTGAATGTACTCTTCTTTTTTATCTTGTTGCTCCAGTCTTGCATTGTTAACTAAGTTTTTAACTAGCTTGGCGATACCGTCTTCAGTCCCCCAAGTAGCTAAAGCGCTCAAGATATTACGATGTTGCAAAGACTTCCTGTTGCCAGACCTACTTTCTTGCTTATTCTTGGGCCTGAACACCTGAAGAGTACACCTAGGAAGAATTAACAAAGCAACCCACGCTTCAACGGATCCAGGATGAGCAACCACCTTGGAAAGGGCTGCTTTCAAAGCCTGAGAGAAAGCCATACGACAGTTATGAGGGATGCTTTTGACAGTGGTGATAGGCAGCTTAAAAACACGATCAAGTAGTTGAGCATCCATCACCAACCCATCATTGAGGTCGGCTTCCGGTTCATTGGGTAGCGGCTTTGGAATGTCAACAATATGCATGCTCATGTCATCTGCCCCGTCAATAAACTTAATCAAGCCACACGGGTGGTGACATGAACGACTCAGGGCATGAAGCTTCATGCAATCCCCACATATCCATTGACCAAACTCCTTCAAAGTTGCTGCCACAGACATAAACAATCCAATGTCAGAAGTAATAGCCTCCCGTAACACAGCTCTACGTTCATCTGAATGGAGGTGTAAGCTCTTGAGATGAGATATCATACGGGAAATCCCTTTACTTCCTACAATACCATTTGGGCAACAGTGAAACCCCCGAAAAGGACACGGTCAAGCCCCGCTCTCAAAGGAATGACAGGACGCCATAAACCAACAAATAAAGTTTATTTAAGCCTCAAGGTGAGACCCGAAATTAGAAGCACTAACCCAAAAGAAAAAGTGACACTCCAACAAAAGGCTGGAGTGTGCACAATGGAACCCACACCGGATAGAGTCTCTACATCAGCTTGAGTCGAAAATTGGCAACAACACTTGAAAAACTCATTTAGGCATTTTATCAAACACTTGGCGGGCAGAAAAAGAAACACCTTGATTGCATCACCAAGCCTTAAATTTTTTTGCCCAAATGCAATCTTGAAGCGGGAATCATATAGCCCAAACTGATTAGTTATGTGCTACTGATGGAGTGGGGAACCCAAATGCAATAAATAGATAGGCCAGAAATGAAGCAAAATAAACACACACAAAAACTTGTCTGATCCTTGAAATTTTAACCTCAGTTTCTCCGAATCGCACAAGGCGCAATTAAAGGACTCGCGTATCTACACCAATCTTGCGACCCCGTATCCTTCATCGTGACATCAAATCAAGCAATATACTTCTAGATGAGAATTTCGAAGCCTATTTGCTACCATGGGAAGTCAGGAGATACCAGTACATGTGACTTGCTAAGGTAATTAACTTTTCGGTATGTTCACATCTGGGTAATTATCTTTTTTTGTACACATCTAGATAACAAACTTATTGGAAGTGTTCACATATAACCATTATGACCGGTTGTAGCAGGTCACATCCTAGATGTGAACACTTTCAACAAATTCGTTACCTAGATATGTACAAAAAAAAAAATAGTTACCTAAATATGAACAAAACAAAAAAGTAAGAGTAAATTACACGAATAGTCGTTGTGGTTTGGGGGAATTTGTATTTTTGGTCATTAACTTATTTTTTTAACTCGGATGATCCCTATTGTTTATTTTTGTTGCGCGTTTGGCCCTTGTCTTACCTAAAAAGACTATTGTGCCCTTATTAACTTATTTTTTTTTAATTAATTTTCTTATTTATGTATTTATTTTTTATATATTTAAAAAAATTAATAGACCCCAGATATCTGTATCTACTCATCATCACATCTCTCATCCTCCTCCCATCCCATATCTGTATCTCCTCACATATATGTATCTCCTCACCATCCAATCCTTCATCCTCCATCTTTAGTGATATCGACGTCTTCACCATCCCTTCTTTTTTCGCTCCTTCAACTCCGTTGAATCAACACCACAACCCACTAAAGATGAAGAGACAGTGGGTTATGGTGTTGGTTCGCTAGATTTGAAGAACCAAAAAAAGAAAGATGGTGAAGACGTCGATGTCACTAAAGATGGAAAAGAAATAGAAATTGAGGAGGATGAGAGATAGGATGGTGACCGGTGAGACTCAAATTAAATTTCTCAAATGTGGTTTCAGGTTTACGGCAAGGAGATACAGATATGTGGGGTCTATTAATTTTTTTAAATATATAAAAAATAAATACATAAATAAAAAATTTAATTAAAAAATAAATTAATAAAGGCACAAAAGTCTTTTTAGGTAAGACAAGAACCAAACGCGCAACAAAAATAAACAATAGGGACAATCCGAGTTAATAAAACAAGTTAGTGACCAAAAACACAAATTCCCCCAATCCACAGGGATCATTCGTGTAATTTACTCTTACTTTTCGTTTTGTTCATATTTGGGTAACTATTTTTTTGTACACATCTAGGTAACGAACTTGTTGAAAGTGTTCACATCTAGGATGTGACCTGCTACAGCCGGTCATAATGGTCATATGTGAACACTTCCAACAAGTTTGTTACCTAGATGTGTACAAAAAAAGAGATAGTTACCCAGATGTGAACAATACCGAAAAGTGAATTACCTTATCAAGTCATTTTCCCTCTATTCTATGTTGGTATATGTGCCTATATTTGGCCCATAGTTGTTATCTGCATTCAACACCATCTCATCGCATTAAATTTGATTTAACAATAATACGATTATCCTAACTTTTGGTGTTCTTAAAAAGCCTTCGATTATTAGGGTTTTATATCTCATTTTTCATCTTCTTCTTTATTGCTTCAATTTTCTATACAAAAATGAATTCTTAGGAAAATGATTTTCTTCTTTAGTCATCGAATGTTTTGGAGATAATAGAGCAGTTTAACCTTTGCTCTTTTGTCGGTTTGGAATGTAACATCCTCAAATTGACCTATAATTTTTTGTCCTTTTTAGTAAAAAAAATTAGAAATGAATAAAAAATAAAATAAAGTAAAATTAATTAAAAAATTTAGATATAACTTAATTCAACAATCGTAAAAAAATAATGATAGATATAATTATAAGTTTAATAGTCAAATTGAGGAAGTTATGTTATACGAACCAAAGTTGTCAATTTAGAAAAGTTAAGATTTCATTCTTATTGACCAAATAGAACTTGAAAGTCATAAATTATAGTCAAATGATATTTAAATAACTAGTAGATATTTAAATAACTACTAAAGGACTAGTTAGTATTCCATGCCAAATCATGGTAAAAGCAAAGTCTAGAGGGACCACTCTTGCCATTTTTAAAAAAAATTGCTTAAGATGAGAGACTCTTCTCCCCTAATTAATTAAACAATTTCTTTTGTTTAATTATGGAGAGCTTAGATGATGGTGATTTATCATCCTCCTTGCTGTTTGAGTCTCCAAGTTTAGTTGGTGAAAATCTAGTCAAATTATCACCATCTCCTAGCTTTATAAGGTATGATCTTTCTCTTATCTATTCATTACATGATCTATGGTTTGTGAAATACTTCTAATATGAAATCTATATCAAATCTAATGTATTTTTTGAGATTATTGCACCATTTCTAATTTCTAGATCAATCCTCAAGCAACAACTCCATTCGTAGTTATGAAATTTCGGTTTTGATGATGTAACACCTATTTTTCGTAACAGGTATTATTTCGAAAGAGGTAAATTGATGTGAGACTAGTAAGTAAAATAAAGCATAGAATTGCTTTAAACAGGGTATTTTCTCTTTAGCAAATTGGAGTTGAGAAAGTGATAGATCTTTTAAAGACGAATGTGTGGATATAAATATCGTCAAAAACGGAGTTCATGTGAGAAAGTTATGTCCGTTTGATGTTGATGTTGGATTTGGTGTCTATCACACCCCCAAACCGGAACGGCGGAAACGTTCGGGGGTGGAGGTCGTCATACATAGTATCATAAAAATTGTATCATAGCAATCATAGTAAACACAACCAAACATTGAATACATATATGAAAAAGGTTTACATTTATTTGGAACATAGTTTTGTATACGACAAAGATATAATCAAAATAGAAAGACGTGACTCTAACGCTCCGTCTTCTCAACACTCCAGGAGGTACTTGTCTACTGATTTCCTGAGAATACAAGCAGTTTTGAAAGAGTATCAGCATAAAGCTAGTGAGTTCATAAGCATTTAGTTTTGGAAAAACTGTTCTTTGATCATTTTGAAAAGTGTTCCTCAAGAAAATCCCTTATTTTCTTATGAAAAGCATGAGTAAACCCATTCCTTCTATGACTTCCAGGTTCATACTAGTTACGCATAAGCCAAGGAGTCATGGAATGAATATGAATATCCGTTAGTTGAATAATAAACCATCAGTTTATAAGAAAATACCGGTGTTATCCTGGGAAAATCCTATATTTTCCCTAAACGTAGATTATTGAATTTATCCGTTCTAAAATGAAGAGTGCAAGTATCCACCATACTTATATCGTTTATGCATTGTTCTTTTGGAAAACCTGATTACTATCAGTAGGTAAAAGTAGTTTCATTAATTAAAATAAAACTAATGAAGTGAAATCCTGTAAACATAGTTTAGTTTATACTTATTGTGAGTCGTATAACCATACTTGATATGACCTAGAGACCTTTTCAACGTTCTTCAGGCGTTGGTTAAATGAAATTTGTCACCCCATGCATGCCTGCCTAACTGTAGCTAGCAGTTCAGGTCTGGGATTGTCAGTCCCAAATAGATCTATTCACAAATCTTACGCTCTCCCTCCAGGAGACTCTGGTTATACTAGGATAGGATTTAATTAAGTACTCCTAAGAGTACTGGTTCGAAGTAGAGCCTCACAATCCTGTATAATCTAGTTTACATGTAATTCAGTTATATTCTCTTGAAATTTGAATCCGTTGAATGCGGTATAAAGTAATAATTATACTTAAATAATTATTAAATATTATACTCCTGAGGAAATACATACCATAAACTAAATCTGTCATAGTTTATATATATTCACTCATGAATGATATCTGAATTGGTAATAGCTGTATATTGAGTTTTCCCAAACTATACCCATTATAGTTTACTTGAAATGATACGGAATTGCTTTGTAAAACCATTTTGAAAACTATGAAGTTAGATTTCCAAAATAAGAGTGTCCCTTATGCTCAACATAGTACAAAAGGGATAAAATATCCGAATATTTTATTAAACGTGGAAATCATTGAACTGTATTAATAAGTTTAAAACTTAATAAAATAGTTTGTGTTTGGCTTGTCTTCCCCCCCTGAAAACATTAAAAATCGTAAAAGCGTAGGGGTAGGAACTCACCTTGAGTGAGTGGTTTGAATGAAGGATCGATATGGGATGTTGAGTGTCAAGTGAAGCCTTGGACACGATTTGGTCCTATTTAACATGTAATAACACATATAGGAGTCAAATTAGGGTATTTCACTACTAGACACGATAGAAAACCAATCTAGGGACTTGGGAACACTTGAACTAAGAGTCAAAATCATATGTGATTGAGTGAGGGAGGTGTACGACCACGCTATAGGTGTTTACGACCATGGGTGTGTGGCCCATGAGTGTACGGCTGTACACTCATGATGAGATGTGCCTTTGAGGTATTTCCAAGGTTCTAACTAGCATCCATGAAGTGTTCTTGGTCCCATGCTTAGTTGCAATTCAAGTTTGAGGCCCTAAATGATCATCCAAGTGGGTTTGCGGCCCTATGGTGTGTGTACGGCCGTACAAAGGGGTGTGCGACCGTACACCCTTCATGTTCATGCCCAAAATGTCGACTTTAAGGTGAATCAAGGCTATGGTCATGTCCAACTAGAAGATAGGGGTCAAACTCTCACATTGGAGGGCCTTTAAGGAATGTACGACCACCCTTATGAAGGTGTGCGGCCGTACTCCTTCAATGGATGAAAAAACATGATGAAACTTGATGAATCTAGGCTTAGATCAAGAGGTATTTCAAGTACAACAAGCTAGAGGATGGAATACTCACGTTTTTGAAGCCTTGGAGGGCTCACGGTTGAGTAAGCTTGAGAGAAAGAAGTAGTGTGCAGCCATGAGAGGAAAGGAATGAATGGAAGGAGGTCTACCAATATATATAGGGGTGGGTGACCCACCACCTTGGGTGTGCGGCCCCCTGGCCGCACACCCATGTGTACGACCATACACTCCTCCTAAGAGAGTGTATGACCAGATTTTTGCTACTTTACGACTTGATAACTTATCCCTAATCTCAACCTTGATTGCACTTAAGCTTAGAACACTTAAACGAACCCTTAAACGGTGCTAAAAGACAACAGAAACGAGTTTAACATTGATTGACTTGACTTGATGCACAAGATAGGAGTTTCGGGTTGTCACATCATCCCCCCGTTAGAGGGAATTTCGTCCCGAAATTCAAGAATAGAGATATAAATCATGGACTTGGAAAAGATGAGGGTACTTCTGTTTCATTGAATCCTCGTGCTCCCAAGTGAATTCAGGTCCCCGCTTGGCATTCCAGCGAACCTTCACTATCGGGATGCAACTTTGTTTCGTTCGCTTGACTTCTCGATCCATGATTTCAACTGGTTCCTCCACTAAGTGTAGACTCTCGTCTAGTTCGATCTCGTCGAGGGGAATCACAAGTGTCTCATCGGACAGGTACTTCTTTAGGTTCGACATGTGGAAGACGGGGTGAACGTTACCAAGTTCTCGGGGTAACTGGAGTTTGTATGCTACGAGACGGACCCTAGCGAGGATCTCGAATGGTCCAATGTATCTTGGATTTAGCTTTCCACGCTTTCCAAAGCGTATCATGCCTTTCCAGGGTGATACCTTCAAAAGGACATGGTCATCAACCTGGAACTTCAAAGGTTTTCGTCTCTGATCGGCGTAGCTCTTTTGTCTATCTCTTGATGCTTTTAACCATTCTCGGTTTTGTATGATATTTTCAGTCGTCTCTCGGATGATTTCAGGACCCGTGAGAGTGCTGTCGGGGACTTGACCCTTAACTAGCTGCGTGTCACCCACCTCAGCCCAACATAGAGGGGATCTGCACTTACGGCCATAGAGGGCTTTAAACGGCGCAGCCTTGATGCTGGTATGGTAGCTGTTGCTGTAAGAAAATTCGTCTAAGGGTAGATAAGTGTCCCACGATGTGCCAAAGTCGATGACACAGGCTCTCAGCATATCTTCCAATGTCTGGATTTTCCTCTCACCCTGTCCATCTGTCTGTGGATGATAAGCCGTGCTCATATCCAGCTTAGTTCTAAGATCCTTCTGTAGTGACTGCCAGAATCTCGAGGTAAACCTGCTATCTCGATCGGAGATAATGGACACAGGTACCCCATGAAAGCGGACTACTTATCGAAGGTATATTCGGGTGAGTCTCTCCATTTTGAATTCGGATTCTCGCTGGATGTTTCAGCAGATCTTCACTGTTGTATCCGCTGTTCTGATTCATACTCTTCGCATGAATACTTTCGGGTTTCGAAGAGAGATGAATTTTCGAAGTTCGCATCTAGTTTGCCGTTACGAGTGATGCGAGTTTTGCGATCGAGCGATTTAAGACAAAGGGTCTCCTTGGGGACAATCGGGTTTGGTATGACGCAAAACTTAGTTGGACTAAGCGAGATGACGTTGTAGAATCGTGCGTTAAGTTAGTTCGGAGGGAGCGTTTTGTTAGGACCTCGATGACTCTGGGTTTATGTTTCTGGTGTTTTCTGTTCTTGATTCGAAGTTGGCGGGTACTACTAATACGAGGGTTCTGGGACTTTGAAATTATGGACTTTTTATGAAATGATTCTTACTAGGTCTTTCTATAACCGCTTGGAGTATACAAGTCATGTATAATTATGATTGGTAAGACCTTTGACTGAATAACCCTGCTCTATATCCTCAACCAAGTAAGGAACATGAAATGAGGTGGGATTACTCACTAAGCCATCATAGTTTACCCATTAGGGCTTCAAATTTTTATATGAATGTTGCGATTTAATTTGAATGAAAGAGTAATCATAATTATAAATAATTATTGGGGGGGGGGGGGGGGGTTGAAAGCGTACCAATATATAGCAGGGTTCTTTGATGCTTCCCCATTCTCTGGGGTCAAACTCCTCCTGCTTCCTCGTCGTTCTTCTCTGTTGGACAGTCTTTCTTGAAATGTCCTACTCCACCACATAGGAGGCATATTGGACTAGTTCCAATATTGGTAGTCGGAGTGATGAACTCGACTGGGGTCCTACAGATGCGGGCGGTGTGTCCCTTCTTGTTGCATCTAATGCAATGCAACACTCGGCAGACTCCATAATGATGGTAGTTGCATTCGCTGCAGTACGGGAGGTTTCCCAAGTATGGTGTGGTTGGTGTTGGAATTGTAGAGCTGACGGGGGTATTGACTGCCCTAGTTCGTTGCATTTCAGTAGGTCTTTGGGTTGAACAACTCCCTTTCTCGTTCTCGAACTTTCGTTTCAGGATATTAGGTTTGAAGTCAGGTGTGTCCTTCCTAGTAGGCACTTGTTGTTGAAATTGGTTATCACCAAGATTAGGATTACCATTAACGCTTCCACCCACATTTGCCTTGTTAGTGTTAAGTGTTGGGTTAAAAATATGGTTTATACTTTACTTTTCTAGGCATTAATAGTTTTTTGGTCGTGTAATATATTTTTGCAGTTGTATTTACGGCCCAATGGGTGTTTACGGCCGTAAACCCTGTTTCTGGCCCAAGTCTACTATATATAGAGGAGTTGTAGGTCATTGTTACGTTGTTGATGCCATAGAGTTCACAGCCATTATATCGAGTTGTACCAGACGTTTTCAGTAATAAACGTATCCAAGCTTGATTGATCGATTTCTCTTCTTCTTCTACTCTTATTTTGATTGCTTGTGATTGTTTGATTGCTTGATCATTGGTAAAGATCCGTCTTAGGACCTTACAATTGGTATCAGAGCAAAACCGGTGTCAAAGCTTCATTCAATCGAGTTTTCGGCTGTTTAAACTGATATTCTTTACTGTTCGAGATTGGTTTCGGTGTTTTCGTTGCTAAAGGGATTGAATCTACTCCAAAAACGCATTTTCGAAGAATTTCTGGGAGTTTACTGCCAAGAGATTACGACCGTAAACCCAGTTTACGGTCGTAAACTCAAGAACATTCATCAACCGTAATCAGTGTTCTTGGACCGTAAACAAAGCATCTTCAATAACCCTAAACTAAGATTCATAAACCGTAAACACTAGACCGTAAACACCCCGACCGTAAACACCCGACCGTAAACACAGTTTACGCCCGTAAACACATTAACCGTAAACTCATTTCTGACATTATTTTGCTTTAATTTCTGATGGATTCTCAAAGTCAAACACATTTTCATGAACTGGATACTGTCATGGGTACAACCACACGTATTCCAAAACTGATGTCTGCAGATGGTTTTCCTGAATGGAAATACCAGATTGAAAAGTACATTAAGATGAAAGACTTCAAAGTGTGGAGAAGCATCATCAAGGGTCCTGTCAGAATTACTATGACAGTTGGAGGGCAAGTGGTTGATAAAGCTGTTGAGAACTACACAGACGATGATTTTGAGAAAGTTGAAGAACAGGAAAGGGCTTTGGCCACTTTGACCATGGCTTTATCTCTGGATATAGCTCAAGGTTTCAGAGATTACACTTCAGCTAAGGATTTGTGGGAAGCCCTGATTGAGGTATATGAAGGAAATGAAGACATGAAAGAAAGCTGTCAGGATATGTTGCGACAGAAATTCAATATGTTCAACTACATTCCTGGAGAAACTCTGGAGGCACAGCTGCAGCGATTCACAACTCTTACTACTGATATGAACATATCTGGGATCTTCTTGACCAAGTCCACGATAAACAAAAAGCTACTGAATGCTCTTCCAAGGTCATGGGACATGAATATTGCTGTGATTAAGAAGACCAAGGATCTAAATCGCCTCACTCTTGCTGAAACAATGACGATCATCAAAGCTTGTGATATTGATGATAAACAGCGAGAGATTAACCATGTGAATTCGTATTCAACTGCCAATCTCGGAATTTCCTCTAACAATGCTCTTTCATCAATCATCTCTTCTCCAAGTCAAGGGTTTGCTGTTCAACAACCTCAAATTCAAACCTTCACTGCTGCGTCATCCATGCCTCACCCTCAAAGCCAGCCATTCGTCACTCCACAAGCTGTTTCCTCCCCAAATGTGCCAGTTGTAGCCTCTTCCTTAAACACAAAGGAAAGTGATGAAAATCTTGCTCTCGCTACAGGACTTGTTAACTGCTATAATGCCTTTGTAGCTGGAGAGCTTCCACCTCCGTTGTCATTTGCTGATCTGGATCAGATTCATCTAGAAGATGTGGAAGAGATGGATATCACGTGGCAAATTGCTATGGCAATGTTCAGGGCGAAGCAGTTTGCTAAAAAGATAGGGAAAAACAACTGGGGGATGAATGCTGATAAAAAGGTCGAGTTCAATAAGGGAAAGCTGCGATGTTTCAACTGCCACGAGCCAGGTCATTTTGCTCGTGAGTGCCCAAAACCGGATCGAAGGTTGAACAATGAGAGAATGATGGTTGCAGTGGGAAACAATCGTGGAGGTGCTTTGGCTAGTAGTGAGACTGCTATGGTTGCTCAGTCATTTGACTGGGAGGACCAGATTCAGGCTCTGAACATTTCAAAACCTGAAAATGCTCACCTAGCCCAAATCACTGATGATGCTCCCTTGAAGAATGATGCAGCTGATCCTGAAGCTGAGATGATGGAGCTGCAGTTTGCGCTGATGATATCTTCTACTTCCGAGCCCAAGAAACGCGAGGTAAGTCTACCTACTTGTTCTCAGGCATGTAATGATTATGTTAAAATCCTTCATGACGAAATAGCATTATTATGTAGAGAAGTAGAGGATCTTAGATATGAGGGCTATCAACTTAGAAAAGGACAAAAACCCTTAAAGGCCCAGTTAGAAACAAAAATAAAGGACTATAAGAGAATTCAGCAAGAATACAGTGAAAAATGTGAAAATTATGATTATATCAAAAGACTGAATGATGAGTTAACTACTGAGCTTGATACATTAAAGAGACAATTTGTTACTGCAAATTTTGATTTTAGAAAATTTGATGGATCAAGCGAGGTAGTTGCCAACATGATTGATCATTGCATGCAGTTCAAACGAAACTAGCAAAAGGGTTTAGGATACGATAGTGTACCTCCTCCTTTTAATCACACATATCAGTATCAACCCTTGTCTAAAGATGAGATTGCCAACGAACCATTCATGGTTTATGGCAACCCATCTGGTTTCGTTTCAGGAGGATTTATTAATGTTGAAAATACTAACGTTTCTACTTCCCCTGCAGATCAATCTTTAGATCAGGCAAAGCAAGAAGTTGAAGGATCTGTTTCTGAGTCTGATCCTGATGTTTTTATTTCAAATGAAAAATCTTTTACTTATGATGTTAAAAATGACAATGTTTTTTGTGATGCTTCCACATTTGCTCCTGTTGAATTTAATTTCTTTGAAATGTTTGATGAATTGTTTGATAATCCTGATGTTTGTGCTTCTAATGAAAACACATCAATTCCACAAGTCACACCATCTGATGCACCCTCACTTATTTCACAACCTGTTACTCACACATGTTCTTGTGAGAAGAGTAAGGGTGTCAGCAAAGAAAATAAATCTGAGAAATGCAGTACTAGTTCCAGTAATAATAAACAGATTTGTTTTAATTGTGGTATTGGTGGACATATAGCTAGGAATTGTCAAAATAGGATGTTTGTGAACTATATGTCGCCAAGAGGAGAGAACGAATCTAGAGGAAGGTCTTTAATTAGAAAGTCCTCAAGAACTCGCTCTCGGGATGATGATTGGAAGGATGATCGAAGCAGAAAAAGGGTTGTTTTTCAAAAGAATAAAAAGGTTTTTAATAACAAAGTCCCAAACAGTTTGCCAAAACCGAACAAGGCTCCGCCAAGATCGGTTTCGTCAAAGAGTGGTTCTGGATCTTCAACCACTTCTGGTAGAACATCCAGAGGCTCAGTTGAAACTGATAAGAAACAAATTTCAAAACCACCTGTGATTGTTAGAAAACCTAAATATCATTGGATTCCCAAATCAATTTCCAATCAATCATCAGCATCCTCTGAAAAGCTTAGAAATGATGAATTAGAATCGAAAGTTTTGAAAGATAAATCAGAGAAAGTGAAAAGGCAACCCAGGACAGTGATGAACTGGGTTCCCAAATCTAAATGATCCCGCTCATTTTGCAGGGAAAATTGCAGAGGAATGTCGTCCGTCCTTGGTACGTCGACAGCGGCTGCTCCCGGCATATGACAGGAGACATCTCCCAATTGAGCGACATTCAATCTTTTAATGGGGGATATGTTTCCTTTGCGAGCGGAGAAGGTGGAAAGATCACTCAGAGAGGAACCGTTACAAATGGAGTGCTAAGTTTCGAGAATGTCAACTTTGCTCTCGAGTTAAAGCACAGCTTGTTGATTGTTTCCCAAATCTGTGACAAAGGCTATTCTACACATTTCACCGACAAAGAGTACATGATTCTCAAGCCAGGCATTGTCATCCCGGAAGAGTGGATTCTTGTCAAATCTAAGCGGGATGGGAATGCTTACATTATCGATATGAATAGCAACATTCCTGAACAAGTTACTTGCCTCTTTTCGAAGGTCTCAGAACAAAACGCAATGCTGTGGCACCGACGACTCGGCCATGCTAACGCTAAAAACCTAAATCTTCTTGCAAAGAATGAGATGGTCTGAGGCTTACCTGTCAGAGACTTTATAACTTTTGAGAAGTGTGTGTCATGCGCCCAGGGAAAACATCATAGAAAACCACACCTGCCAAAACAGGTTAACTCAATCAGTCAGGTGCTCCAATTACTGCATATGGACTTATTTGGTCCGGTCAACGTCCTGAGCATCAACAGAAGCTCGTACTGTCTAGTTGTGATCGATGATTTCTATCGTTTTACGTGGGTCTTCTTCTTATCCAACAAAGCTGGGGTTGCTGATATGATAAAGAAGTTCATTGTGATGATTGAGAACAAACCAACAACCGGGTGAAGGCGCTTCGTACTGATAATGGAACAGAATTCAAGAATGCAGTTCTTGATCATTTTTGCGCAGAAACGGGGATTGTGCGTCAATACAGCTCTGCTCACACGCCTCAATAAAATGGTGTTGCTGAGAGGAGAAATAGAACGTTAAAAGACGCTGCAAGGACGATGCTGTGTGATTCCAAGTTACCTGTTTTCTTTTGGGCTGGGGCGATTAACACTGCTTGCTACGTGCAAAATCGTGTTTTAATCAACAAAGCTCAGATGAAGACACCGTACGAGATTCTCTATGGTCACAAGCCTTCATTCAGTCATTTCCGTGTATTTGGCTGCCCTTGCACCCTTCTTCACTTGGAATCCAAACCAAAGTTCAATGCCAAAGCCGATGATTGTTATTTTGTAGGGTGTGCTGCGCGCACTGCGTATAGGGTTTACAACAAGAAGACGAAGCAGATTGTAGAATCCTTCGACGTGCGCTGGTTGGAGGAGAATGAAACGGATGCTAGAGTGGGTCCTGACTGGTTATTTGATTTGTTGGGTTTTAGTATACTACAACATCCTATGGTGCACATACAACCCTAAATACCTTGGATCTATGTTTTCTCTATTATACATGCAAATATGAAGTTTCCAAGATATTACCCTATACTAGCATACAAATATCATATACTTGGGGTAATAAAATAGATAGAATACATACCTTTTTTTGATGTAACTTGTCTTCATGAAGCTTGAGTTCCTAGTGCCCCAAGTGTGACACCTCAAATGGTTCACACAACACCATGAACACTTGGAATAACCTTGAGAATAAGGATACTTTGGTTCTCTCTAGTGAAATCGGCCTTGCCCTTTTGTGTACACACACTAGTCCCATTTCACCAACCAAGGACATCTTTATATAGTGTGGAGATTAGGGTTAAGCCCTAATACCCATGACCTTTCATTTCATATGATCCATGGGTTAAACACTCCATGGACTATCCATGAAAGCTTAGCCCAACCTAAATGAACTTGGCCCATCACACACATATATCTTAGAGTCCATATTTAATTAGTTCCTTTTGATCACTTAATTAATTATAAATTAATTCTTGATCAATACTAATTAAATAATATGATTATATATTAATATATTAGAACTTATACTATATTAATATAAATCACTAGTATCCTTTTTTCCTCATCTTCTCTATCCAATTGTCCCGATGCCATGCAACCCAAATGGACCATGCCGGGTCGGGTCAAGTCTTACCAATTATAGTTATGGACTTAGACATTAATCCAACAGTCTCCCACTTGGATAAGTCTAAAACTATTATTGAGTATGACTTCAAACCCTGACTAGCAATCGTAGCTCTCAAAAGCTTCTGTCGAACTCTGACCTTGCCGATAAACTCTGACCTTTGTCAATGACTTGTCCATTAGATAAGGGATCATATATTCCTCCATTCTAGATATCATATGGACTGAGACATGGATTATAAATCATTCTCTCTGTCCATTTGTTGTTTCCCGAATTCCGATTCATGATGACTGACTGATTGAACAAATCAAATCAGTCCTGGCTTGGCCAAGCACTCACATGTCTCATCACTAAATCATCGAGGGGCCCACAGATATCGCTTTTATCCCGGAGGTAAAAGGAATGGATAAACTTCGACTCATATGGCTTGTTCTACTACTTGTTGAATCATACACAAAGGCACGCTTTATAACATCGATTTACCAATGTGTTTTCATGCAATCAATGTATAACTAACTCATAGTAACAACTCATATCTCTAGGTTTGAAGAATATAAGATATTATCGTCTCATGATCACTCGTGATAAAATCCATGAAGTGATTCAAATGAGCGTGGGTTGAATCCAATACTCAGAACTTATGAGCACTCATGAGTGTTGTAGCACCACTTTGTCCAACATCTTAGACCTCTACAAGCCAACCCATGACAGTCTTGATTCATATCTACTTCCAACATATGACCGACTGTGGATGGTTTGAATAACTTAGTCTTTCAGGAAGAATGACCTAGTTTATTCTGGAAGTCAAAACATGCAAAACGAAACACAAGAATAAATGAATCAAATATGGTATCAAACCCTATGAATATAAATAGACCACTTTTATTTATCACCATACTGATTACTCATTATTTCATTGTCTCGGTTTTATCAACTTTATACCTGAATTAAAAACACTAGTTGTCCCATGCTCCAAGCATGTACACTATGTTTTTCTAAACAATAGCTTTGGCATACACCAAGTATGCACTCTATGTTTGTTTAATGATCCTTACTTTGTGAAATAAACCAATTGAACATAATTTCAATGATTCTAATTTCACACTCCCAAATCCTTATCGAAAAATGTGAGAATTTCAAATTCCTATCATTTATCAAAATCTGTTTAGATTTTAAACTTATATGCACTGACCCTCCTGTAATGAATATGTACAAAGTCACAAAGACTTGTCAACAGTCATTATAAGGTATTCCAATGGAGATCAACTCCATGGAAACTAAGTCTCATATTCAAAGTACATTGCTTTGGACATGCTTCTTGCATTAAGTTTTCTAATCTTACACAGATAACTTCCACCTATGGAGACAACTCCATATTCTCATTTTGACTATCACTTCTGAATAAGAGATGCCTCTTTTCAAAATATGTCAATATGGTCCTTCCAAAATTAGCACTATACTTCCAACTGTCCCTGAGCAACCAATCTTTGGTAAACCTCAGATTGTCGTCGACAATTGCTTAATCATTTTAGTCATATCCAATTCTAGACCCTTTCCCTTCTTAATGCCTCTGGGCATTTGGAAAAATTTAGAAATGACAAATATTATAGCACATGCAATCGATCCTGTACCCAAAGCAAATGGTACACGATTCATGATGTCTCACATAAAGACATGATTCTAGACCAGTCTTTTGCTACAATATTTTTATTTGCCATGTTTTCAAAATTTGACTATGAAGAGGGATGCCGTAATCATAATCGAATTTTGAGAACGAAATATATAGAATTTCCTTAAGTTGAACCAATCCAACATGAAATTCATATATATATTCTTGACTAAAGATGATTAAGGTCTCAATCTACGCCTTTAGAACTGAAATGAAGTATATCCTCTCCCTTAATTATAGCAAAACAACTTTTTCAATCCCTGCAGCCTCACGAATTGAAACTTTTGTTTTCTATAATTAACATTGCTAACTTGCAACACTAACAATAATTATCATGCTCCCACTAACATGATGATTATTAGCATAACACTTATGCTCCCACTAGCTTTGACATGTACTCAGAAATCAGCTGGACTTCTAGAAATCAATACTTTATTGACTTTCTTACCAAAGTTCAGATTTCTGATACGAGATGATTTGATAAAACTTTATCAAAATCATACACCTTTCCTTAGATAGCATGCATGTGTGTCTAAACAATTTCAGAACTATGAAAAGGGATGCCGTAATCATAGTCTCAATTGTTTCGACCTTTTGCCATCTGCTTCAAATCTACTTGGTGGAAGTGTTTCCTCACCATCATTTTCATGAATCGGAGAGAAACCTTATGACCCTTAGATTTTATGGTGTATGTGTTCTTATCCATGTGAATCGTCAAAACCATAGTCACAAGACAAGGATAATGACAAATCCAAACTCATATGGACTGAACTTATGTAATCTTAACTTCTTGCCACCTGGCAGTACAGGGCCTGCCATTACTTCCAAGTTGTTATGCAACCAATTGAGAACTTTCAGAACTCCTATGCAAAGCCAACTTTAACTGGAATAGGCACAAAATATGTCAACACGATAGGTTATAAACCTCAAGTCGTGTGCTAGTGAAGAACCTCAGGTTTTATTCTTGATTAGTTCTTGAAATTCTTTTTAGGATCCTTAAGACTCCCACTATCCTCTTGACATATAAGACTATCTTGCCAAATATTCAAGAGATAGTGCAGATTCTTTATCAAGACAAACACTTCACACAATTGGCCTTAGTTGGTCTTTGTTTTATCCAAAACATCACAACTTACCAATTTTAAATGTACAAGAGTAGGACATTTTTGCTCTTACATTTGACAAGTGTTTTAAACCTTTCTTCAAGATATGCCACTCAACTTATAGTCTTGGAGTATGACTCTAAGACATGTTTTGAAACGAAGTATGACTCATCTTCCTGATCTAACCATTTCAACAATTCATGACTCCTCTTCTTAGTCATAAGAATGCACTAAGATGACCTTTAGAGGACTAATTGTGATATGATTTCTAAATCATTAAGATGATCACAAACATGATACTAAAGTACTCTCCCATCTTTTCAGATTTGAGAAACTTTTATCTTTCTGCCTAATTTGATTCTTCCCATTCGTTCTGCCATACATTGAGACTTTTCCAATGTTTCAGAATTATACTTAAACTTGTAAGTATAACCATATTTACTAAACTTTAGTAAATCAAATAGTCTTAACGAGCTTTGTGGTGGACATGACCAGTGCACAAGAATGTGTACTCGATCCCTTTAGTCCTTCACTTGACTCATACATCCATGTGAACAAGTAATTAGTCTTGATTTTCCAATGCTTGAAAGTTCTCATTCATCATACTATTCAACTTGCATGATTCCAAGTTTCGGTCCAATTGAAACTTGGGCGATGAGGAACTTTCCTGATTTGGTAAATTTAGACACTACCACAAATGAAAGAATCAAATCCATTTTCCAATATTGCTGTCAGTGGAATCATATAAGCAACAATTTTCCAGAAATGCCATTGTAAGGATACTTCAAATAAATAAAATTAAACAATTTTCTTTTATTTTAAAACTTTGCGGAAAAACTTATCCTTACAATCCACATGGAAAATTGTTATTATCTATTCCTTAGCAATATATCATAACTTCTTAAGCAACTGCTCAAAATTCTGATGCGATCCAAATCCACCTTCGCGATCAGAATCAGCATATACTTCCTTTAAGATTTCTCTCTATTCTTTGATTCTTAAAACATCAACATGTGACCCAGTCACATCATGTAATGAGGATCTCAGAATAGAACTTAACAGAGTTAGATAATGGGCTCTACCTGATGTAGAGTCAAACTTATTGACTTTAACATCCTTAGGTAAATTTGGCAGCTTTGCAATCAACGCCCCTTCCTTTGGCAAAATAAACATATGGACCCTTTGGTAATGGGACTATCTCAGACTTAGCCTTTCTCTTTACCATTTGGTCAACCGGGTTGACTATGGCCAATCCCTTTCCATTGGGAAGAGAATGCTTTTTCTGGATTTCCAGTGTCACCATTGTCACTGTCCATAAAGTTTTTGGGAAGTTGATCTTCTAATCAAATTTGCTTTACTATCGTTCCAAATCATTGCTGATTCAGCAGCACCAAGCAAATAGATATGATCATTAAGGTTCATGTCATAGTCTGTTTCATAGTAGTCCCAAAGGAACTCACTATGTGACTTAGAAAGTGATTGAACATCCAACTTTCTCAAGACTTTGACACCCAACTCTCCCGGATTGTCAATATGTGACTTCATCTCTAAGATGTGATCACACATAGACCTTGCTTGCCATTAGGGCTTGAGTGACCTTGAACTTGTGGGTTAGGGAGAATAATTGGAGGAGGTGGAGGAAGTAAAGTTCCAAGAGATTTGGGAAGATCATAGATGTCTGAACTAGACATCTTTTGGGAGATATTCAAGATAGTTGATCTAAAGTCCTTAATATAACACCCAATATGAAATATTAAGGCTAGGATCCAACAACCTATTTATAACTGGAAGAGGGATGCCGTAATCCGAGTTATAAAATAGTTGAAGGTAGGTAAATGATGATTTACCAATTTCCACCATGAAAAACGAAATTATTTAATTAGGTTTTTAATTGGATTTGAAACTCCTAGATCTTTTGAGATTCATTGAACTTTTCAATGGCATGTTTCAATCTCGAGTGTGCCCTTCAGGTTTTGTGACTGGGATGCCGAGGATCACAAAACAAGGTGTGAAGTAACCATGCAAATATACTTGGTACCCTTAATATTTACCCCTCAATCGATGTGGCGGTTAACCACACGAGCTCCACCGATACTATGATAAATATTAAGTTACCCTTTGCCTACTTTGTTAAATCCAGGTTAGTGTGCCGGTTAACCACACACGCTCCACTAACGGTTTAAACAAAGTGCAAAGTGTAATTTCATGGATTAGCACCTTATTCACATTTTCCTAAGTAACTAAGATTGGGAATTAATAAAAGGTTTAGTTACTTAGTATTTATCATTAATACTTTTAATGAAGGGAGAATTATAGTCCTTGTCCTATCTGTTTGGCTAACGACCCTCCACCAGTCAAGGAAGCGATGGGTGAGAGTGGACACCCATTAAGCTGCCATTTTATAGGCAACAACCTTATACCCCCCTTATAGACCGGCTTCGTGAATGAGGCCTACTAATGGTAAGACTGACTTGCTCTTATACACATATATATATATTATTAACTTATAATATTATAAAGTATAAGGGTTGAATTTTAACTTTTAAAATTCTAAGGGCTTAACTTGGAATTAAAGTATTCATTAGAGATAACTTTTCAAATTCCAAAACTTGAGGGCAAGTTTTGAAACTATTCAAAACTCTTGGATTTTCATAACTTATGAGTTTTAAGTAAAGCTTTAAAACCTTTAATGAAGAGACTCTTGGACATCCATAACTTGAGGACAAGTTATGGAGCCATAAAAACTATTTATAAGAAAATACTCTTCATTTTTTTTGTAACCTAAGGCATATTTATGAGTTTTTAAGATTCATAAATGTGACTTTTCATATAACTTGAGGACAAGTTACAAAAAAACACATTTTATAAACAACTTTTAGATTAATTAGGATTGAAAACAACTAAAACACAAATTTTTTTTCCATTAATCTAAACTAACTCATAAATCAAGGAAACATAGAACTTTTGGTAATCCATAACTTATGGAGTTAAATGCTTGTTTTATGATGAAACTTTTCATGTTCCATAACTTAAGAATAAGTTATGGAATTCTTTAAAACATTAACACCAAATTTTGTAACTCCATAAAAACTTTGAATCAATTTTTTTTTAAAAACCTTTTTGATATCCATAACTTATGGAGGTTTCAATACTCTTAAGATCATAACTTTTAAAAAAAACTTTTGAGCTCCAAAATTTTATGACAAAATTTGTAACTCCATAAAAACATTTAGATCAAACTTTTAAAACAAATAAAATAATCACATCATTCTATCTTTTAATAAATTGACCTAATTCAACTCTTGTAGTAAAGTGACTCAAATTTTACAAATAATTAGTTTTTCATAAAATCAAGTAATTATCTTAAAATTTGACAAACTTCATGTTTTTTTTCCTTTTTTTTCAACTTTGAAAAAAAATACATTTGCATCAAATATAATAGAAAACAACCCATGTCTCTGATACCACTGTTGGATTTTAGTATACTACAACATCCTATGGTGCACATACAACCCTAAATACCTTGGATCTATGTTTTCTCTATTATACATGCAAATATGAAGTTTCCAAGATATTACCCTATACTAGCATACAAATATCATATACTTGGGGTAATAAAATAGATAGAATACATACCTTTTTTGATGTAACTTGTCTTCATGAAGCTTGAGTGCCTAGTGCCCCAAGTGTGACACCTCAAATGGTTCACAAAACACCATGAACACTTGGAATAACCTTGAGAATAAGGATACTTTGGTTCTCTCTAGTGAAATCGGCCTTGCCCTTTTGTGTACACACACTAGTCCCATTTCACCAACCAAGGACATCTTTATATAGTGTGGAGATTAGGGTTAAACCCTAATACCCATGACCTTTCATTTCATATGATCCATGGGTTAAACACTCCATGGACTATCCATGAAAGCTTAGCCCAACCTAAATGAACTTGGCCCATCACACACATATATCTTAGAGTCCATATTTAATTAGTTCATTTTGATCACTTAATTAATTATAAATTAATTCTTGATCAATACTAATTAAATAATATGATTATATATTAATATATTAGAACTTATAATATATTAATATAAATCACTAGTATCCTTTTTTCCTCATCTTGTCTATCCAATTGTCCCGATGCCATGCAACCCAAATGGACCATGCCGGGTCGGGTCAAGTCTTACCAATTATAGTTATGGACTTAGACATTAATCCAACATGATTACACATCGCTTTTAAAATCCTTAAATGTGTCTTCAGATGGTTCATGTGGGTCCTCCTCTGGTTCGAAGATTGTTTCTGAAGACGAAGACGGAGAAGTTGTTTACAGACCGCCAACGATACCGCTTGAGGGGGAGTCCTCTGCTCCACCTGAGGGGGAGTCATCTGTTCGACTTGGCAGTCCAGAGTCTCCAGTTCAAAATGACACTTCAAATGCTGATGCTACACCTCTTACCCTAGTTGAAAGAGAGTTCATGTCTAGAGATGCTTCCGCTGTCACTCCAACTTTTATGGAACTACTCTTTCCTGAAGAAATTGCTAATGAGTTTGTAGCAGATTCATCTAATGCAGAATAATCAGCAAATGATGGAGGTTTCAACATTCACACTCTTCCCGTTTCACTCAATGATATCAGCCAAGACATACCTTCTAGAATTCAACGCAATCATCCGATCAAAAACATCATTGGTCAGCTGGGCGATGGAGTTAAAACCAGAAGTCAGAGTGGAGATGTCAACACATGTCTCTATTCTTGCTTTATCTCTCAAATAGAGCCCAAGAATGTTGAAATGGCTTTGAATGAGCCCAACTGGGTAGATGCTATGCATGAAGAGCTAAATCAATTTGAAAAAGCTCGGGGTTTGGAAATTGGTTGAGTTACCAAAGGGCAAAAGGTCTCTTGACACACGCTGGGTCTATCGAAACAAGCATGATGATTCTGGTGTTATAGTGCGCAATAAAGCAAGGTTTGTGGTTCGCGGGTTTCGACAAGTCGAGGGTCTTGATTATACTGAGGTTTATGCTCCAGTGGCTCGCTTGGAGGCTATTCGTATCTTTCTTGCATATGCTTCCTACATGAACTTCACGGTCTACCAAATGGATGTCAATACAACCTTCTTGTATGGCAAGGTGAAGGAAGAAATCTACGTTGATCAGCCCCTGGGTTAGTTAACTCAAAGCTTCCTAATCATGTCTACAAGTTGGACAAGGCGTTGTATGGGTTACATCAAGCTCCTCGAGCGTGGTATGCGACTCTCACAAAGCACTTGCTCGAGCATGGATACTCTCGTGGTACTATCGATCAAACTTTATTCATCAAGCATGTTGGTAATGATCAGATTCTAGTCCAGATCTACGTTGACGACAATATCTTCGGGTCTACCAGTCCAAAGCTATGAAAAGAGTTTGAAGGCGTAATGAAAACGCGGTTTGAGATGAGTTCATTGGGAGAAATGACCATGTTTCTGGGGCTTCAGGTCAAACAAAATTCAACCGGAATCCTGCTCCATCAAGCGAAGTATGTGGAGGATATTCTTGAGAAGTTCGGGTTTCAAGACGCAAAACCTGCTTCGACACCGATGGCCGAAAGACCTCTACTGAATCCAGATACTGATGGCGAATCCGTAGATCAGACACATTACAGATCGATGATCGGATCGTTGATGTATCTAATTGCAAACCGTCCAGACATAATATTTGCAGTTTGTCAATGCGCACGTTATCAGGCTAATCCTAAAATTTCACATCTTATTGCTGTCAAAATGATTTTTCGGTATATCAAAGGCAGACCAAAATTGGGTCTTTGGAATCCGAAAAGTTCCGAATTTGATTTGTATGCTTTTGCTGACAGTAATTATGGAGGTTGTGAGCTTAACAGGAAATCTACATCAGGAGGGTGTCAATTCCTTGGAGATAGGCTGGTGTCTTGGCAGTGCAAGAAACAACATAACGTCTCAACCTCAACAGCAGAAGCGGAATACATTACTGCATCTGCTTGTTGCTCTCAAGTTATCTGGATCCAACATCAGCTGTTGGATTACAGTTTGAATTATCTAGAAACCCCAATTTACTATGATAATGAGGCAACGATTCAAATTGCTAAAAATCCTGTCCAACATTCCAAAACCAAGCACATTGATATCAAAATTCATTTTATCAGAGACTGTTATGAGCCCTCGCTCATCCGGCTGGAACAGGTTCCTACTGCTAATAATGTGGCGGATCTGTTCACCAAGCCTTTTAACAAAGCTCGATTCGATGTGCTTGTGGGATTTTTGAAAATGATTCGTTTTGAGGATTAAATTTTTGTTATAGCTTAGGTTAGTTTAAATTTGCGCATTTTAGTGATTTCATTCTCACCCATGCACAAATTTAGGGGGAGAAATAATCAAATACGAAACAAAAATTCAAAAATTCAAAAATCCAAAAATATTTTGTTTCTGTTTTATTTTTTTCAGAATATATGAAAAATCCAAAAATATTTTAGTTTGTTTCTGTTTTATTTTTTCAGAAAATATGAAAAACCCTAAAAACATTAAAAAAAAATCAAAAAATCAAAAAATATGTTGCTAACAGATTTGCTTGTAGGTGTTGTGATGGGAAGTGATATGAAGTCTAGTGCTAAAGGGCAATATGCAATTCGTGTAATGCACTAAAGCCGAATTGTCTAGACTCTGTATTCAATGTGCTGGTAGGCACAAAGGATTCAAATGGACTAGACATTGATTGACCATGAAAGGACTAGACAATATAGACTTAGATAGTTTAATTTGGACTGACCATACGACGCTCGGGTAGATTGAGCAGTGAGATAAACATGGGAACCTGCGAGATACACTAAAAGTTAATTATCTAGAACTGTGGCTCAACATTTCCTTGATGTATGGACTCATGTCCTTAATTCCGATATTGATAGGGCAACTGGGGGGTTCTGATAAAGTAGGTCTGTAGGAAATTATTTTCTTACTTTCTATCTGTCAGTCATATGTTGCTTCCTTTGCGTGATTGGAACATATCCGACCTGGATTGCAACATATGCAACTCTAATTCTACGCACCTCCTTATCTATGAAATTCTTTCTATCTGTTAGCCATATGCTGTCCCCTCTGCGTGATCGGAAGATCCGACCTGGGACACAGCATATGCAACATTCTACCTCTCAATCCCTCTATCTATGTTAGTCATATGTTGTTCCCTCCGTGTGATTGGAAGACATCCGACCTGGGATACAACATATGTACTTCTATATCTGACTTCTTTCTTAATGATTGAATACTCACCTAAAGTAAGGAGTTCTTTGGAAGTTCTTGATTACCGGGGTATATCGGGAAGTGGGGAACACGTTCTAGTGCAACTAAAATTGAACCATTTAATAGGTTGTCTGTAGATCTTGCTGCTTAATTTAAGTGGACAACAATATCCTTGGTCGTCGTCAGCTAAATGTCCATTTAGGAATATATATATCACAATGACTTGTCACTTATAATCTGTCCAAATTGTCAACATCCTTTGTGTTTAAGTGGACCACAATACCGGTGATTGACCAGATCTAGACATGCAGGCGTGTGTTGATAAACGATATTGGATTGCTTGACAACTTTGATCCCAAATATTTTTTGTTTTTGTTAAATTTGTTCATAGTTTTCCTCTATGCACAAATTTAAGGGGAGAATTAAAAAAAAGAAATTCAAAAATCAAACAAAAATCAGAAAAATTAAAAACCCAAAAATAGTGTTATTTCTGTTTTAATTTTTGTTCAGAAAATATAAAAAACCAAAAATATTATGTGCTATATTTTCTTTTAGTTTTGTTTTGTCTTGAAAAGTGAATTCAGGTGAAGATGAAACTCATGGAGTTTGTGTCGAAAATTCTGAGCCAAGGTTTCATCCGTGAGCATCGAAGAATTCTCATTTGAAGGAGCAAGAAATGAAGATTATTCTTTCGACATTCAATCTTTCAACCCCAAAAGCAAGGTGAAGCTGCACTTGAAGATTAGGTGACTGATTGCATTGAATCCTCCTCAATCAGTCTGCTGCTATCTTGAACCTGCTGAAGTGATCCAGAAGATTTGTTCTCTCTGATGTTCTCTCTGAAGATTCTCAAGCTGAAAGCGCTATCTTTCAAGAATCAGTACATCAAGCCTCCTCACCCGACGTGCGTTCAAAGCCAAAATCTGAAGAAAAGCCCAACTGCTCAAAATGAAGTCATTCATTGAAGATTCATATGTTCATCTTGAAGTCATGAAGATATCGAAGATTAAAGCTGAAGCCAAAGCTCCCAATGAAGATTAACAAGAAAAGCCAGCTACTTTTTAGGGGGAGCTTGTTGGGTCAATTAAGAAAAGAAAGCTATAAACCAAGGGGGAGATTGTTGGGTCAAAAATATGGTTTATACTTTACTTTTCTAGGCATTAATAGTTTTTTGGTCGTGTAATATATTTTTGCAGTTGTATTTACGGCCCAATGGGTGTTTACGACCGTAAACCCATTTACGGCCGTAAACCCATTTACGGCCCATGTTCCCCAAGTATATATATAGGTGTTAGGGGTGAGGAGTAGAGAGGGAACAAGAGGGGGTAAGGTGTTCTAGAGATAGAAAGTGAGAAAGAAGAGAGGAGTTTTAGTGTGTGTTAGTGTGTGTGCGTGAATCTTGTATCTGGATCTTAATTCATATCATTTCATACAAGATTTATCATCTTCTTCTTCTCCTTCTTCTTGATTTGATATGGCATCATCCGTTTGATTAGGATTCTGCACCATCAAACGGATCTGATTGATACACAAGCATTTTGGGGACTTACATTAAGGATAGCTATGGCGGCTGCTACGGCTGCTGTGACGGCAACTTGGAACGTAGCTGAATCCATCTGAAGGATTGGTGTTTTACCGGTGGGTTGATTACGTTTCTTCGGAGGCATGATCTGCTACATATCAAGAAAATGAGCTTGTGAGCAACAATGGTTGCCTCTGGATGTATTCTAAATGTTTATATATATATGAATGAAAATTTCCCATTTTGTTATCTGGTTCTCATTGATTCAACCCATATCCCTACGATGTGGTCCTAGCAAGAATACAAGTAGGTTTCTAGAATGGGTAGAGACCGAGTGTCATCCGAATAAGTTACCTTCGATTGGTGGATATCGATTTCCATCTTTCGAAAAGATTTGAAAACAATTCATAATAAAGCTCACATAAAATAGACTTATGAATCCTTTGCTGCTCAGCTCATTGAGCTAGCTGGGTAACTCTTGCATTTCCGTCGGCACTAGACGATATGGAGATTTAGCTATAGGAGTAGCTCCAGGGATTAAATTGATACGAAACTCGACTTGGCGCTCGGGAAGAATTCTTGGGAGATCTTCAGGGAAGACATCAGAAAAGTTGCAGACTATAGGGATGCTCTCGAGGTTTTTAACTTTTTGCGTGTCATTAACAACATGAGCTATAAATGCATGGCATTCCTTCCGCAGATACTTCTGGGCTTTGATCCATGAAATGATACAAAGGTTCGAACTGAGTTTATCACCGTAAATAGTGAGGGCTTCGCCAGAAGGAAGATTGAGACGAATAACTTTCTCGAAGCAGAGGATATCAGCACGATTGGGGCTCAACCAATCCATACTGATTATGATATTGATGCTTTTTATGGAAATTGGCATAAAATCGATGGAAAAGGAATGATCGTCTAGGGTAAGAGCACAACCTATGTAATATGTTTCAAAGATGAAATAGTGGTACGACTTTGATTAAGTTACTTAGTTTGCGTGTTACTGAGCTAAGATATACTTTTGATAATGATAATCTTTAACTGAAATAGGATTGTTGCTACTATTGCTGGAACTGAGATTACACATAGTTCGGAAAATTTGACCTAAGAGTAGGTCTACAACATATCAACAGAGGGAAAATTGACAGCATAAAGAACTAGTGAGGCAATACCTTGCATAACAGAAACGTTTACGGGGAAAAAGAGCTACTTAGAACATAAATATGAAAGTTATTCCTTAAACCAAAAGGAAGGATGAGCAGAGTATTCCCCTATCGGCGACGGGTACCCCTCAAATGAAACCTTAATTCGGCCAGCTGACGCTCCACACCAAGTAGGTGTCTCTCGTATCCCGACTGGAGTGCTCGGAGTTCTATGACTTCGGCTCGGGTTGTAGCTAACTCTCGCTGCAGAGCTTCATTGTCCCTCGCAGCTCTCCCATGATAAATTTCAAGGAGACTAATGCGATCCGTGCTGGTGTTTGAATCCGCTTCGAGTTCCACAGTTCGCTGAAGGGTTGCCACACCTAGCTCTACATTGCGAGCCACTCGACATATCAGGATCGAAAGGGCCCTGTCTGCGGGGCCCCCTTCGTTCAGATTGTAGAAGTTGCGGTTTCCATTGTATGGGAGGGGTTGGCCTTGCTCGTAGCTCCACCTATTCAAACTCCCAACCCACATAGGCGTTGGACCTTGGAATTCAAGTCGATGGTTAGGATTTCGTATTGGGGCCACTTGAGGTAGGTTCTTGACTTCGGGTTCTGAGTCAGTCTCATCAGAAAATTGTTCGGCGAAGTCGTCGTCCAGAGGAATTTCATGGTTTTCCTCTGGCTCTGGCTCGAGCCATCCATCATCTCCTTGGTTGGGAAAGTACGGGTCGCCAGGGAGATGAAATCCAACCATGCTATCTACGCGAGATAGTGGTAAAGGGATAGTTAATAGGCGTCGAATCTAATAATACTTCTATTGTATTATAACTATATGATTGATTCTTGAACCTCTAAATAAAATGAATTTTATAAGTTTCCAGTTCGATCGTTATAGCATCCTAAAATACTCCTATAGTATTTTAACCTTTATGTTTGGTTCTGGAACTCTTCTGGTGTCAAGGTAAGTTTTAGACTTGTTGCAACACTACAATCACTCCCAAACACATGTTGGTCATATCTCAAATGAATATAGTTAATCAGGCTATATTGATCCCATATATGATTACATAACCATCCAGGTTTAACTTTAATGTCCAACATCCAAATACTTTTGTTTTGTTCTACTTATAACACGGATTCTGGTACCCGGGTATACTTATATACTTCGTTATAAAAATACTTATATTTTTAAAAGTATACTTTTAGTTTAGAGCACTTCGGCCCCTTAGTGTTTATAGTTGTATACCATGTAAGGTTCGACATACTTAGTTCACTATAAACAATAGCTCTGATACCAATCTGTCACACCCCCAAACCGGAACGGCAGAAACGTTTGGGGGTGGAGGACGTCATACGTAGTATCACAACAATTGTATCATAGCAATCATAGTAAACACAACCAAACATTGAATACATATATAAAAAAGGTTTACATTTATTAGGAACATAGTTTTTTATACGACAAAGATATAATCAAAATAGAAAGACGTGACTCTAACGCTCCGTCTTCTCAACACTCCAGGAGGTACCTGTCTACTGATTTCCTGAGAATACAAGCAGTTTTGAAAGAGTATCAGCATAAAGCTGGTGAGTTCATAAGCATTTAGTTTTGGAAAAATTGTTCTTTGATCCTTTTGAAAAGTGTTCCTCAAGAAAATCCCTTATTTTCTAATATAAAGCATGAGTAAACCCATTCCTTCTATGACTTCGAGGTTCATACTAGTTACGCATAAGCCAAGGAGTCATGGAATGAATATGAATATCCGTTAGTTGAATAATAAACCATCAGTTTATAAGAAAATACCGGTGTTATCCTGGGAAAATCCTATATTTTCCCTAAACGTAGATTATTGAATTTATCCGTTCTAAAATGAAGAGTGCAAGTATCCACCATACTTATATCATTTATGCATTGTTCTTTTGGAAACCCTGATTACTATCAGTAGGTAAAAGTAGTTTCATTACTTAAAATAAAACTAATGAAGAATGAAATCCTGTAAACATAGTTTAGTTTATACTTATTGTGAGTCATATAACCATACTTGATATGACCTAGAGACCTTTTCAACGTTCTTCAGGCGTTGGTTAAATGACATTTGTCACCTCAGGCATACCTGCCTAACTATAGCTAGCAGTTCAGGTGTGGGATTGTCAGTCCCGAATAGATCTATTCACAAATCTCACGCTCTCCCTCTAGGAGACTCTATTTATACTAGGATAGGATTTAACTAAGTACTCCTAAGAGTACTGGTTCGAAGTAGAGCCTCACAATCCTGTATAATCTAGTTTACATGTAATTCAGTTTTATTCTCTTGAGATTTGAATCCGTTGAATGCGGTATAAAGTAATAATTATACTTAAATAATTATTAAATATTATACTCCTGAGGAAATACATACCATAAACTAAATCTGTCATAGTTTATATATATTCACTCATGAATGATATCTGAATTGGTAATAGCGATATATTGAGTTTTCCCAAACTATACCCATTATAGTTTACTTGAAATGATACATAATTGCTTTGTAAAACCATTCTGAAAATTATGAAGTTAGATTTCCAAAATAAGAGTGTCCCTTATTCTCAACATAGTACAAAAGGGATAAAATATCTGAATATTTTATTAAACGTGGAAATCGTTGAACTGTATTAATAAGTTTAAAACTTAATAAAATACTTTGTGTTTGGCTTGTATTCCCCCTGAAAACATTAAACATCGTAAAAGCGTAGGGGTATGAACTCACCTTGAGTGAGTGGTTTGAATGAAGGATCAATATGGGATGTTGAGTGTCAAGTGAAGCCTTGAACACGATTTGATCCTATTTAACATGTAATAACACATATAGGAGCAAATTTGGTTATTTCACTACTAGACACGATAGAAAACCACTATACGGACTTGGGAACACTTGAACTAAGGGTCAAAATCATATGTGATTGAGTGAGGGAGGTGTATGGCCACCCTATAGGTGTGTACGACCATGGGTGTGCGGCCCATGAGTGTATGGCCATACACTCATGATGAGATGTGCCTTTGAGGCGTTTCCAAGGTTCTAACTAGCATCCATGAAGTGTTCTAGGTCCCATGCTTAGTTGCAATTCAAGTTTGAGGCCCTAAATGATCATCCAAGTGGGTTTGCGGCCCTATAGTGTGTGTGCGGCCGTACAAAGGGGTGTGCGGCCGTACACCCTTCATGTTCATGCCCAAAATGTCGACTTTAAGGTGAATCAAGGCTAGGGTCATGTCCAACTAGAAGATAGGGGTCAAACTCTCACTTTGGAGGGCCTTTAAGGAGTGTATGACCACCCTTATGAAGGTGTGCGATCGTACTCCTTCAATGGATGAAAAAAACATGATGAAAAGTTGATGAATCTAGGCTTAGATCAAGAGGTCTTTCAAGTACAACAAGCTACATGATGGAATGCTGACGTTTTTGAAGCCTTGGAGGGCTCATGGTTGAGTAAGCTTGAGAGAAAGAAGTAGTGTGCAGCCAAGAGAGGAAAGGAATGCATGGAAGGAGGTCTACCCATATATATAGGGGTAGGTGACCGACCACCTTGGGTGTGCGGCCAGGGGGTGGGGTGTACGGCCGCATACCCATGTGTACGGCCGTACACTCCTCCTAAGAGAGTGTATGGCCAGATTTTTGCTACTTTACGACTTGATAAATCATCCCTAATCTCAACCTTGATTGCACTTGAGCTTAGAACACTTAAACGAACCCTTAAACGGTGCTAAAAGACAACAGAAACGAGTTTACCATTGATTGACTTGACTTGATGCACAAGATAGGAGTTTCGGGTTGTCACAGTGTCTAAGCCCATAACTATAATTGGTATGTACTTGATTTGATTGTAGCATGGTCCTTTTAGGTTGCCTTCACTCATGCAACTTGACAGGATGACTGGTGGAGAGAGAGTAGGATTTATTATTTGAAATAATAAATTGGTACTCAAAATGATTTTATTAATATATTACAAGTTTAATATATTATTTGGAAATCATATTATTAATTAGTATTTAATCAGAAATTAATTTGATATTAATTTTGGGATTAAAGGAACTGATTAATAATGGAGGGACTATTTTGCAAATCATTGATAGTTGTGAAACTAGGCTAGTAGACTCCTTAATTAAGAGTGGACGGAATCCCATAGGGAGGCCCTATAGATTTCGTCCAAGGCTTGCTAACTAAGAGTCCATGGGCTGCTTAAGCCTTACGCATGAATTAGGGTTTCATCTAGAAACCCTAGCAGCCTACAACTATATAAAGAGCCCCAACACATGGGATTTTCGGGCAATGCATAAGATCCATAACCCTAGCTGAAATTCTTGTCTCTCCTCTCATCTTGTTGCAATGGGTGTTTGTGACTCCATTAGAGGTGCAACACTTGAGGCACTATGTGACACCAATTTTTTTTTTTTTTTTTTTTTTGCAAAAAAATTTTAAACTTTTAAAACTCATCTTAAATTAAATCAAACAACTGAAAAAGTCATAACACAATCCATGAAACTTAACAATCATATAAAATAAGTGCGGAAGAAATAACAATAATAAGGTCCCAACAAAAATAACTAGTAGCGATGTCCCGGTGCTCCATGTCAAGCCTTAGCCTCATTAATCTTGACACCTGAAAAGTTATAAGGGAAACCGTAAGCATAAAGCTTAGTGAATTCAAACACAAACATTGTACTAACATTCATATTTACTAACCATAATCCATTTTCCAATTATAATTTTATAATAAGGACAAAGAAGAATCAATGCCTATAATACAAGAAGGACTTGTAGGTTTGAACCGCACCGGGAAGATCCCGTATCATTTGGCCCTAATCACCGCACCTCACGATGAGTATTATGTTGGTGATCTTACCTACCCACCGCACTGGTAAATCCGTATCCTTTGGTGGTGTCCCCATATCCATGATTAGTTACATACAGTGCACATGTACGAATTAAAACAATAGTTATATAACATGCTTTTATAATGAATTCAAATAATCACACACGAGCTAACTAGCAAACCCAACCATCAATACAACGGTGTGAGAGAACTCACCTTGAGTGAGTAGTAAGGATAGCTAACAATCAAATAATTCTACCAATCTTGAGCAAACTTCAAAACCTCACCTAAGAAGGACTAAAGGTTAGAAAGGAGAAGTAATGAAGCTATGAGTTGAGAAAAGAGTAATCACAGCAAGGTCTCTAAAACAGACCTACTGTTCAAAACGGATTTACTCCAAAATCTAAAACATAAACATAGCTTTAACTAAATTTTATAGGAAACTATGATTGTTCAGGATTCCAGAACTATAAAGAACTCCTTCTAACTCCAAAAGATGAATTAAATATGAATTTTACAAAAAGGTATATCACTTCTGTCTCCAACAAGATAGTCAAGTGATGTTGGCCAATTCTACCCAACTTGTGAGTAGAATTCGTCCAAACCAAAATTCAGAGAAGTAAAGGACATACAAATTAAAGTCTCAGAGTTGGAATTGAATGGAAAGCATCTCCCAAACTCCGGATATAAAATTCACATTGTGGACAATCACAGCACTAGCAAAAGCTGGTGACTGCCCACTGATCTGGAGCGTGGATCCATTCTAACCGATTTATAATTGGAAATAACACCCCATCTGCTCCATATCTTAAATTAATAATATCAGGAACATAGAGAAATTTGGAATCACTCTGTATCCTTTTCCAAGCCTTAGAAATGATGAAAACAAAATGACATATCAGAACAGACCCGGATCAGACCTAACAGCAAAGATGCCATTCTTGCCCATAGATAAATTCCTTATCAGTGAGGTTTTCCTGCTTAGGAAAGTTAGCCAACTCAATTTGTGAACTTTGGGAACTAGTTTGGGGTCCGTTTGAGTTCTAGAGCTCAAGATATGAGTTTTACAAAATGACTACAGATCTGATGGAAAACAGAATCGTAGCCACCCGTGATTCCTTTTTGGCTTATCCATCCTTCTCCCTTTGAAACACATTTTAAGATGTGTTCATCATCCCAAGTTAGTCCCCATGATCATGATGGTACTAAAAAGGGTTAGGTATCATTAGGATTTCATTTTGCCACAAGAATGTAATAATAATCAACAAAAAGCACATAAAATCACCACTCTCCCTTTTAGGGTTTCCATGATCTTTTGCAACATGTAATCCCCTAGATCCATCATCCACCATATACGGGGTGAAGATAGGATGTTGAGATGATGTATAACATACAATTCTTTTCAAATAACAAAAGAGATACAAATCAAATAAGAAGGAGTAGAAGTGAACATGAAATCATAAAACTAGAACAAGGTTATGAATCAAGTTGTAAGAAATGATAAGGAGGTTCATACCAATATGAATCAAGGCTGGAAATGAACAAGAATTAAGCTCCAAACAACATCCCCTTGGCTGCTCTTGATCCCAAAGAGAGAGAGAAGGACGGTGTGAGGGAGAGAGAGAGAGAGAGTAGGGTTTAGAGTGTTTTTCTTGTGTGTGTTCCAAATGACTCAATTAACACATTAAGTACTATTTACTAGATGGAATTTGCAAATAGGCCCATAGCCCATGGACTTCAATAAAAGGAGTTTACAAGATGATCAAAAGAGTCCAATAACATAAGAAATCAGACCTTGGTTAAATAAATTAACCCAAGGTTACAAGAATAATTAAATTAAAATAACTAAACGTACCGAGAAAAACCGGGGCGTTACAACTCTCCCTCACTAAGAACAGACTTCGTCCTCGAAGTCAACGCCTAGAAACAGATCCGGATAATGAGCCCTCATCTCGCCTTCCGGTTCCCAAGTCCATTCCGAACCCTTCCTATGCTGCCACTGCACCTTAACCAGGTTTATAGTCTTGTTGCGGAGAGCTTTCGTCTTTCGTTCTAAAATAGCGATTGGTTTCTCAACATAATTGAGACGCTCGTCAATCTGTATGTCCTCCAGTGGTATCACAGTGGTCTCATCAACAACGCATTTTCGTAACTGAGACACGTGGAACGTATTATGAATTAGACTAAGCTCGTCAGGCAGCTCTAAACGGTAAGCCACCTTTCCAACACGGGCTATGACCTTGTAGGGTCCAATGAATCGGGGTCCAAGCTTTCCCCGCCTCCGAAATCGAATCACACCTTTCCAGGGGGAGACTTTGAGCAACACATAATCTCCCACCTGGAACTCAAGATTGGAGCGTCTTTTGTCGGCATAACTTTTCTGACGACTCCTCGCTGTGACCAAATGATCCCGAATCACTTAGATTTTCTCCATAGTCCGTAGCACGATATCGGTACTGCCAAGTACCCTCTGCCCAATCTCGCCCCAACAAACGGGCGTCCTGCACTTTCTCCCATACAAGGCTTCATACGGAGGCATCTTAATGCTCGAGTGATAGTTGTTGTTATAAGAAAACTCAGCTAGATGTAGATGGTCATCCCAACTACCCCCAAAATCAATCGCACATGCCCTAAGCATGTCCTCCAAGGCCTGAATCGTCCGCTCACTCTGCCCGTCTGTCTGCGGATGGAAGGCGGTGCTAAAATGTAATCGTGTGCCCAACTCCTCTTGAAACTTCCTTCAGAACCGAGAAGTAAATCGGGTGTCCCGATCGGAGATGATAGAAACGGGTACCCCATGTAATGAGACAATCTCCCGAACAAAGATCTCGGCTAATTTCTCCGCCGATGAGCTCTCCTTTATAGCCAGAAAGTGAGCACTCTTATTCAAACGATCAACAATCACCCATATCGTATCGGCTCCTCGGGCAGTTCTAGGAAGTTTTGTAATGAAGTCCATGGTTAGATGCTCCCATTTCCATTCAGGAATCTCCAATGGTTGCAACTTCCCATGCGGTTTCTGGTGTTTCGCCTTGACCTTCTGACATGTCATACATTCTTCCACAAATCGAGCCACATCATTCTTCATTCCATGCCATCAGTAAGCCTCCTGAAGGTCTGGGTACATTTTAGTAGCACCAGGATGGATAGAAAAATTTGACTTCTGAGACTCATCCATTAGGGTTTTCCGATTTCCCCCGGTATATAGAACCCAAACCCTACCGTAGCGAGTCAGCAAACCCCGCCCGTCTCGTTCTATCTTAGACAACTCTTTCCCAATCTTCTCACGCCTGATGTTTTCCTCCAGTATTGCCGTCTTTTGGGCGTCCCGGATCAGATCTAACAAAGACGACACCATCGTCATCCGGAGACACTTAGCTCGAATCGGTTCGGCAGATTGTTTACGACTGAGAGCATCAACTACCACATTAGATTTACCAGGGTGGTAGTGAATTTCACAATCATAATCTTTTACCACATCTAACCATCTGATCTGCCTCATGTTCAAATCCCGCTGCTCGAACAAATATTTCAGACTCTTATGGTCAGTGTATATGATACACTTCACCCCATAGAGACAGTGTCTCCAAATCTTAAGAGTGAAAACAACAGCCCCAAGCTCCAAATCATGAGTGGGGTAGTTTCGTTCGTGGGGTTTCAGCTGTCGGGAGGCATAAGCTATCACCCTGTCTCGTTGCATTAACACGGCACCAAGACCCTGAAGCGATGCATCACAGTAAACCACCATATCCTCAACCCCATCAGGTAAGGCCAAAATCGGAGCATCACACAATCGCTTCCTCAACTCATCAAACGCCAATTGTTGCTCCGGGCCCCAAACGAATTTCACTGATTTCTTGGTCAATCGGGTGAGTGGCAAGGCGATTTTAGAGAAATTTTCAATGAACCTTCGGTAATAATCGGCTAAACCCAAGAAACTGCAAATTTCAGAAGGTGTTTTTGGAATCTTCCATTGTTTAACCGCATCAACCTTGGCTTGATCGACCTTGATACCGTGTTTGTTTACCACATGCCCCAAGAACTGAACTTCTTCTAACCAAAATTCACATTTTGAGAATTTAGCATAAAGCCTTTCTCTTGCCAGAGTTTCCAGAATCTTCCGAAGGTGTTGCTCATGCTCCTCTTTGCTCTTAGAATAGACCAAGATATCATCAATGAACACTATGCCCGAACGGTCAAGCATCGGGCTACACACCCGGTTCATGTGATCCATAAACGCTGCGGGTGCATTGGTGAGCCCAAAAGGCATCACCACGAACTCAAAATACCCATAACGAGTACGGAATGATGTTTTCTCAATGTCTTCTTCACGAACCCGCATCTGATGGTAACCGAAACGTAAATTAATCTTGGAAAACCAAGACGCTCCCTGAAGCTGATCGAAAAGATCGTCAATACGTGGCAACGGGTACCTATTCTTTATCGTGCGCTTGTTTAGCTCCCTATAATCAATACACATTCGCTGGGATCCATCTTTCTTATTCACAAAGAGAATAGGAGCACCCCAAGGCGAGCAACTTGGCCGTATAAACCCTTTATCACTTAGTTCTTGAAGTTGATCTTGGAGCTCTTTCATTTCAGGTGGTGCCAAGCGGTAAGGAGATTTAGCTACCGGAGTCGCACCAGGCACCAAATCAATGCGAAACTCCACTTGCCGAATAGGTGGCAAGCCAGGGAGTTCCTCTGGAAAGACATCACTAAAGTCGGAAACGATAGGAACGTTGTCTAGTGCTATAGCAGTAGAGAAAGAAGCCATGGCCAGGTGGGGAATGTCCCCCTGAATAATAAGTTCTCCACCTCTAGGGTTTTGAACATGAACTTGTTTCTTACGACAGTGGATTTCCACATCAAACGCATCAAGACAATCCATGCCTACGATAACGTAGAGCTCTCGCATCGGAATAGGGATAAGGTCAATGGGGAATTCAACTCCAGAAAACTCGAGAGTGCAACCTCGATAAACATCGGTGACATAAATAGTGCGGTTGTCGGCAACTTCGACAACCATTGGGCGAGCCAATTTTCCGATACTACGCCCCAAACGATTAATAAACGTGCGAGATACAAAAGAATGGGTAGCACCGCTATCAAACATAACAGCAGCAGGCTCGGAATCTAGCAAATAAGTGCCTGATTCACCACATACAATCATGTAAACAATTCTAACTACCATTTATTAAATAATGAAAGGGTGGAGAGAAAGGAAAAAAAAAGAAATTTTACCTTCCACTGTCGCGGTAATCACCGGCTCCTCCGCAATCATCTGGTGAGCACGTCCTCGTGTCACCATAGTGGGTCCCTTAGAAGACGATGCAATTGCGGGATTTGTACCCCCGTCTCCTTTACCAGTCTTCAACTTCGGGCATTCGGGCTTCTTGTGTCCCGTCTCGTTGCAGTGATAGCCGACGGGAATAGCAGAAGTAATCTGAGGAACTGCACTCATAGGGGGAGCCCTACAATTCTTCTAATGATGCCCTGGCTTTTTGCAGTTGTAGCATATCAACGGATTTTTCTCGCCCTGACCTGAAGACGGCCTGTACTCATACCTTGACTTACCACCCTGCTTTTGCTTTTTCTGGGCATCTCCAGATGTCTTGGAAGAGGTGTCATTGGCCTTCCTCTTGGACTGGGTCTGCAACTCGATTTCCCTCCTCCTCGCTGCATCCATGATCGCGGATAAAGTCAGGAACTCCTGCATGCTACCAAATTCCCGAATCTCGGTACGTAGAATGGCAGTGTATCGGCTGACCAACCAGGCCTCATTCCCAGCAAACGAGGGGCAAAAAGATAGCATCTCTAAGAACTTGGCATTCAGGTCGCTAACGGACTCGGTAGTCTGCTGTAAGGCCATGAACTCTTGCTGCATCCGCTGTTGCTCCACCTTAGGCACATATTGTGCCTCAAACCTCTCCACAAATTGGGCCCAAGACATGGCCCTCACTTCTTCTTCGTTTAATAGAGCGGTGATGGTGTTCAACCATGTCTTTCCCCCTTTTCGCAGCTGATTCATGGCGATCACTACTTTGTACTGGTCCGGACACCCAACAGTCATGAAGGTGCCCTCAACATCTGACACCCAGTGCTTAGCAGCAACTGGGTCGGATTCTCCGTTCCAAAGAGGAGGGCTACACTTGCTGAACTTCTCGAAGTAGTATGCCGAATCCCGAACAGGCGGAGCCGGTAACGTTCCCCCGGGAATAGACGCGAGGCGCTCATCCAGTAGAGCACCGACTTGGTTGATTATGTCATTGGTCACACCCGGGATAGTTCGTTGAAAGCGTTATTGAATTCCTCAGCGACAATATCCCTAACTTGCTCCATTTGGAGCTGATTAAGTCGAGCAGGTGGAGCCATCTGTATCCGCAGAAGAAGGAAAATATTTAGAAATAATTCAGCCAAGATATTTCTAGGAAGACGAAACACTCAGCTTGCCGAAAATTTCTCAACCTTGCCCCGACCCGAAACCGGCACCGATGTTTCAAATAGTAGGGGCCCTTCTACTACTTTCCACACAAGTTCCAATTTCGCATTCACGTCTAGTTTCAAAATTTCCAGTTCACTCTAGCCGTTAATTTTACAACTCTCTCACATGTTAACACTAAATAAGTGTGTAATCTAACATTTTAAGACTAGAAGAATCCAATTCATAGTCAACAATTTTAACATAAACATTTAACATAAGAAATAAGGCTTACTTGGCTGGCCGACTGGCACACCGCGACATCTTCCACTACTAGTCTTCAGAAGGTTTGAAAAATCTTTTAAAAAGAAAATAAACTCTTATAGAGCCTCAAATTTGAGTCTAGAACATCCACAAGAATGCCTAGTTCCCTCAAATTGTGGCTCTGATACCAACTTGTGACACCAAATTTTTTTTTTTTGTTTTTTTTTGCAAAAAAATTTTGAACTTTTAAAAATCATCTTAAATTAAATCAAACAACTGAAAAAGTCATAACACAATCCATCAAACTTAACAATAATATAAAATAAGTGCGTAAGAAATAACAATAATAAGGTCCCAACAAAAATAACTAGTAGCGATGTCCCGGTGCTCCATGTCAAGCCTTAGCCTCTTTAATCTTGACACCTGAAAAGTTATAAGGGAAACCGTAAGCACAAAGCTTAGTGAATTCAAACACAGACATTGTACTAACATTCATATTTACTAACCCAAATCCATTTTCCAATTATAATTGTATAATAAGGACAAAGAACGAATCAATGCCTATAATACAAGAAGGACTTGTAGGTTTGAACCGTACCGGGAAGATCCCGTATCATTTGGCCCTAATAACCGCACCTCACGATGAGTATTACGTTGGTCTTCTTACCTACCCACCGCACCGGTAAATCCGTATCCTTTGGTGGTGTCCCCATATCCATGATTAGTTACATACAGTGCACATGTACGAATTAAAACAATAGTTATATAACATGCTTTTATAATGAATTCAAATAATCACACACGAGCTAACTAGCAAACCCAATCATCAATACAACGATGTGAGAGAACTCACCTTGAGTGAGTAGTAAGGATAGCTAACAATCAAATAATGCTACCAATCTTGAGCAAACTTCAAAACCTCACCTAAGAAGGACTAAAGGTTAGAAAGGAGAAGTAATGAAGCTATGAGTTGAGAAAAGAGTAATCACAACAAGGTCTCTAAAACAGACCTGCTGTTCAAAACGGATTTACTCCAAAATATAAAACAGAAACATAGCTTTAACTAAATTTTATAGGAAACTATGATTGTTCAGGATTCCAGAACTATAAAGAACTCCTTCTAACTCCAAAAGATGAATTAAATATGAATTTTACAAAAAGGTATATCACTTCTGTCTCCAACAAGACAGTCAAGTGATGTTGGCCAATTCTACCCAACTTGTGAGTAGAATTCGTCCAAACCAAAATTCAGAGAAGTAAAGAACATACAAATGAAAGTGTCAGAGTTGGAATTGAATGGAAATCATCTCCCAAACTCCGGATATAAAATTCACATTGTGGACAATCACAGCACTAGCAAAAGCTGGTGACTGCCCACTGATCTGGAGTGTGGATCCATTCTAACCAATTTATAATTGGAAATAACACCCCATCTGCTCCATATCTTAAATTCATAATATCAGGAACATAGAGAAATTTGGAATCACTCTGTATCCTTTTCCAAGCCTTAGAAATGATGAAAACAAAATGACATATCAGAACAGACCCGGATCAGACCTAACAACAAAGATGCCATCCTTGCCCATAGATAAATTCCTTATCAGTGAGGTTGGCCTGCTTAAGAAAGTTAGCCAACTCAATTTGTGAACTTTGGGCACTGGTTTGGGGTCCGTTTGAGTTCTAGAGCTCAGGATATGAGTTTTACAAAATTACTACAGATCTGATGGAAAACAGAATCGTAGCCACCCGTGATTCCTTTTTGGCTTATCCATCCTTCTCCCTTTGAAACACATTTTAAGATGTGTTCATCATCCCAATTTATTCCCCATGATCATGATGGTACAAAAAAGGGTTAGGTATCATTAGGATTTCATTTTGCCACAAGAATGTAATAATAATCAACATAAAGCACATAAAATCACCACTCTCCCTTTTAGGGTTTCCATGATCTTTTGCAACATGTAATCCCCTAGATCCATCATCCACCATATATGGGGTGAAGATAGGATCTTGAGATGATGTATAACATACAATTCTTTGAAAATAACAAAAGAGATACAAATCAAATAAGGATTAGAAGTGAAGATGAAATCATAAAACTAGAACAAGGTTATGAATCAAGTTGTAAGAAATGATAAGGAGGTTCATACCAATATGAATCAAGGCTGGAAATGAACAAGAATTAAGCTCCAAAAATCATCCCCTTGGCTGCTCTTGATCCCAAAGAGAGATAGAAGGACGGTGTGAGGGAGATAGAGAGTAGGGTTTAGAGTGTTTTTCTTGTGTGTGTTCCAAATGACTCAATTAACACATTAAGTACTATTTACTTGATGGACTTTGAAAATAGGCCCATAGCCCATGGACTTCAATAAAAGGAGTTTACAAGATGATCAAAAGAGTCCAATAACATAAGAAATCAGACCTTGGTTAATTAATCAGACCAAGGTTACAAGTATGAACTCGACGAGTTGGGTGAACTCGATGAGTTATGTGCCTAACTCGACGAGTTGACTCGTCTGTTGCCTAATTTTTCGATTTTCAGATTAAGTTTTGATTAGGATAATTGTCATAATTCGTTTTTAAAGCCTAAAATCGAATTCTCTGAAAGATAACATGATATCCTTATCAAAATTAAATGATTTGGTTAAATTTGGATAATGATAAGATTATTTTGATTTGAAATTTAACCTAGTATTTTGAAATGTGTTAAAATACACCCTTTTGGTTTTATAATTTAAATTTGAAATTAAAAGTTTTAATTTTTGAAATTTAAATGGGCTAAACCCTAGTATTTTGAATAGTTTGAAAATACACCCTCATGGATTTTATTAATAAATTAATTAAGTGTTTAATTAAAAGACAATTGATAAATCCATAGATAGGTTTAAATTTAACTAAATTAAAAGTTTAATTTATGAAAGGATTAAACCACTTAGTATTTTAAAAGTTTAAAATACACCCTTATACTATATAAAACTAAAAGGTCTAATATATTATATATGTATAAGAAAAGTCAGTCTTACCGTTAGTAGGACTCATTCACGAAGCTGGTCTATAAGGGGTGTTTAAGGAAGCGGCCTGTAAAAATGACCGCCAGTGGGTATCCATTCTTACCCACCACACTCTTGACTAGTGGAGGGTCGTTAGCCGAACAGGTAGGATAGGACATTAAACTCTCATTAAAAGTATAATGAATTATAAAGTAAGTAAACACTTTTATAAAATACCCAATCTTAGTTACTTTAGGAAATGTGAATTTGATGCTAACCCATGACATTGCACATTGCACATTATTGGTCGTTAGTGGAGTGTGTGTGGTTAACCAGAACACTAATATGGGACTAATATTGTTGGCAATGGGTTTCTCGTAAATTATCGTTGATCAATGGAGCGTGTGTGGTTAAACGACACATTGATTAGGTGATAAATGACATCGAGAGTACCAAGCTAATTTGCATGGTTATTCACATCTCGTTTGTGATCCTCGGCATCCCAGTCACAAAGTGAGAGCATAATCGAGATTAAACATGCCATTGAAAAGTACAATGAATCTCAAAAGATCTAGGAATTTCATCTAAAACCTAATTCGTTAAAATTTCATTTTCGTGGTGGAATTGGTAAATCGTCATTTACCTACCTTCAAATAATTTGCAATTGGATTACGGCATCCCTCTTCCGAATTGTGGATTATTGTGTTAGGTACTAGCCTTAATGTTTCATTTGGGTGTTATATTAAGGATACAAATCAACTTACTTGAATTTTCTCCCTTTTGTAGATGTCTAGTTCAGACAACTATGGTCTTCCTTTTCCTTTTGGAAAAAGCTTTCCTTCTGAAGATGATCTTCCACATCTCGAAGATGATCTTCCACATCTCGATCAAGGTGAAAGATCATTCCCTTCTTCATGCATTGGTGGAACCGGATATCATACTTCTCTTCCTCCACCTCATCCCGTGATTCTCCTCGACCTACATTTTTGTCGATTTGAAAAGTTCAAAGTCACTCACGCCCTATTGGCATGCAAACATGAAGATGGAAAGTCTGTGTGTGCACACATCTTAAAGATGATGTGCACATTGACAGACTAGGAATGTTGGGTGTCGTTTTTCCAAGGAAGCTAGCTGTTGAATTGGTTCTTCAATCGCTTCCCGAGTCATATAGCCAGTTTGTTACGGACTACTATATAACAGACCACGACGTGACCCTAATTGATTTGACATATTTGCTAATTGTGCTGAAGCAGCAATGGTTTGGAGCACTGGTCAAGCAAATCTGTTTGGAGGATCTGTTTCCTAAAGTTCCATGGACGTTGGTGATGGAAACGGTGATAGTCAAGAAATGGTTTCCCCTCCTAAGGGAGAGAAATCGGCCAAGGTCAAAAATTTTGACCGTAAAAGAAAGGCTAATTCTGAGATAGTTTCACGTGTCACTCCTGAAGAGTCCATCTGTCTCTATTGCCGATTGAAGGGGCATTGGAAGCGAAGCTGCCCAGACTACCTGAGAGATCTTAAAGATGGTAAAGTCAAATTGTATGACTCTACCTCAGGTACATCCACTATCTAACTTTATTAAGTTCCTGCTCATGGATTCTTAGTACATGATGTGATAATTTGCATTTTGATGTTTTGCAGAATCTAAGAAATTGAAGGAAGCTTAAGAGGATGTAAAGGCTGATTCTGATCTGGAGAAATGGATTTCGGTCACGTGGTTCAATGATCAGGATTAGGAGCTGCTAGTTAGGAGTTATGATAAATTGCTTAGGAATATTTAGAAACATATTTTTCATGTGTATTTGCATTGTAAGGACGAGTTTTCCGCACATTATCAATAAAGTAAATTTTGGTTTTATTGCTTTCTGATTACTTACAATGACATTTATGAAAATTGGTGTTTATATTTCTATTATTAGCAATGTTGAAAATTGATTTGATTCTTAGTTATATCTCTTGTGGTAGTATCATAATTTACCAAGTGAGGAAGGATTCTCATCACCCAAGTTTCAATTGGACAGAAACTTGGAATCATACGATTTAAATTGTGTGATGTATGAGAATCTCGATCTTTGGAAAATTAAGACTAAATTCCTAGAGCACGTGTATATGCGAGTCAAATGAAGGACTAAAGGATCTAGTACACATTGATGTGAACTGGTCAGATCCACCACAAAGGACAATAAGTATATTCGTCATGATTTAGTGATAGTTCAGTAAACATGGTTATGCTTATATGATTAGGTATATAGTTCTGATACCTTGAAAAGTTTCAAGGTGTAGCAGAACGAATAAGAAGATTCAATTGGGCAGAAAGATAAAAGTTTCTCCAATCTGAAAGGAAAGGAGAGTACTTTAGTATCATGTTTTATGATCATCCTAAAGATTATGAAACCATGTCACAATTGATCCTCTAATAACACCTTAGTGCATTTACATGACTAAGAAGAGGAATCAGATATTGTTGAAATGGTTAAATCAAGAAGACGAGTCATACTTCGTTCCAAAAACAAGTTTTAGAGTCATACTCTAGTTACTCTAAGATGTACCTTGAATAATATGTTCTAAGTAGGTTTATAACACCTCATGAAATGTGGAGTGGAAATGTTTTCTTGCTCTAGCACATTTGAAATTGGTAGTTGTGATGTTTTGCTTAAAACAAAGAACAACTAAGACCAGTTAAATGAAGTGTTTTCTTGATAAGAACCCGCACTAACTCTTGAATATTTATTTGTCAAGGAATGTTCCTTGACAGAGAATCTTGTATGTCAAGAAGTCAGTGGGAGTCTTGTTGATCTTGAAAAAGTTTCAAGAGACAATCGAGAATAAACCTTTTAGTAATCACTAGCACATGACCTAAGGTTGATAACCTATCGTGTTGACATATTCTTGTTTCTGTGCCCATTCTAGTTAAGTTGACTATGCATGTGAGTTCTATGAGTTCTCATTGATCGCATAAGGAAAAGTACCTTGATCAGTGAAAGTACATTGATCTGTATGGGTAAGCTACTCAAATAACTTGGAAGCACTAGTAGGCCCTTATGCTACCGAATGGCAAGAAATTAAGATTAAGCAAGTTCAGTCCATATGAGTTTGAATTTGTCATAAACCTTGTCTTATGATAATGGTTGGAAATGACAAATTCACATGGATAGGAACACATACAAAATCTAAGTGGCAAGAGTTTTCTCTCTGCTTTAGGAAAATGATTGTGAGGAAATGCTTTCACTTGTAGATTTTAAAGGATTTCATAATATCATTAGAGTTGGCAGTTGTGATAATTGCGTTCTCAAATTCGAGTGTGATTACGGCATCCCTTTTCATAGTTCGACTTGTGAGAAATGGCAAATAGTTTGAACATTCGGGACTTATTGCTATAAGTTCTGAAAGGGTTTAGACAATCACATAAGCTATCTAATGAAAGGTGTACGAGCTTGAGAAGTCTAGATAAAGACTAATCAAAGCATCACATATCAGAAATCTGAACTTTGGTAAGAAAGTCAATAGGAATTGAATTCTAGAAGTCCAACTAATTTCTGAGTACATGTCAAAGCTAGTGGGAACATAATTTTTATGCTGCTAAGCACATAATTGTTGTGCTAGTGGGAGCATGACTATTATGTTAAGTGTTGCAAGTTAGCAATGGTATTTATAGGAACAAAGTTCTAAATTTGCAAAGTTGCAGAATTTGTAAATTGTTTCGCTATAGTACGACTTAAGGGAGAGGATACTTATACTTCATTTCAAATCTAAAAGTTTAGATTGAAGTTTTAATGGAACTTAGTCATGAACATATATGAATATCATGTTGAAGTAATTCAACATAGGAAGATTCGATATATTGAAATATTATAGCAAGAGACTGGTCAAGTATCATGCCTCTATGTAAGACATTATGTATCGGATCTCATATGCTTCGGGTATAGGATCGATTACATATGGTATAATATTCACTCGTTCTGATTTTCCAAATGTTGGGGCATTAAGAGGGAAAAGGGACTAGAACCAGATATGACTAAAGTTCTCATATAACTGTCAAGGACAATCTGAGGTTTACCAAAGATTGGTTGCTTGTGGACAGTTGGAAGTATAGTATAATTTTTTGGAAGAACCATATTGTCTTGTTCTGAGTAGAGGTAACCCTTGTTCAGAATTGATAGTCATATGGAAATATGGAAGTGTTTCCATTGTGGGAGTTGGATATTGAGATATATGTGCAAGTTAGAAACTTTAATGCAAGAAGGATGTTCAAGTAAAGCTATTTGAATGTGAGACTTCAGTTCCATGGAATTGTTTTTGTTAAGAATCTCCAATGGAATGCTTTGTAATATCATTGGCAAAGTCTCTGTGACTTTGGTGTCTTGACATTACAAAAGGATCATCGCATGTAAGTTCAGACTCTAACGGATTCTAGTAGTGGGAAGAATTTGATATTTTTACATTTGTGATAAGGATTTGGAATTGTGAAATGAGAATCATTGGAAATGTGTTCAATTGATCTATTTCACAAAGGAAAGGACCATAGATAAACATAGTATGCATGCTTGGAGCATGGGATGACTATTGTTTTAATTCAAGTATTAAGTTGATTGTTCGAAACATTATACAATGAATAAGGTCTAATTAATATGGTGATTAAATAATAAGTGTTTTATTTATATTCAAAAGTTTTAAGACCATATTGGATTAGGTTATTCTTGTCTTTCACTTCGCATGTTTTACTTCCCGAATAACTAGGTTATTCAAAAATCCACAGTCGATCATACTTTTGGAAGTAAGTAGTAAATTAAGACTGTCATGAATCCAACCGTAGATTGTCTAAGTGCTTAGACATAGCAAATGTTTGCTGTAGTGTGTTGGATTAGTGTCTAAGTCCATAACTATAATTGGTATGTACTTGACCCGAGAGTAGCATGGTCCATTTGGGTTGCATGGCACCAGAACAATATGAAGGATGGATAATTGAGAAGAGGTTATTATGGTTTATTAATATATTATAAGTTCTAATATATTAATATGAAATCATATTATTTAATTAGTATTGATCAAGAATTAATTTGGAATTAATTTTGTGATAAAAAAAGACTAATTAAATATATGGGGATTGATTATGTAAATCATTCATTCTTATAGTGTGGGCTTATGATCCATAGTTCTTTATGTTGGGCTAAACCCATGTGGTGACCCATGGATGATCCATGGAGGTTTAAACCAATGGAGCATGAGGAATATGGAAGGTCATGCATATTAGGGTTTGCATGGTGTAACCCTAATTAAGCCACACTATATAAGAACCCCTCTAGCTCATGAAATCGGCCGCCTAACGAAGCTTAGAAGAGTGGTAGCCGATTTAGTGAAGCAAGACAACCTCCTCTCAAGTTCCTCCATTGTTGGTGGTGTTGTGTGATTCCATTTGAGGTGCAACACTTAGGGCACTAAGTTCTTAAAGGTCCAAGGTTTCCAACTACAACAAAAGGTATGTCATCTAACTAGAATTTTGTAGTAAAGATACTCCATTATATGCTAGTTAGGATGATGCTTTGGAAAACCAAAAGTTTTCATGTATATTAGAGAAAACAGAGATCCAAAGCATCTAGGGTTGCATGTACACCATAAGAGTGTTAGAATGCTTAAAACACTTCAGTGGAATCAGAGTCTAGGGTTGTTTTCCAATATACTTGATGATACTTGCTTTCAAAAGCTAAAAAAATCGATTTTCTGCTTTCTGGATAGTGGACTCGCCGAGTCCACCGAGGAACTCGCCGAGTCCCCTCACAAAACTGACCAACTCACCGAGTCAGTTCATGCACTCGACGAGTTGGTGCTCCATAATGCAGATTTTCGAGTTCTAAGGCTGGAATTGGATTAGGATCATTAACCTAACCTGTTTTTGAACTTATAAACCTGTTTTTGATGTGGTAATGATCATGCTTATCCAATTTAAATGATAATTGTCAAAGTTTCATGTTTTATATTAGTTTATATGGTTAGGCTAATTACATGAAATTTGTTTGATATGAATTGTCTTGTTCTTATGAGTTTAATTTAGATCATAGACAAATTGTTTGATTTTGTAAGTTACAATAGTTGATCTAAATGTTTTTTGATGAATTCCATAACTTGTCCTCAAGTTATGGAAAGTGAAGAGTCTCATTTTTAAATGTCACCATAAATGGTTTTATGTCATCCATAACTTGTCCTCAAGTTATGGAACTTGAAGAGTCTTTTACATAAATGTTTTTATGAACTCCATAACTTGTCCTCAAGTTATGGAATGTCAAAAGTCTTTTCATAAAACCTACACTAAACTCATAAGTTATGGATTCCAAAACTTTTTGAATAGTTCAAAACTTGCCATCAAGCTTTGGAATTTGTAAATGCAAAGTCTCATTTTGAAACATTTAGTTCCAAACCTTAGAATTTTAAAAGTTTAAAATTCAACCCTTATACTATTATAATATTATAGGTTTAATATATATATATATATATATATATATATATATATATATATATATATATATATATATATATATATATATGTATACGAGTAAAAGGCAGTCTTACCGTTAGTAGGCCTCATTCACGAAGACGGTCTATAAGGGGGGGGGGGGTATAAGGTTACTGCCTATAAAATGGCAGTTTAATGGGTGTCCACTCTCACCTACCGCTTCCTTGACTGGTGGAGGGTCGTTAGCCGATCAGGTTTGACATGACATTTAAATTCTCATTAAAAGTATAATGAAATACTAAGTAACTAAACACTTATAAATTCCCAATCTTAGTTACTTAGGAAAAATTTGAATTTGGTGCTAACCCATGAAATTGCACTTTACACCTTGTTAAGTCGTTAGTGGAGCGTGTGTTGTTAACCGACACATTGATTAGGTGATTAATGACATCGAGAGTACCAAGATAATTTGCATGGTTATTCACACCTTGTTTGTGATCCTCGGTATCCCATTCACAAACTTGAAGGGCATAATCGAGATTAAACATGCCATTGAAAAGTTCAATTAATCTCAAAAGAATCTAGGAATTTTAATTCGTTTAAAACCTAATATTCATTTTCGTTTTTCATGGTGGAAATTGGTAAATCGTCATTTACCTACCTTCAAATATTTTTCATTCGGATTACGGCATCCCTCTTCCGAATTGTAAAATATTGTGTTGGGTCCTAGCCTTAATATTTCATTTGGGTGTTATATTAAAGACTTAAATCAACTAACTTGAATTTCTCCCATTGTAGATGTCTAGTTCAGACAACTATGGTCTTCCCAAATCTCTTGGAACAAGCTTTCCTCTTGAAGATGATGTTCCACAATATCATGTTTCACTTCCTCCACCTCCTAAGTTATATAGTGGGTTCCCTTAAGGACTACTATATAGGAGATCACGACATGACCCTTATTGATCGAACATATTTGCTTGTTGCTGCTGAATCAGCAATGATTTGGCGTACTGGTAAAGAAAATTTGATTGGAAGATCTACTCCCCAAACTTCCATGGATATTGACAATGGTAACATTGGATGTCCATAAAAGCTTTCTCTTCCCAATGGAAAGGGATCAGCCATAGTCAACACGGTTGACCAAATGGTAAAGAGAAGGGTTAAGTCTGATATTTTCCCATGTGCCATTCCGAAAAAGTCTGTATGTTTCTATTGCCAAGAGAAGGGGCATTGGTTGCGAAGCTGCCATATTTGCCTGAAAGATCCAAGGATGGTAAAGCCAAAAGTTTGACTCTGCTTCAGGTTAGTCCACTATCTAACTCTATTAAGTTCCTATTTGGAGATTCTTAATACATGATGTAATGTAATTACATTTTGATGTTTTGAATAATCGAAGAAGAGAAAGGAAGCTTAAAGGAAGAGTATGCTGAATCTGGTCGCGAAGATGGATTTCAATCGCATGGTTCGATGATCGGATATTTGAGCTGCTACTTAAGAGTTATGATAGATTGCTTAGAAATTTGTAATAACATATTTTTCACCTATATTTTCATTGTAAGGAAAAGTTTTCCGCAATTTTTATAAATAAAGGAAATTTTTGAAAATTGTTTTATTTTTAAGTCTCCTTACAATGGCATTTGTGAAAATTTGATGTTTGTATATTCTAGCAATGTTCAATATGGATTTGATTCTTTTGTGGTAGTGACAAAATTTGCCAAACAAGGAAAGATTCTAATCACCCAAGTTTTAGTTGGATAGAAACTTGGAATCATGCAACTTGTGGTGTGTGATGAATGAGAACCGTTGTCTTTGGGAAATTAAGGCTAATTCCTTGTTCACATGAATACGTGAGTCAAGTGAAGGACTAAGGAATCGGGTACACTGGGTGTGCCCTGGTTAGGTCCACCACAAAGATCGATAAGACTATTCGTCATGATTTACTAAAGTTTAGTAAATATGGTTATACTTACAAGTTTAAGTATAATTCTGAATCATTGGAAAAGTTTCAATGTACGGCAGAACGAATGAGAAGAATCAAATTAGGCAGAAAGATAAAAGTTTCTTCAATCTGAAAAGATGGGAGAGTACTTTAGTATCGTGTTTTATGATCATCTTAATGATTATGGAAAAAACATGTGACAATTGATCCTCTAAGGTCATCTTAGTGCATTTCTATGGCTGAGAAGAGGAATTGTGAATTTTTGAAATGGTTAAATCTAGAATATGAGTCATACTTCGTTCCAAAAATAAGACTTAGAGTCATACTCCAAGCTTGTACCTTGAGTGACACTAAATTAAGAAGGTTTATAACACTCATCAAATGTAGAGTAACATGTTTCTTACTCTTGTACATTTGAAATTGGTAAGTTGTGATGTTTTGGATAAAACAAAGACCAACTAAGGCCAATTATGTGAAGTGTTTGTCTTGATAAGGAACCCAACTAACTCTTGAATACTTGTTTGCCAAGTAATGTTCCTTGACAAAGTGAATCTTATATGTCAAGAGGTCAGTGGGAGTCTTAAAGATCTTGAAATTTTCAAGAACTAATCAAGAGTAAACCTATTGTTAAACACTAGCACACGACTTGAGGTTTGTAACCTATCGTGTTGACATATTGTTGTTTCTGTGCCCATTCCAGTTAAAGTTGACTATGCATATGAGTTCTATGAGTTCTTAGTTGTTTGTATAACAACCTTGGAAGCGATGGTAGGCCCTTGTGCTGCCAAGTGGAAAGAAATTAAGATTGAACAAGTTCAGTCCATATGGGTTTGGATTTGTCACTAACCGTGTCTTGTGATTATGGTTATAACAAATTCACATGGATAGGAACGCATATACCATAAAATCTAAGTGTCATAAGGTTTCTCTCCAATTCATGAAAATGGTTGTGAGGAAACGCTTTCACTAAGTAGATTTTAAAGAGATAGCAATTGTGATATTTGCATTCTCAAATTCGATTATGATTACGACATCCCTTTTCATAGTTCGAATTGTGAGAAATAGCAAAAGGTTTAAACATTTGAGACTTATTGCTGTAAGTTCTAAATTTTTTTAGACACACATGTGAGCTATCTAAGGAGAGGTGTATGAATTTGAGAAGCCTAGATAAGGTCTTATCGAAGAAACTCGTATCAGAAATCTGAACTTTGGTAAGAAAGTCAATAAATATTGATTTCTAGAAGTCCAGCTGATTTCTGGGTACATGTGAAAGCTACTGGGAGCATAAGTGTTATGCAAGTAAGATAATAATTATGATGCTAGTGGGAGCATAATTATTATGGAAAGTGTTGCAAGTTAGCAATGTTAATTATAGAAAACAAAAGTTCCAATTCTCAAAGGTGTGGGTTTGAAAAGTTGTTTTGCTATAATTAAGGGAGAGGAATTTATACTTCATTTCAAATCTAAAAGCTTAGATTGGTTTTTTAATCAAATTTAGTCAAATATATATGAATGTTATGTTGGAATGGTTCAACATAAGTAAATTCTATATCTGGAAATGTTAATTGCGTTCTCAAAAATTTGATTATGATTACGGCATCCCTCTTCATAATTCGAATTATGAGAACATGGACAATAGAAATATTATAGCAAAAGGCTGATCAAGTATCATGTCTTTATGTTAGACATTATGAATCGCATCCCATATGCTTCAGGTATAGGATCGATTGCATATCCTATAATATTCTCGCGTTCTAAATTTTCCAAATGCCTAGGGCATTAAGGGGGAAAAAGGAATAGAACCGGATATGACTAAAGTGGTTAAACAACTGTTAAGGACAATCTAAGGTTCGCCAAGGATTGGTCGCTTGTAGTTGGAAGTATAAAAACGGATGGACCATATTGAAATACTCTGAGAAGCGGCAACTCTTGTTCAGAAGTGATAGTCAAAATGGGGATATGGAAATTTTTCCATAAGTGGAAGTTATTCTTTGAATCTATGTATGATTAGGAAACTTAATGCAAGAAGGATGTTCAAAGGAATGTACTTTGAATTTGAGACTTCACTTCCTTGGAATTGCTTTGTCAACAATCTGCAGTGGAAAATTTTGTAATATCGTTGGTCAAGTATCTGTGACTTTTGGTACCATGACATTACAAAGGCTGCATTACAAGATAGTTTAGCAGTGACAAGAATTTGGAATTCTTACACTTGCAATAAAGATTTGGAATTGTGAAATGAGCATCATTGAAATGTTTTTCAGTTGATCTATTTCACAAATTTAGGACCATAGACAAACATAGTGTGCATGCTTGGAGCATGACATAACTATTGTTTTAATTCAAGTATTAAGTTGATAATTCGAAACCTTATACAATGAATAATGATTAATCAATATGAAACTCAAAAGTTTTGGGGCCATATAGGATTAGTATTATTCTTGTGTTTCACTTTGCATATTTTGACTTCCCGAATAACTAGGTTATTCAAACCATCCACAGTCGATCATACTTTAGAAGTAGGTATTGAGGCAAGACTGTCATGAATGGTTCTGTAGTTTGTCTTGGACAAGGTGGTTGTAGTGTTCATGAGTACTCCTGGAATAAGATTCGAGTATTGGATTCAACCCACGCTCATCTAAATCACTTCATAGACTTTATCACGAGTGATTGTGAGACGATAATATCTTATATTCTTGAAACGGAGACATATGAGTTGTAGTTGCGAGTCGGTTGCACATTGACGTATGTAAATGCACCAGTAAATTGGATGTTATAAAACATATTGTTGTGTGTAATTTGATGAGTAAGTACAAGAAAGCATTTGGGTCGGATACCCCTTGATGATTTAGTGATGAAACCCTAAGTGCTTGGACAAGCATGGATTGATTTGATTTGTTTAATTAGTCGGTCATCATAAATTGGAAATCGGGAAACAATAGATGGACAGAGAGAATGATTATAATCCATGTCTCAGTCCACATGATATCTAGAATGGAGGAATATATGATCCCTTATCTAATGGACGCGTCATTGACTAGGTCAGAGTTCGACGACTTTTAAGAGCTACGATTTCTAGTCGGGTTGTGGAGTCGTACTTGCAATAATAGTTATTAGACTTATCCAAGTGGGAGACTGTTGGATTAGTATCTAAGTCCATAACTCTAATTGGTATGTACTTGACCCGAGAGTAGCATGGTCCAGTTGGGTTGCATGGCACCTAAACAACCTGAAGGATGGATAATTGAGAAGAGGTTATATATGGTTTATTAATATATTATAAATTCTAATATATTAATATGAAATCATATTATTTAATTAGTATTGATCAAGAATTAATTTGGAATTAATTTTATGATCAAAAGAGACTAATTAAATGCACGGGGATTGATTATGTAAATCATTCATTCTTATAATGTGGGCTTATGATCCATAGTTCTTTATGTTGGGATAAACCCATGTGGTGACCCATGGATGATCCATGGAGGTTTAAACCCATGGAGCATGAGGAATATGGAAGGTCATGCACATTAGGGTTTGCATGGTGTAACCCTAATTAAGCCACACTATATAAGAACCCCTCTAGCTTATGAAATCGTCCCCCTAAGGAAGCTTAGAAGAGTGGTAGCCGATTTAGTGAAGCAAGACAACCTTCTCTCAAGTGCCTCCATTCTTGGTGGTGTCGTGTGATTCCATTTGAGGTGCAACACTTGGGGCACTAAGTTCTTAAAGGTCCAAGGTTTCCAACTACAACAAAAGGTATGTCATCTAATTTGAATTTTGTAGTAAAGATACTCCATTGTATGCTAGTTAGGATGATACTTTGGAAAACCCAAAGTTTGCATGTATATTAGAGAAAACATAGATCCAAAGCATTTAGGGTTGTATGTACACCATAGGAGTGTTAGAATGCTTAAAACCCTTCACAGTGTTCATGAGTACTCCTAAAATAGGAATTTGAGTATTGGATTAGCCCACACTCAAGTATTAATTCATGGATTTTATCATCATGAGTAATTTTGAGGCGATAATATCTTATATTCTTGAAATGGAGACATATGAGTTGTTGTTTGCGAGTCATTTGTGCATTGATAATACGTAAATGCATCAATAACTTGATGTTATAGAACGTATTATTGTGTGTGATTTGATGAGTAAATTGTGCAAGCATATGAGCCGAAATTTATCCGTTCCTTTTACCCTAAATGGAATAAAAGCGAGATCTGTAGGCCCCTCGATGATTTAGTGATGACACCCTAAGTGCTTGGCCAAGCATGGACTAATTTGATTTGTTCAATTAGTCAGTTGACATAAATCGGAAATCAGAAAACAAACATTGGACAGAGAGAAAGATTATGATCCATGTCTCATGTCCATACGATATATTGTAGAACGGAGGAATATTTGATCCCTTATCTAAAGGATGCGTTACTGATTAGACCGGAGTTCGAATACGGCTTTTGAAAGCTACGATTGCTAGTCAAATTTTGAGGTCATACTTGCAATAATAGTTATTAGACTTATCCAAGTGGGAGACTATTGGATTTGGTGTCTAAGCCCATAACTATAATTGGTATGTACTTGATTTGATTGTAGCATGGTCCTTTTGGGTTGCCTTCACTCATGCAATTTGACAGGATGACTGGTGGAAAGAGAGTAGGATTTGTTATTTGAAATAATAAATTGGTACTCAAAATGATTTTATTAATATATTACACGTTTAATATATTATTTGGAAATCATATTATCAATTAGTATTTAATCATAAATTAATTTGATATTAATTTTGGGATTAAAGGAACTAATTAATAATGGAGGGACTGTTTTGCAAATCATTAATAGTTGTGAAACTGGGCTACTGGACTCCTTAATTAGGAGTGGACGAAATCCTATAGGGAGGCCCTATAGATTTCGTCCAAGGCTTGCTAACTAAGAGTCCATGGGCGGCTTAAGCCTTAAGCAAGAATTAGGGTTTCATCAAGAAACCCTAACAACCCACAACTATATAAGAGCCCCACCACATGGGATTTTCGAGCTATACATAAGATCCATAACCCTAGCCGAAATTTTTTTCTTTCCTCTCATCTTGTTGCATTGGGTGTTTGTAACTCCATTAGAGGTGCAACACCTGAGGCACTAAAGCTTTCAAGAGTCAATGATCTTCAAGGAACTCTTGTTATTACTATATAACAAGTGAGGTAATCTTCTAACCCTAGTTTATTTGTGAATTTTGAAATTGTATGCTAGTTTCCAGGGTTATTGCTTTGGTGTTCTATTTGCATGTTCAATTAGTGAAAAACTTAGATCCAAAGCAATTAGGGTTGCATGATCACATAGGAATGTAGATATGCTCATAACCTATCAGTTGAGATGAAAGTATGTTTCTATTTATAAAAAGTCAACGGAAGTCAAAGTCAATAATCAACTTTATGATTTCCATGACATGGTGGTGTGTTGACCACGACGTGACATTGAATGACTCACCGAGACACGTGTAAACCAAAGAGAGACAAATGGCGGTATGATCACCACGACATGGTATAAGGCAAGTCATTGGGACACTTGGCGGGAGAGTGTGACACATGGCGAAATTGGGGTTCACTTGACCACCACGGCATGACACATATATCCTACAATGTGGCATGCTCAGATTATAAATATGAACACTTCGTGTCATTTGAGAAATTTTGGCACGTTCGGTCGGAGATGCTGCTCGGGTATCTTTCTCGGGAGATTTAACGGAGGAGATATACCGTTGTACGATAGATACGTGGTCGAGTATGAGATTCGTTGAGGTATACTCTACCCTGTTACTTTGTAATTATAATATATGATAGATAAGGAGACTTAAGAGATTCGAGTATATGTTACAGATGTTCGTGATATGGTGCTATTACGTACCCATATGTGAGATTATGAGTAAATCTTACGATTAAAGATTTAGTCAAAACTGTGAGTGTTATAAACCCTAATATCTGAGATATACACGTTAAAAGAGAATTAGCTAATAACTTACGACTTAATTCTATTGTGATTATATTATAAGATTTGATTATTATTGTAAGAAGAGGTCATAGGGTATAACTAGTAATGAGTCATAACAGGTTATGAGGAACTTGTTATTTCGTAAATAGGTGTTACCATGTGACAAGCTGATAGGCAACAAAGGATTGAAACCGAGACTGTAAGTTAGTCTGTTGACTAACCAGGTGAGTACCACTAGTCTAACATCCATTGATGTGTTATCTGTAATATACATTACATGATTAATTATTATTGGGTAATCAATTGATATTTGAAAGATTGATTATTTGGACAGAGTAATATCTTAATGAAATATTTATCTTGATTGAGAGATAGATTATTAATTGAAAGATAAATCCTTCATGGGACAGATTGTGATTGAGATAGATTATAACAAAGAGGTAGATCACATTGAATGATATCATTTATAAGTAATTGTTTGCATTAGATTTGTGATATATGTGATATCTATGATATCTTCGATATATGATATGCGAATTATATAAAGATCCAAATATTTGATTACTGTTGAGACATTTATTGTTATGTGTTGAGATATTAATTTTATCGAGATCACATGTGAGGAATTGATCATATTGATAGATATGTTATAACTGATAGGTTGATTACGATTAGAAGATAGATCATGATTAAGAGATCGATTATGATTAAGAGAGAGATAAATCATTACTGAGATATTGAGTATAACTTAGAGATATAGATTTTGATAGAGAAACTTATTAATAGTGAGAGGGATAGATCATGATAGATAGAGATATAGATATTAAATAAGAGACCGGTCATGATTAACACAGATTATGATTGAGAGATTAATCATGACTGAGAGATACATTATGATTGAAAGACAGAAAGAGAAAGAGAAAGAGAGGGGGGAGAGAGATAGTTCATCAATGAGAGATAGATCATACTGATAGAGAGACAAAAAAAGAGGGTGTGTGTGTGAGTGATTATTTATGTGTAATACATCATTATTGAGAAACTGATTATTATTAGAGTTGACTAGAGGATATAGGAATACCACTAATTGTTGTAATTTAATTGTTACATGTTACTGATGATTACTTAATTATGATATGTGTGATTTATGTGATTATGTTTTTGTAGCTGTTATCCATTAAGTCGTGACACTAATTACGTTTCCATGATGATTATTTTGTAGGTAGATTATTGTGACGCCCGACTCGATCTTGTACTTCAGGTCAGTACGATCCTGGTGATAACTTCTTGTATTCTAGAGTACTAATGCACACCAAGATAAATTTTAAAAATTTAAATATGAAATTATATTTTTGGGGTGTACTTTGTATGAAAACATGGGCATTACAAGTTGCTCTCCTAAACTTAGACTATAAAGTAGAGATGATAATTGATTGGATCGGATGACTGTTAGTTTGTCCACTATTTGACATTTAGGGAATTTTGATATATATATATATATATATATATATATATATATATATATATATATATATATATATATATATATACACACACACATACATATATATATATATATATATATATATATATATATATATATATATATATATGTATATATATTATGTCCCTATAAATGATGTCTTGGAGCATTGTGGAGAAGGATTGTGAGATCCATAGCGAAATATGAGGCGCGGTGATTTAAGATACGCGATGCAGTAAAATCGATAAATAATAATGTACTTTGATAACCACGACGCAGGCGGAGAGTGACGACGACGCGATCATAAAGTAGAGTGCTATAGTTGAACAAGTAGAGGATACGATGTGGTAAGTATGAGACCACGACGTGGTTGGACCACAGCGTGGTGAAGAAAAGAACACGATGTGGTTATGAAGAGTGAGTAACTAAAGTAATATACTTGGAGCTACTACAACGCAATGGAGTTTTCTCAAACATTGATTGAAAGTAGATTATTATATGATTTATAAGGATAAACCGCTACGCGACAAAAGTTTATCACCGTGCGATGCTTATTGGAAAATGAGTTAGAGTACATATAAATGTAAATAGAGAAATATTAAGAGAATAAATGCCAAGAGTATGAGAGTATGAATTGGAATAATAATATAGCTCCTAAGTTGAGAAGATATGAGAACCTATAACAAGAAATTTTGATTAAGACGATAAATGATTAAATCAGAGAGAGAGAGAGAGGGAGAGAGAGAGAGAGAGAAAGATAGAGAAAGAGAGAGAGAGAGAGTGTGTGTGTGTGTGTGAGAGAGAGATAGAGAGAGAAGGATGTAAATATAATGAGATTGAGTAATAAAAACTTTTGTTTGATATCATGAGATTTACATTATCGATCCAGGAGGGGTGATTGGATCTCATTGTGTAAAAGATCAGTATAAATGAGATTTTTTATTGAGATCATGAGACTTTCATGTAGAAGATGTATACGAGCCTTACATGTTGATCCATGAGAAGCGAGTAGATAATTACATGTAGAAAATGTATGCAAGACTTACATGATATTTTTTGAAATTTGTGATTAGGCCGCTGAAAGGCGACGACACATAATCACTGATTATTACAAGGTATGTGGATAGGTCTCCGAGAGGTGACGAGGCCCAATCCTAATGTGAGATCTATAATGATTGTTCAGAGTAATTAATATGAGTGATTGAATTGAGAAATTGATCATGGATTTGAGAATGTTGATTTGAGTAATTGATCTAAGTGATTCAAGCGATTGATTTGAACGATTGATAGTGATCAAAGTAATTGATTTAAGTTATTGATATTAATATGAGTGATTTGATACTAATATGAGTGATTAGTCTGAGTATTGATCTGGGTAATTAATGAATCTGTTAGTAAATTAACCATACTATGAATATTAAATAGACTGATACGATTGAGATTATCCTGAGTGAATTGTGAACTCATAAGAGAGCTATTTTCTTTAATTAAGTGTGGGAAAAAGGTCTATAGAATGATTGATTATTAACTCGAGTATTGTATAAAGGTTCTGTTATTAAGAAACGAGTGACAATATATAAATACGATTTACTATGGATCGACTTGCTTAATGCTTAGTCAATATCTATTATGTGAGGAACTTGATGAGTTTTTACTTCATATATTTGATAATGGTGATATACTTGTGGCCTTGGAGATGAGCCATAAGTTGAGTACCAAATTATAGTTAAGAAAAAGCTAAGAGAAATAGCCAACTTTGAGTTATGGTATGTGAATTATTACCAATTGTGATGAGGATGATAAAAAATTCCGATTATTAGTAGGAATATTGATTGATTTTGATATTCAACAGGAATGTTAATGGTTAAGAGAGGTAATGATTTGTTATTTTCGGGACCATTAACTCTAACAATTTAAGTTGATCGCTACTAAGGAGTTATATGAGATAAATAGTAAATAAAGACACAAGAAGTGCCTAAACATAAGAGAAACATACGAGTTGTTTAAACATAGAGGAGACATGAGAAAATAAGAGTGAAGATAATGATGGGTTTTCTAGATTACTTCAATGTACTTGCGGAATTTCACATAACTAACTTATGGGCACATGAAACCTAGAGAATTCTATAACTTTTCTCATAATAGCAACATACTTTGAAACTTCAAAATAACCCTAGCTAAAATCGAAAATCATAAAGGTTTAAACCACATACCTTATTGTTATTATCGAAAATAGCAATATACTTGAAGAAGCCTTCTTAGAATGCTAGCCCCAATAGTGTGGAAGCCTTTAATGAATCACAACCAAAAACTAGGAAAACCCTAAGATCGAAATAAGAGAGAGGGGAGAGGAGAATTTCGAAATTCCATATAATTGTGTAGGTTTTTGAGTCTTACGGAGCTCCTTATTTATAGTTGTAGGAAACCCTAATTTGAATTAAAAATAATATTATTATACTACAATTCAAATTCACTTTATTTATCAACCAAGGAGGCTTCCAGAAGTGTTGCATTCGAGAATGCTTCCTTGTTCAACTTTTGAACTGTTGCATTCTAACCCTTAGACTCATTAGCTAATTCTAATTAATCCAAAATATTTAATTAATTAACTCTGATTAATTCTTAATTAAGTACTTCTATTTCTAATTAATATATTAATCCAATAATATATTAACAAATTATTTATCTCTCTCTTAATATCAATCCAAGCCATTTCCTCGTTGTGGGGGTAACCCCAAAAGAACTTTACTATTTTTACTCAATATACCAATTTAGTTAAGACCATAGAAAACCTAATCCAAAAATATCCAACTTGGATAAGTCATCAACTAAAATTGCAAATATAACTCTCTGAATAACTAGTAAAGCGTGCATTTCAAGCCACTGCCAAACTCTAATAAAACAGATGTTAGCCTTAAGATAAGTGATAAACTGCTCCTCCGTTCTTCCTGATATCGTATGTATATGAGACATGGATTAGAATCAATCTCATGGTGTAAGATTCTGTTTCTCGATTTCCTGATTAGTGATGACAGTTAGATTAAGGTGTCTAAGCTCATAACTAAATTGGTATATTCCTGTAATTGGAAGCAAAGTCCTTTTTGGGTTTTCCTCATAACTAGAACTTGATTAGAATGACATTTGTAGAGAGAGGATGATTTATTAGATTATTATATGATTAATAAACTAATTGGAATTATGAGGAAATGATTTGCTAGTATATTATATGATTACTATATTAATTGGAAATAGATAGTTGATAGGTTAATTTATTATGTGATTAATAAATTAATATGAGATCAATAGTTAAAATAATTGATTTTTTAATTTATATGATTAATAAATTAATATTACATCAATTAGAATTGATTAATTATTAATCAGAATTAATCTAGAATTAATTTGGGATTAATTGGAATTAATTGAAGGTGCAATGGTGAATTGTAATTGTTCAATAGTTGAACAAAAGAGGCAATTCTAGAACCATCCAAGAGTGGACGTTTTTGGGAGACCTTTTAGGATTTGGAAAAGCCTCCTGGATGCTAATAAGGAAAGGAATTGAATTTGGATTAAATCCATTATTTAATTAATTCAAATCTGGCTTTGCGTACAAGTTACTTAAACTATAAATAAGCCCAATTAGGCATCATTTTGTGCATACACATCCCTTAAAGGTTATGAATAAAATTTATACCTCTTTCCCCTCTCCTCACTTGTCTCCTAGTTCTAGGGTTTGGACTTGAGCCATTAAAGGCATCATCCTTTGGGTGCTAGCTTTCCAAGCTCTTCAAAGGAAGGATTGAAGTAACATGTTTCCTATAATAAGCTTAAGGTATGTATCTCTAGTTTCTGATTTTCAAAATTGTTTAGGTGCATCTTAGTTTTGTTATTCAAAGTATGTTGCCTTAATGTGAAAGACGTAGATCCTTTTAGGTTCCATGTGTCCTTCTTAATTGTTAATTGTTTTCTGCATTGTGTATATTGTTGTAACCTAATAAACTCATCAGTGATATCAAAGCTACTTGGTGTGTCTAACATTTAAAGCACATTTGTTGAATCGAACAATTTTTTATTCTGTTAATTGTGATCACGATACGAAATAGGCTCTGCCACGATGTAAACTCAGTGCATATCCAAGTATTTGGTATTTTCTACCTAATGTGATTTATGTGGTTGTTATTTGGTAATTACCGGTTTTGATATCTGCTAAAATCTGATTTTTGCTTGTCTTAGATGATTAAATAAAAACCCTAAAAATTAGGAGATAATCTTAGATAAGATAATGATTAATTATAAGATTAATTAATATTATCGTAATGGGTCTAAATGATTTATTTAATTATAAGACTAATTAAAAGATAATTATTTAAGTCCTAAATGTTTTAATTAATTGTTTAACTATAGGATAAAGCTAAATCATAATCGGTGTAATATTAATTAACTAAAAGTTTAATTCAGATAATTAATATTTAAACCTAGTATTTTGAAATGATTTAAAATATATCCTTATATATATATATATATATATATATATATATATATATATATATATATATATATATATATATAAAGATTAAATACTATATGTATAAGATAATGCCAGTTGAATCGCTAGTATGCCACATTCACGAAGCCATGCTATAAAGGGAGTATAAATAAACTACCTATAAAATGACCGTTGAATGAGTGTCCTTTTCACCCACCGCTCTCCTGTGTGGTGGGGGTTCGTTAGTTGGACGACTTCGATAGGACATAATCAGATTTAAGGTATAATCTATAAAGCACTAGAACCTTCTTTTTAAAATCTCACTCTAGCTACTTTAAGAAAAAACGTGAAGTTGTATGCTAATACATGAAAACACACATCGTTTCTTTATGAGTCGTTAGTGGAGCGTGCGTGGTTAATCGACATACTAATGTGAGACTATAAAGTTGAAATCATCACACAACTCGAAAATTAATATTGTTGATGGAGCATGTGTGGTTAATCAGCACATCAATGCGAGATGATAAATGACCTCGAGGTTGTCAAGTGGGTTTGCATGGTTATTCACATCACGTTTGTGATCCTCGACATCCCAGCCACAAAAGTGAGAGCATAATCCGAGATTAAACATCACATTAATAAGATTCAATGAATCTCTAAAGATCTAGGAGTTCCATAAGATTAGAATTGGTAAAAGCCTTACCTACCTAAAATAGATTTGCAATTTGATTACGACATCCGTCTTCAAAGTTTGAATCGAAAATATGGATCCTAGCCTCAATTTATATTTTGGGTTAATAATTAAGGATTAAAATACACTAACTTGAATTATCTCTTTTCCCAATATTATACGTTAAATCATGACAATGATGGTCTTCCTCGTTCTTATGGAAATGGTTTTCCTCAACCTTATGGAGATGGTCTTCCACATTCAAGTAAAGGTGAAACTGTCTTCTATTCCTTAGGAAATGGTGGAACTGGACATCGTCTCTCTTCAACTCTTCCACCACCTCCTCCTATGACTCTCCTAATTCCGCATTTTCGTCAAGTTGAAAGATATTAACCTACTCAATCCTTATTGGAATTTAAACATGAAGATGAAAATTTTGTGTATGTGTACGTTTTGAAAGTGAAGTCGTACATTGACAAATTGGAAAGGATGGGTGTTGCATTCCCAAGGGAGCTAGCCATTGATTTGATTTTTCTTTCGCTTCATAAGTCATAGGTCAGTTCCTTGAGAACTTTCATATTAGGAATCTCGATGTGACCCTAATTGATGTGTAACACCCGAAAAAATCACAAGAAATTTAAACTTTTAAAATCAACCCAATTCATAACTTGTTTACAAATCATAGTTTTCAAAACATTTTTCCAAACATCAGAGTCTCCCAAAATCATAAGTCATAACAAGAGGATGTGTACGGTCACATATTCGCCTTCTCGCGGTCATCCGAAGTACCTGAAACATAACCCAAAACTGTAAGCCAACGCTTAGTGAGTTCCCCCAAAGTACCAACACATAAACATATAACATATACAACAACATGTGATGGGTTCACAGCTAAAAGAATGGATTACCCCTGAACCCACAACACAAATCTAGCTTGCCCTCATACCCACAACTTATGTCTGGCTTGCTCCCTGACCAAATCTATCATCGGACTGAAGTACCATCAAGCCCTCAGTACGAGTCTGGCATATCACCTGGTCCTCAACTCGTATCTGGAATGCTCCTGAGGCCTCAGTATGAGTTTGGCATTCCCTACCCGACCCTCAGCTCATAGCTGGAATGCCCCAGGGTTTGTTGGCTACCGCACGAAGCAGTACAACCTCAACCCACCACAATATGTTGACATACAACAGATAATAAACATATACAAATAATTATGCAGATAGAATCACAGGTAGTCCTACAGATCTACCAGAGTAGCATATCAACAACTAGCATAATCATGCATATCTATTCCATACTCAATATATCAGTGAATAGCAGGATATCAAACCAATAGGTCAGCCTTTGTGCCTTCGACTCGAAAGTACAATGAGAAAAACTCACCTCACAAACTGGACAAAAGCTGATGAGGTATCGACACCGAATCTCAGCTCTAACCGACACCTATTCCAACCAAATGGCCAATGTCAATCAAATCCCCAAAATTCCCAAAATACCCTTAAGGTCAAACTTGGTCAAGGTCAAAGTCAAACTGGTCAAATCAACCGAGTCAACTGAGTCAACCCAGCCAATTCAACTCAACCGAGTCAACTCCGAGTGAGTACGCGGGGCGTACTATGGAGGTACGCTGTGTGTACTCCTCCATTGACCATATCGGGGCCGTTAACTGCGTATGCTTGGCGTACTCCCAGGTACACGCGGCGTAACCCCAATCTTTTTCTTTTTGCCATTAAGTGCTTAATATAATGACTTAACACGTCCAAATGCAGATCCAAGGTCAAAATGTCATTAGGAGTCATAAAGTTTCCAACTTTATGACTTTGCATGCTCAATAAGTGCTTAATCCATGAAAACCCAACATCTTAATGCCTTAAGACTCTCAATGACTTGCATGGGACCAAAACCAACCATTGGGACTCCATCTTTATGACTTAAGTCCACTACTAACGTCTGAAAATACACTAAATGAATAAAAAATATGCCATGCTCAAGATCTAACATTTTGGGACCAAAAAGCATCATCAAAACACCCAGTTCTAGATCTATATGATGGAGGGATAAAGTTGCAAGCTTTATACCTTCAAAAGGTTGCCAATAAGGTACAAATCCCAGATCTAAAGTGTTTCACTCTTCCAAGGTGACCTTTAATCCCTTCATTCTTCTTCAAGGCACAAAAACACACACTCTTAAGCTTATAATGGCTTCACAAGGCAAATTGGGGTTGCAAGAACGTTCTAAGAGAATGGTGGCTGATCAGGTGAGGGAAAATGAGGCTGTAATGGGGTTTAAATACGAGCAAAACCCTAAAAATTAGGGTTTTCCATATTTAGAAAGTACGCCCCGCATATAAGATGTACGCCCAGCGTAGACGCATACATATGGTGTACTCCCCCAAGGCTAATTTACGAAAATGCCACTAGGGCCCTTTTTGCACACTTTCTTGAACTCAGGGACCAAAATGCAACATAATTAAATTATAGGGTTAAAATTAGAAGTACCTTATCATCGATATGCTACAGTTTTGTCCCACTTGAACTAGACTTCGTTGTCGAAGTCTGCCACAACGAATAACTCAGGATAATGCTGCCGCATCTCAGCCTCCTAGGTCCACTCGGAGCCTCTCTGATGCTGCCACTGTACCTTTCCCAAAGGTATATCCTTGTTGTGCATGACCTTCATCTTCCATTGCAGAATAGACACCGGTCTCTCAACATAGTTCAGGTGCTCATTGACCTAAATATCATCCAACAGAATCACTGCCTCGCTGTCTAACACATTCTTCCGCAACTGAGAGACATGCAAATTGTTGTGGATATGACGGAGCTCGTTGGGAAAATCGAACCTATAAGCTACCTTTCCAACCCTGGAAATCACCCTAAAAGGTCCAATATACCGGGGGTCATATTTCCCCCTCTTTCTGAAGCATATCACGCCCTTCCAGGGTGAGACATTTAGGAGCACCATATCGCCGACCAGGAAGTCCAACTATGATTGGCGTCAGTCGACATAGCTCTTCTGCCGACTCTAAGTAGTTTTCAGTCTCTTCCTAATCTGTTGGATAAGCTCCATGGTCTGAAGGACTAATTCAGTTCTTCCTAAGACCCTATGACCAACCTCTCCCCAACAAACCGGGGTACGACATATTCGACCATACAAGAGCTCAAATGGCTGAGCATCAATGCTGGAGTGATAACTAATGTTGTAGGAGAAATTTTCAAGAGATAGGTAGGAATCCCAACTCCCACCAAAATCAATAACATAGGCTCGCAACATATCCTCAAAGGTCTATATAGTCCGCTCACTCTGGTCGTCAGTCTGCGAATGATATGCAGTACTGAAATGTAACCTCGTGCCTAGTTCCTCGTGGAACTTCTGCCAGAAACGGGAAGTGAATCGAACATCTCGGTAGGACACAATATAGATCGGAACCCCATGATGAGCAAAAATCTCCCGGACATACACATCGGCCAACTTTTCGGCCGAAGAGCTCTCCCAGATGGCCAAAAAGTACGCACTCTAGGTCAATCGATCCACAACGACCCATATAACATCAAAACCCTTTGCCGTATTCGACAACTTGGTGATAAAGTCCATGGTGATCTGTTCCCATTTCCACATGGGAACCTCCAGAGGCTGTAGCTTTCCATGCGGCCTCTGATGCTCGGCCTTGACCATCCTGCAGGTCAAGCACCTCTCGACATACCATGCTATCTCCTTCTTCATACACGGCCACCAGTAACTTAATTTCAAATCCTGATACAACTTGGTGGCTCCCTAGTGCATAGAAAAGGGAGACTTATGAGCCTCCTCCAACACTGTCTGCCTAATCCCGCCTGTCAATCTCACCCATGATCCTTTCCTGTTTCCAGTTCTCCTTCCAAACTCTCTCTGCCCTAGCCTCTCTAACCAATCCCAAAAGCGGAGAATCAATGGATATCCTTAAACACACCTCCCCAACAAAACAACCAACCGACTTGCAGCTCAAAGCATCCGCTACCACATGCGCTTTACCCGGATGGTAAAGGATCTCGCAGTTGTAATCCTTGACCACGTCCAGCCACCTGCGCTGCCTCATGTTCAGGTTCGGCTGATCCATAAGATATTTCAAACTCTTGTGATTTGTGAAGACAGTACAATGGATCCCATATAGATAACTTCTCCAAATATTGACGGCAAACACCACTGCCCCCAACTCCATGTAATGCGTGGGAAATCGCATCTCATGCGGCTCCAGCTGCGGTGAAGCATAAGCAATCACCCGTCCTCTCTACATGAGGATCGCCCCTACACTGGTGATGAATGCATCATAGAATACCACAAAATCCTCTACTCCCTCAGGGAGGGTCAATATTGGGGCCTCACATAACCTCTTCCGAAGAGTCTCAAACGTCGACTGATGCTCAGGGCCCCATCAGAAATCCACCCCCTCCCTCGTCAGACGAGTGAGGGGTATCGCAATCTTGGAGAAGTCCAAAATAAATCTCCGATAGTACCCTGGAAAACCCAAGAAACTCTTGATATCTGATGGAGATTTCGGAACCTCCCACTGCATCACAACCTCAATCTTGGCCGGGTCGACCAAAATCCCATCCTAGTTAACGAGGTGCCCAAGGAACCGGACCTCTCGTAAGCAAAACTCACAATTCGAGAACTTGGCATAAAGTCGATCCCGCCTCAAAACCCCCATAAGCTCTCGAAGGTGCTCCTCATGGTGCTCTCTATTCTTGGAATAAACATGATATAATCAATAAACACGATGACAGAGCGGTCGAGCATCAGCCTGCATACCCGATTCATCAAATACATAAAGACAGCAGGCGCATTGGTGAGCCCAAATGGAATCACCATGAACTCGTATCGCCCATAACGAGTATGGAACGTGGTCTTCTCCACGTCCTCCTCTCTCACTCTCACGAGATGATACCCATACCTCAGATCTATCTTGGAGAATCAAGATGCACCCTGCAAATAATCAAATAAGTCATCAATCCGCAGAAGGGGATAACGGTTCTTCACCGTTAACTTGTTCAACTCCCAGTAATCAATGCACTTCCGGTGTGAACCATCCTTCTTCTAGACGAACGGTATCAGTGCTCCCCATGGAGAAATGCTCGGTCTGATGAACTACTTGCCTAGCAGCTTCTAAAGCTGAGGTGACAACTCCTGCATCTCAGGTGGTGCCAAGCGGTACGCCGCCTTGGCAATCGCAGCCGCACCTGACACAAGATCAATCCTGAACTAAACCTGCCTCTCAGGAGGCACATCGGGTAACTCCTACGGGAACACATCAGCAAACTCCCTGACAACTAGTACCTTAATAACTGAAGTCCGCTCTCCAACTTGAGTATCAACCACATAATCAAGAAAACTCGCACAGCCGTGTTGAATATACTGTCGAGCCCTTGCTACCGAACAAAACCCTGAACCAACTCGGGTGCCCTCTCTAGAGATAACCAGTTCTCCCCTAGTTGGGGTTCAAACTACCACTAGATGGCCCTCACAATCAATCATGGCACCAAACTTGCTCAACCAATCCATGCTCACTATCAAGCATGCATCCCCCATGTGGATAAGGATCAGATCAATCGGATAAAGCACCCATATTATCTCCAAAACACAACCCCGTTACACTGCGGATGCAGAAACCCCATGTTCGTTAGCGATGGAAACCCGCAATGGACACTCTAACTCCCCAATAGGCATATCAAACTCTCAAATGAAAGATCGATATACAAAGCATCGACTTGTGCCTGAGTCAAAAACCACAAGAGCAGGAAAATAGTTCACTAAGAACGTACCTATTTTGAGCATAAACATGAGCATACATAAAACATAATCAACAGAATAATAAATATAAACATATCGGTCACGACGTCTGGTGCCGACTTGGCATCCTTTGTCGTGAGCTGGAAAGTGCAACATCGAGCGCTTGGGGGCTACGCCCTGCCCTGACTCCCATCCGTTATCCTCAGAGTAGCCGGCGCTAGAGCCTATGCTGGCCTAGCAGCCAGCAAGGGACAGTTGGCCTTCACATGGCCAATCTGGTCGCAGTGTTAGCAAATCCTGGAGTCGAGTATTGGGTGCTGCTGACGGCAATCCCTAGCCATGTGGCCCCGCCTACCATTATCGTGGCATCCAGAAGAAGATCGACAAAAACCATTATGAACCTTGCCATACTTTCCATAAGTGCAGTCCCTACGACCCCCAGATCTATCATCAGTGGTCTTGAACTTCTTCGGCGCAAGCTGACACTGTGCGGGGGTCTGCCTCTGTTCCCTCGTTTAGAGCTCCATCTCGATCTCTCGCCGCCTAGCGGCCTCCTGCAACTCAATCAATGATCCTTAGCGATGAGTGGATACAAAATGCCTAATGTCCATCTTGAGAATGCTCAAGAAATGGGTTATTTGAGCTTGCCCAGAAGCAGCAAACTCAAGTTAAAACATGGCCCACTCAGTAAACATCTTGGTGATCTCCGTTACCGACTCAGTCCCCTGTCTCAAATCCAAGTACTTCTGGGCCAACCTCTCATGCTCCACCAGTGGAACATATCTAGAATGGAACATCTCCGAGAACAGATCCCAAGTCACTACAGTCCTCTGCTCAGGAGAATACGAGCTAGTAACAAGTGTCCACCAATCCTTCGTTCCGGACCTAAGAAGGTTCAGAGCGCACTTGACCTTCTAGTCAGATGCGCAAGTGTAAGTGAAGAAGAATCCTCGATGTCATTCATCCACCACATGGCTATGATTGGATCCTGAACTCCATCGAATGTCGGGGGGTTCGTATTGTCGAAGTCCCGATACTGGAAGGCTCTCCCAGAGCCAATCCCGGCAACAGCAATAGCTACGGTGACAACATCAATAACAACCTTAGAAAGTGTAGGGTATCGTTCATCGAAGTACTCCATCAGAGCGGTGTTAATAGACCCAAACATCTCCGACATCAATTCCTGAAAGAGGGAAACAACCTCCTACTGAAGGATCTCCTTAACTTGATCCTCAGTCAATGTTGGCCCATTATGACCGCCTGCTCCTGATCCTGATCTGGATCCTACCTCAAATCTTCGCATCATCACCATATTGAAAATAAACCAGGGAGATATCAGATAAAACACATCTTATACCAGGGGAACCAACTCCCAACAAAGCCCTTGGGATTGTGACTTCCCTACTATGCGTACGGGTCATGTGCTTTCAGTAGTACGAGCGTATACTACCTTCCACACCTACCCATATTTATCTCTGAGGATCATCACAACCCTAACAATACAAACTAGCATACACATACAATCAATCCTCACTTCCTAGAGGAAGGCTAAACATTACGCAACTGGTCGGCTGACCCCACACAAATCATCCATGTAGCTTCCACCAACCCTGCAACATTCGTGTATGCTAATTATATATAACACTAAATCCCATAGACAGTCGAATGCTTGATTCTACCATAATCCCTTCATCAAACAAGAACAGGAAATAAGGCCAAACCAAACATTCTCAGGCTATAAAATCTTAGTTATGTATAACTATGATGCATACACTAAGCAACTATAGTAATGATGTCAATTTCATATAAGAAAGAACCCTAGGCTACCAGGAATCATATAATCAAGCAATTCTATCATGCAATTCTTGAAGATCCCTAGCCTATCACTAGCATACTGTTGTAACATATCATAATATCAAATAACAATGTGGTAATTTGGGGTCTACTTACTGGCTCCGGCTGATCATACACATCGCATCCTCCTTAATTATTTTGAAAACAATTTGGAAAAATCATTTTTAAAACCTTTTCCTTAGTTTGAGACTGGATTCACACGAGCGTTCCTCCAATTCACTCAAACCAAGGCTCTGATACCAACTTGTAACACCCATAAAAATCACAAGAAATTTAAACTTTTAAAATCAACCCAATTCATAAATTTTTTACAAATCATAGTTTTCAAAACATTTTTCCAAACATCAGAGTCCCCCAAAATCAAAAGTCATAACAAGAGGATGTGTACGCTCATGCCTTCGCCTTCCCATGGTCATCCGAAGTACCTGAAACATAACCCAAAACTTTAAGCCAATGCTTAGTGAGTTCCCCTCAAAGTACCAACACATAAACATATAACATATACAACAACAACATGTACTGGGTCCATAGATAAAAGACTGGATTACCCCTGAGTCCACAACATAAGTCTGGCTTGCCCTTAGGCCCACATCTTATGTCTGGCTTGCTCCCTGACCAAATCAGTCATCAGACTGAAGTACCATCAAGCCCTCAGTATGAGTCTGGCATACCACCCGGTCCTCAACTCATATTTGGAATGCTCCTGAGCCCTCAGTATGAGTCTATCATGCCCTAACTCGCCCTCAAGTCATATCTGGAATGCTCCAGGGTTTGTTGGCTACCGCATGAAGTAGTACAACCTCAAACCATCACATGTAGTCCTATAGATTTACCAGACTAGCATATCAGCAACTAGCATAATCACGCATATCTATTCCATACTCAACATATTAGTGAATAACACGATATAAAACCAATGGGGAGACCTTGGTCTATTCGACCCGAAAGTACGGTGAGGAAAACTCACCTCACAGACTGGACAAAAGCTGATGAGGACTCGACTCCGAATCTTAGCTCTAACCGAAACCTATTCCAACCAAATGACCAATCTCTATCAAAATCCCAAAATTCCCAATATATCCTTAATGTTAAACTTGGTCAAACTTGGTCAAGGTTAAAGTCAAACTGGTCAAATCAACTGAGTCAACCAAGTCAACCCAGTCGAGTCAACTCAGCCGAGTCAACTCATAGTGAGTATGCGGGGCGTACTCTGGAGGTACGTTGGGCGTACTCCTCCGTTGACCATATTGGGGCCGTTGACAACGTACGCTGGGCGTACTCTTAGGTACGCTCGACATAACCCCCGTTTTCTTTTTTTTTTGCCATTAAGTGCTTAATATAATGACTGAACACGTCTAAATGTAGATCCAAGGTCAAAATGTCATTAACAGTCATAAAGTTTCCAACATTATGACCATGCATGCTCAATAAGTGCTTAATCCGTGAAAGCCCAACATCTTAATGCCTTACGACTCTCAATGACATGCATGGGACCAAAACCAACCATTGGGACTCCATCTTTATGACTTAAGTCCACTACTAACGTTTGAAAATACACTTAATGAATAAAGAACATGCCATGCTCAAGATCTAACATTTTAGGACCAAAAAGCATCATTAAAACGCCCATTTCTAGATCTATATGACAGAGGGAGAAAGTTGCAAGCTTTATACCTTCAAAAGGTTGCCAATGAGGTACAAATCCCAGATCTAAAGTGCTTCACTCTTCCAAGCTGAGCTTTACTCCCTTCCGTCTTCAAGGTACAAAAACACACTCTCTTAAGCTTGGAATGACTTCACAAGGCAAATTAGGCTTGCAAGAACGTTCTAAGAGAATGGTGGCCGATGAGGTGAGGGGAAATGAGGTTATAATGGGGTTTAAATACGAGTTAAACCCTAAAAAGTAGGGTTTCCCATATCTATAAAGTACACCCCGTGTACAAGATGTATGCCCAGCGTAATAGGGTGCGCCCTAGTATGCTCAGCGTATACACGTATGCATGTCGTACTCCCTCAAGGCTAATTTACGAAAATGCCACTAGGGCCCTTTTTGCACATTTTCTTGAACTTAGGGACCAAAATGCAACATATTTAAATTATAGGGTTAAAATTATAAGTACCTTATCATCAGGATGTTACATGATGAGACACAAATGTTGGTGGTTGCTGAAGCTGAAATGCTTAAGAACACAATTGAAGCAGAAATTCTTATGGGGTCTAATCCCAAGAATTCCATGTATATTGATGGAGAAAATGTTGATGATCAATAAAAGGTTTCTCTTCCCAATCAAAAGGGATCAACCAAGGTTATACCATTTGATGGTATGGTAAAGATAAACGCTCATTCTGAGATCGTTCTAAATGTTGACCCCAATGAGTCCATTTGTTTCTACTGCCAATTGAAGGGACATTGAAAGGGAAGCTGCCTAAAATACCTGAAGGTTCTTGTAGATGGTAAAGTTAATTCATGCACTCGACTTCATGTGCATCAATTATCTAACTTCATAAGTTCCTATTCTTAGAATCTTAATACATAATGTGATTATAAAATTTCGATTGTATGGCATGATCTAAAAGAAAGAAGGAAGCTTGGATAAAGTGAGTTAAATCTGATTGTGAGATATGGAATTTTCTCACATGGTTCAATGGTTAGAGTTTGGAGCTACTACTAAGTAGTTAGGATAATTTAATAGATTGCTATTACTCTTCAGATATGTCTAGAAGCGTAGTTTTTCAATTATACATTGTAAAGGACACGTTCCAATTTTCTTTTTAGCAATAAAATAAAGTTTTGGTTTATGAAGTTGCCTTATCTAATTTTCTTGGAATGCCATTAATGAAAGTGTTGGTTATGTTTCTAATAATATCTATATTACTTGTGAATTTGATTCTTACGATATCACTTGTGGTATTGTCATAATCGACCAAGTGAAAAGAAATCTCATCACCAACTGGACAATGGTGTCATACAATTCGAATTGTATAATATATAAGAATCTTGTTCAATGGAAAATTATGAGTTAAATCATTGTTCACATGTTTTTGTGAGGCAAGTGAAGGACTAATGTATCTAGTACATGTTGATATGGACTCTTAAGATCCACCACAAGGGGCGATAACTCTATTTGTCATGATTTACAAATGCTTCAGTAAATATGATTGTGTTTATAAGATTAAATAGAATTATAATACTTTTGAAAAGTTCACAAGTAGCAGAACAAATGGAAGATTCTATTAGGCAGAAAGATAAAAGATTCTCCAATCTGAAAAGAAAGGAGAGTAATTAAGTATCATGTTTTATGACCATCTTAGTAATTGTGGAATTGTATCACAACTGACTCCTCCAATAAAATCTTAGTGCAATTGTATGACTAAGAAAAGGAATTAAACATTGCTGGAAATGGTTCGATCATAGATGAGTTATGCTTCATTCAAAATCAAGCTTTAGAGCTATGCTCTAGTAACTCTAAATCATATCTTTAAACTCATTTTAAATTATGAAGGATGATAACACTTCATAATGTGTGGAGTAAAGAATGATTTTCTTACTCTAGCACATTTAGAATTAGAGTTTTGATGTTTTCATTGATCGAAGAACAAAATATAAAATGAGTCATATTCTATGGAGTGTTTTCTTGTTAGGAATCTGCACAAACTTTTGCATATTTGTTTTAGCTCGTCAAGGAATGTTTCTTAAGAGAAAAACTTATATGTCAAGAAGTCAGTGGTGGTCGTATCGATCTTGAGAGTTTTAAGAATCAACTGATAATGATCCTTTTAGTTATCACTAGCATATGACCTGATGTTGATAACCTGTTGTGTTTTAATTGACATATTCTTATGTCTATGCACTTCTAGTTGAGTTGGAAATACTTATGAGTTCTATGTTCTTCATTTAACTATAAAAACAAAGCAAGTTGGTCAGTGAAACTACACTGATCAATATAGGTGAGCTGCTAACAACATGGAAGCAATGGTGGGCCCTTTGTGCTGCCAGAAGGCAGGAAATTTAGATTAGCGAAGTTTGGTCCATGAAGGAAACTTGAATTTGAATTTGTTTTGTCCTAAACCTTGTCTTATGACTGTAGGTTGGAAATGATAGATTCACATTGATAGGAATGTATGTACCTTGAAATCTAAGTGACAAATGTGTCGCTCTAATTTATGAAAATGATTATGAGGAAACAATTTCGTTTATAAATTTTAAGGATCTGATAAAGATCAATACGGATATTAGTTGTATTAATTTCATTCTCTACTTCACAATATGATTACGACATCCCTCTTTATATTTAGAATTGTGAGAAGTGGCAAGGAATTGTTTAAACTTTTAGGAGATATGTTTATCATGTATTGAAAGGGTTTGAGCAAATACACTATCAAGATAAAGTAAATAAGATTAAGAAGCCTAATTAGAGGCTTGAGAAAGCATCTCGAAATATGAATCAGCAGTTCCATGAGAAAGTCAAAGGGTATTGATTTCTGGAAATCCAGTTGATTTCTGAGTACATGTCAGAGCTAGTGGAAGCATAATTGTTATGCTGATATTACATGTTGATAATACTATTCATAGGGAACAATGTCTCTGGTTTGCAAGTTGCAAAAGTTGGGAACTGTTTCGCTATAGTGGACTTAAGGGAGAGGGCACTCATACCTCGTTACGAATCTAAACGTTTAGATCGTATAGTTTAAGAGAACTTAGTCAAAGTAATATATGAATATCATATTGAAATGTTCCAACACAAGAGATTACATACATATAAATATTATAGCAAGAGATTGAATACATATCAAATCCTTATATTAGATATAATGAATCGAGTACCATATGCTTTAGATATAGGATCAATTAAATTTGCTATAATATTCACTTATTCTAATTTTTCAAATGTTATGAGCATTGTGAGAAAAAGGACTAGAAGTTTAAGTGTCTGGAGTTACTAAACAAACTGTCAATAACATTATGAGGTTTACTAAAGATTGGTTGTTTTTGAATAGTTGGAAGTATGGTATTGTTTTGAAAGGACCATAGTGACATGTTTTGGATTGAGATGATTCTTAATCAGAATTGATAGTCATACGGGAATATGGAAATGATTCCATAACGGGAGATCGGTATATGGAAATGTCTCCATAATAAGAATTGGTTATGAAATCTACATGTGAGTTGGAAACTTGAATGCAAGAGAATAATTCTAGGATTGTACCTTGATTTGAAACTTCATAACGATGGAATTGTTTCAAGCAACAAGTTCTAGTGGAATATTCTGTAATATCGAAGGCTCAGTCTCTATGACTTTAGAAATTCAACATCATAGAAAGACAATGCATGTAAAGATGAAATGTCACACCCCCAAACCGAGGATGGAGGAAACGTCCGGGGGTGGAGGACTTCATGTATAGTATCACAACAACGAGTATAATAGTGCTCAAAGTAAATACAACCATCATAAATATAATTGAAAAGGTTACACCATAGTATATGTTTACATGTTTCAAAATAAATTACATTATGATGACAAAATGAACTGTTTGATGATTTAACGTCCCATCCTCAAGATGCTGTTGATTTCCTGTTTCATTGATTTCCTGAGAATACAAGTAGTTTTGAAAAAGTGTCAACAATTAAGTTGGTGAGTTCATAAGAGTTTTATTTGAGAAAGAATCCGTTTTCCTTGTAAAAGCGATAGAGTATGATTCCAGAAAATCCAATATTTTCTTTATTAAGTGTGAAATGAACGCTGCTATGTTATGCAATAATGTACCCTAGAAAGACCCGTAGATTCCTTCTATAATCACCCAACGTATATAAGTTATATAAAATTTAAGTTAAATAAACCGTCGAATATAATGGGTCTGCCCTAGGTCCACAACCAAACAAGGAACAGGAAGTAAGGCGGGCCCACCAATTCTAAGTCGATTGCGACTAATCTCATATATAACTCTAACATGTACACTTAGCAATTATAGCTGAAGTCTAACAATTCTAGATGAAACGTAGTTTTAATATAAATGTGTCTCCAAAGAAAATCCAATATTTTCTTTATTAAGTGTGAAATGAACGCTCCTATGTTATGCGATAATGTACCTTAGAAATACCCGTAGATTCCTTCTATAATCACCCAGCATATATAAGTTGTATAAAATTTAAGTCAAATAAACCATCGAATATAATGGGTCTACCCTAGGTCCACAACCAAACAAGGAACAGGAAGTAAGGCGGGCCCACCAATTCTAAGTCGATTGCGACTGAACTCATATATAACTCTAACATGTACACTTAGCAATTATAGCTGAAGTCTAACAATTCTAGATGAAACGTAGTTTTAATAGAAATGTGTTTCCAAAGAAAATCCAATATTTTCCTTATAAAAGTCATGTAGTCCTAAATCCCAGGACCGAGAGTGTGAGTGTGTTTTATACTTATAACGTGTTTGTAGTTTTAAATAGATAAAACCCCTTTTCAAAGTAGAATTTTCCCTGTAAACTTGAAAGATTGTTAACTCCCTATGTGAGTCGCTATAACCATACTACAACCGGATGACCTGTTACAACGTTTTTTCAGACGTTAAAATTTGTTATGACTTTTGTCACCCGTAGACCTACAGGTCCCGCTGTAGCTAGCAGCAAGGTGTGGGGTGTCAATCCCAATATAGATCTATACACAATTATCATGCTCTCCCTACAAGAGACTCTGGTTATAACTTACAAGAATTTGAACCCGTACTCTAAGAATACGATGGAAGTATTGTCTCACAACTTACGTTAACTAGTTTACATATAGTTTGAGTATAAAACCTCTTCCGCGGTGGAAGTGAAATCACCTTTTATGAAAATGAATTAGTGATATGAAATCCATAAACTATTACTATTATAGTTTACGATGTAGTATATGGAAAACCCATTTGTGTTGAGAGTAAAAGCTTTTTCATGTAGTATGCTTCTATCGTAAAATCCATAAACTATACTTATTTTAGTTTATTGTATGTGTTTGAAATGAATGAAGAATCCTTATCATGAATGACTAAATTTCTGTTTATGATGATAAACTAACAAGAAATACATTCAACATTTAGAAACTTATTGTTATGCACTTTGCTCAACATGCTACAAAGTGTTGTTAATATTGTAAGCTATGTAACTAGTTTTTAACCCTTCTACACTGTTTTAAAAACATCATAGAAAATTCATACGAAACCGAAAACTAAATCCGTAAACTCTGAGAGTTTAGGAAATGTGTCTAGTTTATTCATAATTTTTATTATGATTTTTAGAAGTCTCTAACTTGTGTGAAAATGTTCATATTCACAGACTGGCCTGAATTCGTTTCGGAAACGATAGGCAGTTTTGTAAAAATCACCATAAATTGTAGAAAAATCGTATGGAGATGTGAAATTAGTCATTTTAAAGGTAAGAACCTGAACTATTTGCATATTACACAGTTTTGAAAGATATTAAGTTTAAGATGGTCAAAACAGTCCGTGAATGGAACTAAACTTTCCTGTTGAAAGCTGATGTTTGAGTTTAGTTAAGTTTTTAGTATTTTAACTTGTATTCTCCCCCCTAAAACTTGAAGAAAACATGAAAATGTGGGGGGTATGAACTCACCTTGAGTTATTCCCTGAGATGAAAGTGGAAGAAGAAAGGTTTCCAAGTCAAGAACACTTGGGAGATACTTGAAGATTCGAAGATCCTAAGCACAAATATGATGATATTTGTATAAGAGATTCATGATTTGAGTGAAGGAGTGTAGAGTATTCAAATGTAGGATGAATATACTTACCAAAAATGAAGTGAAAAGCTCAAGAACAGCCTTGAAATCTCGAGTTCTAGAGAGGTAAAGTGAGAGAGAGAGAGAGAGGTGTTTGCTCTTTGGTGAGAGAGTGAGTAAAGTGGAAGGAGAGAGGATATTTTTCAGCTTTTGATGAACCTTTATAGCTGGAGGAGGGGTGTCAAAGGACAAATAGTTGACTAGGTAGGGAGGAATAGTGACTGAGGGTTATCATATGTGGGTATGGGGGGGGGGGGGGTTGCTTGTGTCATAAACTTATAGAAAGTCAACACTCTATCACAAAATCTAACTTAATAGATTTTATTCTTGGACAATGATTTCCCCCAAAATATGATTAATTTATGAATATTTAGGGTCTCTTATGTCAAAATACGAGTTTGGGTGAAAATCCCGCGTTAAAATCACGAAAAACGGGCTTAAAACGGAGTTGGGGTCGAAAACCGGGAAGAAAATGGAAAATTCCAAAGTCTGGCCGAAGATTCGATCCTGAGAGGGTTAGAACCGAAGGCTGGTTCGGTTGATGCATTAGAATCGAGAGGGGGGGGGGGGCTCGGTCCGAGCAGTCTCGCAGGCGAAGCCATCAGAAGAGGGACCGAAGGTGTACTGAACCGAAGGTGAGTTCGGTTCTTGAAGGAGGTTCGGTTCTTAAGCTAGTTTCGGTTCTAATGAGAGGTTTGGCTCCTTAAGAGGGTTCGACTCCTTAAGAGAGTTCGGCTCCTTAAAGTTGTTTTTCGCATAAACTTCCGTTTTCAAGCGGTTTTCGAATAAATCAATGGTCGGGATGCCCCGGGTGATTATAAAAAGTTGAGAGAGATTTGGGAGAGATTTCACATACTTGGAGAGATTTCTCATACTTAGAGAGATTTGGGAGAGATTTCACATACTTGGAGAGATTTCTCATACTTAGAGAGATTTGGGAGAGATTTCACATACTTGGAGAGATTTGGGAGAGATTTCACATACTTGGAGAGATTTGGGAGAGATTTCACATACTTGTAGAGATTTCTCATACTTAGAGAGATTTGGGAGAGATTTCACATACTTGGAGAGATTTGGGAGAGATTTCACATACTTGGAGAGATTTCTCATACTTAGAGAGATTTAGGAGAAATTTCACATACTTGGAGAGATTTGGGAGAGATTGCACATACTTGGAGAGATTTGGGAGAGATTTCACATACTTGGAGAGATTTCTCATACTTAGAGAGATTTGGGAGAGATTTCACATACTTGGGGAGATTTCTTATACTTAAAGAGATTTGGGAGAGACTTCGTTTATGACCTTTTTGGATGATTAGCTTTGCCACGCAAGGTTTGTAAACCTCGCTAAGCCTCGTTATGAATGTTATACGTTCCTGAGGGGTACATAATAGTGTTTTACCAAGTAGTCTCATCACTAACCCTGATTAGGGTTTGAGAGTTCGGAACATATGAATTTTTCAAGTAATAACTTCTTATTAAAATAGCGAGTTGTACAGTAATAACATAATGTAAACCCTAATATACAAGGTTAATTGAGTTGACCGGTTTGACTTGTTGACTTTATTTGACTTTGAGTTGACCAGAATTTGACGGTTGTCACATCATCCCCCCGTTAGAAGAAATTTTGTCCTGAAATTAGCGTTTTGACTGGGACTATGAGAGTTTAGGGAAAAAACGTGGGTACGTTTCGTAGCACATGGAATTGATATGATAAGGACCAAGCCATCTTACGTTAATTGATGACGTTTGGACATCTTATTGTAGCTGGTGTTAGGTTGATTAAAAACTACAAGTGATTGTTTCGGGGTGACGGTGTAGTCTATGAATATGCCTTTATGCTCTCTGTCTTATTCTTGCTATTACTACTACAAATATTTTATAATGTAGTTAGCGAGTACTAGTATTACGAGAGCTTCAACAATTTGTGATGAAATTTGCAATATAAGTCCTACCAGATCTTTTGTAATTGCTTGGTGTAAACTAGTCGTATATCATTAAGATTGCAAGGGCAGTCAAATGAGTGACTCCGCCTTAAGCCCACAACCAAACAAGGAACAAGAAGTAAGGCGAAATTATACATTCTAAGTCCATAGAATCTTAATGATATATGGCCATAATGTTTACACTAGCGATCATAGATTCATTAGTAAAAACCCTGTGTTTTTATATAGATGATAAGACTTATTCGGGTTTTGTCGTTTTCGCTAGATCCATGGTTGATAAACCTTAAATTGACACTAGTTTTAGTAAAAAAAAAATTAAATTTTAAACGTTGTTGTTAGAAGGATGTACCGATATTTACGGGCGGTTCCGGGGTGGTCTCTCCTGCGGTGATCATAAGCACCCTTCCACCATCACTAGCATTCCTTGCTCTTGGGCAGTCTCTTTTAAAGTGTCCCGTTTCACCGCACTCGTAACAGGCTGGGCTTACTCCAGTGCCAGGGACCTGGGTGATGGGTTGTGCCGGTGCCTTACAGAAACGGATAGTGTGCCCCTTCCTGTTGCAATTTTTGCAATGCATCTCCCGGCAAACCCCAGTGTGATGGAAGTTACACTTGTTGCATTTCGGAAGGGTTCCAGCGTATCGATTTATGGGTGCTGGTGTGGCATGGGTTGTGGCAGCATGAACAGCAACGATCTGTTGCTTCTTAGGTTAGTCCTGGGCCGGTTGGCCCTTCTTGTTGTTCCAAAACTTCCTTTTGTTGTTTTCCCCTCTTGCCTACTCAGGGGTGGTTGTCACGGTGTCATGGCTGGCACTATGGTCGATGAGTTGTTGTGCCAACTCCTTGGCACTATCAAAGGTAGTTGGCCTTGAGGCCAACACGCTATCTTGAATTTGGGGGGACAATCCCCAGAGGTATCGCTCCAACTTTTTGTCTTCCGGGGTGACCATAGCGGGACAAAGGAGTGCTGGATCACAGAATCGGACGGTATAGGTTGCAAGGTCAGAGCCTGTCATCTTGAGGTTCCATAGTTCTTGCTATAGCTTTTGCACTTCGCCCCTTGGTCAATACTCTTTCAGCATCATTGCCTTCAAGTCCTCCCAGCTTATCGAGTTAGCCACTGTAAGCGTCAGTGATTTAACGTGGCCGTTCCACCAAGTAAGGGCCCGGCCGGAGAAAGTGCGAGCTGCGAATTTGACTTTGTTCGCTTCTGGGCACGCACAGATCTCGAAGACAGATTCGGTCTTCTCGAACCACTGCATCAAATCGATGACTCCCCCGCTACCATTGAACAAATTGGGTTTGCCATTGGTGAAGTCCTTAAAGGAACACTCTCTCGAACGCCCTTGGCTATCTCCTTGAGTGGAGTTATTAGTACCGCTCCCTGTCCTCCTGGCATCATCAGTGCTAATTTGGGACATAGCAGCTACCACCGCGGCCGTAACCGCAACTTGGAACATAACATGATCATATTGGGGAGGCGGCGGTGGTGGATTTGTTTGCGTTCCGCCAGTGCGTCTAGCAGACCTACGAGGCGGCATCTTTCTGTTATAGAATTTCAAAGACGAAATGAGTATAAGTCTTTTAGTAATGGTTATTAGTCGGGCGTCGTAAAACTAGGTTATTAGTTTTCAAGTATAGTGTTTCTCGATTTTTCGAATGTGGCAAACAATTCATAGTAGAGGTCTATATAAATAAACTTATGAATTTAGTAGTAGTGACTCGAATGTAATCTTGTAATCTTTGTTCCACGCCTGATCCACTCCTAAGATCACTTGGCATATACCAGTTGTGTATAATTAAGGTCCAATAGGCCGTTGAACTTAATGAGTCTGCCCTAGGTCTACAACCAAACAAGGAACAGGACCTGGGGCGGACTCATCATTTCTAAGTCGATCGTCTCTTAATTGTACATAATCTTGCGGTATACATTAAGCAATCTTAGAGTCACCATAAGCAAATCGTTTGTAATACCAGGTTATGAAGTTTGTGGTAAACTCCTAGTGAAACAAAATGCATGCCAATTTCATGGATATAATCTAGTATATTGAGTTCAGAAAAGTCTGACCTTATATTAGGTCTATATTTCGTTAATGTAAGGAAAAAATTTGACGGCGGCACGACCCCTTGAATAGTGTAGTCTCTAAATTTGAAAGGTCGAATTTATGTATATGACGGGGCAGTGTTCAAACGCACGCCAGGAGTTTGAGTCTGTAATGGTATGTCAGTAGTGTACACACTACTCGTGGCAGGTGATGTTTCGTGGGCCGTAGAATGAACACATGAAAGTCTGCATTGCCCTATCCTCTGCCCTGGCTTCTGTTATTGATGTCCTGCTTTTACCACGCGTTTTCTCTAATGCTGTTTGACGTTCCCGATACTCCCTAATCTCGGCTCGAGTTGCGGTCACTTCCCTCTGAAGGCTTTTTTGTGTTCTTTGATCTGTTCGTGGCCTCCATCCAGGTGACGAAGGAGAATTGCGGTGATCTTGGTGGTAGCGCCAACCTCCATGATTTCGGTTGACCGTTGCTCGTGTTTGTACGCTCAAGTGAGTGATGCAGCGTATTATGACAAGGAGAGCCCTATCTACTAATCCTCCTCTGTTGAGGTTGTAGAAGCCTCATCCATGTCATAGGGAGGGTGTTAACCTTGTTCCTAACTCCGTCTCTGTAATGTCTACGACTTATCGAGGTGTCGGACCATGGAAGCCTCGTCGGGGTCTTCCCCCATTTCTTCTTTTCCTTTGTTTTCCTTCGGTTTCTCTTCCTCTCGCTCCTCTTCCGAATTGTCTTCGAGGTCTTCCTCTATTATTTCTTCAGGATCCTCTTCGAAATTTTCTCTGATCCAACCACCATTTTCCTGGTTAGGGAGAATAGGGTCTCTTGGTAGTTGAGCTCCCGTTACGTTGCTCGCACAAGAATAGGGGTAGAAGAGGTAATTAATAGACGTCTAATCCTATATTTACTTATAGGGAGGCGATCCTCATTAGTCACTTCTATAATCACATTGTGCATACCAGTTATACATAATCTGAGATAGAATAGACCTTCGAATAAATGACTCTACTCTAAGTCCACAACTAAACAAGGAACAGGAAGTAGAGCAATAGTCATAGATTCTGAGTCTATAATATCTTTAATTATGTATAACCTTAGTGTATGCACTCAATCATTATAGACCTACTAATAGGGGTCTTTAGTTTTCACATAAGTTGGTTATAGTATCACCAAATACTCCTATAGTATTTTAATGTTTGGCTTATGTTTTCAATATTTCTTTGTAGATAGAGTTGGTAAGTTTTTAGACTTGTTGCAACACCACAACCATTCCCGGGCATATGCTAATCACTTCTGGGATAGACATAGTTGATCAGAATATGTTATTCCCAGCCCTGACCATACATCCCCAAGCCTACTTGTGCCGTTCAACAATCACCACTTTTGTTTTATTCAAGTATGATGTTGACCTTAGTATGTATGCATGCATGTATACTTTTAACAAGAAACTATTTATTTCTAAAAGTATAGTCATTTGAAAATGTTTAATCAGAGACTTTAGTCCCAATGCATTTATAGTTTGTATATCTTATGTGGTTCGATATACTTAGTTCACTATAAACAATGCTCTGATACCAATCTGTCACACCCCCAAACCAAGGATGGCGGAAACGTCCGGGGGTGGAGGACTTCATGTATAGTATCACAACAACGAGTATAATAGTGCTCAAAGTAAATACAACCATCATAAATATAATTAAAAAGGTTACACCATAGTATATGTTTACATGTTTCAAAATCAATTACATTATGATGACAAAATGAACTGTTTGACGATTTAACGTCCCATCCTCAAGATGCTGTTGATTTCCTGTTTCATTGATTTCCTGAGAATACAAGTAGTTTTGAAAAAGTGTCAACAATTAAGTTGGTGAGTTGATAAGAGTTTTATTTGAGAAAGAAGTCGTTTTCCTTGTAAAAGCGATAGAGTATGATTCCAGAAAATCCAATATTTTCTTTATTAAGTGTGAAATGAACGCTGCTATGTTATGCGATAATGTACCCTAGAAAGACCCGTAGATTCCTTCTATAATCACCCAGCGTATATAAGTTATATAAAATTTAAGTTAAATAAACCGTCGAATATAATGGGTCTGCCCTAGGTCCACAACCAAACAAGGAACAGGAAGTAAGGCGGGCCCACCAATTCTAAGTCGATTGCGACTAATCTCATATATAACTCTAGCATGTACACTTAGCAATTATTGGTGAAGTCTAACAATTCTAGATGAAATGTGGTTTTAATAGAAATGTGTCTCCAAAGAAAATCCAATATTTTCTTTATTAAGTGTGAAATGAACGCTTCTATGTTATGCGATAATGTACCCTAGAAAGACCCGTAGATTCCTTCTATAATCACCCAGCGTATATAAGTTGTATAAAATTTAAGTCAAATAAACCGTCGAATATAATGGGTCTGCCCTAGGTCCACAACGAAACAAGGAACAGGATGTAAGGCGGGCCCACCAATTCTAAGTCGATTGCGACTAAACTCATATATAACTCTAACATGTACACTTAGCAATTATAGCTGAAGTTTAACAATTCTAGATGAAACGTAATTTTAATAGAAATGTGTTTCCAAAGAAAAATCCAATATTTTCCTTATAAAAGTGGTGTAGTCCTAAATCCCAGGACCGAGAGTATGAGTGTGTTTTATACTTATAACGTGTTTGTAGTTTTAAATAGATAAAACCCCTTTTCAAAGTAGAATTTTCCCTGTAAACTTGAAAGATTGTTAACTCCCTATGTGAGTCGCTATAACCATACTACAATCGGATGACTAAATTTCTATTTATGATGATAAACTAACAAGAAATACATTCAACATTTAGAAACTTATTGTTATGCACTTTGCTCAACATGCTACAAAGTGTTGTTGATATTGTAAGCTATGTAACTAGTTTTTAACCCTTCTACACTGTTTTAAAAACATCATAGAAAAATCATACGAAGTCGAAAACTATATCCGTAAACTCTGAAACTTTAGGAAATATGTCTAGTTTATTCATAATTTTTATTAGGATTTTTAGAAGTCTCTAACTTGTGTGAAAATGTTCATATTTACAGACTGGTCCGAATTCGTTTTTGAAACGATAGGCAGTTTTGTAAAAATCACCATAAATTGTAGAAAAATCGTATGGAGATGTGCAAGTAGTCATTTTAAAGGTAAGAACCTGAAATATTTTCATGTTACACAGTTTTGAAATATATTAAGTTTAAGATGGTCAAAACAGTCCGTGAATGGAACTAAACTTTCCTGTTGAAAGCTGATGTTTGAGTTTAGTTAAGTTTTTAGTATTTTAACTTGTATTCTCCCCCCTAAAACTTGAAGAAAACATGAAAATGCGGGGGTATGAACTCACCTTGAGTTATTCCGTGAGATGAAAGTGGAAGAAGAAAGGTTTCCAAGTCAAGAACACTTGGGAGATACTTGAAGATTCGAAGATCCTAAGCACAAATATGATGATATTTGTATAAGAGATTCATGATTTGAGTGAAGGAGTGTAGATTATTCAAATGTAGGATGAATATACTTACCGAAAATGAAGTGAAAATCTCAAGAACAGCCTTGAAATCTCGAGTTCTAGAGAGGGAGAGAGGTGTTTGCTCTTTGGTGAGAGAGTGAGTAAAGTGGAAGGAGAGAGGAGATTTTTCAACTTTTGATGAACCTTTACAGCTGGAGGAGGGGTGTCAAAGGACATATAGTTGACTAGGTAGGGAGGAATAGTGACTGAGGGTTGTCCTATGAGGGTATGAGGGGTTGCTTGTGTCATAAACTTATAGAAAGTCAACACTCTATCACAAAATCTAACTTAATAGATTTTATTCTTGGACAACAATTTCCCCCAAAATATGATTAATTTATGAATATTTAGTGTCTCTTATGTCAAACTACGAGTTTGGGTGAAAATCCCGCGTTAAAATCACGAAAAACGGGCTTAAAACGGAGTTGGGGTCGAAAACCGGGAAGAAAATGGAAATTCCGAAGTCTGGCTGAAGATTCGGTCCTGAGAGGGTTAGAACCGAAGGCTGGTTCGGTTGATGCATTAGAATCGGGAGGGGGGGGGGGGGGGGGCTCGGTCCGAGCAGTCTCGCAGGCGAAGCGATCAGAAGAGGGACCGAAGGTGTACTGAACCAAAGGTGAGTTCGGTTCTTGAAGGAGGTTCGGTTCTTAAGCTAGTTTCGGTTCTAATGAGAGGTTCGGCTCCTTAAGAGGGTTTGGCTTCTTAAAGCTGTTTTTCGCATAAACTTCCGTTATCGAGCGGTTTTTGACTAAATCAAGGGTCGGGATGCCCCGGGTGATTATAAAAAGTTGAGAGAGATTTGGGAGAGATTTCACATACTTGGAGAGATTTCTCATACCTAGAGAGATTTGGGAGAGATTTCACATACTTGGAGAGATTTGGGAGAGATTTCACATACTTGGAGAGATTTCTCATACTTAGAGAGATTTGGGAGAGATTTCACATACTTGGAGAGATTTCTCATACTTAGAGAGATTTCACATACTTGGAGAGATTTGGGAGAGATTGCACATACTTGGAGAGATTTGGGAGAGATTTCACATACTTGGAGAGATTTCTCATACTTAGAGAGATTTGGGAGAGATTTCACATACTTGGGAGATTTCTCATACTTAGAGAGATTTGGGAGAGATTTCGTTTATGACCTTTTTGGATGATTAGCTTTGCCACGTAAGGTTTGTAAACATCGCTAAGCCTCGTTATGAATGTTATACGCTCCTGAGGGGTACAAAATAGTGTTTTACCAAGTAGTCTCATCACTTACCCTGATTAGGGTTTGAGAATTCAGAACATATGAATTTTTCAAGTGATAACTTCTTATTAAAATAGCGAGTTGTACAGTAATAAAATAATGTAAACCCTAATATACAAGGTTAATTGAGTTGACCGGTTTGACTTGTTGACTTTATTTGAATTTGACTTGATCAGAATTTGACGGTTGTCACATGAAATTCCACTACATCTTAGATAGTGATAAGAATTTGGAATTGTAAAATGAGTATCATTGGAGTTATGTCCAGTTGATCTACTCACAAAGGAAGGGCCATAGAGAGGCATAATATGCATGTTCATAACATGGCATGACTAATGTTATTTAATTCAAGTGGTTAGTTGATTACTCGAAACATTATACAATGAATAAATTTGTAATTGTTATGGTGATTAAATAATAAGGATTTATTTATGTTCAATGGGTATGATGTCGTAGTTAATTAATTTATTATTGTGTTTCACTTTGCATGTTTGGCTTCCCTGAGAAATTTAATATTATTCAAAATTCCATAGTCATTCATACTTATGAAAGTAATTAGTGAATGAAGACTGTCATGAATCGATTTGTAGATTGTCCATAGGGATTGGACATTGCATACAGATTGCTACAATGTTCATGAGTACTTGGAAATAGGAATTTATGTATTGGATAAACCCACACATAGAGATTACGTCATGGATTTAATCACAAATAATTCTAAGAAGATAATATCTATTATTCTTCAAATAGAGATATATAAGTCATATTTTGCAAATCACTTGTGCATTGTTTTACTCCAACGCATCTCGTAACTGGGTGTTAGAAGGTGTAATTTGATGCATGATTTGGTGAGTAAAATGAATGATGATATAGTCAAAGTTTAGTTGTTCCTTTTTCCATATCAGGAAAATAAATATATGTCGGCCCCTCAATGATTTAAGTTGATCTATGAATGTCAGGCACCTGGTCCGGACTAAGTTGATGTGTTCGATTTTGTAGTCTAAAATTGATCACAAATCATGAAATCGGGAAACAAATAAATGAACATGAGGTTGATCATTAGGTCATGACTCTGTTCATACAATATTTTGTAAAATGAAGGAATAATTGATCACTTTACGACAACGTTTGATTTGAATAAGAGTTCAATAGTGGCTTGGGAAGCACACTATGCGGTTTGTTTCAAGGTTATACTGGCAATTGTAATTATAGACTTATCCAAGTGGGAGACTATTGGATTAAGTTGTCTAAGCTCATAACTAAATTGGTATATTCTTGTAATTGGAAGCAAAGTCCTTTTTGGGTTTCCCTCACAACTAGAACTTGATTAGAATGACATGTGTAGAGAGAGGATGAGTTATTAGATTATTAAATTATTAATAAACTAACTGGAAATTATGAGGAAATTATTTGCTAATATATTATATGATTAATATATTAATTGGAAATAGATAGTTGATTTGTTAATTTATTATGTGATTTGTAAATTAATATGAGATTAATTATTAAAATAATTGATTTGTTAATTTATATGATTAATAAATTAATATGACATGAATCAAAATTGATTAATTATTAATGAAAATTAATCTAGAACTACTTTTGTATTAATTGGAATTAATTGAAGGTGTAAGGGGTGAATTTGTAATTATTCAATAGTTTAACAAAAGAGACAATTCTAGAACCATCTGAGAGTGGACGGTTTCGGGAGACCTTCTAGGGTTTGTAGAACCCTCCTGGATGCTAATAAGGAAATGATTTAAATTGGGATTAAATCCATTATTTAATTAATTCAAATCTGGCTTTGCCTGCAATTTACCTAAACTATAAATAGGAGTCCTTGGGCATCAAATTTCATGCATAAACTTCCCTTAAAGGTGGTGAACGAAATTTATACCTCTTTCCTCTCTCTTCACTTGTCTTCTAATTCTAGGGTTTGGATGTGAACCATTAGAGACATCATCCTTTTGATGTTAACTTTCCAAGATCTTCAAAGGAAGGATTGAAGTAACTTGTTTGCTATAACAAGTTTAAGGTATGTATCTGTAGTTTCTGATTTTCAAAATTGCTAGGGTGCATTATTCACAGTCTGTTGCCTTAACGTCAAAGACGTAGATCCTTTTAGGTTGCATGTGCCCTTCTTAATTGTTAAGTTTTTTTTTTCGCATTGTGCATATTGTTGTAACCTAATAAACCCATCAATGATGTCATCAAACTACGAAATTAAACACGTCAATTTAGTCCCGAATGGGCCCGACATTATAATGTAAATCATCAAATTACCGAGGGGACCAAATATATTGCTTTCCCTAAATAGGCAAAAGAAATGAATAAAATTTGACTATATAACCATACATTTTACTTGTCATGCCATACACTTTATGACATCCAGTTACGGATGCGTTGATGCAAACCAATGTACAACAGATTTGTAAACTATGATTTACATATCTCTGTTTTGAGAATAGAAGATATTATCATCTTAGAAGTACTTGTGATTAAAATCCATGAAGCAATATCTAAGAGCAGGTTTAACCAATACTCAAAATCCTCATTTTGTAAGTACTCGTGAATATTGAAGCAATCCCCATGCAATGTCCATTCCTTATAGAAAATATACAAAAATTTCATGACAATCTTAAATCAATACCAACTCCTGAGAAGTATGACTGACTGTGGCACTTCGAATAAATTAACATCCAGGAAGTAAACATGCAAAGTGAAACACAAGAAAAAATTAACCGACAAATGGTATCACACACTTTGAACAAAAATAAATCCTCATTAATTCATCACCATTCAATTAGAATTTATTACTGTTATATTGTTTCAAAACTATCAACTAACTACTAAAAGTAAAGAATATAACATCATCTCTTAACCCAATGATCCTAATATGCTCGAAGTGCTTGATCTTGCTTAATCCCTTTGTGAGATGATCAGTAGGATTATCCTCTGATGATAATCTACACTCCATGATTTTTCCTTCTTCTACTCGATGTCAGATGTAATGGTATTTTTTGTCGATGTGCCTTTATCTACCATGATCCTTTCATTCATTGGTTAAAGAAACCGCACCTTTGTTGTTGCAGAAAATGTCTATTGGCTCTTGGATTGAGGGAAAATTTCCAAGATCTCCAATAAGGTTTGTTAACCATTCCGCTTCCTTTGTTGCCTCTCTTGCTGCGATATACTCTGATTCACAAGTAGAATTAGCCACCGTCTATTGCTTGTAACTGTTCCATGTAATCGCTCCACCATTCAATAGAAATACATAGTCGAACTGCAAATAACTGTTATGTCGACCTGTTTGAAAGTTAGCGTCACTATAACCACTCACCTTAAATTGATCTTTGCCACCGAAGACTAAGATCAAATCCATTGTCTTTCGAAAACACTTAAGTATATTCTTCACTACTATCTAATGAACCATGCCAAGATTTCTCTGATATCTACTAACCATGCTTAAAGCAAAAGCTACATCAGGTCGAGTACATGTCATAGTATACATGATCGATCCTATAGCCGACACATATGGGAGTCGACTCATCATATATATTTCCTTATCACTACTGGGACATTGATTCTTGCTCAACTTAACATTATGATGGTTGGGTAAATGCCTTTTCTTGAAATTCTCCATATTGAACCGTTTCAATATTTTATCCAAGGAAATACTTAGTTTTAGCCCAAGAAAAAGTCTTTGCCTATCTATACAAATCCTTGTTCCAAGTATGTATGTGGCCTCTCCTACATCCTTCATATCAAAACACTTTCCAATTCAAGTCTTCATCTCTTTCAAAGTTGGACCGTTGTTTCCTATAAGGAGTTTTTCATCAACATACAAAACTAGAAAGGTCACTACGCTCCCACTAGCTTTAACATATACGCAGGACATGTCTTTACTTATAGATAATCCAAACTCCTTGACCTTTTCATGAAAGCAAATATTCCAGCTGCGAGATGCTTGTTTTAGTCCATAATTTGACTTCTCAAGTTTGCACACCATATTATGGAATTTGGCATGTTCAAAAACTTCTAGCTAAGCCATGTAAACATCATCATTCAGTTTCTCGATAAGGAAAGAAGTTCTAACATCCATATGCCATACTTTATAGTCATGATAAGCAGTTATGGCAAGCATTTCCCTAATTGAATTAATCTTGGCAACTGGTGAAAAGGTCTCATCATAATCAATCCATTGGGTTTGAGTAAAGCCTTTTTGCAACCAACCTTGCCTTTAAGGTCTATACATTACCATACATTCCAGTCTTCTTCCTTAAGATCCACTTACACCGTATCGTTTTTCGACTAGGTGTCTGATTAACCAACATCCACACTTAGTTATCACACATGGATTGGATCTCGCTATCCATTGTCTCTTTTTATTTTGCAGCTTCAGGTCCTGCCATCGCTTCCTTGTAGTTAGTTGGCTCATCTAAATTTACCAACATACTATCATTGATAAATGTGTCCCCATATGTCGTTATATGGAAACCATAAAACGAAGGTGGCATGCTTACTCTACTTCATCGACGATGAACTAATGAATCGTCAATGGGCTCAATAGCTTCAGCCTTTGGTTGAGAGCTAGTGTCATCAAAGGTTCTTTCATTGGGTGAGTATTGAAGCCCTTCAAGATCAATGTTACTCCCACTGTCTCCTTTGGATATGAGCTCTCTCATGAAAGACTCATCTTCAAGCTATAAAGACCACGTTCTTACTTTGTATGTAGAACAAAGTAAGAAACAACTTTTGTTGCTAGACAATGAAAGTACACATCTCAGCTCTGTGTTCCAGTTTGTCTTGAGTTTCATGCCTAACGAAGACCTCACAATCCCAAACCTTGATATGTGTGATCAAGGGAGGTTTTCCTTGTCCATTTGTCATGAGGTGTTTTGGTAACCTTCTTGGTAGGAACACGATTGAGGATATGGGCAACTATTTCTATGGCATACCTATAGAATGATATAGGAAGCAAAACTAAAGTCATCATGGAATGAACCATGTCTAACAAGGTTCAATTTCACCTCTCAGCTACACCATTGAATTGTGGTGTCCTAGAAAAGACAATTGTGAAACGATTCCACATTCCTTGAGATAGTCGGTGAACTCCTTACTAACATATTCTCCACCGCTATCAGATCAGATCATATTTATCTTCTTTCCCAACTAATTCTCTACTTCATGTTATAACTTCTTGAACCTTTCAAAATTATTCGATTTATGCTTGATTAAGTAGATATAGCCATATCAACTATAGTCATCAATAAACGTCACATAGTATCTATTGGCATCTCTTGTGACGGGCCTGAAAGGCCTAAATACATTCATATGTATTATATCTAAAAATCCTTAACCTCTTCACAAGTACCCGTGAAAGGACTTAGTCATCTTGCCTAAAAGACAAGAGTCGCATTGATCGTATGACTTTAGGTCAAACAATTCCAACACTTCGTCCTTTTTGAGTTGGATAATGCGTTTTTTGTCAATATGCCCAAGAAAACACTGCCATAAGCATGCCTTTTCCAAAATATTAGAATCATCAATTGTCACGCCCCCGAACCAGGACGACAGAAACGTCTGGGGGCGGATGACGTCATTGTATAGTATCATAACCGTTTAATATAAACGAAACATAGCAACCCAAACGACATACTTTGAGAATACAAACGTACATAGTTTACATATTGTACATGTTCATCAGTTACACAAAAGTGACAAAAAGTAAAATTTCATTATGCTGCATCACTTGATCTCAAAGCAGAGTTGATTACCTGTTACTGGTTCCCTGAGAATTCAAGTCATTTTGAAAAGCGTCAACTAAAAATTTGGTGATTTCATAAGCATTTTTGTATAAAAATGGATTTTTAATTGTTTAAAATGGTTTTCGTATACTTTCAGAAAATCTGATATTTTCTATAAACTGTATTGTTAGTCTTATATCCAAAACTAAGAAAAATGTGTGTAAGGCTCTTGTATCTTACTTTGGAAAATGATAGTGTATGTATGTTCCATGAAAATCCAATATTTTCTTATAAGTAAACTGTAGTCTTAAACCCTAAGACCAGAAGTGTAAGCGATTGTGTACTGAAAAATGATATGTAATAATATATTTTAATAAAACCGGTGAAGTGTAAGCTTCACGTAAACCAAGATAGTTTTGTTAATCCCTATGTGAGTTATTATAGCCATGCTTGATGTGACTGTTATGCCTGTACGACGTTCTTCAGGCGTCATAATTGGTAGATATTTGGCACCCTAGCTTGGCCCGTCTAGCTGTAACGAACAGCTCAGGTGTGGGGTTGTCAATCCCGTATAGATCTATACACAACTATCTCGCTCTCCCTCTAGGAGACTCTGGTTATAATGCAAGACTTAAAGTGTATTCTAGGTAGGTACAGTGAAGAGTACGTCTCACTAGAGTATTAACGTATTTACGTGAACTACGACTCCCTTTTTCTTGTGTAATAAAGCACTTGCACTATTTGAAAAACTTATGACTTGAGTTTTATGAAACAGAAATTATAGTATCAATAATTTGTCTTGTATGTTTTTGTGTAAAACTATTTATATAAACTTTATATAAATATAAAGTTGAAATCTTGTCTAGTAGTAATATATGTTGTTAAAACATAATATTTTTGGGTTTTGACCCACCGAACAGTGATGACTAAAAATATGACCACTTTTACTAGGAAAGCTATTTTTAGCAAAGAGAGTTACCAAAACTTGTAGTTTTACAACTCATATTTTCTTGTTGGTACTTGTATTTGTTGAGAGAAAAACTTAGAGACACACTTGAACAAACGTTAGAACAAGTAGTATTACGGAATAGTTAATCTCGAAGGATCTAAAAGCTCAACAATAATATTAATAAGTTAGAGAGTTAGTTGCGGAAAAGTTAAGTAATAGAAATAACAGCAATAATTATATCAAGTATACACTTCAGTTGATTCATAACATGGAATGCATTCAAACCAAGTTAATAAGGAAGATCAAACTTAGTGATTAAGTCACAGAAGACTTGCTCCGAAGAGAGGTTATAATCAGTTATGTTCTAGTAAGAATTGAGAGTAAGAAATGATGCGTAGATAGAGGGATAGAAAAGATAACTTCAGAGAAGTGTATTCAGAATAGATAGATGCGAGTAAGTGTGTTTGAATACAAAGAGAATGAGCTCTATTTATAGGGACTTACGATGTACACTAGATTACCTCTCTAAGAGTAGCCATGCAAGGCATACTGGACAAAAGAGAGTGTTACAATAAAAGACAAGTAAAGTAATCTAGTTAAGTGACTGCGGTAGGAAGAGACTCCGGTTGCGGTTGCTGATGAAGAAGTTGATTGCGGGTGCTGGATGGCTGCGGTAGCTGAAGAGTTTGCGGTAGCTGAAGTTCAAGAGGGTCACTTTTTATGATTTAACAATTTTCCCTAAGTGACCTCTTTAACTTCTGATCAGTTATCAAGTTTGAGAAACTTGATCAGGATCCACCAAAACTTTCTGATGTTTTCCAGCCAGATGATTCTTCTTAAGATCTCGAACTTGACTTCTGCGATAGTGTGCTTCGATCTTTCAACTGCGGTTCGGCAGATGTCAAGTTGCTTCTTGGTGAGGCGATGCATGGCAGTCATTGGAATGAAGTATTTGACATTATCGATCTTCCTTTTGAAAATGACTCCAAGTTCAGGAAAGTTGGTTGCACCTAAGGATCTTTCTTCATAACCTTCGGTAGGCATCAGTGCAGGATCGAGAGGTGGTAGATCAAACTTCTTGGCAATAGTGGGGTAGATGTCTGCGTCGTTTTTGGCAAAATCGCAGACAGTTTCCTTCAAAAAGGTATTGGCCCTTTCAAGCACAATCTTCATCTTCGGGTGCTTTTCTGACTTGTTCTGAAACACCTTAGCAATGAGGGTGTACTGGATGAAGTCAGCCTTCATGAACTTCCGAAGTTTGTAGTTCTTGACTGCGGATGGTCTATCGTTAGACCATATTTTCTCAATGGGAGAGGCATGCTTAGCATAGAAAAGACTAAGTCTCTCGAATTCCATTGGCAGTCTCTTGTGGTCTGGAAGGCTGCGGTCGAATGGCTCAAAAACTGTGAAATACTTAGCATTTAGGGAGATTGGAACATCCCAGTAGCCATCCAAAGGAGGTTCAGCATATGTGAGGTGAGGTCTGTAATCTTCACCCAACAGTCTGCGGTGAGGATTGATCCAAGAGTTGATCAAGGATTCGTCCATGACCGTGTCAAAACCGCATTCTCTCCATATTAGCTCAGCCAGTTTGGCTGCCTTCCAATCTTTCTTCCTTTGGGTGGTGGCAGGAGAGTCAGTTGAGCTTGGAGAGGACATATGCTCCACCGGATTTTTAAAGTAAGGAGGGGTCTCTGGCTTGTTAGGAGTGTTCTCCTTTTGTGGTGAAGTATGAGGAGGTGGAGTATGGTGAGATGGTTGCAGTGAGGGTTGTGGTGTAGGAATTTTTTCTGTAATGATGGGGGGGGGGGGCTCTGATGTTGAGAGATTGATTGATCGGAGTGATGGACTTCTTCTTCTTCACTTCCCCCTTTTGAGGAAAGCAACGGAGGAGCTTCCTCAAGCCATTGTTTAAGGCCATCAACCTTGGAATAGACTTCTTGAAATTGAGCTTTGAGGCTTCTACCAATTGTTGATTGTTGGGGATGGAGGGGTTGAAGAGCAGCCTCTGAATCTCTTTGGTGAGTTGAAGGATTTCAGGACCGTGGAAGTTGGAGGACAAGGATCGTTGCAGTCTGTTTATGGTGGCTTGAAGAACTGAGATAGTGGACTCATACACAGTGTGAGTCTCATCTATCAGTTTTTGAGACTGAGTGGCTTGATCCGTAATGGCTGCTTGGAGATCTTTCTTGATTGCGGTCACCTCAGAGATGAGGCGTTCCGCAGCAGCCATAAAGTCCTTGTGATCTGCTTTGCGGTTGTTGTCAAGGGACCGGATCCCCATTTCAACTTTGAGAGAAATTCTCTCAGCAGCCAAGCGCTCACGCGTTTCCAAGCGCTATATTCGTTCGATCAGAGACTGCGGCCCTGGGGTGTCTTCTGGTTGCGTTTGAGTTGGCTTGACCGCAGCTAAGATTTGATCGACTTTTGCTTGTAAGCTCAGAAACTCCTTTCTCGTGACCGCATTCTTCTTCTTTTTCTTCTTTTCTTTGGGTTTAGAAGTTGAATGGTGAGAGCCACTGGATTCCTCTTCTTCATCGAACATCATGAGGTCATCATCAGAAGGGCTGGGCTTATTTACCTCCTGAATGTCTTCATCATCAAGACCGAAGGTGGGAGCAGAACTGACCTCTATTGCGGTTCCTTCGTCTTGTGATTCATGAACTGTTGGAGTTGGAATTGGATTTGGAGTTGGAGTAGGAGTTGGAGTTACTCTAGAGGTACCTGCACCTTCACCAGTTGTTTGAGCTTTGAGGATTGTCTCAGCCATCTCGGTCATCCAGTCTTGAACTTTGAGAATGGTGGCTACGGTATTGGCATTATTTATTGCATCTGCCCAATACTTAGCCACTGACTGGATTTCTTGCTCCTTCTGTTGTTGTTGCTTGATCTGTTGCTCCTTGCGGGCTTGGAATGCCCTTCTGAAAGCGACATATTTCTTTATTTCTGACTCGGTTACCGGAGTGTAGCGTAACCATGAGCCGTTTGATTCATCGCCGTCAAATCCATGAAATCGCACCGAAGTGTCCTTCGGGTCCACAGATCCTTGCACGTTTGTGCTCACCGTGCCTAAACCACCTGCTGCGGATGTAAGCAGAGTAGGATTTCCTGAGCTTCCTTGGTCTCCTTGACCCGTGGTCAAGTTTGGCCTCAGCTCAGTTCTGGCATTGGCAGAAGAAGTGCCCTGCGGTTGGGAAGGTGTTTGTAGTGTATGGGTGGCATTCAAAAGGATGGAGTGCAACTCCTCAGGGGAAAAGAAATGCAGTCGGGAAGCCCTGGAGACCTTAGGGCGTGCACCAGTGTCATCCTCTTGGGAGTGAACTGGGGGGGAGTCTCCACGATGTTTTGAATCAGACTCACTTTCTGAGTCTGATTGGAAAATGATGGTGGTGATGAATGGGTCTGCGGCCACCCTAAGGACTACCGGAGCCTTTTGAGAGGCTTCAGTATCGGTTCGGTCACGCATTTGGCTAGAGGTATCTGTTTTTCTTTTCTTAAGGATAGCAATTGGTTGCCTATCCTCATCAGAATCACTATCAGGTGTGGTTGCGGTGGGTTTGGTTTTCCGTTTCTTGGTGGGTGCGGTTCGTTTGGGAGCATCCTTCTTGGGAGTTCTTTGTTTCTTCTTGGTGGCCAATTGCTTTCTTTTTTGAGAAAGATTAGAGAGAGTAGTGGAAGAAGGGACTGCGGTACCTTCAGGGTTAATATTGGGCAATACCTTCCGTAGCCTCAATATGGTCTGAGACATCAACAGTCTCAAGACCCATAGTAGAAAGAATATGGGTGGGAAGTCTTCTAATTGGTCCAAAAAGAGATTGATCAGAAGATGGATTGTACCTTTTAAGATCCTTAGTGACAAAGAAATTGATGTCACTGCCCATGTCGATTCCTGCATCCGCATGAAGGTCTGAGATGCAGAGTGACCAGAACCTTGCAAAGGTGAGCTCGGTTGGGTTCTCCCTTGGGTTCTCCTTGGGAATGTATTGTAGAAAGTCGTCCCATAGGATCCGCCCGTAGTTTACATCGTGTCCTGTGAATATGCTCCATACCAACTCTAGAAGCTTCAGTCCCATATTGTCTGTGCCTCCGGTTCTGCCGGATAGACTGCGGATGACGAAGTGGCAAACGAATTGCCACACCGTAGGCAATTGGTTTTTCTTGAATTCCCCAATCCCCTTAATCTTCTTCTGGTATCCCATTTGGTAAGGAGCAGAAGTGACGTCTGTCATGGAGGGGGTGAAAATCTTGATGGAGGGATGAAAAAGGAGATTTATGGCAGAAAGAAGCTTTTCCTTGGACAGAATGACCAAAGAATCATTAAATAGGTTAAGATGAACTTCTTGGGGGTTTTCGATTGGGCGATAAGCGGAGAATGCACATTTGAAAAGGGTTGAGACTGGGACAACATCTGTGAAAGCATCAAAGGAGCCAAACAGGGGGTGATACTTCAGGAACTTAATCATCAGCTTGATCGGAGCATTGTAGGAGGGATGATCTTCGAACACCGCTCTGAAGTTGCTTGACGTGATCATGGGTGTCAGTTGTCGTGAAGCAAATTGTGAACCAGTGGGGTTCACTGATCCAGATGCCTTTGACTGTTTCTTGGAGACACCAGATTTCACCATTGTTGAAGATTGAGAGAATGAGTAGAGAAACAGAGTTCTTGAAAGATTTGAGAGAAAAGATTCAATGTTCAGAAAGCGTAAAGTGATTTTGGGGAAGAAGAAGGGTTTATATAGGTGGTGAATTGGAACGGTAACTGTTTTTACCCTAGGTAAAAAGAAAGGATAAGGTAAATGGTCATTTGGGGGGAATCTTTTGAATTGGCAAATAAATCTCAGCCACATAATTATGAAATGGTAAAAAGGTTTTTGAGATTTTACCAAAAAGGGATTTGCATTTAATGAAATGTCAGACGTGCATCAACACGTCAGGTGATAGAGTGGTGAGGGGAAAGGAAGTTGTAACGGATGGGACGTTCTGGGTAAGCGGAAAAGACAAATTAAGGATGTGATTATGGAAAAACGTTCTTTTTGTCATCATACCTAAAAATAGGTCTGACACAAGGTTTATTCAGAAAGAGAATGAGACAGTTTCTCAAGGGAATGTTTTTTTTTTTGTTATTTAATGTTTTATTTAATGAAGGATCATTAAATAGCACACAAAGATTCAAGGGTAGATGAAACAGTTGAGAAATTATCAACGTGATTGCGGATGGAAACTTTTATTGCGGATGACCAGGTGTCATTGCGGATGAACAAATGTCATTGCGGATAGGTATATTTATGACTGTAGTAGAAGAAACTGAGGAGAGCACCTGTACAAAAGGTTAGTAATAACAAACAATAAGGACCCATGAAAAATAAGTATGATATATGGTTGCGGTACCTAGACTGCGGTACCAAAACCATGTATCATAAGTAACTTTCAGTTAGAACCGCAATGGAGACCAAGGATGGTATGCGATATCTATCAATTCAAAAAGAATTGCGGGTCGGGATTCATCATTCCTAACATTTGCAGGAAGGTGTTAAGTTTTGTGGAGTCGAGCGCTTTTATGAACACATCAGCAATCTCTTCATGAGCATGGACAAAGATGAGTTCAATGTTACCTTTATAGATGTGGTCTCTGATTAAATGATACCGTAGTTCAATATGCTTAGTCTTTGAGTGCTGAATAGGATTATGAGAAATAGCAATAGCACTTTTAGAGTCATAATATATCGGTATCCGCAACATTCTGTATCCGTAGTCCATAAGTTGTGTCTTCATCCATAGGACTTGTGAACAACAGCTGGCTGCGGCCACATATTCAGCTTCTGCGGTAGACAGAGATACACAACTTTGTTTCCTTGAAGACCAGCTGACGAGTCTTCCACCCAAAAATTGACATCCTCCTGAGGTACTTTTGCGGTCTAATCTGCATCCGGCGTGATCCGCATCTGTGAAAGCTTGCATGCTGAAGTCATTGCCTACGGGGTACCATAGACCAAGAGATTTGCTTCCTTTCAGGTACCGTAGTATCTGTTTGGCTGCGGTCATATGTGACACTTTCGGGTCACCCTGATACCTTGCACATACACTAGTTGCAAAGACAATGTCTGGTCGGCTTGCAGTGAGGTACATTAGAGAGCCAATGATACCTCTATAAGTCTTGTGATCCACAGGTTCTCCTGAAGGATCAGCAGAGATCTTATAACCGAAGGCCATGGGGACCTTAACCGAAGAAAACATTGTCCATCGAATATTTCTTTAACAGTTCGGTGGTGTATTTCTTTTGATGAATGAATATCCCTTGCGGAACTTGTTTCACTTGAAGCCCTAGAAAGAAGTTAATCTCTCTATTTATGCTCATTTTGAACTTGTTGGTCATGAGCTTAGCAAATTCATTCACCATTTCTTGATCAGCTGATCCGAAGATGATGTCGTCCACATATATTTGAACGAGCATAAGGTGGTTACCATTTGCTTTTCTAAATAACGTGGGGTCAATCACTCCTCTCTTGTACCCGGATGAGACAAGGAATTCAGAAAGAGTCTCATACCATGCTCTTGGGGCTTGCTTCAGGCCGTAGACTGCTTTTTCAAGCTTGTAGCAGTGGTATGGGAATTCAACATTTTCAAAACCTGGAGGTTGCTGAAGGTAAACCTCTTCTTTTAATTCCCCATTGAGAAAGGCACTCTTAACGTCCATTTGGTGTACCTTGACATTCTTGTGGGCTGCGTATGCTAGGAAGATCGGGATAGCTTCCATGCGTGCTACCGGAGCATACGTTTCATCGTAGTCAATGCCTTCAAGTTGACTACACCCCTTTGCAACTAGCCTTGCCTTGTTTCTGACTACCGCACCAGATTCATCCAGCTTGTTTTTGAACACCCATCTAGTGCCAACAATGGTGTGACTACGTGGCTTCGGAACGAGCTGCCAAACTTTGTTTCTTTGAAATTCTTCTAGATCTTCTTGCATTGCAGCTATCCAGTCTGGTTCGAGCAATGCTTCTTTGATCGTTCTGGGCTCTACTGAGGACATAAATGCTGCGTAGTGGCAGTGGTCAGATAGGTCCTTGGAATATCGAGTCTGGATACCTGCAGATGGGTTGGCAATGATTTGACATGGCGGGTGGTCCTTCGTCCATACGTGTAGACGGGGCTGCAGATGATCAACAGCTGTAGTAGAGGGAATATCTTGAATATCAGAAGAATCTGTGGTTGGAGATGGCAGTTCCCCCTGGACTTGAGAACATCCTGCTGAGTCATCTTGGTTTGTTGGAACGAGAATGGAATTTTCTTGAGCAGTTGGAAGAGGTTCCCCCTGGATTGCGGATGGGAGTTCCTCTGGAACTTGAGAAGTTTCCCCCTGGACTGCAGATGGGAGAGTGATAATCCTTGGATCGGTTCTCGTGTCAATGTTCTCTATGAGTTCATCATCCGAATCCGAAGATACGTTTGATGGTAATGATTCTCTCCGGATAGGAACTTGAGCAGCATCAAGTACTGGAACCTCGACGGTTGTTGCTAGATCCGGAGTAGAGCTTTCCCCCTCAACCGGAGAGGTGAAAGTATTGAGAGATGCTACATCAGATAGAGATGGTCCAGAAACATCAGCGTGTTGTTGTTGAGCTGCGGGTGACACAAGAACTTCGGATAGTTTCGCCGTTTCAATAGGATCGAAAAGATCATCATAATTGACTTCAACTAGATTTAAAGGACCTGAAGAGGCAGGAATATCGCTTTCCATGATTGCGGTGGTTTCAGTGGATGGAGGGGCATTGCGGATGTGAGAATCATCAAATTTCACATCGAAGCTTTCAATGATCAGCCTTGTACGTCTGATGAGCACTCGATAAGCAACCTTGTTAGTGGAATAACCAAGGAAAATGCCTTCATCAGACTTCGGTGCAAACTTGTTAAGCTGATCTCTGTTATTGATCACGAAACATCTACACCCAAAGATATGAAAGAAGCGAACATTTGGCTTGCGGTTGTTAAGGCCCTCATATGGTGTTTTATTGAGACGTTTGCACACAATGCTTCGGTTTTGAACAAAGCATGCGATGGCTACAGCTTCAGCCCAGAAGTAGAGAGGAAGGTGTGCGAAGTTGAGCATAGATCTGGCTGCTTCTACTAGAGTGCAGTTCCTTCTCTCTACTACCCCATTTTGTTGCGGTGTGTAGGGAGCTGAGAAGTTGTGAGAGATGCCCTTGGACACCAAGAAACTGTTGAGGAGATGATTAGTAAACTCGGTTCCATTATCACTGCGGATCCTTCTTACTGGAAGCTTGATCTGAAGTTCGATCTCTTTGATGAAGTTGATGAAAATCTGCGGTGTTTCTGACTTGAGTCTGAGGAAGAAGACCCATGTGAAGCGTGTAAAGTCATCTACAATAACCAATATGTATTTTTTAGGATGGAGACTGGCTACGGTAGATGGACCGCAGAGATCAATGTGCAATAGCTCCAGTGGTTCAAAAATTGAAGAGTCCATTACCAGAGGGTGACTTGCTTTGGACTGTTTACCACATTCACAAGCCGGACAAAGAGTATCGTTGCTGAATTTGAGAATAGGGAGACCTCTGACTAGTTCTCCTGTGACCAAGTTATTGATGTACCTGAAGTTGAGATGAGCTAGCTTGCGGTGCCATAGCCAGCTGACTTCGGATACAACTTTGGAGAGGAAACACAACTGCGGTCTGCCAATGATCAGAGAGACATCCAAAGGATACATGGTACCTTTGGATCTGGATTTGAGCAGACAGGTGTTTCTGTCACTAGTCATTACATAGCAGAACTGATCATCAAATTCAACCCGATGTCCTGCCTTACATAGTTGGCCTACACTGATGAGATTGTGTTTAAGGCTTTCTACATAGGCAACCTTCTGAATAGAGAAATTCCCCGTAGTGAGAACACCGTAACCTCGGATGACCCCATTCGCATTGTTGCCAAATGTGACATTTCCACCATTGCATATAGGCCTGAAATCCCGAAGGTATTCTAACCTTCCGGTCATGTGCAAGGAGCAGGCACTGTCAATTAACCATTCTTCTTCTTGTTCCTCCTTGCACAAAGCCTGAGAATTACACGGTTAGTTTAGGCATCCAAACTAGTTTGGAGCCTGGGGCAATTGGTGAATTGCAGAATGATGCATGGACCGAGGTTGCAGGGACGGGTCTCTTGTCAACTTTTAATCCTAGTCATGGATGTTTGTGCATAATTGGACTGTTGTGAGTTTTCGAAAAAGTACGAGGTTTCTGACTCCGACTAGATTTGACATAGGATGAATCCTTTTGACAACTATACTGACATTTACAAAAAGAGATTTTGTCTTTTGATCTGACACTATGCTTGGTCAGCGGTCTATAGGATGAATTGGATTTGTTACCGGTCCGAGGTTGGTAATCCCTAACGTGAAAGTTGTTGGATTTTGAAAAAGTTTGTTTTTGAAAAGGTTTAGCACGTGCAAATCTTTGAGTCCTTTTTGGTGGATTTGGTAGAATACCCCTCCATTTGTTGAAATTTTGACCTGACTTTGAAAGTGTTGGAGTGGGTAAAATCCCTTTCCATTTAGGATCATTTGAGGAATAGACCTGAAAACCATTGTTTTGAAAAGACTGAACACCTTTTGGGTTATGTCAGAAGAAGTAGGAATGACTTTTGAAGCTGGACTTTCCCTTTTGTTTGTTTTCTTGGTGGGAGAGTTTTTTGAAAAGTAGTGTGAGAAAACAAATTTTTCTGGACTCTTGGACTTTGAAATTCTGACATGCTTCTTATTTTTTGAAAAAGTGTGTCTATTTGTGCCTCGAGATCTAATTTCCTCTTTGAAGGCCTTTTTGGCCAAGGATTTTGGTGAACCGCAGTCATTGTTGTTCAACTGCGGTTTCCTGGAATTCTTAGAATGATTTTGAAAACGTGGGCTTGAGTCATCCGAACTTGAAGATTCTGGGGTCTGTGAGCATTGACCCACTTCAAAGTTCTCTATAGGTAATTCATGATGAATCGCCTGAAGGGTCACGGTTCCTTTTACTGAGGACTGCGGTAGTGAAGATTTGACTACTGCAGAGTAAGTCTTAGTTGGGACTTCAGTGGGACTCTTGAGGGACTTTTGACTATAGTGTGAGACACTGCGGTCTGAGGGCAGAGATGGAAAGTCTTTTGAGACTTCGGGGCCCTCAATGACAAATTCTTCATCAACTACGGATGAGGTTTGAGAATTTGGGTAAATGTTGCCACAGATTGGAATTTGATCACTTGTGTGACCCAAAACCTCAGGCACAATTTCCTCAATGACACAATTATTGCTTAGATTATGGAGTCTACCGAAGTGAGTTTTGATGTCTTCGGGGAAGGTCTTGTCATTGACTGGGAAATGAAATTCTCGGTCTGGAGGGACATACAGTCTGTCTTTGTTGAACCGGGGTGAGGAATCCATTGCGGTAGGATATCCATTTGACCAACCCCAATTGTATGTGTTGTCCACAGTGCCATTATTTACCAAATTTTCAATAGCTTCACTTTCATTGAACAATTTTTCGATTAAAAGATTTAAGCGTACATTTTCACTATGAGCTAAATCTTTCTGGTTCAAAGCTATCTCTAATTATGTTTCACTCAGCATTCTTGCATCTTTCTCTAACTCTAAGTCTTTTTCTAACATAGTCATTTTGAGTCTTTTGTTATCCAGGCGTCCTCTCACATGGAACATTTCTTGGGACGCAATGTTCTTCTCATCTAAGGCTTTGTTATAGTCTGTAAGGACGGCAGCACAAGTGTCATTAAGATCATCTATGTATGGTTGACAGTCATGCATGCTATAGTTTAGAGTTTGGATCATGAGTTTTACCTGTTCGACGATGCTTAGAGTTCCATCCTTTGCCATGTAGCAGTAGTTCTTTTCCAGCTTTGTAGACTCATCATCATCCGCAGTTGCCAGCATGCAGATTTTCCCTTTTCCTTTGACACTGCTGATGGCTTCATCTTCATCTCCGGATGACCAAACTTGATGGTCTCTTTTGACATGTGCTACGTATGCCCTTGCCTTTTCCTTGTCTTCCAACTCTTGAGCCATTCTAAGATAGAATGCTCTGTCTTTTACTACATTGGTCTTACAATCTCTTGCAAAGTGATTCTCTTTGTTGCATTTGTGACAAATCACAATATCAGTCTTGTCTTCAGAGGTAGTACCAGAGTCAGTGGTTGGAGTAGACTGCGGTACCTCCTTTGGTTGAGTATTTTGACATTGCGGTGGTGGATGAGAACCTTTTGGATAACGAGAATGATTATTCTGTGGACTGAAGTTACGGTTGAATGGAGGTTTGTTGAAATGTTGATTCTTGCGGTAGGAAGGAGGTGGTAGACGGTTGAACTGTTGGCTAACCAGAGCAATAGCCTTATGAAATTCTTCTTCATCATCATACTCTGAATCTGCTTCGTATGACTGCGGTGGAGTGTCATACGAGGAAGAGTAGGATGTCTGCGGTGGGGCTTGTGCTATGAGAGCAAGTGGTCCTCCGAAGTCAGCACAGTCTTTGAGTATGGTGGATTCTTGTGCTTGCAACTCTCCATAGAGCTTGTAGAGTGACAAAGAGTGAATCTTTCTATCGCCCTGGACTATCATCTTAGCCGTAGTCCAATGTCTTCCCAAACCATTAAGAAACTGAAGATTTGTTTCATGGTTACTGCAGATGGTGCCCGCATTGGATAACTTGGTGACTATCAGGTTGAACCTTTTGAAGGAATCTTCCAAGCTTTCGCCGGTATGAGCTTTGAAGTTGTTGAACTCATTGAGTGCGGTAGTAAGTTTCTCGCCTTGTGCTTGTTCTGAGCCTTCGTACAGATTCTTGAGAACTTCCCAGATCTCTTTTGCTAATTTGCAATTTATGATAATATCGAAGTTGTCAGGAGCAACTCCATAGGAGATTTCATAAAAAGCAACAACATCATTTTCCATTTTATCGAGATCATCCTTGGTGGGACGGCTCATGACTGGTTTTCCTCCTCCTAGTCTAGTTGTAGCGCCGTCAGTTTGGACTGGTGTAAGGACTGGGACATGAGGTCCTTCTTCTACAGATCGCCATACATCTCTACCAAGTCTCCTTAAGTATCTTTCCATTCTTTGTGACCAGTGATGATATTCATTTGCTACCAGTATTGGGGCTCGGTTAGAACCACCAACACTGTTGGAAATGTTCAGAGATAACGATTGTGCCATTTGAAATTGTTTTTTTTTTGAAGAAATGAGCTTTAGTGGTATAGAAGGCCCTTTGAAAATCAGAGTTTCGTTTTCAAAAAGCAACCACTATGGCTCTGATACCAATTGTTGAGAGAAAAACTTAGAGACACACTTGAACAAACGTTAGAACAAGTAGTATTGCGGAATAGTTAATCTCGAAGGATCTAAAAGCTCAACAATAATATTAATAAGTTAGAGAGTTAGTTGCGGAAAAGTAAAGTAATAGAAATGACAGCAATAATTATATCAAGTATACACTTAAGTTGATTCATAACATGGAATGCATTCAAACCAAGTTAATAAGGAAGATCAAACTTAGTGATTAAGTCAAAGAAGACTTGCTCTGGAGAGAGGTTATAATCAGTTATGTTCTAGTAAGAATTGAGAGTAAGAAGTGATGCGTAGATAGAGGGATAGAAAAGATAACTTCAGAGAAGTGTATTCAGAATAGATAGATGCGAGTAAGTGTGTTTGAATACAAAGAGAATGAGTTCTATTTATAGAGACTTACGATGTACACTAGATTACCTCTCTAAGAGTAGCCATGCAGGGCATACTGGACAAAAGAGAGTGTTACAATAAAAGACAAGTAAAGTAATCTAGTTAAGTGACTGCGATAGGAAGAGACTCCGGTTGCGGTTGCTGATGAAGAAGTTGACTGCGGGTGCTGGATGGCTGCGGTAGCTGAAGAGGTTGCGGTAGCTGAAGTTCAAGAGGGTCACTTTTTATGATTCAATAGTATCACATAATGAGTTCTATGATTTTTGTACATCAACTTATATACACGATTTTTGTGTAGATAAAAATAGTGTTAAGCATATCTTATACAAATATTATTTCACATTCAAATAATTAAGATGAAAATTTGAAATATTCTTAAGATGAACATGTTTGACTTGTACTCCCCCTTAAAAGTATGAAAACTAAAAAAAAATGGGGGTATGAAGCTGACCTTGAGTGGTTTTGTTGGTTGATTTGAAGAGGTGTTTGAGAAGTTTTCAAGCCTAAACTCTTGATTGGAATGGATGAACTTCCTTGGAGATGGCTTACCCTAAGGGTTTAACACATTTTAATGTGTTTAAATAGAGTGAAATCATCATAAAAATGTACAGAATTACTAGGAAGTCTCGAAAATACTTACAAAGATCTAAGGATGGCTTGAAGGATTTTACACTTGAAAGCTTGCTATTTGCTGTAGAAATGAAAAAAAGTGTTTACTGGAAGTGGAACTTGTAAAAGGGGAGGACTCTATGGCTTGATTTCGTCCTATATAAAAGTAGAGAAGTGATAAGATCCTTACTTGGTAATCTGGGGGATAATACATAATTATTTGGTGGATATTACATGGGTTACTGGGATCTTATTGGAAAGGGTTAAGTTATCACATGCTAAAGTTAACTATACTTGCTTTTTCCTTAATCTAGACTGCAAACACCATCAAATATCCTAGTATGATTTCGGCCTTAGTGGGCCTTTCATGGAGTTTTCGGCCTTGGTGTTCTTCTTGGCAATTAGATTTCGGTACTACACCTTCCATTATTGTGTTTTCGGTTTGATTTCACCCAATAAAAGGGTGATTTCGGTCATGGGATTCCTTGGCCGAAAACCTAAAGCAAGGTCCCATTTTGATTCATGTTTTAATCATTAACTTATCTTGACTTCCAAATGTTTGTTATGGACATGATTTTTAACATGTGCTTGTGTACATACTTATATAAATAATTTCCTTTTTGGTTTATAAGGATCGATTGCAACAAGGTTACATCATGAGTTTATTTGCACATGGTTACAATGTAGACTCTTCTTGAGTCTAATTTTTCTAGTTATGACATCATCCCTCCGTTGGAGGGAATTTCGTCCCGAAATTAGGTCTAGAGCGGGCCTCAAGAACTAGGAAAGAGATGCAGATACTTCTTCTTAATCTGGTCTTCGCGCTCCCAGGTGAACTCAGGTCCACTTTTGGCACTCCATCAGACCTTCATAATGGGGATGCGACTTTGTTTCGTTCGTTTCACCTCCCTATCCATTATTTCTATGGGTTCCTCAACGAAATGAAGGTTTTCATTTACCTTAATCTCATCAAGCGGGAGAACGATAGTTTCGTCAGATAGGCAATTCTTTCAGGTTTGACACATGAAAGACAGGGTGTACATTATTGAGCTCTGGTGGTAACTGCATCTTATAATCCACTGGATCGATCCTGGCAAGGATCTCGAATGGTCCGATGTATATTGGATTCAATTTTCCATGTTTTCCAAAGCGTATCATCCCTTTCCAAGGAGAGACCTTTAGCAGTACGCGATCACCAACTTGAAATTCCAAGGGCTTTCGTCTTTTATCCGCGTAGCTCTTTTGTCGGTCTCTGGACGCCTTTAGTCTTTCTCCGATCTGAACGATCTTCTCGGTCGTCTCCCTGATAATCTCAGGCTCGGTGAGAGTGTTGCTTGGTACTTGTCCCTTTTCCTATTGTGTGTCTCCCACCTCAGCCCAACAGAGGGGTGATCTGCATTTACATCCATATAGGGCCTCAAAAGGAACAACCTTGATGCTTGTGTGATAGATGTTGTTGTATGAGAACTCGATCAGTGGAAAATGGGCAACCCACGCCTTGCCAAAATCTACCACACAGGCTCTTAGCATATTTTCTAATGTTTGGATGATCCTCTCACTCTGGCCATATGTTTGGGGATGGTAATTTGTGCTCATATCGAGCTTGGTTCCCAAGGACTTCTGAAATGACTGCCAAAACCGTGAGGTAAATCTACTATCTCTGTCGGAGATAATAGATATTGGTACTCCGTGTAACCTCACGATTTCTTTTATGTAGATCCTGGTCAACTTTTCCATCTTGTACGTCTCCTTTATTATTACGAAATGAGCAGACTTAGTTAACCTGTCGACAATTACCCAGAGAGAGTCTAGCCCATCGTCCATCTTGGGTAACTTGGTTATGAAATCCATTGTTATCGATTCCCATTTCCACTCGAGTATCTCTGGTTGTTGTAGTAGACCAGATGGCTTCTGATATTCTACCTTAACTTTCACCCAAGTCAGGCACTTGCCCACGTAGGTAGTGATTTCAGCTTCCATATTCGGCCACCAATAATGTTGCTTGAGATCCAAGTATATTTTGTCCGAACCCGGATGGACGGAGTACATTGTTTTGTGGGCTTCATTCATGACCACGTCTCTGAATCCACCGAACTTTGGTGTCCATACCCAGTCCATGAGGTAGCAGGCTCCATCATCCTTGATTGTATGGTTCTTTCCATCCCACGCAAAGCTTCGTTTGTGATGTTTTTTGGTTTCAAGGCTTCCAGTTGAGCCTCTTTGATTTGTGAAGACAGGTGAGAATGGATGGTCATTGTTAGTGACTTAATGCGATGACCCGTGTATTCTTTCCTACTTAGGGCATCAGCCACCATATTGGCCTTGCCCGGATGGTACCGGATCTCGCAATTGTAATTGTTGGATTTGGTGTCTAAGCCCATAACTATAATTGGTATGTACTTGACCCGAGAGTCGCATGGTCCATTTTAGGTTGCATTCACCAAAGCAATTTGATAGGATGGATATTTGAGAAAGAGGTTATTTATGATTTATTAATACATTATAATTATAATATATTAGATGAGAAATCATATTATTCAATTAATATTGATCAAGACTTAATTTGGAATTAATTTAGTGATCAAAAGAGACTAATTAAATTACAGGGGACTGATTAAGTAAATCAGTGATACTTATAGTTTGGGCTAATGATCCATGTTGATTATGTGGACTAAATCTTTGTGTAGTCCATGAATATTTAGTCCAAATGGCTTATCATATGGATTATTGGATTAAAGGCCCAAGGAAGTGGATTAGGGTTTACAACTTGAAACTCTTAGAATTCTACACTATAAGTGTAACCCCTAAAACCCTAAAATTGGCACTTGTGCATTCCAAGAAGAGGCTAGCCATTTTTTGGTGGTTAATAGCCTCTCTTTCATTTGTCCTCCTCTTGCTCTTGGTGTTTTGTGAACCATTTGAGGCATCACACTTGAGGTGCTAAGCTCTTAAAAGGCCAAATTCTACAAGCTACACTATAGAGGTATTAATGTAACTTGATTTTATGTTTCAAATATCACATTGTATGCTAGTTGTAGGTTTCATGATTTGGATAATTTTTGTTGCATGTATAACTAGAGAAAACTTAGATCCAAAGCATTAGGGTTGTATGTGCACCATAGGGATGTTAAAGTACATAAAACCCATCATTGGTATCAGAGCCATGTGTGTTTTCTGTTATACTGATGCATTGGTTGATTGTTCAAAGAAAAAGAAAATCGTTTTTGGAATCTTACAGATGACCACGACGTGGTCATAGTTACGACGACGTGGTGGACCATCTGTGTGAAGATTTTCAAGTTTCTGGCCAAGTTTTGGATTAAAATCATTACCACAAACTGTTTTGACTACTAAAAAAATCGTTTTTTATGATAAGGTAATGATTATCTTCATCCAATTAAAAGATAAATTGTCAAATTATAAAATAATTACAAGATTATATGATAAACTAATTGTTTGTGTAATTTGATTTGAATTGCCTTTCTATATGAGTTAGATTAGATCAACTTGATGAATAATAAATTATATGACAATTTAATTAGTTGTATTTGATCTAAATGGTTCTTGAAGAGAGTTTCATAACTTTTCCTCAAGTTATGAAATATGAAAAGTCTCATTCATGAACATTAAACTCATAAGTTATGGAAACCAAAAGTTTTCAAGAGTTACAAAAGTTGCCCACAAGTTTTGGAACATAAAAAGTCTCTTTTATGAAACATTAACTCAAGTAATTGAAAGGTTTCAAAAGGTGCAACTCTTGGGTTCATAATTAAAAATTAATTAAATAGTTTTTAATTTTCAAATTTTATATTTAGAACATTGATGTTTCTTTTTGAATAGTTCAATTACACTATGATGGATTCTATTAAGTTAATTAAATGTTTAATTAAAAGAGAAAGTTAATAAATCCATAATCATATGGTTTAAAGTTAATTAAATTAAAAGTTTAATTTATTATTAGATTAAACCACCTAGTATTTTAAAAGTGTAAAATACACCCTTATACTATATAAAATTAAAAGTTTAATATATTATATATGTATAAGTAAAAAGCCAATCTTACCGTTAGTAGGCCTCATTCACGAAGCTGGTCTATAAGGGGTGTTTAAGGAAGCGACCTGTAAAATGACCGCCATTGGGTATCCACTCTTACCCACCGCACCCTTGACCCGTGGAGGCTCGTTAGCCGAACGGGTTTGATAGGACACTTAAATCTTCATTAAAAGTATAATGAAATACAAAGTAACTAAACACTTTATAAATTCCCAATCTTAGTTACTTTAGGAAAAATGTGAATTTGATGCTAACCCATGAAATTGCACATTGCACCTTATTAGTCGTTAGTGGAGCGTGTGTGGTTAACCGGCACACTAATATGGGACTAATGAAGGATGGCAATGGGTTTCTCGTAAATTATCATTGATCAATGGAGCGTGTGTGGTTAACCGGCACATTGACTAGGTGATTAATGCCATCGAGAGTACCAAGCTAATTTGCATGGTTATTCACACCTTGGTTGTGATCCTCGGTATCCCATTCACAAACTTGAAGGGCATAATCGAGATTAAACATGCCATTGAAAAGTTTAATGAATCTCAAAAGAATCTAGGAATTTCAATTTATTTAAAACCTAATACTCATTTTCGTTTTTCATGGTGGAAATTGGTAAATCGTCATTTACCTACCTTCAAATATTTTGCAATTGGATTACGACATCCCTCTTCCGAATTGTAGAATATTGTGTTGGGTATTAGCCTCGCTCTCACTTAATCCGCATATCTGGAACTCTTTGATTTGAACTACTCCGAATCCGGCGATGAACTCACATTTTTAATATTTCATTTGGGTGTTATATTAAGGACTTAAATCAACGTAACTTGAATTTCTCCCTTGTAGAAGTCTAGTTCTGACAACTATGGTCTTCCCGAATCTTTTGGAAAAAGCTTTCCTCGTGAAGATGATGTTTCCAGAAATCATACTTCACTTCCTCCAACTCCTCCAATAATTCTCCCTGACGCACATGTTCGTCGACTTGAAAAGTTCAAGGTCACTCAAACCTTATTGGCTAGTAAACACAAAGATGGAAAGTCTGTGTGTGCACACATCTTGGAGATGAAGTCACACATTGACAAGCTGGGAATGTTAGGTGTCGTTGTCTTGAGGAAGTTGGCTGTTGACTTGGTTCTTCAATCACTTCCTCATTCATATAGTGAGTTTGTTAAAGACTATTATTTGACAGACCACTGCGTGACCCTTATCGATCTTACCTATTTGCTAATTGCTGCTGAATCAGAAATGATTTGGCGCACTGGTAATGCAAATTTGATTGGAATATCTACTTCCCAAACTTCCATGGACATTGACAATGGAAACATTAGATGTCCAGAAAAGCTTTATCTTCCCAATGGAAAGGGATCAACCATGGTCAAACCATTTGACCAAATGGTAAAGAGAAAGGCTAAGTCTGAGATTGTCATGTGCGTCATTCTGGAAGAGTCTGTTCATTTCTACTGCCAAGAGAAGGGGCATTGGATGCGAAGCTGCCGTATCTACCTGAAGGACCACAAGGATGGTAAAGTCAAATTGTTTGACTTTGCTTAAGGTAAATCCACTATCTAACTCTATTAAGTTCCTATTTGAAGATTCTTAATACATGATGTGATGAGATCACATTTTGATGTTCGTAGGATCGAAGAAAAGAAAGGAAGATTAAAGGAAAAGCATGTTGAGTCTGATCGGGAAGAGATGGATTTCGATCGCATGATTCGATGATCAGAATTCTGAGGTGCTACTTAGGAGTTATGATAGATTGCTTAAAAATATGTAGTAACATATTTTTCATTTGTAATTGCTTTATAAGGACAAATTTTTCCACAATTTTATAAATAAAGAAAATTTTGATTTTATTTTATTTTAAATTTCCTTAAAATGACATTTGTGAAAATTGATGTTTGTATGTATCTATTTTTAGCAATATGGATTTGATTCTTTCATTTGTGGTAGTTTCTGAATTTACCAAATAAGGAAAGATTCTCATCACCAAGTTTCAAATTGGATAGAAACTTGGAATCATGCAACTTGTATTGTGTGATGAATGAGAACCTTCGTCTTTGGGAAATTAAGACTAATTTGTTTTTCACATGTATATGTGAGTCAAGTGAAGGAATAGGGGATCGGGTACACTTGGTTGTGCACTGGTCAGGTCCACCACAAAGAACGATATGACTATTCGTCATTTACTAAATGTTTAGTAAATATGGTTATGATTACAAGATTAAGTGTAATTATGAATCATTGAAAAAGTTTCAATGTATGGCAGAACGAATCAGAAGAATCAAATTAGGCCAAAAGATGAAAGGAAAGGAGAGTACTTTAGTATCGTGTTTTATGATCATCTTAGTGATTATGGAATCATATCATAATTGATCCTCTAAGGACATCTTAGTTCATTTGTATGGCTAAGAAGAGGAATCGTGAATTGTTGAAATATTTAAACCAAGAAGATGAGTCATACTTCGTTCCAAAATCAAGTCTTAGAGTCATACTCCAAGATTGTGACTTGAGTGACATAATCTTAAGAAGGTTTATAACACATCATGAAATGTGGCGTAGAAAAATGTGTTCTTACTCTTGCGCATTTCAAATTGGTAGTTGTGATTTTTTAGTAAAACAAAGACCAACTAAGACCAATTGTATGAAGTGTTTTTCTTTGAGGAGAATCCGTGCCAACTCTTGAATATTTGTTTTGTCGAGGAATGTTTCTTGATAAGAGAATCTTATATGTCAAGAGGTCAGTGGGAGTCTGAAAGATCTTGAAAAGGTTCAGGAACTAATTAAGAATAAACCATTGTTTATCACTAGCACACGACTTGAGGTTTGTAACCTATCGTATTGACATATTCTTGTTTCTGTGCCCATTCTAGTTGAAGTTGACTATGCATGTGAGTTCTATGTGTTCTCAGTTGTTTGCATAAGGCAATGCACCTTGATCAGTGAAAGTTCATTGATCAGTAAGGGTGAGCTGCTAAGCAACTTGGAAAACATGGCAGGCCCTTGTGCTGTCAAGTGGCAAAAAATTAAGATTGAACAAGTTCAGTCCATATGAGTTTGAATTTGTCATAGACCTTGTCTTATTATAATGGTTGGAAATGACAGATTCACATGGATAGGAACACATACACCATTAAATCTAAGTGGTAAGATTTCTCTCCAATTCATGAAAATGATTGTGAGGAAACGCTCTCACTAAGTAGATTTTAAAGAGTTAGCAATTGTGATATTTGCATTCTTAAATTCGATTATGATTACGGCATCCCTATTCATAGTTTGAATTGTGAGAAATGATAAATAGTTTGAACATTCAGGACTTACTACCGTAAGTTCTGAAATAGTTTAGACACACATATGAGCTTTCTTATAAAAGGTGTATGAGCTTAGATAAAGGATTATTGAAGCATCTCGTATCAGAAATCCGAACTATGGAAAGAAATTCAATAAATATTGATTTCTGGAAGTCCAACTGATTTCTGGATACATGTCAAAGCTAGTGGGAGCATAAGTGTTGTGCTAGTAAGATAATAATTATTATGCTAGTGGGAGCATAATTATTATGGTAAGTGTTGCGAGTTAGCAATGCTATTTATTGGAAACAAAGTTCTAATTTGCAAAGTTGCAGAGGTTGAAAAGTTGTTTCGCTATAGTAAAGGAGAGGATACTTATACTTTATTTTGAATCTAAAAGTTTAGATTGAAGTATTAAACAAACTCAGTCATGGATATATATGAATACCATATTGAAATATTTCAATACTGGAAATTCTATATATGGAAATATATAGCAAAAGACTGGTCAAGTATCATGTCTTTATGTAAGACATTATGAATCGTGTCCCATATGCTTCGAATATAGGATCGATTAATATTCACGTGTTCTAATTTTCCAAATGCCTAGGGCATTAAGAGGGAAAAAGGACTAGAACCGGATATGACTAAAGTGGTTAAACAACTGTCAAGGACAATCTAAGGTTCGCTAAGGATTGGTTGCTCAAGGACAGTTGGAAGTATAAGTAATGGATGGACCATATTAACATTATTATGAATAGACAGAATTCTATTAATAATGCATTTTCACATGGAAAACATGGAAATGTTTTCATTATGGGAGTTGGATATTGAGAATCTATGTGTAGGTTAGAAACTGTAATGCAAGAAGGATGTTCAAAGGAATGTACTTTGAATGTGAGATTTCAATTCCGGGGAATTGTTTTGTAACAATCTCCAATGTAATACTTTGTAATATCATTGGAAAAGTCTCTATGACTTTGGTACCATGACATTACAAAATGAATCATTGCATGATAGTTTAGAATCTTACACTTATGATAAAGATTTGGAATTGTGAAATGAGTTTGTGTTTATTTCATAAAGAAAGGACTATATGAAAACATAGTGTGCATGCTTGGAGCATTGGATAACTATTGTTTTAATTCAAGTATTAAGTTGATTAATCGAAACATTATACAATGAATAATGTGTAATCAATATGGTGATTAAATAAAAGATGTTTTATTTATATTCAAGAGTTTTGAGACCATATTGAATTCGATTATTCTTGTGTTTCACTTTGCATGTTTTGACTTCCCGAATAATAAGATTATTCAAACTATCCACAATTGATCATACTTTGGAAGTAGGTATTGAGGTAAGACTATCATGAATCCGTCTATAGATTGTTTAGAGTGTTTAGACATAACACAAGTTTGCTACAGTATTCATGAGTACTCCTGTAATATGATTTGAGTATTGGATTAAACCTACGCTCATCTGAATGACTTCATGGATTTCATCACATGTGATTGTGAGATGATAATATCTTATATTCTTGAAACGGAGACATATAGTTGCAGTTTACAAGTTGGTTGCACATTGTTGATATGTAAACGCACTAGTAACTTGATGTTATAAAACATATTGTTGTGTGTGATTTGATGAGTAAATAGAGCAGGCATATGAGTCGAAGTTTATTCGTTCCTTTTACCCTAAGAGGGATAAAAGCGATATCTGTGGGCCCCTCGATGATTTAGTGATGACAACCCTAAGCGCTTGGCCAAGCCTGGACTATTTTGATTTTTTTAATTAGTCGGTCGTCATAAATCGGAAATCAAGAAACAACACATTAACAGAGAAAATGATTCTAATCCATTTCTCAGTTCATACGATATCTAGAATGGAGGAATATATGATCCCTTATCTAATGGACGCGTCAGAGTTCGACATCGGCTTTTAAGAGTTACGATTGCTATTCGGGTTTTGGAGTCGTACTTGCAGTTATAGTTATTAGATTTATCCAAGTGGGAGACTATTGGATTAGGTGTCTATGCCCATAACTATAATTGGTATGTACTTAACCCGAGAGTAGCATTGTCCATTTTGGGTTGCATTCACCAAAGAAATTTGATAGGATGTTTATTTGAGAAAGAGGTTATTTGTGATTTATTAATATATTATAAGTATAATATATTAGTTGAGAAAACATATTATTTAATTAATATTCATCAAGACTTAATTTGGAATTAATTTAGTGATCAAAAGAGACTAATTAAATTAACGTGGACTGATTAAGTAAATAAGTGATACTTATAGTTTGGGCTAAAGATCCATGTTGATTATGTGGACTAAATATTTGTGGATTCCTTGAAGATTTATTCCAAAGGGCTTATCATATGGATTATTGGATTAAAGTCCCAAGGAAGTGGATTAGGGTTTAGAAGTTGAAACTCTTGGAATTCTACACTATAAGTGTAACCCCTAAAACCCTAAAATTGGCACTTGTGCATTCCAATAAGAGGCTAGCCATTTTTTGTGATTAATAGCCCCTCTCTCATTTGTCCTCCTCTTGCTCTTGGTGCTTTGCGAACCATTTGAGGCATCACACTTGAGGTGCTAAGCTCTTGAAATGTCAAATTCTACAAGCTACAATATAGAGGTATTCATCTAACTTGATTTTATGTTTCAAATATCAATTTGTATGCTAGTTGTAGGTTTCATGATTTGGATAATTTTTGTTGCATGTATAACTAGAGAAAACTTAGATCCAAAGCATTAGCGTTGTATTTGCACCATAGGGATGTTAAAATATATAAAACCCATCAGTAATCGTTCAGCAGCTCAACCCACCGCCGCTACCTCATATTGAGTTCCTTTTGATTCAGGATGTGATGGAGGCTCTTGTGATCCGTGAAAATGGTGTACTTTGTGTCGTATAAGTAGTGCCTCCAAAATTTTAAAGCGAACACGACTTATCCCAGCTCAAGATCATGCGTGGTATAGTTCACCTCGTGGGTCTTCAGTTGTCTTAACGCATAGGCTATGACCTTTCCTTGTTGCATAAGTACACAGCATAACCCTTCGTTGGAAGCGTCACAATAAACCACAAAGTCTTATGTCCCTTCTGGGAGAGAGAAGACCGGGGCGCTGCATAGGGCCTGTTTCAAGGTTTGGAAGGCAGTCTCTTGTTTCCTCTCCCATATGAAGGTTACACCTTTCTGTGTTAGGGAGGTGAGTGGCTTAGCGATTTTGGAGAAATTCTGTATGAACCTCCTGTAGTTACACGCGAGGCCTAATAATTGCCCGATCTCTGTTGGGTTCTGCGGGTTGCCCAACCTTCAATTGCTTTGATTTTGAAAGGGTCCACATGTATCCCTTCTTCACTGACTACATGACCTAAGAATTCCACCCTTCAGATCCAAAAATCGCATTTGGAGAAATTCGCATACAATTTCTCCGCCCTTAACGTTTCCAGAATCTGCCGTAGATGTTGATTGTGTTCTTCTTTACTTCGTGAATAGACGAGTATATCATCGATAAAAACAATCATGAATTTGTCGAGGTAGGGTCGGCAGACTCGGTTCATCATATCCATAAATGCCGCTGGCACATTTGTTAGACCAAAGGGCATCACTACGAAATCATAGTGACCATAGCGGGTTCGGAATGCAGTCTTGGGGATGTCTTCTTCTCGGACCCGTAGTTGGTGGTATCCGGACCTTAGATCTATCTTTGAGAAGTAACTTGCTCCTTGTAGCTGGTCAAATAGATCATCGATCCGGGGAAGAGGGTATTGATTTTTGAGGGTGAGCTTGTTGAGTTCGCGGTAATCGATGCGCATACGAAACGTCCCATCCTTATTCTTCATGAATAAGACCGGAGCTCCCCAAGGTGAGAAGCTTGGCCTTATAAACCCATTGTCTAGTAATTCACTTAATTGACTGGAAAGCTCTTGCATCTCTACAGGAGCTAATCTATATGGCGACTTGGCGATTGGTGTGGCTTCGGGTATCAAGTCGATCCGAAATTCGACTTGCCATTCAGGAGGTATTCCCGGAAAGTCTTCAGGAAACACTTCGGGAAAATCGCACACCTCCAGAATGTCTTTGATGTTCTCTTCTTCTTTCATTTTATCGACTACATGAGCTAAAAAGGCGTAGTTCATCTTGTGTAAACACTTCTGTGCCTTGATACACGAGATGAGACGAAGGTTCATACCAGGTTTGTCGCCATATATAACTAGGGTTTCATTGTCGGGTAGGTGGAGGCGAACGGCCTTCTCATAGCACATAATACCAGCATGGTGGGGGCTTAATCAGTCCATGCCGATAATCACATCAAAACTCCTAATCATAACCGGCATTAAGTCCATTCGAAAGGGTGGTTATTTAAATTTAGTGTGCACCCTATAAATACGTCGTATGTTGTTTCTGTTTTTCCGTTAGCCATTTCAACGGTAAATGTTTCGTTTAATGCCTGAGGATTTTCATTGAGTAGGTGCTTAAACCTATGACTCACAAATCTTTTTTCTGCCCCACTATCAAATAAAATGTATGCATAAATGTTGTTGAGGAGGAACGTACCAGTGACCACTGCGGGATCCTTCACTGCCTCTTGATGTCCTATTGCTAGGACTCTTCCTGTTCCCCCCGGTGGTCTTGTTGTTGGCCTTTGGATAGTTTCTTTTGTAGTGACCCATTTCTCCACACCCATAACAGACTTGGCTCACCCCAGTGTTTGTGGGTTGGGTGGCATGTTGTGCTGGTGCCTTGCAGTATCGGGCATTTTGCCCTTTCTTGTTGCAGGTTGTGCATTGCATCTCCCTGTAGGCTCCGTGGTGGTGGAAGGGGAATTTGTTGCACTTTGGCAGATTACCGTCATATTGCTTTGTGGGTGCTGATGTGGCATGAGTAGTAGCAGGGTGAACCGCCACAATCTATTGCTTTTTGGAGGATTCCTGAGTTTGTTTCCCTTTCCTCTTGTTTCCCGTGTTTTTCTTGTTATCATTCCCCTTCTTCGGTTCAGTGACGGAAGTCATCATGCCCTTTTGTACCCCCATGGTCATATAGCTTTTGCGCAAGGCGCTTGGCACTGTCGAATGTTGTTGGGTTTGCAGCAATCACATTCCCTTGAATCGGGGGAGTTGGTCCCCAAATGAAATGTTCGACCTTTTTACTTTCAGAAGTGATCATTCACGGACACAGGATCGCCAGGTCGCTGAATGTGGCAGTGTAAGCTTCAATGTCGGAGTCCTTCACATTGAGATTCCATAATTCTTGTTCGAGTTTCTGTACCTCACCTCTAGGGCAGTACTCTTTATGCATCATGGTTTTGAGGTCTTACCAAGGCATTGAGTTCGCCACTGGCAGTGTTAGAGCCTTGACATGGCCATTCCACCATGTAAGGGCTCTATCGGCAAGAGTACAGGATGCAAATTTAACTTTGCTTTCCTCTGGGCAGCCATAGATCTCAAAGACTGACTCTGTCTTTTCGAACCATAGAGTTAGGGCTATAACCCCTACCCTTCTGTTGAACGACCTTGGCTTTCCGTTTATGAAGTCCTTATATGTGCATGCTCGCTGAAGCCTTTCATTAACTCCATGGTTGGAACTGCCCATTCTGTTTCCGATTCCGCCTCCATTTGCACCATTGTTCTTGATATGTGCCAGAGCAGTATTGACTGCGGCTGAAACTGCTGCCTGGAATGTGGCCGAATCCATTTGTGGTGGAGGCGGCGGTGGTGGTTGTGCTGTCTCGTTGTTCTAGCATCGGTTGAATCTTCTGGGCGGCATTCTACTGCCACAAGTGGATTTTGATAAGTTTTTGATACGATTTATGATGTAGATAATGAAACATCACATTTAGATATATCAAGTCTAGTGATTATCGAGTGAAATTTTGTACATATAATTGAAATCTTGTTTTACCAAATAAAAATGAATAGATAAGACATAGCAAATAACAACATCCATAAATAAAACACATGTTTGTTTCATGACTGATAAAGTAGAGGTACATAACTTTTGGAAAATTGACCTTTATAAGGTCTACAATACATCAAGATAATAATCCGACAGCATAACGACCCTTCGAATAGTGTAATCACTTAGACGTAGGATCGGTCCTACATACAAAATAAAAGAAAGGGGTAGCACTGACGCATACCCCAACATATAGTATATCCTAGCTGGTGAGTAGGATAGATCCTGCTCACGTCGAGTAGTCCCCTGCAGTGCCTGGGATGAAGTAGAAGCACCCTGCAGCTCGGCTAGTCATCACTCGGCTACCAGTACTCTCTCCTCAATAACAACATGTCTCTCCTGATACTTCCTTACTTCCGCTCGCACGGTAGTAAGGTCCTCGACGAGTCGGTCCATAGGGTAGTAATCCCTCTCGAGGTCTCGAGTGCATGCGGCCGTGACCTCCATAGCAAATCTCATCTCCATAATTCGGTTGGCCGTCGTCTGAGCCTGATCACCAATGTCTGAGATCCGAAGTACTATGACGAGAAGGGCCCGGTCAGCGGGTCCTCCATGGTGAAGGTTATAAAATCCTTGCTCCATCCCAGAAGGTGGGTGTTGCCCCTGATGTCAGTTGCATCTCCCAAGGTCATATGCCCAGGGGACGTAGGTTCGTTATAGCCCCCATCGATGTGCTTGTACCCTAGCCATGTAGGGAGGATCGATGACTTCAGACTCTACGTCCGACTCATCTTCCTCCTCCTCGTCAACTATCTCCTCATTTACTTCCTTCTCGATCTCCTCTGGTTCTTCTTCCCTGAGCTCTTCGGGGAACTCCTCTGGATCTTCCTAGATCCACTCCACGTTCCTCTGGTTCGGGAAGTAGGGGTCTCCCGGAAGATGAAATCCTTCCATCTGTCTGTACGAGAATATAAGTATAAGAAGTACATGAAAGGTTCATAATGCGCTAAAATACTCCTATAGTATTTTAATTCTTTATGTTTGGTTCCCTAGTGCTTATTGGTATAAGGTTGGTAAGTTTTAGATTCGTTGTCCACCTCGACCAGTCCTAAACACATGTTGGTCATATCTCGAATAAATATAGTTGATCAGGCTATATTTACCCTAGATATGATTACATAACTGTCTAAGTTTAGCCGCGATGTTCAACTCTTCTAAAGACTTTTTATTTGTTCCTTGTTATGACACTACTGTTAATATGCACACATGTATGTATACTTTTTATAAAATACTTATATTTTTAAAGTATACTTTTATTCAGAGTGTTTTTAGTCCCATTGTATTTATAGTTGTATATCTTGTATGGTTAGATATACTAGTTCACTATAAACAATGCTCTGATACCAATCTGTCACACTCCCGAACCAGGACGGCAGAAACGTCGGGGGGCGGATGACTTCATTGTATAGTATTATAACAGTTGAATATAAATGAAACATAGCAACCCAAACGACATACATTGAGAATACAAACGTACATAGTTTACATATTGTACTTGTTCATCAGTTACACAAAAGTGACAAAAAGTAAAATTTCATTATGCTGTATCACTTGATCTCAAAGCAGAGTTGATTACCTGTTACAGGTTCCTTGAGACTTTTGAAAAGCGTCAACTAAAAAGTTGGTGAGTTCATAAGAATTTTTGTATAAAAATGGATTTGTAATTGTTTTAAATGGTTTTCGTATACTTTCAGAAAATCCGATATTTTCTATAAAATATATTGTTAGTCTATATCCAAAACTAAGAAAATTTTGTGTAAGACTCTTGTATCTTACTTTGTAAAATGATAATGTATGTATGTTCCAGGAAAATGCAATATTTTCTTATAAGTAAACTGTAGTCTTAAACCCTAAGGCCAGAAGTGTAAGTGATTGTGTATTGAAAAATGATATGTAGTTTTATATTTTAATAAAACCGGTGAAGTGTAAGCTTCCCGTAAACCAAGATCGTTTTGTTAATCCCTATGTGAGTTATTACAACCATGCGTGATGTGACTGTTATGCCTGTACGGCGTTTTAGGCGTCAGAATTGGTAGATATTTGTTACCCTAGACTGGCTCGTCTAGCTGTAGCAAATAGCTCAGGTGTGGGGTTGTCAATCCCGTATAGATCTATACACAACTATCTCACTCTCCCTCCAGGAGACTCTGGTTATAATGCAAGACTTAAAGTGTACGCTAGGTAGGTACGGTGAAGAGTACGTCTCACTAGAGCATTAACGGATTTACGTGAACTACGACTCCCTTTTTCTTGTGTAATAAAGCACTTGCACTATTTGAAAAACTTATGACATGAGTTTTATGACACACAATTTATACTATCAATAATTTGTCTTGTATGTTTTTGTGTAAAACTATTTATATAAACTTTATATAAATATCAAGTTGAAATATTGTCTAGTAGTAATATATGTTGTTAAAACATAATATTCTTGGGTTTGACCCACCGAACAGTGATGACTAAAAATATGACCACTTTTACTAGGAAAGCTATTTTTAGCAAAGAGAGTTACCAAAACTTGCAGTTTTACAACTTATATTTTCTTGTTGGTACTTGTATCACATAATGAGTTTTACTTTTTTTGTACATCAACTTATATACACGATTTTGTGTAGATAAAAATAGTGTTAAGAATATCTTATACAAATATTATTTCACATTCAAATAATAAAGATGAAACTAGCAAATATTCATAAGATGAACATGTTTGACTTGTACTTCCCCTAAAAGTATGAAATATCGAAAAAATGGGGGTATGAAGCTCACATTGAGTGGTTTTGTTGGCTGATTTGAAGAGGTGTTTGAGAAGTTTTCAAGCCTAAACTCTTGATTGGAATGGATGAACTTCCTTGGAGATGGCTTACCCTAAGGGTTTAACACATTTTAATGTGTGTAAATAGAGTGAAATCATCATAAAAATGTATAGAATTACTAGGAAGTCTCGAAAATACTTACAAAGATCTAAGGATGGCTTGAAGGATTTTACACTTGAAAGCTTGGTATTTGCTTTAGAGATGAAAAGAAGTGTTTACTCGAAGTGGAACTTGTAAAGGGGGAGGACTCTATGGGTTGATTTCGTCCCATATAAAAGTAGAGAAGTGATAACATGCTTACTTGGTAATCTGGGGGATAATACATAATTATTTGGTGGATATTACGTGGGTTACTGGGATCTTATTGGAAAGGGTTAAGTTATCACATCCTAAAGTCAACTATACTTGCTTTTTCCTTAATCTAGACCGCAAACACCATAAAATATCCTAGTATGATTTCGGCCTTAGTGGGCCTTTCATGGAGTTTTCGGCCTTTGTGTTCTTCTTGGCAATTAGATTTCGGTCCTACACCTTCGTTTATTGTGTTTTCGGTTTTGATTTCACCCAATGAAAGGGTGATTTCGGTCATGGGATTCCTTGGCCGAAAACCTAAAGCAAGGTCCCATTTTGATTCATGTTTTAATCATGAACTTATCTTGAATTCCAAATGTTTGTTATGAACATGATTTTTAATATGTGCTTATGTACGTAGTTATATAAATGATTTCCTTTTTGCTTTATAAGGATTGATTGCAACAAGGTTACATCATGAGTTTATTTGCACATGGTTACAATCTAGACTCTTCTTGACTCTAAATTTTATAGTTGTGACATCAATACAATAAACACAATTGCCAGGTTTATTTACACACACAAAAGTTTTATACAGACCACTACAAGGAAAAGCTTTGAAAATAAATGCACCATTTTATAAACTAAAATTGCACTATTGGCATTATCAAAACCATAATGATAACCTTTTCTAAATAAAGGATGAAATGAAATTTTGTTCCTTGGCATTTCTGAAGAATAACAATAATTTTTTAATCCAACCTTAACACTATTATCAAACATTAGCTCATAAGTCTAAATCCAGATAACAACTGACTTTCATCTATTCTCCATGATCAAGTTCTGCTTTCCTTCTCGACCATTCCACTTTCTCTTAGTCCCTGCATATCTGAATAAATATGGAAACTACATCTCGTATCAAGGATCCAAGAATTTGAAACACGAGTGTTATTGATTTTTATAGAGTACATACCAGATGAAGGGTGGCAAATCTATATGTTTAAGAATCTTTATTGAGTGATATTGTGAATTAAATATGATCCTATAGGGTCACACCTTAATCAAGTTGGTACTTATTGAATGTTTATTAAGTATTTGATTATTAATAAATAAATTCAACTCTTCTATTTAGTGAGAGAATTATTATTGTTTTATATAAATAATAATAAAAGAAACAAGAAACTAGTTATTATATCATATGTCATGATAAATAAGTCATGTACAAAGTTTTTGGACACTTTGTCTAACCATGACTTAAGTGGTTAATTATATTTGTTGAATAAAGAAACTAGCAAACATCTTTTGTCCCTTTCTAGGCCTTATGGCCGAAAGTTTCAAGAGAGGGTAGAGGTTGCTTTTCAAAATCCATGCTTTGTCTCCTTTACCTTGATGATTTATAATAGTTTAGAGTATTTTATTTGTTTGACCTTACCTTGTATTGGGTTGTATAATGATGCCTTATGCATGAGAAATGAGCTAGTTCTTTGCCTCTAAAATCCTCCAAAAAGTCATGAATTTCCAAGCATAGAAGCTCTCATTCTTTTGAAGTTTGTTCTTTTGTTTTTGGTGCTTGCTTTGTGTCTTCCTTTAGTGATTATTTTTTAAGCACTTAATGTCTTAAATAACAAAGCATACAAGAAGGGATCTAACAATTCTTGGTACCTTAATCTTGGTGGTAGATACTTGTAGTGAAGTTCAAGCTCTTTGTTCTTTCCATCTTCATCAACAACCCAAATCCAAGAGGGTCCAAAGGCCTCAAAGGTTGTCATTAAAAAATACCATATGGTTGGTTTTAATATCATTCTAAGTATTTTAAAAGGATCATTGGTGGTTTTGTTTTTAAAATATACTAAAAAATTTATAGCAAATTTTAAAGTTTCTGTTGCCCGGATTTTATGAAAAACTCACTATTTTTATGTATCAAAACCCATAGTATTAGAGTATCTTTTATATGTTAGAATGATTTTTGATGCTTATGTTAGAATGATTTTTCATGTTTTATAATGGTTTTTGGAAAACTAGCATGTATTTCTTTTTAGCTAAAGAAATGTCCATGTATTTTTTTCTTTAGCAACTTGTAGTTTAAAAGTGTTTATTTTTTTATAACCATTTCCCATGTATTTTGGTTATATAAAAGTTATCTTAGAAAAAACAAAGAGTTGTTTAGTAATATGTTTGTTGTTGTTGTTGTTATTGTTGTTGTTGTTGTTGTTGTTGTGTATAAAAAAGCCATTAGGACATTTGTGGTTGTTTTTTATTTATTCATATGATGATGTAATAGATAAATATCATTTGTTTATTTCTATATGTAATAAACAAGTTTTTAGACTAGTTGTAGTTTTTTATAAAAATGTAACAAGATGGGGCATAAAGAACTTATGAAGACATGAAGCTTTTGAAGACCTTGAAGTGTCCTAATAAGTTCTTTAGGAAATGACTTAATATTTTTTGTGATGACTCACAATAAATATTACTAGAAAATGGCTTTGTTTATACACTTTAAACACATGCTTGTGATGTTTATTTTTGGTTGGTATAAAATGTTGTATGTATGTAAATGTGTTTGTCATTATTAAAATATTTTGAAAAAAAAAACATGAAGGTGGGGTTTATAATTTTAAATAAAAAGTTTCCAACATAAGATCTCAAAAATTAAGTGTTATTATTATTATTATTATTATTATTATTATTATTATTATTATTTTTATTTATTAATTTTTTTTTGTTAAAAAGAGTTTTGTTTTTAGAACTCGTAAATAGCCAAACTTTTAAAGATTTAACAAGGTTTAATATGCTTTTTAAACTTAATCTAAACTTCATAACTCCATAACAAAAGGAAGTTTTATTAAAAAGTTAAAAACTGGTTCAATTCGTTATAACGTCGAATTAAAACTGCATATAATTTTTAACCGGTAAAACTGGATATGAAATAAATTCAAGTTTATAAAATTTAGAATACTATAAAATGTACCATAAAATAATTTATGCGTGAAATATTCATGATACAAAATGTTTTAAAATGCTAGAACAACAAAACATTTATAAAAACCCTTTTTCCGAACTTCAAATCTATGCAATCAACTTAAAAATCACTTAACATGTTTTGTGCAATTCTTATGGATTTTGGGTCACCTTATCTATTTGGATTGCCAAAAAATGGCCAAGGTGTTTTATAGTTACTTGTGGGATATAGGTCACCTAACCATTTGTGAAATATAATTCACAAGTTTTTTAAATGGATGATTTCATCAAGTTCTTATATGGAAAAGGTCACTTAAGCATAAAAGTCTTGAGGGATATATGGGATGAAAATGCCATTAAAAACAAAGAAATGTTTTTTTTATCCCATTTGTGGCAACCCGAAACTTTTTCCGTTATCCATACCCGATTTCCGTTAATAAAATTTGGGTTTTATTAAATTCCGTCAAATTTCTTGGTTTGGGAAAAGACTCTACGCTTTTAAATCAATAATATGCACTTTATACAAGTCGGAATAAACCGGAAATCACGCGAAAAACTCGAAACTTCACTCGAAAACACCGAGTTCACGGCCAGGACGAGTTTACGGCCGTAAACTCGTGTATGACTGTAAACCCGTTTACGGTCGGTGCCAGGTACACACACCCCCCTTGGCCGAAAACTCACCCCTATATAAGGGATGCTAGGCCTTCATTTTACCACTTTACACACACACCTCATAAGATTTCTCTCTCTATTCTGTCTCTACAACCATCGATTTTGGCAAGAATCCCCAAGATTGTAAGTGATTCTTCACTTTGATTGTGTTTCAATCCCTTATCTAGTAATAAATCCATATTTCATTTCATAATCTTCATCATTTGCTAGATCTTCTCTCTCACCAAGAACACCAAGAACACACTAGTTCTTGGTGGCTAAAAACCTCATTCCAAGCTTCCTTATAGCAAGTAACTACTCCCTATGCTTGATATCTTCTAGAAACTTTGGATTTTCACCTAAAAATCGACCCAAAAGACATGAACACGAAGGGTTTACGGCTGTAAACCCTGTGTACGACCGTACACCCCTCATTGGCCGTAAACCCTAGTAATTGATCAAGGATTGACCTTAAACACCCCTTTTTGCTATGCACGAGGCTTAGAACACTTCCATGAGGCTAGAAAGGACCTCGAAACACCAAAAAATCGTATCCCTCATCAAGTGTTTACGACCGTAAATCCATGGGCCGTAAACCCATGGGCCGTAAACCCATGGACCGCAAACACTTGGACCGCAAACTTTTGGGCCGTAAACCCTGTTGGACCGCAAACCCATGACAGTACACCCCTGATTACGGCCACAAACTCCTCACCTTCAATCACACGTGGTTCTAACACTTCTATATAAGTGTTTCCTTGTTCCTAAGGTGTTTCACTTACATGATTAGTTGTATAAACCCTAATCTTATACATATATGTGTCCTTATATGCTATTTAGGATCCGTGTGTTTGCTCAAGTCTTCACTTGACACCCAACATCCTATACCGATCTTTCACTCATATCACTCGCTACAGGTGAGTTCATACCCCTACACTTTTACTGGTTTTATAACGTTTTTAGGGGGAATACAAGCTAAACCATAAATGTTTTTGTAAATTAATACAAAGACCTTATAACAACTATAAAACTCATGCAATTCTCATACTTTAACCCTTTTGTACCATGTTGAGCATAAGGGACATTTTCACTAAAAATTGCATAGTTTTCCGAACTCGCTATTCAGTACACTTTACATGCAAACTATAAGCAATATAGTTTGGGATTTTCGAAACGTAACAAGTACAGAAACTTTCACTACTAAACATATACACTATGACAGATTTAGTTTATGGTTTACATCACTACATGAACATGACATTCATAACTATAATTGTCACTACATACAGTATACATACGGATTTCACTACGGTATAACGCTACAACACCACATGTAAACTAGATTGTACGATACTGTGAGGCACTACTTCAACACTGTACCCTTAGGTGTACAGGGATAAATCGTATCATAGTATAACCAGAGTCTCCTGGAGGGAGAGCGTGATATTTGTGAATAGATCTATTCGAGACTGACAATCCCACACCCGAACTGCTAGCTACAGTTAGGCAGGCATGCCTAGGGTGACAAATGTCATTTAACTCAACGCCTGAAGAATGTTGGACAGGTCTCTAGTCATATCAAGTATGGTTATACGATTCACAATATGTATAAATCACCTTTAGGTTGCAAGTTGGCACTCTTCAACAATTTTATTTCTACTAAATAGAACTAATACACACTATAACTGGAGAATTTCCAGGGTTTTCAAACAGAACCGATCATACAATGGTTTCATGTACGAAATACTTATACATCATGATTAGAATTAGCTAGTCACATGAAGTATTATTTTCACATACCTCTACAGTTTTCAGTAACGAACATTCATGGTTTTATACAGGATTGAAAACACCACATTTTCACTAAAGAAAATATCGGATTTTCTTGGGAACATACAGTTATTCATGGTTTTATACAGAATTGAAAACACTACAATTTCACTAAAGAAAAAATCGGATTTTCTTGAAACTATACGAAAACCTTTACAAGCTCATCAACAAGTTTTCATTACAAAATACCACTTATGAACTCACCAGCTTTATGCTGATATTGTTCATGTAGTGATGTAAACCATAAGTGATGTAAACCACTTATGGTTTACATCACTACATGAACATGACATTCATAACTATAATTGTCACTACATACAGTATACATACGGATTTCACTACGGTATAACGCTACAACACCACATGTAAACTAGATTGTACGATACTGTGAGGCACTACTTTAACACTGTACCCTTAGGTGTACAGGGATAAATCGTATCATAGTATAACCAGAGTCTCCTGGAGGGAGAGCGTGATATTTGTGAATAGATCTATTCGAGACTGACAATCCCACACCCGAACTGCTAGCTACAGTTAGGCAGGCATGCCTAGGGTGACAAATGTCATTTAACTCAATGCCTGAAGAATGTTGGACAGGTCTCTAGTCATATCAAGTATGGTTATACGACTCACAATATGTATAAATCACCTTTAGTTTGCAAGTTGGCATTCTTTAACAGTTTTATTTATACTAAATAGAACTAATACACACTATAACTGGAGAATTTCCAGGGTTTTCAAACAGAACCGATCATACAATGGTTTCATATACGAAATACTTATACATCATGATTAGCATTAGCTAGTCACATGAAGTATTATTTTCACATACCTCTATAGTTTTCAGTAACGAACATTCATGGTTTTATACAGGATTGAAAACACCACATTTTCACTAAAGAAAATATCGGATTTTCTTGGGAACATACAGTTATTCATGGTTTTATACAGAATTGAAAACACTACAATTTCACTAAAGAAAAAATCGGATTTTCTTGAAACTATACGAAAACCTTTACAAGTTCATCAACAAGTTTTCATTACAAAATACCACTTATGAACTCACCAGCTTTATGCTGATATTTTTCAAACTGCTTGTATTCTCAGGAAATCAGTAGACAGGTACCTGCTGGATTTTGAGGAGCTGGAGCAATAAAAGTTTTATGTTTATATATATTACAAACTATTTGATGTAATTCAAACAAGTTTCAGACAAAGCTTCAAACTGGTGTAATCATTTTCATTTAAGTATTTACTGTAATGGTTGTGTTGTTATGATTGCTATTATTCATTGGTTGTGATGCTACACATGACGTCCTCCACCCCAGAACGTTTCCGCCATTCCGGTTTTGGGGTGTGACAGTATGGTATCAGAGCCCTTGTTTATAGCCAACTAGTATACCGAACCTTACGTGGTATACAACTATAAACACTAAGGGGCCTAAGTGCTCTACACTAAAAGTATACTTTCAAAAATATAAGTATTTTTAAAAAAAGGTATACGAGCATGCATACATAACAGATTCAGAGTCATAGGAAGAACAACACAAAAAGTATTTGGATGTTGGGACACTGCGGTTAAACCTAGGCAGTTATGTAATCATGTTGAGGGTGAATATAGCCTGATCAACTATATTCAGTCAAGACATGACCAACATGTGCTTGGGAATGACGGTGGTGTTACAACAGGCCTAAAACTTACCAAAAACATTCATCATAAAATACTATAGGAGTATTTTTCTAGAGCCAAATTCAGTGAGGAGATTCATTTCTAGTGTTGCTACCTATTCGTTTCTCAGCGATAACTTACTTAGTAACCTTTCTTCGCTTATCGCTTGGTAGAACACTTTATCATCAGGGTGAGATATATCTTCTTTCATATATCTGTTGGATAAGGTGTCTAAGTCCATAACTTATTTGGTATATACTTGACCCGACCCGGCATGGTCCATTTGGGTTGCACTTCACCCGAACTAGTTATGGATAATTTTATGAGAGTTGTATACTTACGATTTATTAATATATTATAAGTTATAATATATTAATATAAAGTCATGTTACTTAATTAGTTTTAATCTTGAATTAATTATAAATTAATTTAGTGATTAAAAGGAAGACTAATTAAATCATGGGCTATTATATTTATATTGTGTGGGCTAACACTCATTTGGAATGGGCTAAGCTTATATGGAAGTCCATGGATGATCCATGGAGCTTTTACCCATGGATCCTTGGAAGAGGAAAAGACATGGGTTATTAGGGTTTCACCCTAACCATGTACACTATATAAACAAGCTTATGTTGCATGAAAAAGACACTAAGTGTGTGTGTAAGTGTGGTGGCCAAAACCAAGAGTTAAAATACTCTCTCATATATTTTCCAAGTTTGGGTGATTTCTGATTTCCATTTGAGGCATTCACATTATTGGTGCTTGGCTCTCATACTCCAAGGAATCAACAATCAACAAAAGGTATGCAATTCATCTAGTTCCTTTATGGTTTAAAGTACCCCATGCCATGCTAGATAGGTTACAAACCTTGGAAAATAATATTTTGCATGTATCTTAGACAAATATAGATCCAAGGTTTAATAGGGTTGCATGTACACTTAGGAAGTGTTAGAATGCTCAAAACCCTACAGTGGTGTCAAAGCCTAGGCTTGTTTGTTTGATACTTGATGCAAAATAGTGAAAAAAGTCGAGTTTTTTGCTGTCTGCCTGATGAACTCGCCGAGTCCATGGGGGGACTCGCCGAGTTCATGTGTAAATTCATCCTACTCGGCGAGTAGGTTCGTGCACTCGGCGAGTAGGAGCCTCAGAATGCAGATTTTCGACTTTTGCTGCTGGAAATGGACTAGAAACATTACCCTAAACTGTTTTGGTGTTTTAAAACTTGTTTTAGTTGGTGTAATGGTTGTTCTAATCCATTTACAATAGCTTATATCAAAATTTCATGCTTTGTATGTGTTCATATAATTCTTGAAACTTTGATGATCATGTTCATGTTCTTATGAATTTAGAAGATGATAGGAATTATTTGCTGAATTGTTTAGGATTAATTCTTGATCATTTATGTGTTTTATTGGAGTCCATAATTTGTCCTCAAGTTATGGATATCCAAAGGTCACCTCTTTTAAACACACACTTAAAACACATAAGTTACATGGAAATGAAGAGTCTTCATTTTTATGAACCTTTAATTCATAAGTTATGAAATGAAAAGTTTTGAATAGTTTCAAAACTTGTCCTCAAGTTTTGGAATTTGTAAAGTTACACACACTTTAATATACTTTAATTCCAAACCCTTAGAGTTTTAAAAGTTAAAATTCAACCCTTATACTATTTATAACATTAATGGTTAATTATTATATATATGTATAAGAGTAAGTCGTCTTACCGCTAGTACGCCTCATTCACGAAGCCAGTCTATAAGGTGGGTATAAGGTTGTTGCCTATAAAATGGCAACTTAATGGGTGTCCTCTCTCACCCACCGCTTGCTTGACTGGTGGAGGGTCGTTAGCCGAACGGGTAGGACAAGGACTTATAAATTCTCATTAAAAGTATGATGAATATTATAAAGTAACTAAACCTTTTATAAATTCCCAATCTTAGTTACTTTAGGAAAATGTGAATATGGTGCTAACCCATGAAATTCACACTTTGTACCTTACCAAGTCGTTGGTGGAGCGTGTGTGGTTAACCGGCACACTAACTTGGACTAGTAAGGATCACGAAGGGTGACTTAATGTTTATCATAGATCGGTGGAGCGTGTGTGGTTAACCGGCACATTGATTAGGTGATAATATTAAGGGTACCAAGTGAATTTGCATGGTTATCCACACCTTGTTTTGTGATTCTCGGCATCCCAGTCACAAAACTTGAAGGGCACAATCGAGATTGAAACATGCCATTGAAAAGTTCAATGAATCTCAAAGGAATCTAGGAATTTCAAAACCAATTAAACCTAATAATTCATTTCGTTTTCATGGTGGAAATTGGTGAATCGTCATTCACCTACCTTCAAATATATTATAGCTTAGATTACGGCATCCCTCTTCTAAGTTATAATATATTGTGTTGGATCCTAGCCTTAATATTACATTTGGGTGTATTATTAAGGATTCGATATATCTAATCTAAACTTGTTTTCTTCTTTTCAGATGTCTTCCGACAACGAAGCTTCGGGCTCTAACCCTACTGGCTCTTTTTCCCTCATGAACCTTTGTGGGAGGGTCATCTTTGATGGTTCCAACTTTATGGATTGGATCCGGAACATCAGGATGGTTACTCGTTACGAGGACAAGGAATATGTCCTCGATAAGGAGCTAAAGGAGCTTGATGAGTCCACTGCTACTCCTGAGGAGGTCGCTGAGTATCAGGCACATGAAAGAGATGCCACCAAGGTGGCATGCATCATGATGGCCACTATGACAGCTGAACTCCAAAAGTCCTATGAGGACTATTACCCTTTTGAGATGCATCAGGATCTGATGGAAAGGTACCATCAGAGTGCTCGTCAAGAGCGGTATGAAATAATCTCCTCCATGATCACTACCCGTATGAAGGATAGCGAACCAATCACGAGCCACATGCAGAAAATGCAAAGGTATGTGGACCGTCTAATGAAACTGAATGTGAACTTCCCTGAGGGGTTGGCAATCGATATCATTTTGCACTCCTTGCCCTCGTGTTATGATCAATTTCGTATGACATACCACATGAACAAGGAGGAAGTCACACTCAGTAAGGTTCAAGGACTTCTGAAGACTGCCGAAAGTGGTCTTAAGAGTAAGTCGGTTGCTACTCCTACTCCTACTACTACCCCTGTTTTGGCTATCGGGCAAGGCAAAGGGAAAAAGAGGAAGCACCCTTCGAAGGGTACCAAGGGAAAGTCCCTTGAAGGCTCCTCATCTGGAACCAAAGGTGGTTCTATCACTCCTTCTGCCATCCCTAAGGATGTTGAATGCTTCTACTGTCAAAATAAGGGGCACTGGAAGCGAAACTGCCCAAAGTACTTGCAGGATGTCAAGGATGGGAAAGTGAAACCATCCCATGCAGGTATTTACACTATATTGTCTAATAACTCACCATATTCTAATTCTTGGGTTCTTGATACAGGTTGTGGTATTCACATCTGTTGTGACTTGCAGGGCCTAAGAAGAAGTGAGGATGTGGAGCACGGAAGGATAAACTTAATCATGGGGAACAAGAAGGTTGCACCTGTTACCAAGATTGGAGTTTATACTTTGTTGCTAGATAGTGGGTTAAAGTTAGATTTGAATAAATGTGTGTACTCGTCTGAAATGGCGAGGAATATTATTTCCTTTCATGCTTTGTACAAACAAGGTTTTACCTTTTCTTTTGATAATGAAGTTGGTAGTATTAATGCTTTCTTTAATAATATTCTTTATTTTAAAGCATTACCTTGTAATGGTGTGTATGAAGCTGTATCGGTTGTAGATAATTTAGGGAATAATGTATTGTGTATTGATTCTTCTACTAGCTTGGATAAAGCATCTTTGTGGCATTGTCGTCTTGGACATGTAAGCAAGAAACGCATAGGCCAGCTCCAAAAGGATGGAGTCTTGGAGTCGTTCGACCTCAAGTCGGATGATAGTTGTGAGTCTTGTCTACTTGGAAAAATGACAAAATCACCCTTCACTGGTACTTGTGCAAGGGGTGAGGGTTTGTTGGACCTTATACATACTGATGTATGTGGACCATTCAAAACCGCCACAAGGGATGCTAATCGCTATTATGTGACTTTTATTGATGATTTTAGTAGATATGGTTATGTCTACTTAATCAAACATAAGTCAGAAACTTTTGAAAGGTTTAAAGAGTTTAAACAGGAAGTAGAAAATCAATTGGGCAGGAACATTAAGATGCTTCGATCCGATCGAGGTGGTGAGTATCTTAGTACTGAGTTCCTCGATTATCTTAAGGAGTGTGGGATTGTCTCACAATTGACACCTCCCAGGACACCACAGCTGAATGGTGTAGCTGAGAGGCGCAATCAAACTTTGTTGGACATGGTTCGCTCTATGATGACTCGAGCTTCGCTACCAATCTCTTTTTGGGGGTATCCCTTAGAGACTGCCGCCCACATCCTTAATCTAGTCCCTACAAAGAAGGTTGCCAAAACACCTCATGAAATGTGGACTGGGAAAGTTCCCAATCTAGACCATATCAAGATTTGGGGTTGCGAGGCTTTCGTGAGGCGCGAAACTCATGACAAGCTCGAACCTCGAAGTGAAAGGTGTATTTTCATCGGCTACCCACAAAAATCCTTTGGTTACCTCTTCTACAGACCCAGTGAGAATGTGGTCTTTGTGGCTAGGAGAGGAGTCTTTCGAGAGAGAGAATTTATAAGCCAAGGAGACAGTGGGAGGCAAATTGACCTTGAAGAAATTCAAGACTCAATTGGTGAAGGAACCTCAAACACTAGCAATCAACTTGAGGAGGAAATTCCTGTTGATCCAGCTGACGAGTCTGTACTTCCGAGGCGTTCCACAAGGGTTAGGAACACACCTGAGTTTTATTATGGATTTCATATTACTACGGAAGGTGATACATTTATCAGTGACAGTACACTGGTAAATCTGGATGAACCTAACAGTGTTAAGGAAGCCATGGCAGGCCTAGAGTCTACTAAATGGAAGGAGGTTATGGACAGCGAGATACAGTCCATGTATGACAATCAAGTTTGGAACTTGGTTGACAATGTACCAGGCCGTAAGACAGTCGGGTGCAAATGGATCTTCAAGAAGAAGACCGACATGGATGGGAAGGTGCACACGTATAAGGGTCGACTGGTTGCGAAGGGGTTTACTCAGACTCAGGGTATTGATTATGATGAAACCTTTTCACCAGTAGCAAAGATTAAGTCTATTAGGGTTATGCTAGCCATTGCTGCATTTCATGATTATGAAATGTGGCAAATGGATGTCAAAACCGCTTTCCTTAACGGAAAGTTGGCTGAGGATGTTTACATGAATCAGCCAGAAGGTTTTGTCAGTGCAGAGTACCCCAATAGAGTGTGCAAGCTTGAGAAATCCATTTATGGATTGAAACAAGCATCTCGAAGTTGGAATCTTTGTTTCGATGAGAAGGTCAAAGAGTTTGGTTTCTCAAGAAGTAAAGATGAGTCATGCGTGTATGTCAGAGCTAGTGGGAGTATAGTTAGTTTTTTGGTACTGTATGTGGATGACATACTACTCATAGGAAATGACATCCCAACCTTGCAGGAGGTTAAGTCCTGGCTTGGGAAGTGCTTTGCTATGAAGGACCTTGGAGAAGCTACCTATATCCTAGGGATAAGGATATTAAGAGAAAGGAGTAAAAGACTAATTGGACTTAGTCAGAGTATCTACTTGGATAAGGTGTTGAAAAGGTTCAACATGCAGAATTCCAAGAAAGGAGAATTACCGATCCAAAGCAATGCCAAACTGAGCAAGGCTCAGAGCCCGAGTACAGAAGATGAGATAGCTGAGATGAGTCGATTACCTTATGCTTCCGCTGTTGGTTCGATCATGTATGCTATGACTTGTACCCGTCCTGATGTGGCCTTCGCTTTGAGCATGGTCAGCAGATATCAGGGGAACCCTGGCAAGGCTCATTGGACTGCGGTAAAGAATATTCTCAAGTACCTGCGGAGGATTAAGGATTGGATCCTTACCCTTGGTGGGAGTGATGACTTGAGAGTAGTAGGCTATAGTGATGCTAGCTTTCAGACTGATAGGGATAACTTCCGCTCTCAGTCGCGCTGGGTCTTTACTTTAAATGGAAGGGCAATCACTTGGAAGAGTTCCAAACAGGAAACTGTAGCTGATTCGACTTGTGAATCAGAGTACATAGCAGCGAGTGAAGCGGCAAAGGAGGCGATATGGCTGAGGAACTTCATCGGAGTCCTTGGAGTTGTACCAGCTATTAAGGAGCCTATGGAGATTTTCTGTGACAGCAATAGTGTGGTTGCCTTAGCCAAGGAACCAAGAGATCATGGCAGATCCCGACACATTGACAGAAAATATCACTTCATAAGAAACAAGATAGAAGAGGGAGTCCTCGTGGCAAACAGGGTATCGTCAGATGAGAACCCTGTGGATCCCCTTACGAAGGGACTGACGAGGGTGAAGCATTTGCAGCATGCGAGACGCATCGGGCTGAGGGACGATATTAGTTTTACAGATTAGATGGTTATTACTGAAACTTGTAAAATGTAATCGACGTTTAATGATGAATAAAAGTTGTGATTTATTTATGAGTAAGGTGTTGCTATCATTGTCAATTATTTACTATTGTTTCAGCTTTGCATGTTTCGACTTCCAGAATAATAAGTTTATTCAAACTCTCCACAGTCGGTCATATGTCGGAAGTAGGTATGAATCAAGACTGTCATGAATTGGGATTGTAGATGACTAAAGGTGTTTAGCCATAGCAATGGTTGCTACAACATTCATGAGTACTCATAAGTTATGAGTATTGGAATAAACCCACGCTCACTTGTATCACTTCATGGAATTTATCTCGAGTGATCGTGAGACGGTAATATCATATAAGTCTTCAAACCTAGAGATATGAGTTGTTACCTATGAGTTGGTTGTGCATTGATTGCACGTAAACGCATCAGTAAGTTGATGTTATAAAACGTGCCTTTGTGTGCAATTCAATAAGTAGTAGAACAAGCATATGAGTCGAAGTTTATCTGTTCCTTCTAGAAATAGAAGCGATATCTGGGCCCCTCGATGATTTTGTGTTGACCCATGTACCGGGCCCGGTCAGAACTAAATTGATGTGTTCAGTTAAGTTCTTTGTCAAACAAATCGGAAATCGAGAAACAACTGCTAGACAATAAGTAAGACATTGTTCCATGTATTTATCCGGCTGATATCATGAGAGCAGAGGATTATATGATCACTTATCTAAAATGACGCTTCATAGTTCACAAGAGTTTTCGAGAGCTACGATTGCCGGTTGGTTCCTGAAGTAATATAGGCAAATACAGTTATTAGACTTATCCAAGTGGGAGTCTGTTGGATAAGGTGTCTAAGTCCATAACTTATTTGGTATATACTTGACCCGACCCGGTATGGTCCATTTGGGTTGCACTTCACCCGAACTAGTTATGGATAATTTTATGAGAGTTGTATACTTACGATTTATTAATATATTATAAGTTATAATATATTAATATAAAGTCATGTTACTTAATTAGTTTTAATCTTGAATTAATTATGAATTAATTTAGTGATTAAAAGCAAGACTAATTAAATCATGGGCTATTATATTTATATGGTGTGGGCTAACACTCATTTGGAATGGGCTAAGCTTATATGGAAGTCCATGGATGATCCATGGAGCTTTTACCCATGGATCCTTGGAAGAGGAAAAGACATGGGTTATTAGGGTTTCACCCTAACCATGTACACTATATAAACAAGCTTATGTTGCATGAAAAAGACACTAAGTGTGTGTGTAAGTGTGGTGGCCAAAACCAAGAGTTAGAATACTCTCTCATATATTTTCCAAGTTTGGGTGATTTGTGATTTCCATTTGAGGCATTCACATTATTGGTGCTTGGCTCTCAAACTCCAAGGAATCAACAATCAACAAAAGGTATGTAATTCATCTAGTTCCTTTATGGTTTAAAGTACCCCATGCCATGCTAGATAGGTTACAAACCTTGGAAAATAATATTTTGCATGTATCTTAGACAAACATAGATCCAAGGTTTAATAGGGTTGCATGTACACTTAGGAAGTGTTAGAATGCTCAAAACCCTACAATATCTTGAGAACTTACCATCCTCTTGTTCCTGATTGTTTCTAGAACAAGATGCTTCTCGAAAGAAGGTCCAACCGAAGGAACAACACTCCGCCACCACCACCACCCCCTCAGTTCGACCCCGTCATGTTCCAGGCAGCAGTTACCGCCGCCGTGATTGCAGCAATGGCACAAGTGAACGTTGGAGGGGATGGAGGTGGAACCGACCCTCAAAGACAAGATGGAAGTCAGGGACAACAAAAGGAGTGTTCCTACAAGGACTTCATGACTGCAAAGCCCAAGTCCTTTGACGGGAACGGAGGAGTCATCGCTCTGACTCGATGGTTCGAAACGATCGAATCCATCTTCGAAATTTGCGCCTGTTCCGAAGCCAACAAGGTGAAGTTCGCCGCCTGCACCTTCACCGACTGAGCCTTGACCTGGTGGAATGGTCAAGTCAAATCCCTAACCCTGCCAGTGGCAAATTCCATGGGTTGGGAAAGACTGAAGGAACTCATGCTTGCTGAATACTGCCCGAGGGGCGAGGTGCAAAAGTTGGAGCAAGAACTTTGGAATCTGAAGATGAAGGGATCTGGCATCGCTTCCTACACTGCTAGATTTTGTGATCTGGCTCTCCTTTGTCCGGGAATGGTCACCCCGGAAAGCAAAAAGATTGAGAGGTACATCTAGGGGCTGACGGCCCCAACCAAAGGGAATGTCTTGGCTGCTAGACCGACTACATTTGATAGCGCCAAGTGCCTGGCACAGACTCTAATCGATCATGGAGTCGATCTAGATGAGGTGGGAGCCGTCCCTGAGCCACAAAAGGAAAGTGATGGGAAGAGAAAGAAACCTTGGAACAAACGAAAGGGCCAGTCTTCGCAGGATCCCTCCAAGAAACAACAGACAGTGGCAGTTCATGCTGCTACTACTGCTGCTGCTACTCCAGCTGCTGTTACAACCACCCAAGCTCCTACCGGTGTTTATGCAGGGAAGCTACCTCTATGCAACAAGTGTAACTTTCATCATCACGGACCCTGCCATGAGTTGAGTTGTAACAGCTGTGGAAGGAAGGGACACACAGCTCGATACTGCAAGACACCAATCAACCAGGCTCCAGGAGCGGGTGCTGGTCAAGCTTGTTATAGATGTGGAGAGGCTGGGCACTTTAGGAGAAACTGCCCCAAAGCAACAACTGGTGGCAATACAGGAAGAGTTCTGGCGATGGGCCAGGAGGAAGCGGTCGCTGATCCTACCGTTGTTACGGGTATGTTCCTCCTTGACAACTCTTATGCATGCATTCTTTTCGATTCTTGTGCAGAGAGGAGTTTTGTTAGTCATGCATTCAAACATCTACTCAAATGTAAATCCCAACATTTAACTAAAACATTCACCATCGAGATGGCTAACGGAAGGAAAGAGAGTACTAACGACATATTCATATGATGTACCCTTACCCTAGACAATTACTCCTTTCCCATCGACCTGATGCCCGTGTCCATCAAGAGCTTCGATGTCATTATCGACATGGACTGGTTGAGCTCCAATCGTGCTGATATTCTTTGCTTCGAGAAAGCTATCCGTCTTAATCTTCCCTCTGGTGAAGCCCTCATGATTTACGGAGATAAGCTTAGCTCGAACCTTCGTATCGTTTCATGCATCAAGGCCCAGAAGTATCCGCGAACGGAATGTCATGCATTCCTAGCTCACGTCGTTGATGAGACACAAAAAGTTAAAGACCTCCAGAGTCTCCCCGAAGTCTGCAATTTTCCTGATGTCTTCCCCGAAGATCTCCCAGGAATCCCTCTCGAGCGCCAAGTCGAGTTTCGTATCGACTTAATCCCCGGAGCTACTCCTTTAGCTAAATCTCCTTATCGTTTAGCGCCAGCAGAAATGCAAGAGTTATCCATCCAGCTCAATGAGCTGATCATCAAGGGATTTATAAGGCCGAGCTCCTCACCCTGGGGAGCTCCGATCTTGTTCGTGAAAAAGAAAGATGGATCCTTTCGGATGTGCACTGACTACCGAGAGCTGAACAAGCTGACCATCAAGAACCGTTATCCCTTACCCAGGATCGACGATCTCTTCGACCAACTTCAGGGAGCCAGCTATTTCTCAAAGATAGATCTAAGATCAGGGTACCATCAGTTGCGGGTTCACGAGAATGATGTGCCCAAAACAGCATTCCGAACTCGTTATGGACACTACGAGTTTGTAGTAATGCCCTTTGGTCTGACCAACGCACCGACAGTATTCATGGACCTGATGAATCGGGTGTGCCGCCCTTTCCTAGACAAGTTCGTGATCGTGTTCATCGACGATATACTTGTCTATTCGCGGAGTGAGAATGATCATAAACAACACTTGAGGCAGGTATTGGAAACATTAAGAGCAGAGAAGCTATACGCGAAATTTTCGAAGTGTGAGTTCTGGATCAGGAAGGTAAATTTCCTTGGTCACGTGATTAGCAAGGAAGGAATACACGTGGACCCTTCCAAGATCAAAGCGATTGAAAATTGGTCTGCACCAAAGACACCCATAGAAATCCGGCAATTCTTGGGTCTCGTAGGCTATTATCGCAGGTTCATCCAGAACTTTTCCAGAATCACTAAGCCTTTAACTACCCTGACACAGAAAGGTGTAACCTTTAGTTGGGGAGTCAAGACAGACACTGCATTTCAAACATTGAAGCAGGCCCTGTGCAGCGCACCTATCTTGTCCCTGCCCGAAGGGACGGGAGACTTCGTCGTCTACTGTGATGCATCCAATCAGGGCCTAAGCTGTGTGCTCATGCAACGAGGAAAGGTTATCGCCTATGCCTCGAGGCAGTTGAAAACACACGAGGTCAATTACATAACTCACGATCTAGAGTTGGGAGCAGTGGTATTTGCATTAAAGATCTGGAGACACTATCTCTATGGAACCAAGTGCACCATTTTCACCGACCGTAAGAGCTTGCAGCACATCTTTGATCAGAAGGAGCTAAACATGAGACAGCGGCGATGGTTAGAGTTACTCAGTGACTACGAGTGTGAGATTCGCTACCATCCCGGCAAGGCCAATGTAGTAGCAGATGCCCGCAGTCGGAAGGAGTATTCAGGGCAAAAGGTGAAAGCACTAACGATGACCATTCATTCCCATTTATCCGCGCGAATCAGGGAGGCTCAGCTGGAAGCCTTGAAACCAGAGAAAGTGGCCAATGAAGCCTTGCGAGGAATGGACAAGAACTTGGAGATCAAGGGAGACAGAGTGTACTATTTTATGAACCGGATCTGGACCCCAAAGTACGGCGGGTACAGGGAGGTTGTCATGAATGAGGCTCACAAGTCAAGATACTCTGTTCACCCAGGTTCAGATAAGATGTATCTAGATCTCAAACAACTCTATTGGTGGCCAAACATGAAACCAGAAATTGCTACCTTCGTGGGTAAGTGCTTGACTTGCGCCAAGGTGAAGGTAGAGTATCAAAAGACCTCAGGTTTACTTCAGCAGCCGGAAATACCTGAGTGGAAGTGGGAAAGGGTAACAATGGATTTTATCACTAAGTTACCCAGATCTCCGAGTGGGCACGACGCCATTTGGGTAATTGTCGACCGGTTGACAAAATCCGCCCACTTCCTACCAATCAAGGAAAAATTCAAAATGGAGAGACTCACGCAGATCTACATTCGAGAGATAGTTCGCCTTCATGGAGTACCTGTATCCATTATCTCCGACCGAGATAGCAGGTTCACCTCAAGATTTTGGCAATCGCTACAGAAGGCTCTTGGAACTAAGTTGGACATGAGCACGGCTTATCATCCACAGACAGATGGATAGAGTGAGAGAACAATTCAGACATTGAAAAATATGTTGAGAGCCTGTGTCATTGAGTTTGGCACGTCATGGGACGCTCATCTTCCTCTGGTCGAGTTTTCCTACAACAACAGCTACCATACCAACGTCAAGGTTGCGCCGTTTGAAGCCCTCTATGGCCGTAAGTGTATGTAACATACACGTTTTGGAATCGTGTTATGTAATCCAAAAAGTTAAAAATATTATGAAATATTATGTGAAATTGAGTGTTAAGTTCTAACAGATAGTTTTTACTAGAAATGAAGTAAAACTATGTTTAGAATCACTCACAAAATATTGGAAGTCTTATGAGAGTCCAATTAAAAACCAAATAGTGAAATTTAGCGAAAATATAAAATTTTAAATAAGTAAAATTTTATTATTGAAAGTTGTCGATAATCTCGTTATAAACATGTAGGCGAAAACCTCATCGAAATCCGAGTTATAACGAAGAAGTTATGACCAATCGAAGATCCGCGATAAAACCGGCACGGTGCCGAATGACGTAAAAAGTGAGTTTTTGATAAACTACTTTTTAGCCTTAGTGATCTAAACGAAAGTTGTAGTATTCGTTAAACCGAGAAGTTCGATAAAAAGAACGTTAAAATCCGACTTCGTATGAGGAAGTTATGATTTTTACAAGTTTCAGCTTAGAAGTAGACAGCTAAAAACTCGAATTTTAGATCGAGTGATTTTTAGCCAACACAACCTAAACAAGAATCGAAGGTCTCGTCATTAGTAGTACAACGGTTAAAAGTATGACGAAAACGGACGTCGGATGAAGAAGTTATGAATTTTTAACGGATTACCAGTCCCAGTCTGTTAAAAATAATAATATAAAAATAAAGTCAAAATTTTCCGACGAAGTCTAAACGAAAATTGTAGAGCGTAATTTTCTCTACGCGTTCACATAAAGAACGACAAAAACGGAGCTCGTATGAGATAGTTATGGATTTTACAAGATTTTGCACAATTTTCGAGAAAAATCGCATGAACAGTGCTGCCACGTCACCCTGCGCATGTGAGGGTTCCACGTGTCGGACACGTGTTCGCTGCTGATTGGACCGAAGTACGCGTGTCACCCGCTGATTGGTCCGAAGTCATCATAGGCGCCTCCTGATTGGACCGAAGTCCGGTCCTCTCCTGGTCCGACATGCGTCCGAGGCGGCCACACTTCTCGCTTCTCCTTCTGACGCGTGGCTGCTGACTCGCCTTCGCAGATGACTCCTCCGGATCCGAGCCTCGCTCCAGCTGCCACGTGTCCTCCTTCCTTTGGCCGAAGCTCCGGACCTCGCTACTATAAATAGTAGCTGCGAGACCTCCCGGTTAGAAGTTTAGATTTTGGTCTTTTTCACCCCTTTTCAACATTTTCTTACATTCTAACTTCCCCCGAAGCCCCGGTACTTATTCCAAATCCCGAAACACGCCCCGAGATTCCCGAGAAGCCCGAAAAATTTATCTTTTCGGTTTCGAAGCACTACCGTCGCAGAGCCCCGTTTTCAAGAAAACTCCCGGTTTTCAACGAAGAAAGTCATATTTAGAGCTGAAGTGCTGCCCGAATTACGATTTTGACCCCCGGTTATTTCTCGGTGAGTTTAATTTATAAGAACAATTGTATGTTATGTGTTATATGTGCTATGTGCTTTTCCATGTTATCATCTCGAGTTGTTGTTTCCTCTATTTTTATAGCAAGGCTGTACCTCTGACTGGAAGTGTATGACATAGGCATCACTTAGGTATTGGTATGAACCGTTGACCATGAAGTGTATGACATAGGAATCACTTTGGCTTCGGTAGAATGATATTCCTGAGTATTTTCCCGTGTAAATTTTTATTCGCTACGTTTAATAGCAAAGTAATACCTTTGACCATGTGATCAGTGAAAGGACTTAGATTCATATTGGTACTGGTATGTAGCCTCTGGCCATGTAGAACATGTCTCCGTAAGAGAATGATTTCTATTCTATGGTATTGGCAAAAAAAGGGTTAGTCCGAAGTTGTATGTCTTCTGTGCCATTTGGGCCAAAGCGTTATTGATGTATATCAAGTATGGAAATTGTTATGTCTCAATGATTGTATATCTTTGAATCAATGATTGTTAGGGTAAGCTTATCACATTATGCCTTTGTTGTTCCTTGCTCCTATTTGCTTCTGCCATATTGGTATATATATGGCATAACGTTATATTGTATCTATTATTGAACTCACTAAGCATTATCGCTTACCCCTCCCAATGTTTTAACATAATGCAGGCAATAAGCACCCAGTATAGTTGGAAGACTTAGAATAGTTTGTAATAATACTTTTGTACTTCAGTTCATGTATGTATAAAATTACAATATCCTGGGTAGTTATGTAAAATCCTAAAACATAGTCGGTTTGTATCCAATCTTTTGTAATCACTTTATCAATGTAAAAATATTATTTTATAAATATGCATGTAGCATGTTTTGGAGTAACTATATTTTCAAGTATGAAAGTTTGGGTCTTTCAGAAATATGAAAGTATAGAAAGGGGTTCTTTCAATCATGGTATCAGACCAGTGGTTTAAGTGAACTAAATCCCATGGATTGGTATTTAGACTTAAACTATTGGAAGTTCAATATATGAACTGGAATCATTGTCAATATATGGATACAAACCATAGGAAACACTTAAGTGGGGTATTGGGTAGTGATAAACCCTAGCATTCTAAGACATTAAGTTACTTCAAAATATTTAGAGAACTAGTTTATATGAACTAGGAATTTTGAAAATTTCTAGATTTAAACATGAATTGTTAAGTGATGATACAATATGTATCTGGTATATTTTAGGTTGAATACCTAATGGGGACAAGCACTAGAATATTAAGAGGAGATGTGCCTTATATTCTAATATGTGCTAAATGATAAATGAATGTAGCATGCCTTAGAGTGCTTATCTATAATTGCTATTATTTGAGAAAGTTTAAGGTCTGTTGCCGACCTTGGTTTAGAAAATTTTATGTTCAGAATTCTAAGAATTTCCATAATAGAATTTACATGAAATTTTTCGAAGTGATAGAGACACTTATGATAGTTAACATCGATAAGTTTATAAATAAACGATCACGGGATATCGTAAAATAATAAACATGGAATGTTATCGTAAATAGTGTATTAATACCTATAAAGTGGTATTATGCATTTAAAATATGAAAGATAATATAATATCATCTTTGGAAGAAAGATGTGCATTTGAAATACATTTGGATGAGATAAATGTTTTGGCATAACCGATGAAGTTGTTCCACCACTGTCCAGATTAAAGCAGTGATAGTTTATAGATTCGGAAGAACCGAGGATGGTGATAAATACTTCAACAGTGTTGAAATTAATATGGTACAAGATTTAGAACAATTAAATGAAGATCAAAGGGAAGGCTAATGAAGTTTTCAGACTCAATAGGCCAAGGCCTTGTGATGAAGTATGTAGTTCAAGTAGTAACCCTATACAGGATGCTCAGACTTAGTATTTAATAATACTGAGTGATGATTGATTTCTATCACATCCTTATGGAAGTTCCATTGTGTGTTAAGCCGACTTTAACATACATGATTAGGATGGTGAAATAGGTTATTTGGTTGTGAAAAGGCCGAGTGGCTTACTTGTTAGAGTAAGGTAGAGTATTTAGTTGAAGAAGATATACACTCATATTATTGTATGAGAAGAAATGTTGTAATTAGGAATGACAGAGAACCAAGTTGAAGCTAGTAGAGCTTGCTGAGAAGCAGCTATAATGCAGACTTCTTGGGATAGACGCCTATGAAGTAGACTTAAAAGATACAACCATGAGAAGAAGACTTACTCAGATACAGGAATGACGATGTCATGAAAGGATAATGAAACCAACAAATATGCATGATGGTTTGCATGAATTAGAAGATGATGCAAGAAGTTGAAGACCGTTTGTCTCCATACTGCTAGAGTAAATTTTGGTATAGTGTGTCTTGTAGAATAGACACTACCCGAGAAAGAATTTATATGAAGAAATGGAAGTAAAATTTCTATCGACCTATGGAAAGGTATTAGGATATATTAAATCGAGCTTATACATAAAAAGAAGGTGAATTTAAGTAACCCAAGATATGTTTGATAGAAACGCGAAAACCCTGGTTGAGTCAAGGAGAAATTGTTGTATGTACTTGTTTGAACACACTTAGGTGTGAAAATTTGCTTTGTGAAAACTTTTAAATGGTGACTTGGGAACTGCGAGACAATACTTGGGACGAGTATGAGTAGGTGTGAATAGTAGTAGAGGCCTATACTACTGGAAGCACAGGACTCACACTTGGATCAGGTAAAGTCACAAGGTTACCAAGAAGTTAGTAAATGATTCCGTTTTATTCATGTGTGTCGTTACCTTCGTTTCGGTAATGACTAAGAAGATAATTTTCGTTCAAATCTTAATGTCATAAAGAATCGAGTCTGATTAGTATAAATCCGTGAAAGGAGTTGATTGGTTCAGAGAACCATGTCTTGTATAGTGACGAAACATCAGTAAGAATACTGAAGAAGTAAATGGTCGAGGTAGTCGATAGAAATATATCAATCTTCATTAAAGAATTGAGCAATCATTAGCCAGAGATGTGACTTGCTATGAGGTGTTACTGGCCACAAGAAATGTTTCCGCCCTACTCTTACTAGTCAAATGGCGGGGAGTCAAGTTTCCGTTCAACAATCAAAGAGTACTCCAACTAAAAAGGAGGAGGCGCCAAAAGCTAAAAGATGTATATGTCCGAAAGCACGAATTAGAGATACGTGGTGCTAATCTTTCTATTTCGAAGCATCCACATGTTGATCAAACTCTTTTTGTTTTCTTTATTCCATCAGCTTGATTTATTCGATATGATTCTAATACAAGAGTTTGGTTCGTTACGTGTCTTGTGCGTTATAAAATCAAAGGTCATTAGAATAAGACCATACGAGTTGTTGTTATAGCAAAAGTAAAGACCTTATCTTGGGTTTAGTCTATAAACCAAGAAGGAGCAGGAGTCTGCAATGAGAATTGAGTTTTAACTCAAAGATTAGGATCGAAGACCCAATAGAGAATGACGAGCGGGTGCAGGTTGGAGCATCGCTAGTAATTAAGAAGTTTGAAGACTTTGACAATCGTTTGGCAAACCAAAAGGTAAATATCGTACATTTGAGATTACCACAGAGGAAGTAAGTTAGGACTCGAATGTTGTGACTAGTAATTTTCTCGTTAACTTTAGATCTGCTCACATATTATTTGATTGTGATGCCTCATATTCTTTCGTGCATTATAAATTCGCACATTCTTTTCAAATTGCTTGTTACGCAATTGTCCAATCATTTCATATAGATAACATAGGAAATATATCATTACTTGCTGATAAAGTCTATAGAGATAGTGTTATAGGAATTGAAAGTTATAATCTTCCTGCTAACCTAATTCCTATCTTTGATATTATTCTCGACATGGATTGGTTGTTAAAGAACTACGCAGAACTCTTGTGCTACGAAGAGATTATATGCATCCCTCTCGAAAGGGAAGATTCTATTTATGTCTACGGTGAAAATAATAAATTTCTTTCTTAAAAACTCATAAATTTATATCGAAGGGATATTCTACTTATCCGGCTTATACAGTTAATACCTTGAAAGAGGAGAAGAAAACTGTGAAAGATAGCATTTGGATAATTATCGACCGGCTGATGAAGAGTGCATATATTCTCGTCACACGTGAAACAGCTCCATTGGAGAAATACGCGTAAGTTTACTTAGACGAAATCATCGCGAGACATAGTGTGTCAATAAATATTATTTCCGATCATGATACTCGCTTCACTTCTCACTTTTGAGCGAGTATGAAAAGTTAATTGGTATCTCGAGTTGCTCCCAACACAGCTTATCATCCCCAGACAAATGGTTAGACGGAGAGAACAATCCAAGCAGTAGAAGATATGCTTCGTGCATATGTCTTAGAGTTCGGTAGTAAATGTGAACACCATTATGTTAGCATAATGTAGGATAGAAAATCCTTGGTGGTCCTGAAATGATTCAAGACACCACTGATAAGATTCAAATCATACGAGAATGAATGAAAGTAGCCCAGGATCGACAAAAGACCTGTGTAGAAATGGAGGAGACGATTCATAGAATTCCAAGTGGGTGATACTGAAGGTAACCCTGTGGAAAGGTATTATGAAATTTGAGAAGAAAAGGAGATTGAGTCCTAGATTTATTGGACTTTTCAAAATTATCTAACAAGCATACCGCTTGGAATTGCCTGAAGATTTGGCAAGTATTCATGAGGTATTTCATGTCAGATATCTACGTAAATGCTTGAGCATATATGATGGAACGGTTCCATTATCCAATGTGAAACGGGATAATAAACTTATACTTAGGGAAAATAAGAATGAGATAAGAGTGAAATATCCTCATTTGTCCAAATCGTTGTGATTTCGGGGACGAAATCCTCAAAAGCAGGAGGTATTTGTAACATACACGTTTTGGAATCGTGTTATGTAATCCAAAAAGTTAAAAATATTATGAAATATTATGTGAAATTGAGTGTTAATTTCTAACAGATAGTTTTTACTAGAAATGAAGTAAAACTATGTTTAGGATCACTCACAAAATATTGGAAGTCTTATGAGATTCCAATTAAAAACCAAATAGTGAAATTTAGCGAAAATATAAAATTTTAAATAAGTAAAATTTTATTATTGAAAGTTGTCGATAATCTCGTTAGAAACATGTAGGCGAAAACCTCATCGAAATCTGAGTTATAACGAAGAAGTTATGACAAATCGAAGATCCGCGATAAAACCGGCACGGTGCCGAATGACGTAAAAAGTGAGTTTTTGATAAACTACTTTTTAGCCTTAGTGATCTAAACGAAAGTTGTAGTATTCGTTAAACCGAGAAGTTCGATAAAAAGAACGTCAAAATCCGACTTCGTATGAGGAAGTTATGATTTTTACAAGTTTCAGCTTAGCAGTAGACAGCTAAAAACTCGAATTTTAGATCGAGTGATTTTTATCCGACACAACCTAAACGAGAATCGAAGGTCTCGTCATTAGTAGTACAACGGTAAAAAGTCTGACGAAAACGGACGTCGGATGAAGAAGTTATGAATTGTTAACGGATTTACCAGTCCCGGTCTGTTAAAAATAATAATATAAAAATAAACTCAAAATTTTCCGACGAAGTCTAAACAAATGTTGTGGAGCATAATTTTCTCTACGCGTGCATATAAAGAACGACAAAAACGAAGCTCGTATGAGAAAGTTATGGATTTTACAAGATATGGCACAATTTTCGAGAAAAATCGCATGAACAGTGCTGCCACGTCACCCTTCGCATGTGAGGGTTCCACGTGCCGGACACGTGTTCGCTGCTGATTGGACCGCAGTACGCGTGTCACCCGCTGATTGGTCCGAAGTCGTCATAGGCGCCTCCTGATTGGACCGAAGTCCGGTCCTCTCCTGGTCCGACATGCATCCGAGGCGGCCACTCTTCTCGCTTCTCCTTCTGACGCGTGGCTGCTGACTCGCCTTCGCAGATGACTCCTCCGGATCCGAGCCTCGCTCCAGCTGCCGCGTGTCCTCCTTCCTTCGGCAGAAACTCCGGACCTCGCTACTATAAATAGTAGCTGCGAGACCTCCTGGTTAGAAGTTTAGATTTTGGTTTTTTTCACCCCTTTTCAACATTTTCTTACATTCTAACTTCCCCCGAAGCCCCGGTACTTATTCCAAAGCCCGAAACACGCCCCGAGATTCCCGAGAAGCCCGAAAAATTTATCTTTTCGGTTTCGAAGCTCTACCTTCGCAGAGCCCCGTTTTCAAGAAAACTCCCGGTTTTCAACGAAGAAAGTCATATTTAGAGCCGAAGTGCTGCCCGAATTACTATTTTGACCCCCGGTTATTTCTCGGTGAGTTTAATATATAGGAACAATTGTATGTTATGTGTTATATGTGCTATGTGCTTTTCCATGTTATCATCTCGAGTTGTTGTTTCCGCTATTTTTATAGCAAGGCTGTACCTCTGACTTGAAGTGTATGACATAGGCATCACTTGGGTATTGGTATGAACCATTGACCATGAAGTGTATGACATAGGCATCACTTTGGCTTCGGGAGAATGATATTCTTGAGTATTTTCCCGTGTAAATTTTTATTCGCTACGTTTAATAGCAAAGTAATACCTTTGACCATGTGATCAGTGAAAGGACTTAGATTCATATTGGTACTGGTATGTAGCCTCTGGCCATGTAGAACTTGTCTCCGTAAGAGAATGATTTCTATTCTATGGTATTGGCAAAAAAAGGGTTAGACAGGGTGTGAAAACGTAAAATCTATCAAAAGGTTAATCCGAAGTTGTATGTCTTCTGTGCCATTTGGGCCAAAGCGTTATTGATGTATATCAAGTATGGAAATTGTTATGTCTCAATGATTGTATATCTTTGAATCAATGATTGTTAGGGAAAGCTTATCACATTATGCCTTTGTTGTTCCTTGCTCCTATTTGCTTCTACCATATTGGTATATATATGGCATAACGTTATATTGTATCTATTACTGAACTCACTAAGCGTTATCGCTTACCCCTCCCAATGTTTGAACATAATGCAGGCAATAAGCACCCAGTATAGTTGGAAGACTTAGAATAGTTTGTAATAATACTTTTGTACTTCAATTCATGTATGTATAAAATTACAATATCCTGGGTAGTTATGTAAAATCCTAAAACATAGTCGGTTTGTATCCAATCTTTTGTAATCACTTTATCAATGTAAAACCATTATTTTATAAATATGCATGTAGCATGTTTTGGAGTAACTATATTGTCAAGTATGAAAGTTTGGGTCTTTCAAAAATATGAAAGTATAGAAAGGGGTTCTTTTAGTGTAGATCCCCTCTGTGCTGGGCTAAGGTGGGTGACACCCAGCTAGCCAGGGGTCAAGTCCCTGACTGTACCCTCACTGGTCCTGAGATCATCCGAGAGACAACTGAAAAGATTGTACAAATCCAAGAACGTCTAAAAGCATCAAGAGATAGACAAAAGAGCTACGCCGATAAGAGACGAAAACCTTTGGAACTCCAAGTTGGTGATCGTGTCCTTTTGAAGGTCTCACCCTGGAAAGGCATGATACGCTTCAGAAAACGTGGAAAGCTGAATCCAAGATACATTGGACCATTCGAGATCCTCGCTAGGATTTGTCCAGTAGCATACAAACTCAAGTTACCTCGAGAGCTTAACAATGTACATCCTGTCTTTCACGTCTCGAACCTTAAAAAGTGGCTGTCTGATGAGACACTTGTGATTCCCCTCGACGAGATCGAACTAGACGAGAGCTTACACTTCGTAGAGGAACCAGTTGAAATCATGGACGGGGAAGTCAAACGAACGAAACAGAGTCGCATCCCGATGTGAAGGTTCGCTGGAATGCAAAGTGGGGACCTGAATTCACTTGGGAGCACGAAGATTCAATAAAACAGAAGTACCCTCATCTATTTAGAAGGCCATGATTTGTTTTCTGTGTCTGAATTTCGGGACGAAATTCCCTCTAACGGGGGGATGATGTGACAACCCGAAACTTTTTCCGTTATCCATACCCGATTTCCGTTAATAAAATTTGGGTTTTATTAAATTCTGTCCAATTTCTTGGTTTGGGAAAAGACTCTACGTTTTTAAATCAATAATATGTACTTTATACAAGTCGGAATAAACCGGAAATCACGCGAAAAATTCGAAACTTCACTAGAAAACAGACGGTCAGGACGAGTTTATGGCCGTAAACTCGTGTATGACCGTAAACCCGTTTACGGTCGGTGTCAGGTACACACACCCCCTTGGCTGAAAACTCACCCCTATATAAGGGATGCTAGGCCTTCATTTTACCACTTTACACACACACCTCATAAGCTTTCTCTCTCTACTCTCTCTCTACAACCATCAATTTTGGCAAGAATCCCCAAGATTGTAAGTGATTCTTCACTTTGATTGTGTTTCAATCCCTCATCTAGTAAATAATCCATATTTCATTTCATAATCTTCATCATTTGCTAGATATTCTCTCTCACCAAGAACACCAAGAACACACTAGTTCTTGGTGGCTAAAAACCTCATTCCAAGCTTCCTTATAGTAAGTAACTACTCCATATGCTTGATATCTGCTAGAAACTTTGGATTTTCACCTAAAAATCGACCCAAAAGACATAAACACGAAGGGTTTACGGCCGTAAACCCTGTGTACGACCGTACACCCCTCATTGGTCATAAACCCTAGTAATTGATCAAGGATTGACCTTAAACACCCCTTTTTGCTATGCACGAGGCTTAGAACACTTCCATGAGGCTAGAAAGGACCACAAAACACCAAAAATCGTATCCCTCATCAAGTGTTTACGGCCGTAAATCCATGGGCCGTGAACCCGTAGTCCGTAAACCGATAGGCCGTAAACCCATGGACCGCAAACACTTGGACCGCAAACTTTTGGGCCGTAAACCCTGTTGGACCGCAAACCCATGATCGTACACCCCTGATTACGGCCGCAAACTCCTCACCTTCAATCACACGTGGTTCTAACACTTCTATATAAGTGTTTCCTAGTTCCTAAGGTGTTTCACTTACATGATTGGTTGTATAAACGCTAATCTTATACATATATGTGTCCTTATATGCTATTTAGGATCCCCGTGTTTGCTCAAGTCTTCACTTGAAACCTAGCATCCTATACCGATCTTTCACTCATATCACTCGCTACAGGTGAGTTCATACCCCTACACTTTTACTGGTTTTATAACGTTTTCAGGGGGAATACAAGCTAAACCATAAATGTTTTTGTAAATTAATACAAAGACCTTATAACAAGTATAAAACTCATGCAATTCTCATACTTTAACCCTTTTGTACCATGTTGAGCATAAGGGACATTTTCACTAAAAATTGCATAGTTTTCCGAACTCGCTATTCACTACACTTTACATACAAACTATAATCGATATAGTTTGGGATTTTCGAAACGTAACAAGTACAGAAACTTTCACTACTAAGCATATACACTATGACATATTTAGTTTATGGTTTACATCACTACATGAACATGACATTCATAACTATAATTGTCACTACATACGGTATACATACAGATTTCACTACGGTATAACGCTACAACACCACATGTAAACTAGATTGTACGATACTGTGAGGCACTACTTCAACACTGTACCCTTAGGTGTACAGGGATAAATCCTATCATAGTATAACCAGAGTCTCCTGGAGGGAGAGCGTGAGATTTGTGAACAGATCTATTCGGGACTGACAATCCCACACTCGAACTGGTAGCTACATTTGGGCAGGCATGCCTGGGGTGACAAATGTCATTTAACTCAACGCCTGAAGAACGTTGGAAAGGTCTCTAGTCATATCAAGTATGGTTATACAAATCACAATATGTATAAATCACCTTTATTTTGCAAGTTGGCACTCTTCAACAGTTTTATTTATACTAAATAGAACTAATACACACTACAACTGGAGAATTTACAGGGTTTTCAAACAGAACCGATCATACAATGGTTTCACGTATGAAATACTTATACATCATGATTAGCATTAGCTAGTCACATGAAGTATTATTTTCGCATACCACTACTGTTTTTAGTAACGAACATTCATGGTTTTATACAGGATTGAAAACACCACATTTTCACTAAATAAAATATCAAATTTTGTTGGGAACATATAGTTATTCATGGTTTTATACAGAATTGAAAATACTACAATTTCACTAAAGAAAAAATCGGATTTTCTTGAAACTATACGAACACCTTTACAAGCTCATCAACAAGTTTTCATTACAAAATACCACTTATGAACTCACCAGCTTTATGCTGATATTTATCAAGCTGCTTGTATTCTTAGGAAATCAGTAGACAGGTACCTACTGGATTTTGAGGAGCTGGAGCAATAAAAGTTTTATTTTTATATATATTACAAACTATTTGATGTAATTCAAACAAGTTTCAGACAAAGCTTCAAACTGGTGTAATCATTTTCATTTAAGTATTAACTGTAATGGTTGTGTTGCTATGATTGCTATTATTCATTGGTTGTGATGCTACACATGACGTCCTCCACCCCAAAACGTTTCCGCCATTCCAGTTTTGGGGTGTGACACCATTAATCTAAGAATTACATAAGAGTTGTAATTGGTTATCGCAACCTACTGATCAACAAAATCACTTGTGTTGTGTGTCACCACCCCATGTTATTTTGGGTGATGTAGATCTTAGCTTTTCAAATTTAATTTAAAGGGTAATTAATTTTAAAAGAAACTATATCATAGATATTAAAATGAATCTTATTATTTTATAGATGACTACCCGAACTGTAACGATATAATCACTCACCATCCGATCCATCCTCGGAAAAGAAAAACTAAGTGGACCTAACTTTCTTGATTGGTTCAGACAACTTAGAATTGTCCTTAAACTTGAGAAAAAGGACTATTTCCTTGATGAAACTATCTCAGAAGAGCTCCCTCAAAATGTCGCCAAGGCATTGAAAGATGCTCGGCCAAAACATGTTAATGAGTAGACCGAAGTGGCTTGCATCATGCTTGTAACAATGACTCCTGAGATTCAGAAAACTTTTGAGTTCCATGAAGCATTTGAAAGGATTGAGAAACTTAAAATCATGTTTCAAGTTCATGCTAAGCAAGAGAGGTTTCAGACCTTGAATGCTTTCATTGGTTGCAAAATGACTGATAAATATTCTATGAGTGCACATGTACTTAAAATGAAAGCTTACACTGAGCAGCTTGCCCGCTCCGGATTCCCTTTTGGGGATGAGCTAATGACCGATGTGATCCTAGGCTCATTGCCTAAGTCATTCAACCAATTTGTGTTGAACTTTACTATGAATGGATAGGAGAGGATCATTAATGAGATTCATTCAATGATCAAGAATGTCGAGGAAAACATCAAGAAATTTGGGAATCAGGTGTTGATGTTCCGCGAGGGTCAAATATCCAAGAAGAAAACTGGTAATGCTACCGGTAATGAGGAAATGCAAAGCTTCCAAGAAAGGAAGGGGCAAAGGAAGCCTCTTGCAACCAACCGAACTTGTAACGACCCGATAATCCTACCGAAAACGACGTTAGCTTTTCCATTACCCGAAGAAATATTTATGAAAAATATTTTATCTTTATGAGGTTAAAATGGAATAAATTCAATAAAAATAATATTATTTAATATCTAAAAGAATTAATCAAAATTAAAAAAGGTGTGGAATTTAATTAAATTGATTTATGAAATTATTAGGGTAAATATAATTCGTTTTAATGGGGTAATTGTGACAACCCGAAAATTTTATTCTCGTAAAGTCAACTGTGGTCAAACTTACTTCTTTAATTATCTTAATATAGTTAGAGTAATAATCTATAAGTGTTTGAACCTTGTATTCAAAAGTGTACTGTGTCTACATTTGGAAAATTCCTTAAGAATCTAGAACCTTCGCATGGCCGCAAACCCTTCGCGGTCGTGAACAGATTCAGAGCCTTGAACTTCGGAGCCGTGAACACTTCACCGCCTTCGGGTAGTGTACGAGGTTCACGGCCGTGAACCATTTGCCGACATCAGACCGTGAATCCCTCGGCAGTGAACCATCCCATATATAAATGAGTGTTAGCCATTTTCACCACATTTCTCATCTTCCAACCGTGATCCTCCCAATTCTCTCTCAAGTATCATATTCCAAACCTTCAAATATTCTTAGATTATTGTTTGGATCTTCAAGATATTTTTCATTCCTTCAAGAACACCAAGAATACTGTAATGATCCAAAAATCAGAGGTAAAAAGAATTTCATTTTTATTATAGCTAAAACATTGATACAATTTATTTGAAACGTATCAAGCTCTCATTAAGTAAAACATTTATCAGAGTTCGTCCCAAAAACATTCATTGCGGAATCATAGGTGTGTGCACTGCGATCAATCCGAGCCCTTCCCTTCCAAAACGATGATACCTGAAACCATAAACAAAACCTGTAAGCACGAAGCTTAGTGAGTTTCCCAGAGCATACCATACACACAATCCACATATCACATAACTTGTTAGCTATAAAAGCTACCTGTATCAGTTATCCTGATAGCTATAGAAGCTACATATAACACATAAGCCATACATACATAAACCTAGGAATGTCATGGGCTACCCCACATGGTCTTACATCCAACGTGTCATGGGCTCCCCCACATGGTCTTAACCTAGGAATGTCATGGGCTACCCCACATGGTATTACATCCAATTGCCACGGGCTTCCCCCGGGGTCTTTCATGCAGTAACATACATAATCACATAACATATCACATATCACAAAAATATCTACACATAATGCAAACATAAACCTGTAAGAATGCCATAGGCTACCCCACATGGTCTTTACCTAGGACTGCCATGGGCTACCTTACATGGTCTTACATCCAATACCATGGGCTACCCTACATGATCTTTACCTAGGAATGTCATGGGCTACCCCACATGGTCTTATATCCAATGCCACGGGCTCCCCCCGGGGTCTTCCATGTAGTAACACACAATCACATATCATAACGAATCACATTCCATATCAAATCACATAATGACCATCACATATAACCTAATCACATAATGGGCCGGACTTGGTGCCTTAGACCCATTGGTATGGTGAGAAGACTCACCTCTCGACTGCTGAACTGCTAAGTTGAAATCAGACATATCCCACACGCTGCTCCTTCTCAACTGCCCATAATAATCAAGTGATTAACTTAACACCATCCTATAAATACTCTCAGATCAAACCTGGTCAAAATCAAGGTCAAGGTCAACAATCCATGTTGACCTCGAGTCGTCGAGTATCACCAGCCACTCGTCGAGTTCCTTTCTTAACTCGTCAAGTCGCCGAGTCACTTGAGTGACTCGTCGAGTCACTTAGTGTTCACGGCCGCAAATCCTCAACCGCAAACCCCTGGCCGTAAACCCTTTTGCTGTGAACTCATGAGCCGTGTTCTCCTTAGCCGACTCGTCGGGTTGACTAAAGGACACGGCAAGTCCCTTTAGCCCTTCTCGATTTCGGTCCCTTATAGTGGAAACCAAAGCTCCAAATCACAGATCAAACCACTTATGGTGTAGTTACCACGTAAAGTGGGAAACTTTACGTGTTATGCAAAGCATCCAAGGCTAGAAACACTTAATAAAAGCTTAACAAGGGACTTAGAGCATGAAGGGGGACAAGACTTGATAAAGTTGGCAACTTTAAGTCCCCAAATGCCTTGAGATATCCAGATCTAAAGCCATAAGCTCATAACAAGCTTAAATCCAAGAATGATCCCAAATCATGCTAATAATGGCCATAACTTCCATAGAATGAAATCTAAGCAATGAAAAGCCAAGGCTTCGACTTTATACCTCAAAGTAGCTGCAACACTGGAGGAACTTCTGGATCACTCTCCAAGCTCACATACACACTTAAAAAGAGGGAGGGCACGAACTAGGGTTTTCTCTAGACAAAGCGGGAAATAAGGGAGGCTGGAAATGAGACATAAGTCCTTTAAAAAGGGTACCAAGCCCTAAAATTTAGGGTTTCCTTTACAGTGCCTACTCGCCGAGTCGGAGCCTTCTTACTCGTCGAGTAGGGTGAAAATCCCGCGATCCTTTAAATGAATCTAATCGTCGAGTTTAGGTTCCCAACTCGCCGAGTTCCGAAACCAAGAGCCTAAAAACTTGCATCCATTAAGCAATTCCTGGAACAGGTGTTACAAGTCTCCCCCATTTGAACTAGACTTCGTGTTCGAAGTCTGCCGTCGTAAAGGTCTGGGTAATGCTCTCGCATCTCCTCTTCCGGATCCCAAGCCCATATGGAGCCCCTTCGGTGCCGCCATTGCACCTTTACCAATCTTATTTCCTCATTCGGAAGACCCTTAGTCTTCCTATCAAGGATCACAATCGGCTCCTCGATATAGTCTAGGCTCTCACCCACCTGAATGTTGTCCAACGAAACGACTGCGGACTAGTCAGTGACACACGACCGAACTTGAGACACGTGGGAGGTGTTGTAAGTCTAGCTAAGCTCCTTTGGTAGACCCAAGCGATATGCCACCTTCCCACCTGGGCCGAGATCTTGAATGGGCCTATATACCGAGGCCCAATCTTGTCCCTCTTTCGAAACCTGATAATCCATTTCTAGGGCGACACCTTCAGCAACACAAAATCCGAAAATGAAAGAATTCCTTGCAACCTGATCACATCTGCTTCATCTAAAATCTGAAGTCTCGAGGTGGTCTGCCTCCCTGACAGACTGCCCACATAGAATTATCATCGAACTGGTTCCACAAGAAAACCAGTCTAAATAGAATACTTCCCACTCGCAATACCTTGAGGCTTCCTAAAGAACAAAGTCACCGATCAACTGTGGCTAACGAATAAGAAGCAAATCCACACACAGACCCTAAATCACTGAAGTCGCTCCTACTCCTCTTGCTGCCACATGGCTATTTTCCTGAAGAACAACCGGGGCCCTCCCTGGTCCCAACCTGTATGCCAACTATCTGGAACACCGTACGTCTACCCGATTGTTGAGCCAAAAACACACTTCGCAGTCCCCTGCGACCTCCGAAGGATACCTCGTCTAACCATAACTGCCATATCTCCTTCCCTCTGACTGATCCATCCAATCATGATAGGCTGATAACCTGTCGTCACTGAATCCGTCGCAATCAAGGTGAAAACTATCAGAATAGTTGTAGTCTTACATCATACCCGGTCTCCTTCGACCTACCGTTTCATGATTCCGACATATCGTGGCTCTATTACAACTAGAGCCACCCGAGACACATCAAAAGACTTAAACCACCATCAAACCAACCCGTTCACCAACTTGGAATTCTACCCTCGATGCCCTTGGCATTCAGATGCCCCACATCCCATATCACTGAAACAAAATCCTGTACGAATTTCGGTTTGGGTTCCTATCCAAATCTGAATTGTTGCTCCTATCCATAGATCCTTGAATCGGCATTTGCATAATGCACCATGACCTCCCGTCATCCTTTACTCGACCGATTAATAAATACCCCTAGCTGATTCCCTCATACCTCTAGTCTCGCACCCGATCCAACCTCCAGGTTCTTGTGAGATCCAAAAACAGGGCTACCAAGCCACAGCCTTATAAAGACATGCACTACTTGACCACAGGATCCTGTATCACAAGATCCAACCCTTAGCTCAACAGTCTCCACCGGTTCCAATCTGGAATTCCCATAACGCCCAAGTTTCCCCCGGATAACTGATCAGTCAATCACCTCTGGTCCTGATCCTAACTAAGTTGTGGCTCTCCCACAACCCTGCGAACTAGCCTACCCTAGTCCAAGTCACTTGAAAAACTCCATGAATGCTACGGCGCCCCCGCAGTCTTACAACACTCTCTACCTCTAGTGAATGCTATGGCTCCCTCGTAGTCTTACAACACTCGCTACCGCTAGTGAATGCCACGGCTCCCCTGTAGTCTTACACCACTATATCCTAACTGACCATTAGTGAATGCTACAGCTCCCCCGTAGTCTTACATCACTTTCACCTCATCTGAACATTAGTGAATGCTATGGCTCCCCCGTAGTCTTACAACACTTTCACCCTTGCTTCTGACCCGGATACATGGGCGGTTCTCCCCCACTTAGATTCAACTAAGTCCGTTCTGCTCACCTTACTGACGGTCGGTGCTTACCAAAGCTAGAACACCATGCATAACCCTTCCAAACAACACCATTCCCGAAAACCAACTAGCTCATCCTGTGTCCCAACAATGCTAATGACTCTAGTTGTTCACAATGATATCACACTCAGATCTCGGGGTCCAAAGGTCAGATGCTCCCATAATATTTCAGCGACATCTTCTCCTTCCCTCCCTCGGCAACTCCGAGAGGATTTCCTAACATAATTGCTAAGGTTTCCGAACCTAGACAAAATCCGCTCGTACGAACCCTTGAACCAACCCCGACCATCCTTAAAATGGCACTCAAATATTGGAAAATCTGCGATATATTAGGAGGTGATCCCGTACTATTCCACCCAAATTCACGATATGCAGATGTCATATATCTATTCTTGAAGGTGCGTATAACTCAACCACCACCAGAGATAACAACCACCGATACGCCTATCCATGCTCGCACCCTTCTCTGCTGGAGTTCCGATCTCCCCAATCTGACCTTGTAAGTGGGGCCCTTCCCTGCTGGGCTCCGGGTCTACCCTCTCGTCCAATGGTGATCCTCAAAATAACCGGAGCGGATGCACTCACCGCTCCTCTCTGATTCTCAAACGGTCGACCTCCTTGTCACCCTTCTGATCCCAAAAAAAATAACGGGCTTGCCCCCAGTGGCAATCACTGAAAACGTGACCAAACCTGCTACACATGTAGCAACCCAGATTACTGAACATGTTCTGACAACGACTCGGAGCAATGACGGTACACGCGGATTCCGCTCCACGAGATGCATTCGTCAGAAGATCACTCAAAGATCCCTCGACGTGCTGAAAGGCATCTGACACCCTTGCTAACCCAGACAATAGTAGAAAACCGAACCGAGATCCAACCTATCAAAACCCTAAATGAGACTTGGACACTATAAAAGGAATGCTATGGCCTCCATTCCAGCCACCATTTCCAGAGAGTGAAACCCTAAGAGAGCCAAACCTTCATTCTAAGCTTGTGTGTGTGTGTGTGTTTTAAGCTTGAAAGTATGATTGTGTGCTTGTGAAGGAGAAGAGAGGGCCATTGTAGACGCTAGAGTTGGAGTGCAAGCTTTGGATCTGAGTTAGCAGAGGTTGAGGCACCACTTGGAGGTAAAGAGCTCAAAGCTTTATTCAACATTTTGGATTTGTGTATTATGGACCAATTTTTAGGGTTTTGTCCCAAGATGCAGACTTTATGAGTAAATGGTCTCAATAAGCCTGGATCTGACCGATTTCAGTGTATCTTGTGTTATAGAACCATAAAAATCCAATCTTGGACGTTAAGATTAAGTCATGCATGAGATAAGGGCTTAATGAGGAAAGAGGAAAGGTGTTTGGAGTGATTGGTGACCTTTACAGCCATGCAAAGGCTTATAGGTTTCGACTCTATGGATTAAGAGGTATTATAATGACCAGATCTGAAATGTGAGCTTATGTCTTAACCGTTTAAGACCAAAAACATGAGAAGTAGGAAACTGGGAATTACGCTGGGCGTAATCCCAGTACCCGCATCGTAAGGGGTCGAGCTCCCCGATTCTGTGAAGCCTTCGAGTACGCCCAGCGTATAGAGCTGGTACGCGCCGCGTACTCCGGAGGGTTGACTTTCGTTGACTTTTAGGGTTTAGTCAACATTTGGACCTTCGGACCATTGGAGGGGTAAAATGGTCTTTTACCCTTCTGAGAGAATATAGGGAGGGATTGGTCTAGCCTTGAGAGTCGTTATTGATTTGAAAGAATTACCTTGCGTGATTAGGCGGGGGCTAGGTTATTGTTCGAGTTCGGGGATAACGAGCACGTGAGCTACTAGGCATCATACGAGGTGAGTCTACTCACCATACCTTACCTAGAGTGGTAATATGTATGACCGGAAGGTCTTATGTGCTGTGACGAGTATGTGATATATGTTTCTATGTGATATGCGTATGTTATGTATGTTATGAGTAGCATGGTATGGACCGGAAGGTCAGTATGGTATGGACCGGCAGGTCAACAGGGTATGGACCGAAAGGTCAGTAGTGTATGGACCGGAAGGTCAACATGGTATGGACCGGAAGGTCGACAGAGTAGGACCGGAAGGTCTACTCAGATTGTGGGACCGGAAGGCCCCTGAGAAACATTGATCGGAAGGTCTCGTAGAGTTATAGCCTCGAGTGGCTAGTCGTATGTATGTGGTATTTTGTGGAACTCACTAAGCATGCGTGCTTACCGTTTATGTGATATGTGTTTCAGGTACTTCAGAGGACCGTGGGAAGGCACCGGCATGATTGTACACACACACACTATGTTTTGGGAAGAGCTACTGTTGATCCTGGATTTTAAGAGATGATTTTTGAAAACTTTGTTAAATGAATATTTGGTGTTGAACAATATCATATATGTTTTACAAATTGAAAATGAAAAATTTGGTTTGAATTTTCACGATGTTACAAGTTGGTATCAGAGTCTTGGTTTGAGGGATTCGGAAACACCTTCGGTTATATCTGAACTCAACTAAGGATTTGAGAAAAAGTTTTCAAAAGAAACAATTTTCTAAGTTAAGTAAAAGATTTTCAAGAAGCGGAAAAGAGCAGTGTGTACAATCAGCCAGCGCCCGAATGGTGGTTTCCCAAAATACCCTTACATTATGTGTTATGAGATATTATGTTATATACTCTGCATGCTAGAGTAGGCTAGGTATTCATATTTAGGACTAGAGTGGGCCTGATTTGTGATGCCTTAGCCTAGGAGTTACTGCTACTATGAGATACTTCGAGAGTGAGTAGGTAGCAGCGAGGAGTTTATGAGTGGTCTACCGAAGGGTAGTGTGTGTTTAGCGAGATATAGAGTACTTGTGATCTGGGATCCTAGGAGGAGGACTTGGGGTGAATAACGATGCGTTGTGGAAGGTAGTATAGGGCCCGTACTACTGGAAACACCGGATCAGTGAGCAGTCCAAGTAAGAATCCTTATGATACTAAGGAACGAGTACGGTTGAGTTATCGAGTGCGAGTATACTCGAGCGAGTCTCTGATTTCTTTTATGTTGTGTTTCAGAGACATTATGGTGGGTACACGCCACCCTCCAGAGAGCAACGGTGTTAGCGATGATGAGATTCGCAAGATGATTCATGATGAGGTGGCTGCAGCCATTCGCGCTGAGATACCGGAGATGTTTGGGTCCATAAAGACCACACTGATTGAGACGTTTGACGAGCGGTATGCTACTCTTACTGATGCTGCTATTGTTGCGGCTACCGCAACCGTTGCCGCTGCTAGTCCACAGGGGGGTGACTCGTTGCTGTATCGAGAGTTCAGCAACACGAAGCCACCGGAGTTTGATGGGACGCAAGATCCGATAGCCGCTATGAGGTGGATCTCTGACATTGAGGGATGTTTCTACACTTGTTCGTGTCTGGAGCATTTGAGAGTACGGTTTGCGCTGAACCAGCTTCACTTGGGAGCGAAGGACTAGTGGAAGTTTGTGACGGCATATTTTACTCCTGCAGAGCTTACCACGGTGACCTGGGAGAGGTTCACCACTATGTTCAGAGACGAGTATGTTCCCCCGGTGGAGAGCGAACGTTTGGCCCAGGAGTTCTTGTCCCTCAAGCAGGGGACGGAGACTGTGACGATGATCACACGGATGTTTCATGAGAGGACGTTGTTTTGCCCTGAACACGTGTCTACCGAGCAGGCACGCATGAGTCGATATTTGAGCATAATAAGGAGAGACATTCGGGAGTTCGTGGCAAACTTGACGTACCGAACATTTTCCGAGCTCCAGGAAAATGCTAGGAAGAGGGAGATTGAGCTAGAGACTCAGGCCAGGGAGGAGGCCGAGTCTCAGAGGAGGGATAGGCGGCCGGTGCAGTCTCAGCCGGCAGCCAAGCGAGCAAAGCCCGCCGATACGAGATCTGGAAGCCAGAAGGGCCGCACTTGTGGGAAGTGCGGTAAGGGAAATGATGGAGTTTGTTGATCAGGTGCTTGCTACAAATGTGGCAAGGAGGGGCATATAGCCAAGGATTGCCCTAAGGGATTCGTGGTTTGCTTTCACTGTAACTAGACTGGCCATCGGAAGGCCGAGTGCCCACAGCTACTACAGGGATCAGCACAGGGATCTGCACCTGTTGCTAGAGCTACCGAGGTCCGGCCAGCGAAGGCCAAGGCACCGAAGGCTCGCGGGAGAGCCTTCCAGTTGACAGCGGAGGAGGTCCGCGCAGCGCCTGATGTCGTGGCTGGTATGTATTCTATTACTTACTTATTTTGAGTTTGAGATTTTGTGCTTATATTGTGGTATGCATAGGTACTTTTCTTGTGAGTTCTGTTCCTGCTTTGGTGTTATTTGACTCGGGTGCGAGTCGATCTTTCGTGTCATTAGCATTTAGTCAGCACATCAGTATCCGACGAGAGGCATTGAGTCGACCTCTACGAGTTTCTATAGCCGACGAGCGAGCGGTGTATGCTACTGACGTGATTCGAGGATGTGTACTAGAGAGCTTCGGTGTTGAGTTCCCGATAGATCTGGTCCCGATTGCGATGGGGGATGTTTGTGTTATTGTGGGAATGGATTGGCTGAGCCGATTTGGAGCTGTTATAGACTGTGAGCATCAGATGGTGACGATACGAGACCCTAGTGGGGGAGTGCTGACAATATATGGCGAGGGTACCCGATGTGGGACAGCATTTTGCTCGGCTGCCAGAGCGAGACAGAGTTTACAGCAGGGCTGTAAAGGTTTTGTAGCATATGTGATGGATACCCGAGTGGCTGTAGGGAGACCGAGTTATGTCGATGATGTTCCGATAGTACGCGAGTTCCCAAATGTTTTTCCCGAGGAGTTGCCGGGTGTGCCTCCCGAGAGGCAGGTCGAGTTCTGCATTGATTTGGTACCGGGGGTAGCGCCTATCGCCAAGGCACCCTATCGCCTTGCGCCACCAGAGATGCAGGAGTTATCCTCGCAGCTTCAGGAGCTGTTGGGGAAGGGATTTATCCGAGCGAGTAGCTCGCCTTGGGGAGCGCCGATCCTTTTTGTCAACAATAAGGATGGTTCACACCGGATGTTCATTGATTACGGGGAGTTGAACAAGTTGATGGTCAAGAACTGTTATCCACTACCGAGGATCAACGATCTGTTTGATCAGTTACAGGGAGCCTCTTGGTTTTCCAAGATTGACCTAAGGTCTGGATATCACCAGATGCGGGTGCGGGATGAGGATATCCAGAAGACGGCATTCAGGACTCGTTATGGGCATTACGAGTTCGTGGTGATGCCTTTTGGGCTCACCAATGCACCAGCAGCGTTCATGGATCTCATGAACCGAGTATGAAGGCCGATGTTGGACCGATCGGTGATTGTGTTCATCGACGACATTCTAGTGTATTCGAGATCCAGAGAGCAGCATGAGGAGCATCTAAGGGAGATCCTTGGAGTGTTGAGATCGGAGAGGCTTTATGCCAAATTCTCCAAGTGTGATTTCTGGTTACGAGAGGTCCAGTTCTTGGGGCACCTCGTTAATCAGAATGGGATTCTGGTCGATCGGACCAAGATTGAGTCTGTTATGAGTTGGGAGGTGCCGAGATCCCCCACCGAGATCAGGAGTTTTCTGGGATTGGCCGGCTACTATCGGAGGTTTATTAGAGACATCTCCAAGATTGTTGTTCCCTCACCAGTTTGACCCGGAAGGGCGTTGCTTTTACTTGGGGTCCAGAGCAGCAGGCCTCGTTTGAGACTCTTCGCCAGAGACTGTGCGAAGCCCCGGTGTTAGCCCTTCCCGAAGGAATGGAGGATTTTGTGGTTTACTGCGATGCGTCTATATCGAGATTGCGTGCGGTGCTTATGTAGCGAGGGCACGTGATAGCCTATGCATCGAGGCAGCTGAATCCTCAAGAGACGAGATTTCCCACTCATGATTTAGAGTTGGGGGCAGTGGTGTTTGCCCTCAAGATATGGCGCCATTATTTGGATGGGGTTCGATGTACCATATACACGGACCACAAGAGTTTGAAGTATCTGGTGGATCGGCCCAACCTGAATATGCGCTAGAGGAGATGGTTGGATGTGGTAAAGGATTACGACTGTGAGATCCTGTACCACCCGGGCAATGCTAACGTGGTAGCTGATGCTCTGAGTCGTAGCGCGGAGAGTGCCCCGATTCGAGATATATGCATGAGGATGACAGTGATGACTCCGGTGTTGGATACCATTCGAGAGGCCCAGGCAGAGGCTGTGAGACCGGAGAACCGCAAGAGGGAGCGGGTGATTCGACAGGTGTCCGAGTTTGTTACTGATAGCCGAGGTCTTATGACCTTCCACGGTCGGATTTGGGTGCCGTTTACGGGCGGGGCACGTAGCATACTGATGGAAGAGGCGCACAGATCGAGATTCTGTATCCATCCCGGGGCCACTAAGATGTATTTGGACCTAAAGAGAGATTACTGGTGGCCATGTATGAATAGGGATGTTGCATGGGTAGTTGAGAGGTGGTTGACCTGTCACCGGGTTAAGGCCGAGCACCAACGTCCGCATGGCAAGTTGCAGCCACTAGAGGTTCCCCAGTGGAAGTGGGAACAAATTTCTATGGATTTTATCACCAAATTGTCGAGGACCGCGAGGGATGTTGACGCAATTTGGGTGATTGTGGATCGGCTAACGAAGAGCGCTCATTTCCTTGCTATCAGTGAGAGCTCTTCTGCAGAGAGACTGGCAGAGATGTATGTGAGAGAGGTGGTGTCGCGGCATGGAGTGCCGATCTCGATTGTGTCAGACCGAGATGTACGTTTTACTTCCAGGTTCTGGAAGAAGTTTCATGAGGAGATGGGTACGAGATTGCACTTCAGTACTGCTTATCACCCACAGACGGACGGGCAGAGTGAGCGGACGATTCAGACGCTCGAGGACATGCTTCGAGCATATGTTATGGATTTCGGTGGAAGTTGGGATACATACCTACCCTTGTCTGAGTTTTCTTACAACAACAGCCACCATTCGAGTATTGGTATGCCTCCCTTTGAGCTTCTTTATGGGAGGAGGTTTCGGACTTCCATCTGTTAGGGAGAGGTAGGGCAGCGATTGATGGGTAGCACTGAGATAGTGCTTAAGACGACAGAGCACATACAACAGGTCTGATAGAGGTTACTAACAATACAAAGCCGCCAGAAGAGCTATGCGGATAGGCGGCGATCCGAGCTCGAGTTCCAGGTTGGAGATTTCGTACTCCTGAAGGTATCTCCTTGGAAAGGCGTAATCCGATTTAGGAAGAGGGGCAAGCTGGGGCCCCGATATATTGGTCTGTTCAGGGTGACTGCGAGAGTGGGTAAGGTAGCATATCGTCTGTAGCTACCCGAGGAGTTGAGTCAGATCCATGATACCTTCCACGTATCCCAGTTGAGGAAGTGTAGAGCTGATGAGACGGCGGTAGTGCCGCTAGAGGATATTCAGGTGGATACGAGCCTGAATTATATTGAGAGGCCGATCGCGATTTTGGATCAGAAGATCAAGGTTCTGAGGAACAAGGAGGTGCCTCTGGTTCAGGTCCAGTGGCAACATCGGAGAGGGTCCGAGCTTACTTGGGAGCCGGAGTCGGAGATGCGGGAGCAGCATCCGGAGTTATTTTCGGCATGAGACTTCGAGGGCGAAGTCTAATTCTAGTGGGGGAGAATTGTAACACCCCGAAGTGCAGGTATATCTCTTTAATCCTTCTTCTTTCCCAAATTGTCAAAATTGGCCCAAAATAGAAAATGATGATAAGTGGGTACACTGGGTGTACTGAAGAGTACGTTGCGCGTACCCATGGGCGTGCCTTTGACGCGGACTCAACCCAGTACGTTGGGCGTACCTTATATTACGCTGAGCGTACTGGGCCCAGACTCAAAAACCTAAATGAGACTTGGACACTATAAAAGGAATGTTATGGCCTCCATTCCAGCCACCATTTCCAGAGAGTGAAACCCTAAGAGAGCCAAACCTTCGTTCTAAGCTTGTGTGTGTGTGTTTTGAGCTTGAAAGTATCATTGTGTGCTTGTGAAGGAGAAGAGAGGGCCATTATAGAAGCTAGAGTTGGAGTGCAAGCTTTGGATCTGAGCTTTGCAGAGGTTGAGGCACCACTTGGAGGTAAAAAGCTCAAAGCTTTATTCATCATTTTGGATTTGTGAAATATGAACCAATTTTTAGGGTTTTGTCCCAAGATGGAGACTTTATGAGTAAATGGTCTCCATAAGCCTGGATCTGACCCATTTCAGTGTATCTTGTGTTATAGAACTATAAAAATCCAATCTTGGACGTTAAGATTAAGTCATGCATGAGATAAGCGCTTAATGAGGAAAGAGGAAAGGTGTTTGGAGTGATTGGTGACCTTTACAGCCATGCAAAGGCTTAAAGGTTTCGACTTTATGGATTAAGAGGTATTAGAATGAACAGATCTGAAATGTGAGCTTATGTCTTAACCGTTTAAGACCAAAAACATGAGAAGTAGGAAACTGGGAATTGCGTTGGGCGTAATCCCAGTACGCGCAGCGTAAGGGGTCGAGCTCCCCGATTCTGTGAAGCCTTCGCGTACGCACAGCGTACAGAGCTGGTACGCGCCGCGTACTCCGGAGGGTTGACTTTCAGTGACTTTTAGGGTTTAGTCAACATTTGGACCTTTGGACCATTGGAGGGGTAAAATGGTCTTTTACCCTTCTGAGAGAATATAGGGAGGGATTGGTCTAGCCTTGAGAGCCGTTATTGATTTGAAATAATTACCTTGCGTGATTAGGCGGGGGCTAGGTCATTGTTCGAGTTCGGGGATAACGAGCACGTGAGCTACTAGGCATCATACGAGGTGAGTCTACTCACCATACCTTACCTAGAGTGGTAATTATGTGTCACCGGAAGGTCTTATGTGTTGTGACGAGTATGTGATATATGTTTCTATGTGATATGCATATGTTATGTATGTTATGAGTAGCATGGTATGGACCGGAAGGTCAGTATGGTATGGACCAGAAGGTCAACAGGGTATGGACCGGAAGGTCAGCAGTGTATGGACCGGAAGGTCAACATGGTATGGACCAGAAGGTCGACAGAGTAGGACCGGAAGGTCTACTCAGATTGTGGGACCGGAAGGCCCCTGAGACACATTGACCGGAAGGTCTCATAGAGCTATAGCCTCGAGTGGCTAGTTGTATGTATGTGTTATTTTGGGGAACTCACTAAGCATGCGTGCTTACCGTTTATGTGATATGTGTTTGAGGTAGTTCAGAGGACCGCGGGAAGGCACCGACATGATTGTACACACACACTATGTTTTGGGAAGAGCTACTGTGGATCCTGGATTTTAAGAGATGATTTTTGAAAACTTTGTTAAATGAATATTTGGTGTTGAACAATACGATATATGTTTTATAAATTGAAAATGAAAATTTTGGTTTGAATTTTCATGATGTTACACGATATCCACCGAAAATGGCCGAAGGTAATATATCCACAACATTCGAGGGAAATCCTGACCACCTTCTCCTGTGAAAGCTCATCCACCCTGACAACACGATGAAACACCTCATTCCGATCCTAATGACAATCTAGACCCTCAGAGCGAAACTTCATCGCGTAGTTTCTGTAAACGTGGCATTGGATCCGACCCTGCTGGCCTCTCAAAAGCTGATCCAACTCTTGGGTCTCCGCCCGAGACCTTCCAATAAGTTCACCTGAGCTGAAACTCTTTCATTGGGGTACTCCTAATCAATCTTCCTTCCTCGGTTCTGAAATCCATATCATTCAGGGTCCCACACCCCGACACACTCATCAACTCAATCGCCAACGGCTGAACTACAGTAGCTAGAGCAACCTCTACTCTATGCTGACTATAAACTATTCCCTACGCATAGAGTCAAATCCCAAAACGCAATAAGTCGCGCATTCCGCCCTTGCTGCCCGATACAAGAGATCCAAGGCGAACTTGAAATCCTAGCAGTCCTTCCACTATCTGGCTCACCACTAGAGCTGGAACCAAACCCTGGTCCTTCTCCTTGAGTTCTCATCCACATTCTGAGCAGAAGCTATCCTCACGGTTCAATCATAATAAAAAATTCTCTTTCCCAGGCTTCTTAGATTCTCCAAGACTCTCACTGATTCGAGTATGGATTTTGTGCTTTCAGTAGTATGAGCCCATACTACGTTCCACACCTATCCATACTTTCCTCAGTAATCCTCCCGAATCCTCTAAGTCACCTATCCCACTGATGCACCAAATATCCGCCAAACAGCAACACAATATCCACCGAAGCACCTACTAGGCTTCCCCTAAGCTCCCAATCTCACTAAACCGCCCCACTAACTCACTGGAGCATATCCTAGGCTTTCCTAGGTTCCCATCCTCGCCCTGCCATCAGCTGCTGAGGAACTCCCCATGATGCCAGCCATCCACCTCCTGGATATCTTCACATCCACTTAGTAGTTGTCTCCCATCACTCAAGAGTTCCACAAAGCACAAAGCAAGCAACATTCGTTCAGTAGCACTCCAATCCAAAGAACTATCATAGAACATTCTGCCCACATGTCGCGACTCGCGTTGTCCACATCCATCCATCCTCACTGTCGGCTGCCTTATGCAAGCAAATTATACACAGAACAGGATCTAATAGACTGTCGAATAATAGACTCTACCCTACGACCACAACCAGACAAGGAACAGAAAATAAGGCCAAATCAATTATTCTAAGGCTATAAGATCCTAACCGTATACAATTTTGAAAGTATACACATAGCAGTTACAATAACAATTATCATTCTCATTTCAGCATGGCATCCAATATTCTCACGGCTATAAGCACCACATATCAGGCCAACCTATTGCTGACTACTCGGCACTAGCATGCAAGTCTACCAGCTCATACAACATATACAGGCATTTCACCTAGCCCTAACTAGCATGCGATTCACATATGCATAATCAAATCATAACAGATAACAAATGTGGGTATTCTGGGGAAACTTACTTGAGCTCAATTGATTGCATACACCACACCCTTTCTTGTCTTAGAAATTATTTACTTAAAAACATTTTTTCTTTTGAAAACTTTACAGGTCCTCAGTTTGAGTTCAGACTCTCCCGAAAGTACGTCCGAATCTGTGACAACCCGAAACTTTTCCCGTTTCTATTAACCGATTTCCGTTAATAAAAATTGGATTTTTATTAAATTCTCGTCAACCTTCTTGGTTTAGAAAAATTATTTAGTTATATAATTGAACTTATATACGAGTGAGGACCAAAAACCGCGCGAACAAAACAGTTGTTCACGGCCTGACTGGAGTTCGTGGTCGTAAACACGTTCACGGTCAACGTCGGGTGGACCCCACCCACCGAACACAAAACCCCTATATATATGAGACCCCCTCCTTCATTTGAACACTCTTGGCCAGAGACTCTCTCCTTCTCTCTCTACCTCTCGACCGTAAACCCCGAAACACCCTCATTTTCTCCAGAAAAATCATCAGGAAACACTTCTGGAGGTTGTTTAGGAGCATCTAAAACACGTTTTCATCGAATCCAGCATCCCTGTTCTTGAGTTTACGGCCGTATACACTTCATATCTTCAAATCTTCAAAGGTCGTAAACCCGTTTACGACCGTACACTCCTCGAATCTTCAAGGGCCGTAAACCCTTCGAGAGGCAGTTCACGGATGTAAACAGTTCATGGCGGTACACCATTTCATGGCTGTAAACTCCCTTCACGGCCGTAAACCCCATTCACGGCCGTACACGCCTCTTAAGCAGTGAAAAGTCCATTTTCCTCGATTCAATCAAGTCCCGGTAACATTCCTTAAGCGAACACAAGTGTTTTTCTAACACTTTACTTAACGAAATCGCTAATTTAAATGCATATATGTATTTATTGATATTAGGACTCCGTTAAGTGACACGTACAACGACCCGAGGATCTTTGTTCCAGTCGACGTTTTCACACAACAACTGTGAGTTCATACCCCTACGTTTTTATGATTTTAATGCTTTCAGGGGGGATACAAGCCAAACACAAATGATTTTGTGAAACAAAAACAAAAGGATTTCAATGACTTTAAAACTTATGCAATTGAAACATTTAGACATTTTATCCGTTTTTGTACTATGTTGAGCATAAGGGACACTTTCAGTTTGGAAATATAATTGCATAGTTTTCAGAACATCTTACAAACCAAGTACATAAGTTTTCAATCAAACTATAATAGGTATAGTTTGGGGAATTCAATACATAGTTTCTTTTACCGATTCAGATTACATTCATGGGTAACCACATAAACTATGACATATTTAGTTTTTGACATACATTACTACAAGAGAACAACATTTAATAATTATTTAAGTATAACTATTACCTTATACATTATATATACAGAGTTCAATACAGTAGATCACTACATAACCACACGTAAACTAGTTAATACATGATTGTGAGACCACTCTTCATTTGTACCCTTTTGGGTACTGGTAAAATTCTCAACGTTTAGTATAACCAGAGTCTCCTGGAGGGAGAGCGTGAGATTTGTGAATAGATCTGTTCGGGACTGACAATCCCACACCTAAACTGCTAGCTACAGCTAGGCAGGCATGCCTGGTGTGACAAATATCATACCGTACGACGCCTAAAGAACGGCGTTGAGGTCATCAGTCATATCAAGCATGGTTATACGAACTCACAATAGTATAGACTAACCTTTTGTTTACGAGATTTCATTCTTCAATAGTTTTATTTTCATTAATATAACTACTACATACTACAACTGGAGGATTCCAGGGATTTCATTTCATGGTTTTATTTTAAGTAATAAAACTACTATACATATTGGTGTCAGCCAGGGTTTTCATACTATACATTACTTACATTATTGGTGGTAGCCAGGGATTTCATACAAGAACTTTTATACAAAAAAATACAATACAGCTGGTGGTACCAGACATAAATATAAGTACTTTCAGACACAAGAAAAGAATTCAATAACGAACTTACAGTTGGTCTTAGGGTTTAAGACTACTTTTCATTACTTAAGAAAATATTGGATTTTCTTGGAAACAGACAAACATTTTTGACGAATTCATCAACAGGTTTTCATTACAAAAACATGCTTATGAACTCACCATCTTTATGTTGATACTCTTTCAAAACTGCTTGTATTCTCAGGAAATCAATAGACAGGTACCACCTGGAGTTTTGAGAAGACGGAGTAATTAGAGTCACGTCTTTATATTTTGCTTACACTTTGATGTATACAAACAAGAATTAAACAGATGTAAACCTTTTTCATATATGTATTCAATGTAATCGTTGTGTTTACTATGATTGCTATGATACAATTGTTGTGATACTACATATGACGTCCTCCACCCCCGAACGTTTCCGCCATTCCGGTTTGGGGGTGTGACAGATTGGTATCAGAGCTCTTGTTTATAGTGAATTAAGTATACCGAACCTTACATGGTATACAACTATAAACACTAAGGGGCTGAAGTACTCTGAACTAAAGGTATACTTTTAAAATATAAGTATTTTATAAGAAGTATACAAGTATACATACATAACAAAACCAGAGTCATAGGTAGAACAAAACAAAAGTATTTGCATGTTGGACACTGTGGTTAAACATGGGCAGTTATATAATCATGTCTAGGGTCAATATAGCCTGATCAACTATATTTATTCGAGACATGACCAACATGTTCTTGGGAGTGATTGTGGTGTTGCAGCAGGCCTAAAACTTACCAAGTATATATACATCAGATATCGATAGAACAAAACATACAACTTAAAATACTATAGGAGTATTTTAGCTAGAGTCGAGTACAGTATAGAGATTCATTCCAAGTGTTGCTACATATTTCTTCTTAGTGATTGTCACTTGCATTAGTAACCCTTCTCTATTTATCGCTTCGTAGAACACTTTATCTATCAGGATGAGATATATCTTGTTTCATATATCTTGATTTAAAAATTTAGGGGACTTACCATCCTCTTCTTCCTGATTTTTCTAGAACAAGATGCCTTCCCGAAGGAGACCCAACAGAAGTAACAACAATCCTCCACCGCCACCACCTCCTCAGTTCGACCCAGCTATGTTCTAGGCAGCAGTTACGGCTGCTATGGCTGCGGCGATGTCACAGATAAGTCAGGGCAGCTCTGTTGGATCTGGATGTGGACCCGATTCTCAAAGTCATGATGGATGTCAGGGACATCAGAAGGAGTGTTCCTATAAAGACTTCATGAATTCCAAACCCAAGTCCTTCGATGGCAATGTTGGAGTCATTTCCTTAACTCGATGGTTCGAGAAGATCGAATCCATCTTTGAGATTTGTGTCTGTTCCGAAGCCAACAAGGTGAAGTTCGCCGCCTGCACCATCACCGACAGAGAACTGACCTAGTGGAATGGTCGTGTCAAATCCCTAACCCTGCCGGTAGCAAATGCCATGGGTTGGGATAACCTAAAGGAACTCATGCTGGCTGTGTACTGCCCAAGGTGCGAGATGCAGAAGTTAGAGCATGAGCTCTGGAACTTGAAGATGAAAGGTTCTGACATTGCTTCCTACACAGCTAGATTTTGTGATCTGTCTCTCCTCTGTCCGAGAATGGTCACCCCGGAAAGCAAGAAGATTGAAAGGTACATTTGGGGATTGACGCCCCCAACTCAAGGAAATGTTTTGGCTGCTAGGCCCACTACATTTGACAGCGCCAAGTGCCTCGTGCAGAGCTTGATAGATCACGGAGTTGATCTTGATGAAGTAACGACTGTTTCCGAACCACCAAAGGCTATTGGTGGAAAGAAAAAGTTCTGGAACAAACGAAAAGGCCAGTCTTCACAGGAGCCCTCCAAGAAACAACAAATAGTGGCAGTTCATGTTGCTACTACTCCCGCTGCTGTTCTAACCACCCAAGCACCTACCAGTGGATATGTTGGTACTCTTCCAAAGTGCAACAAGTGTAACTTTCATCATCACGGACCCTGCCGTGATATGCAATGCAACAGCTGCGGAAATAAGGGTCACACAGCTCGATACTGCAAGGCACCAGTCCAACCAACCAATCAGGCTCCTGGAGCGGGCGCTGGTCAAGCCTGTTATGGCTGTGGAGAGGTTGGGCACTTCAAAAGAAATTGCCCCAAGGCAACAACAGCTGGCAACACAGGGAGGGTGCTAGTTATGCACCAGGAGGAAGCAGTCGCTGATCCTACCGTTGTTACGGGTACGTTCCTCCTTGACAACTCTTATGCATGCATTCTTTTCGATTCTGGTGCGGAGAGGAGCTTTGTTAGTCATGCATTCAAACATCTACTCAAATGTAATTCTCAACCTTTAACTGAAACATTTACCATCGAGATGGCTAACGGAAAGAAAGAGAGCACTAACGACATATTCATAGGTTGTACACTTACCCGGAACGATCATTCCTTTCCCATCAACCTTATGCCAGTATCCATAAAGAGCTTTGACATCATAATAGGCATGGATTGGTTGAGCCCCAATCATGCTGATATCCTTTGATACGAGAAAGCTATCCGTCTTAATCTTCCCTTTGGCCAAGCCCTCACTATTTACGGTGATAAACTCAGTTCGAACCTTCGTATCATTTAATGCATCAAAGCCCAGAAGTATCAGCGTATGGAATGCCATGCATTTCTAGCGCATGTTGTTAACGAAACGCAAAAAGTTAAAGACCTCGAGAACATCCCCAAAGTCTGCAGCTTTCCTGATGTCTTCCCCGAAGATCTTCTAGGAATTCCTCCCGAGCGCCAAGTCGAGTTTCGTATCGACTTAATTCCTGGAGCTACTCCTGTAGCTAAATCCCCATACGGTTTAGTGCCGGCATAAACGCAAGATTTATCCATCCAGCTCAATGAGCTAATCGACAAAGGATTCATAAGACCGAGTTCATCACCCTGGGGAGCCCCGATCTTATTTGTGAAAAAGAAAGATGGATCCTTTCGGATGTGCATTGATTACCAAGAACTGAACAAGCTGGCCATCAAGAACCGCTATCCCTTACCCAGAATCGACGACCTCTTCGACCAACTTCAGGGAGCCAATTATGTCTCGAAGATAGACCTAAGATCAGGGTACCATAAATTACGAGTTCACGAAAATGATGTGCCCAAGACATCATTCCGGACTCACTATGGACACTACGAGTTCGTAGTAATGCCCTTCGGTATAACCAACGCACCGGCAGTATTCATGGATCTGATGAATCGGATGTGCCGCCCTTTTCTAGAAAACTTCGTGATCGTGTTCATTGACGATATACTTGTCTATTCTAGGAGCGAGAATGATCATAGACAACACTTGAGGCTAGTGCTAGAAACGCTAAGGGCAGAAAAGCTCTATGCAAAGTTCTCAAAGTGTGAGTTCTGGATCAGGAAGGTAACTTTCCTTGGTCACGTGGTTAGCGAGGAAGGCATACACGTGGACCCTTCCAAAATCAAAGCGATTGAGAATTGGCAGCGCCGAAGACGCCCACAGAAATCCGTCAATTCTTGGGTCTCGCTGGCTATTATCGCAGGTTTATCCAAAACTTCTCCAAAATCGCTAAGCCTTTAACCAAACTGACACAGAAAGGTGTAACCTTTAGTTGGGGAGAAAAGTAAGACACTGTGTTTCAAACATTGAATCAGGCCCTATGCAGCGCACCTATCTTGTCCATGCCCGACGGGACGGAAGACTTCGTTGTCTACTGTGATGCATCCAATCAGGGCCTAGGTTGTGTGCTCAAGCAGCGAGGAAAGGTTATTGCTTATGCCTCGAGACAACTGAAAACACACGAAGTCAATTACACAACTCACGATCTAGAGTTGGGAGCAGTGTTCTTCGCATTAAAGTTCTGGAGACATTATCTCTACGGAACCAAGTGCACTGTCTTCACCGACCATAAGATCCTACAACATATCTTTGATCAGAAAGAGTTAAACATGAGACAGTGGTGGTGGGTAGAGCTACTTAGTGACTATGAGTGCGAAATACGCTACCATCCTGTCAAGGCCAATGTGGTAGTGGATGCCCTCAGCCGAAAAGAGTATTCAGGTCGTAAAGTGAAGGCACTGACAATGACCATCCATTCCCATTTATCCGCTCAAATCAGAGAGGCTCAGCTGGAAGCCCTAAAACCAGAAAACATGTCGGATGAAGCCCTAAAAGGAATGGAAAAGAACTTAGAGGTCAAGGGAGACGGAGTTTACTATTTCATGAACCGGATCTGGACTCCAAAGTACGGTGGTTATAGGGAGGTTGTCATGAATGAGTCTCACAAGACTAGATACTCCGTTCACCTAGGATTCGATAAGATGTATCTGGATCTCAAACAACTATATTGGTGGCCGAACATGAAAGCAGAGATCGCTACCTTCATGGGCAAGTGCCTGACTTACGCCAAGGTGAAGGTAGAATACAAAAAGCCCTTAGGTCTACTTCAGCAGCCAGAAATACCTGAGTGGAAGTGGGAAAGGATTACAATGGATTTTATCACTAAGTTGCCCAAGTCTCCGAGTGGGCACGACGTCATCTGGGTAATTGTCGATCGACTAACTAAATCTGCCCACTTCCTGCCAATCAAAGAAAACTTTAAAATGGAGAGACTGACACGAATCTACATTCGAGAGATAGTCTGCCTCCATGGTGTACCTGCGTCCATTATCTCTGATCGAGATAGCAGGTTTACCTCGAGATTTTGGCAGTCACTACAGAAGGCTCTTGGAACTAAGCTGGATATGAGCACAACTTACCATCCACAAACAGATGGGCAGAGTGAGAGAACCATTCAAACGTTGGAAGATATGTTGCGAGCCTGCGTCATCGACTTCGGCATGTCGTGGGACACTCATTTGCCCTTGGTCGAATTTTCTTACAACAACACCTACCATACCAGCATCAAGGCTGCGCCGTTTGAAGCCCTCTATGGCTGTAAGTGTAGATCCCCTCTGTGCTGGGCTGAGGTGGGTGACACATAACTAGTCAAGGGTCAACCCCCGACAGCACTCGTACCGGTCCTGAAATCATCCGAGAGACGACTGAAAAGATCGTACAAATCCGAGAACGACTAAAAGCGTCAAGAAATAGACAAAAGAGCTACGCCGATAAGAGACGAAAACCCTTGGAGTTCCAGGTTGGTGACCGTGTTCTTTTGAAGGTCTCACCCTGGAAGGGCATGATACGCTTCAGAAAGCGTTGAAAGCTAATTCCAAGATACATTGGACCATTCGAGATCCTCGCTAGGATCGGTCTCGTAGCATACAAACTTCGTCTAACCCAAAACTTAGTAACATTCATCTTGTCTTTCACGTATCGAACCTGAAGAAGTTTCTGTCCGATGAGACACTTGTGATTCCCCTCGATCAGATCGAACTAGACGAGAACTTACACTTCGTAGAAGAACCCGTAGAAATCATGGATCAGGAAGTCAAACGAACGAAACAAAGTTGTATCCCGATAGTGAAGGTTCGCTGGAATGCCAAGCGGAGACCTGAATTCACTTGGGAGCGCGAAGATTCAATGAAACGAAAGTACCCTCATCTTTTTCCGAGGCCATGATTTGTATTCTTTGTTTGAATTTCGGGACAAAATTCCCTCTAACGGCGGGATGATCTGACAACCCGAAACTTTTTCCGTTTCTATTAACCGATTTTCGTTATTAAAAATTGGATTTTTATTAAATTCCCGTAAAACTTCTTGGTTTAGAAAAATCATTTAGTTATATAATTGAACATATATACGAGTAGGCAAAAAACGCGTGAAATTCGAGTTTCCTTTCGAACAAAACAGTAGTTCACAGCCTGACTGGAGTTCACGGCTGTAAACCTGTTTATGGCCGTAAACTCGTTTGCAGTCAATGTCGGGTGGACCCCACCCACCGACCACAAAACCCCGATATATATAAGACCCCCACCTTCATTTGAACAATTTTGCCCGGAAACTCTCTCCTTCTCTCTCTACCTCTCAACCGCAAACCCCGAAACACCCTCATTTTCTCCCGAAAAATCATCAGGAAACACTTCTGGAGGTTGTTTAGGAGCATCTAAAACACGTTTTCATCGAATCCAGCATCCTTGTTCTTGAGTTTACGGTGGTACACACTTCATATCTTCAAATCTTCAAAGGCTGTAAATCCGTTTACGGTCGTACACTCATCGAATCTTCAAGGGCCGTAAACCCTTCGAGAGGCAGTTCACGGACGTAAATAGTTCACGGCCGTACACCAGTTCACGGATGCAAACTCCCTTCACGGCCGTAAACCCCATTCACGGTCGTACACGTGAAAAGTCCATTTTCCTCGATTCAATCAAGTCCCGGTAACATTCCTTAACCGAACACAAGTGTTTTTCTAACACTTTACTTAACGAAATCGCTAATTTAAATGCATCTATGTATTTATTAATATTAGGACTCCGTTAAGTGCCACGTACAATGACTCGAGGATCTTCATTCCAGTCAACGTTTTCACACAACAACTGTGAGTTCATACCCCTACGTTTTTATGATTTTAATGTTTTCAGGGGGGATACAAGTCGAACATAAATGATTTTGTGAAACAAAATCAAAAGGATTTCAACGGGTTTAAAACTTATGCAATTGATACAGTTAAATGATTTTCCATGTTTTATGCAACATTTAGACATTTTATCCATTTTTGTACTATGTTGAGCATCAGGGACACTTTTAGTTTGGAAATATAATTGCATAGTTTTCAGAACATCTTACAAACCAAGTACATAAATTTTCAATAAAACTATAATAGGTATAGTTTGGGGAATTCAATACATAGTTTCTTTCACCGATTCAGATTACATTCATGGGTAACCACATAAACTATGACAGATTTAGTTTATGACATACATTACTACAAAAGAACAACATTTAATAATTATTTAAGTATAATTATTACCTTATTCATTATATATACAGAGTTCAATACAGAAGATCACTACAGAACCACACGTAAACTAGTTAATACAGGATTGTGAGACCACTCTTCATTTGTACCCTTCTGGGTACTGGTAAAATCCTCAACGTTTAGTGTAACCAGAGTCTCCTGAGGGGAGAGCATGAGATTTGTGAATAAATCTATTCGGGACTGACAATCCCACACCTAAGCTACTAGCTACAGTTAGGCAGGCATGCCTGGGGTGACAAATATCATACCGTACGACGCCTAAAGAACGTCACTGAGGTCATCAGTCATATCAAGCATGGTTATACGAACTCACAACAGTATAGACTAACCTTTTTTTTACGGGATTTCATTTTTCAATAGTTTTATTTTCATTAATAGAACTACTACATACTACAACTGGAGGATTCCAGGGATTTCATTTCATGGTTTTATTTTAAGTAATAAAACTAGTATACATACTGGTGTCAGCCAGGGTTTTCATACTATACATTACTTACATTACTGGTGGTAGCCAGGGATTTCATACAAGAACTTTTATACAAAACAATACAATATAGCTGGTGGTACTAGACATACATATAAGTACTTTTAGACACAATAACTAAATTCAATAACGAACTTACAATTGTTCTTAGGGTTTAAGACTACTTTTCATTACTTAAGAAAATATTGGATTTTCTTGGAAACAGACAAACATTTTCACGGATTCATCAACAGGTTTTCATTACAAAAACATGCTTATGAACTCACCAGCTTTATGCTGATACTCTTTCAAAACTGCTTGTATTCTCAGGAAATCAGTAGACAGGTACCACCTGGAGTTTTGAGAAGACGGAGTAATTAGAGTCACGTCTTTATATTTTGCTTACACTTTGATGTATACAAACAAGACTTAAACAGATGTAAAACTTTTTCATATACGTATTCATTGTAATGGTTGTGTTTACTATGATTTCTATGATACAATTGTTGTGATACTACACATGATGTCCTCCACCCCCCAACGTTTCCGCCGTTCCAGTTTGGGGGTGTGACAGAATCCCTCAAACCAAGGCTCTGATACCAACTTGTAACGACCGAAAAAACAGAGGTAAAAAAATTCATTTTTATTATAGCTAAAACATTGATACCATTTATTTGAAACGTGTCAAGATCTCATTAAGTAAAACATTTATCAGAGTTCATCCCAAAAACATTCATTGCGGAATCATAGGTGTGTGCACTGCGATCAATCCGAGCCCTTCCCTTCCAAAACGATGATACCTGAAACCATAAACAAAACCTGTAAGCATGAAGCTTAGTGAGTTTCCCAGAGCATACCATACACACTATCCACATATCACATATCCTGTTATCTATAAAAGGTACCTGTATCACATATCCTACTAGTTATAGAAGCTACATATAACACATAAGCCATGCATACATAAACCTTGGAATGCCAAGGGCTACCCCACATGGTATTACATCTAACGTGCCATGGGCTCCCCCACATGGTCTTTACCTAGGAATGCCATGGGCTACCCCACATGGTCTTACATCCAATTGCCACGGGCTTCCCCCGGGGTCTTTCATGCAGTAACATACATAATCACATAACATATCGCATATCACAGAAGTATCTACACATAATGCAAACATAAACCTGTAAGAATGCCATGGGTTACCCCACATGGTCTTTACCTAGGACTGCCATGGGCTACCCCACATGGTCTTTACCTAGTAATGTCATGGGCTACCCCACATGGTCTTATATCCAATGCCACGGGCTCCCCCGGGGGTCTTCCATACAATAACACACAATCACATATCATAATGAATCACATTCCATATCAAATCACATAATGACCATCACATATAACCTAATCATATAATGGGCCGGCCTTGGTGCCTTAGACCCATTGGTATGGTGAGAAGACTCACCTCTCGACTGCTGAACTGCTAAGCTGAAATCAGACATATCATACACGCTGCTCCTTCTCAACTGCCCATAATCATCAAGTGATTAACTTAACACCATCCTATAAATACTCTCAGATCAACCGTGGTCAAAATCAAGGTCAAGGTCAAAGTTCACAGTCAAGGTCAACAGTCCATGTTGACCTCGACTCGTCGAGTATCACCAGCCACTCGTCGAGTTCCTTTCTTAACTCGTCAACTCGCCGAGTCAGTTGAGTGACTCATCGAGTCCCTTAGTGTTCACGGCCGCAAATCCTCAACCGCAAACCCCTGGCCGTAAACCGTTTGGCCGTGAACTCTTGGGATGTGTACTCCTTGGCTGACTCGTCGAGTTGACTAAAGGACTCGGCGAATCCCTTTAGCCCTTCTCGATTTCGGTCCTTTATAGTGGAAACCAAAGTTCCAAATCACAGATACAACCACTTATGGTGTAGTTACCACGTAAAGCTGCAAACTCTTCGTGTTATGCAAACCATCCAAGGCTAGAAACACTTAATAAAAGCTTGACAAGGGACTTAGAGCATGAAGGGGACCAAGACTTGATAAAGTTTGCAACTTTATGTCCCCAAAGGCCCTGAGATATCCATATCTAAAGCCATAAGCTCATAACAATGGCCATAACTTCCATAGAACGAAATCTAAGCAATGAAAAGCCAAGGTTTCGACTTTATACCTCAAAGTAGTTGCAACACTGGAGGAACTTCTGGATCTACTACCTTCCATTCAATATAACCTCTTCAAGCTTCAAGTTCCTTGATTCCTTCCAAAAGATCACTAAGAATCACTCTCCAAGATTACACATACACTTAAAGAGAGGGAAGGCACAAACTAGGGTTTTCTCTGGACAAAGGGGGAAATAAGGGAGGCTGCAAATGAGACATAAGTCCTTCAAATAGGGTACCAAGCCCTAAAATTTAGGGTTTCCTTTACAGCGCCTACTCGCTGAGTCGGAGCCTTCCAACTCGTCGAGTAGGGTCAAAATCCCGCGATCCTTTAAATGATTCTTGAAAGAACCCCTTTCTTGACTTTCATATTTCTGAAAGACCCAAACTTTCATACTTGAAAAATATAGTTACTCCAAAGCATGCTACATGCATATTTATAAAATAATATTTTACGTTGATAAAGTGATTACAAAAGATTGGATACAAACCGACTATGTTTTAAGATTTTACATAACTACCCAGGATATTGTAATTTTATACAAATATAAACTGAAGTACAAAATTACTATTACAAACTATTCTAAGTCTTCCGACAGTATATAACCATACTGCTTACTTATCTCCTGCAATTGTTAAACACTGAGATGGGTAAGCGGTGACGCTTAGTGAGTTCAATAATAGATACAATATAACGTTATGCCATATATATACTTCAATATGGCAGAAGCAAAGAGGAACAAGGAACAACAAAGGCATAATGCGAAAAGTTTTCCATATCAATCAATGACTCGATTCAAAGATATAAAATCAATGAGATATAACAATTTCAATACTTGATAAACATCAATAACGCTTCGGCCCAAATGGCATTGAAAACAAACAATTTCTGATTAACATTAAGGTAGATTTCGGGTTTTCACGCCCTGTCTAACCTTCTGCAAATGCCATAGAATAGAAGTCATTCTCTTAAGGAGACATGCTCTACATGGCCAGAGGCTACGTACGCCTTGTCTAACCTTCTGTCAATGCCATAGAATAGAGTCATTTGCTTACTGGGGGACATGCTCTACATGGCCAGAGGCTACATACCAGTACCACCATGAATCTGAGTTCTTAAACTGATCACATGGTCAAAGGTATAGCTTTGATATCATAAATAGCAGAAATAAAAATAACACGGGAAAATAACTCGGAATAATAACACCGAAAAGCACATAGCACATATAACACATAACATACAATTGTTCCTATATATTTAAACTCACCGTGAAATAACCGGGGGTCAAAATAGTAATATGGGCAGCATTTCGGCTCTAAATATGACTTTCATTGTTGAAAACCGGGCCTTGCGAAGGTAGAGCTTCGAAACCGAAAAGATAAATTTTTCGAGTCTTCAGACACTTCGGGGCGTGTTTCGGGCGTTGGAAATAATCTCGGGGCTTCGGGGGATGTCAAAATAATAGAAATATTGAAAAGGGGTGAAAAAGTGGCAAAAATCCATTTTTACTCGGCAAGGCTCGCAGGCACTATTTATAGTGTGCGAGCCGGAGTCTTCGGATCTGAGAAGTAGCGAGTCAGCAGCAGCGAGGGAGTGACACGCGTCGGACACGTTGCAGGCCTCGGACGCGACACCTGTGCGAGCTCGGATGCGACACGGAGCGAGGAGGAGTCGGACGCGCATTGGGCCGCTTCTCGGACGAATCAGAAGGCGACGCGTCAGCACTTGGGTCTTCGGCTCGGACACGTGGCGCGATGACTCGCCGAAATCGGCCTTATCCTTGCGAGATTTCTCGGAAATTGTGCCCCGACCTTCTAAAATCCGTAACTTTTGCATACTGGCTCCGTTTTTGACGTTCTTTATATGCACGCATAGAGAAAATTATACTCTACAACTTTTGTTTAGACTTCGTCGGAAAATTTTGACTTTATTTTTATATTATTATTTTTAACAGACTGGGACTGGTAAATCCGTTAAAAATTCATAACTTCTTCATCCGACGTCCGTTTTCGTCAAACTTTTTACCGTTGTACTACTAATGACGAGACCTTCGATTCTCGTTTAGGTTGTGTCGGCTAAAAATCACTCGATCTAAAATTCGAGTTTTTAGTTGTCTACTCCTAAGCTGAAACTTGTAAAAATCATAACTTCCTCATACGAAGTCAGATTGTAGCGTTCCTTTTATCAAAATTCTCGGTATAACGAATACTATGACTTTCATTTAGATCACTAAGGCTAAAAAGTTGTTTATCAAAAACTCACTTTTTACGTCATTCGGCACCGTGTCGGTTTTATCGCGGATCTTCGATTGGTCATAACTTCTTCGTTATAACTCGGATTTCGACGAGGTTTTCGCCTACATGTTTCTAACGAGATTATCTACAACTTTCAATAATAAAATTTTACTTATTTCAAATTTTATATTTTCGCTAAATTTCACTATTTGGCTTTTAATTGGAATCTCATAAGACTTCTAATATTTTATGAGTGATTCTAAACATAGTTTTACTTCATTTCTAGTAAAAACTATCTGTTAGAACTCAACACTCAATTTCACATAATATTTCATAATATTATTAACTTTTCAAATTAGATAACACGATTTCAAAACGTGTATGTTACAATTACCTCCTCCTTTTGAGAATTTCGTCCCCGAAATCACAACGATTTAGACAAATGAGGATATTTCGCTCTTATCTCATTATTATTTTCCCAAAGTATAAGTTTATTATCCCGTTTCACCTTGGATAATGGAACCGTTTCATCACACATGCTCAAGTATTTACGTAGATATCTTACATGAAATACATCATGAATACCTGCCAAATCTTCAGGCAATTTCCAAGCGATGCGCTTCTTGACTAATTCTCTATATAATTTTGAAAAGTCCAACAAATCTAGGACTCAATCTCCTTTTCTTCTCAAATTTCATAATACCTTTCCACGGGGTTACCTTCAGTATCACCCACTTGGAATTCTATAGATCGTCTCCTCCATCTCGACACAGGTCTTTTGTCGATCCTGGGCTACTTTCATTTATTCTCGTATAATTTGAATCTTATCAGTGGTGTCTTGAATCATTTCAGGACCACCAAGGATTTTCTGTCCTACATTATGCCAACATAATGGTGTTCACATTTACTACCGAACTCTAAGACACATGTACGAAGCATATCTTCTACTGTTTGGATTGTTCTCTCCGTCCAACCATCTGTCTGGGGATGATAAGTTGTGTTGGGAGTAACTCGAGATCCCAATTCACTTTTCATACTCTCCCAAAAGGGAGAAGTGAAGCGAGTATCACTATCGGAAATAATCTTTAGTGGCACACCATGTCTCGCCACAATTTCGTCTAAGTAAACTTGTGCGTATTTCTCCATTAGAACCGTTGTACGTATGGCGAGAAAATATGCACTCTTAATCAGTCGGTCGATAATTATCCAAAGGCTATCATTCACAGTTTTCTTCTCCTCTTTCAAGGTATTAACTGTATAAGCTGGATAAGTTGAATATCCCTTCGACATAAATTTACGAGTTTTTAAGAAAGAAATTTATTATTTTCACCGTAGACATAAATAGAATCTTCCCTTTCGATAGGGATGCATATCATCTCTTCGTAGCACAAGAGATCTGCGTAGTTCTTTGACAATCGATTCATGTTGAGAATAATATCAAAGTTGGGAAAGAAGATAGGAATTAGGTTAGCAGGAAGATTATAACTTTCAATTCCTATGACACTATTTCTATAGACTTTGTCAGCAAGTAATGATATATTTCCTATGTTATCTATATGAAATGATTGGACAATTGCGTAACAAGCAATTTGAAAAGAATGTGCGAATTTATAAAGCACGAAAGAATCTGAGGCATCACAATCAAATAAGATGTGAGCAGATCTAGAGTTTACGAGAAAATTACTAGTCACAACATTCGAGTCCTAACTACTTCCTCTATGGTAATCTAAAATGTACGATATTTAACTTTTGGTTTGTGAAGCGATTGTCAAACTCTTCAAACTTCTTAATTACTAGCGGTGCTCAAACCTGCACCCGCTCATCATTCTCTATTGGGCTTTCGATCCTAATCTTTGAGTTAAAACTCAATTCTCATTGCAGACTCCTGCTCCTCCTTGGTTTATAGACTAAACCCAAGATAAGGTCTTTACTTTTGCTATAATAGCAACTCAAATGGTTTTATTCTAATGACATTTGTATTTATAACACACAAGACACATAACGAACCAAACTCTTGTATTAGAATCAGATCGAATAAATCAAGCTGATGGAATAAAGAAAATGAAAAGAGTTTGATCAACACATGGATGGTTTTGAAAATAAAGAATAGCACCATGTATCTCTAATTCGTGCTTTCGGACATACACATCTTTTAGCTTTTGGCACCTCCTCCTTTTTTAGTTGGAGTACTCTTTGATTGTTGAACAGAAACTTGACTCCCCGCCATTTGACTAGTAAGAGTAGGGCGGAAACATTTCTTGTGGCCAGTAACACCACATAGCAAGTCACATCTCTGGCTAATGATTGCTCAATCCTTTAATGAAGATTGTTATATTTCTATCGACTACCTCGACCATTTACTTCTTCAGTATTCCTACTGAAGTTTCGTCACTATATAAGACATGGTTCTCTGAACCAATCAACTCCTTTCGCGCATTTATACTAATCGGACTCGATTCTTTATGACATTAAGATTTGAACGATAATTATATTCTTAGTCATTACCGAAATGAAGGTAACGACACACATGAATAAAACGGAATCATTTACGAGCTTCTTGGTAACCTTGTGACTTTACCTGATCCAAGTGTGAGTCATGTGCTTCCAGTAGTATAGGCCTCTACTACTATTCACACCTACTCATACTCATCCCAAGTATTTTCTCGCAGTTCCCAAGTCACCATTCAAAATTTTTCACAAAGCAAATTTTCACACCTAAGTGTGTTCAAACAAGTACATACAACAATTTCTCATAGACTCAATTAGGGTTTTCGCGTTTCTATCAAACATATCTTGGATTACTTATACTCGCCTTCTAAAATTCTTCTCACGCATATGCTCGATTTAATATATCCTAATACTTTTCCATAGGTCGATAGAAATTTTACTTCCATTTCTTCATATAAATTCTTTCTCAGGTACTGTCTACTCTACAAGACATACTACACCCAAAATTTCCTCTAGCAGTGTAAAGACAAATAGTTTCCAACTACTTACATCATCTTCTAACTCATGCAAACCATCATGCATATTTGTTGGTTTCATTATCCTTTCATGACATCGTCATTCCTGTATCTGAGTAAGTCTTCTTCTCATGGTTGTATCTTTTAAGTCTACTTCATAGGAGTCTATCCTAAGAAGTCTGCATTATAGCTGCATCTCAGCAAGCTCTACTAGCTTCAACTTGATTCTCTGTCATTCCTAACTACAACATTTCTTCTCATACAATAATATGAGTGTATAACTTCTTCAACTAAGTACTCTACCTTACTCTAACAAGTAAGCCACTCAGCCTTTTCACAACCGAATAACCTATTTCACTATCCCAATCTTGTATGTTAAAGTCGGCTTAACACACAATGGAACTTCCATAAGGACGTGATTGAAGTCAATCATCACTCAGTATTATTAAATACTAAGTCTGAGCATCTTGTATGGGGTTACTACTTGAACTACATACTACATCACCAAGCCTTGGCCTATTGAGTCTAAAAACTTCATTAGCCTTTCCTTTGATCTTCATTTAATTCTTCTAAATCTCGTCTACATTAATTTCAATACTGTTGAAGTATTTATCACCATCCTTGGTTCTTCCGACTCTATAAACTATCACTACTTTAATCTGGACAGCGGTGGAACAACTTCATCGGTTATGCCAAAACATTTATCTCATCCAAATGTATTTCAAACACACATCTTTCTTCCAAAGATGTTATTATATTATCTTACATATTTTAAATGCATAATACCACTCTGTTGATATTAATACACTATTTACGATAACACTTCATATTTATTATTTCACGATATCCTTCGATCGTTTATCAATAAACTTATCAATATCAACTATCATAAGTATCTTTATTACTTCGAACAATTTCATGTAAACCAAGGTCGGCAACAGACCTTAAACTTTCTCAAGTAATAGCAATATAAGTCATATCTCCTCTTAATATTCTAGTGCTTACCCCATTAGGTATTCAACCTAAAGTATACTAGATACATATTGTATCATCACTTAACAATTCATGTCCAAATCTAGAAATTCTGAAAATTCTAGTTTACATAAACTAATTCTCTAAAATTCTTGAAGTAACTTAATGTCTTAGAATGCTAGGGTTTATCAGTACCCAATAGCCCACTTAAGTGTTTCCTATGGTTTGTATCCATATATTTACAATGATTCAGTTCATATATTGAACTTCCAATAGTTTAAGTCTAAATACCAATCCATGGAATTTAGTTCACTTAAACCACTGCTCTGATACCATGATTGAAAGAACCCCTTTCTTGACTTTCATATTTCTAAAAGACCCAAACTTTAATACTTGAAAAGTATAGTTACTCCAAAGCATGCTACATGCATATTTATAAAATAATATTTTACATTGATAAAGTGATTACAAAAGATTGGATACAAACCGACTATGTTTTAAGATTTTACATAACTACCCAGGATATTGTAATTTTATACAAACATAAACCGAAGTACAAAAGTACTATTACAAACTATTCTAAGTCTTCCGACAGTATATAACCATACTGCTTACTTATCTCCTGCAATTGTTAAACACTAAGATGGGTAAGCGGTGACGCTTAGTGAGTTCAATAATAGATACAATATAACGTTATGCCATATATATACTTCAATATGGCAGAAGCAAAGAGGAACAAGGAACAACAAAGGCATAATGCGAAAAGCTTTCCATATCAATCAATGACTCGATTCAAAGATATACAATCAATGAGATATAACAATTTCAATACTTGATAAACATCAATAACGCTTCGGCCCAAATGGCACTGAAGACAAACAATTTCTGATTAACATTAAGGTAGATTTCGGGTTTTCACGCCCTGTCTAACCTTCTGCCAATGCCATAGAATAGAAGTCATTCTCTTAAGGAGACATGCTCTACATGGCCAGAGGCTACGTACGCCCTGTCTGACCTTCTTCCAATGCCATAGAATAGAGTCATTTGCTTACTGGGGGACATGCTCTACATGGCCAGAGGCTACATACCAATACCACCGTGAATCTGAGTTCTTAAACTGATCACATGGTCAAAGGTATAGCTTTGCTATCCTAAATAGCAGAAATAAAAATAACACGGGAAAATAACCCGGAATAATAACACCGAAAAGCACATAGCACATATAACACATAACATACAATTGTTCCTATATATTAAACTCACCGTGAAATAACCGGGGGTCAAAATAGTAATATGGGCAACATTTCGGCTCTAAATATGACTTTCGTTGTTGAAAACCGGGAGTTTTCTTGAAAACCGGGCCCTACGAAGGTAGAGCTTCGAAACCGAAAAGATAATTTTTTCGGGTCTTCAGACACTTCGGGGCGTGTTTCGGACGTTGGAAATAATCTCGGGGCTTCGGGGGATGTCAAAATAATAGAAATATTGAAAAGGGATGAAAAAGTGGCAAAAATCCATTTTTACTCGGCAAGGCTCGCAGGCACTATTTATAGTGTGCGAGCCGGAGTCTTCGGATCCGAGAAGTAGCGAGTCAGCAGCAGCGAGGGAGTGACACGCGTCGGACACGTTGCAGGCCTCGGACGCGACACCTGTGCGAGCTCGGATGCGACACGGAGCGAGGAGGAGTCGGACGCGCATTGGAAAATTTTGACTTTATTTTTATATTATTATTTTTAATAGACCGGGACTGTTAATCCGTTAAAAATTCATAACTTCTTCATCCGACGTCCGTTTTCGTCAGACTTCTTACCGTTGTACTACTAATGACGAGACCTTCGATCCTCGTTTAGGTTGTGTCGGCTAAAAATCACTCGATCTAAAATTCGAGTTTTTAGTTGTCTACTGCTAAGCTTAAACTTGTAAAAATCATAATTTCCTCATACGAAGTCAGATTTTGGCGTTCTTTTTATCAAAATACTCGGTTTAACGAATACTACGACTTTCATTTAGATCACTAAGGCTAAAAAGTAGTTTATCCAAAACACACTTTTTACATCATTCGGCACCGTGCCGGTTTTATCGCGGATCTTCGATTGGTCATAACTTCTTCGTTATAACTCGGATTTCGACGAGGTTTTCGCCTACATGTTTCTAACGAGATTATCTACAACTTTCAATAATAAAATTTTACTTATTTCAAATTTTATATTTTCGCTAAATTTCACTATTTGGCTTTTAATTGGAATCTCATAAGACTTCCAATATTTTATGAGTGATTCTAAACATAGTTTTACTTCATTTCTAGTAAAAACTATATGTTGGAACTCAACACTCAATTTCACATAATATTTCATAATATTATTAACTTTTCAAATTACATAACACGATTTCAAAACGTGTATGTTACAATTCTACTCGTCGAGTTGGGTCTCCCAGCTCGCCGAGTCCTGACACCAAGACCCTAAAAACTTGCATCCATTAAGCAATTCCTGGAACAGGTGTTACAAACACACACAAATCTTTAGCCTAAAACACTTGAATCTTCATCATCCTTCAAGAACAGCTGGCCGTGAACACCTTCAGGTGACCGTGAACTCCATTTCAGCCTCCTAACTTGCTTCTAACACTATTTTGGTGAGTTATTATAGCATCCTAGTTTGTTTCCTAAACACCTATGTAGTTAGATTCACTAACTATATACATATATGTGTTATAATAAGCTAATTAGTACTCGTTTGTGCTTCGAGATTTCACTCAGGAAATTTACCAATCTATACCAAATCTTCTATTGAATCCATCAAATAAGGTGAGTTCATACCCCCATATTTTGCAAGCTTTTTAAAATGTTTTAGGGGGGAGGGGGAATACAAGTAAAACACAAGATTGCTTGTGTTTAAAAACATAATTTATTTATTATGTTTTCTTACTGTTTAAATGTATTTGAACCTGAAACTTGTTAAAATCATAGAAATCAACTTATAAACTATAATAGGTATAGTTTATGGATCGTAGGAACCATTTTACAAAAATACAGCTTAAAACATGGAAATGAACTTATAAACTATAATAGGTATAGTTTATGAAACAAAAAGAAATCTTTTTACAAAATTACTTGTTAATTATAAAAAGGTTTTACAATTTATGTAAATAATTAATACAGGATTGTGAACCGCTAGATGTACCACTCAAGGTCCCCGTTCGAATCTTAATTATAACCACAGTCTTCATAAGGGAGAGTGCGAGTTGGTGTATAGATCTATATAGGACTAACTTTTTATTAGTATGGTTATAATGAATATTCACAATAGTATTAACTAATTATTTACATAAAGATATATTTTCCTAAAATTTCCCAAGGGATACTAACTATATGATTTCTCAATATATACAATGGGGTTAGATAAAATTGAAGTCTGGTCGACAGTGGAATGTGTGACTTCCGCCTCATTTCCTGTTCCTTGTTTGGTTGTGGGCTTAGGGCAGATTCACCCATTCAACTGTCTATTCGATCTCGGTATTATACAACTCGTGTGTACTAAGTGATCATAGGAGGGTAGTATCGTCATGTCCAGTTTTCAGGGTAATTACAAGTTTAGATGGGGTTACTGATAAACAAAACTGGGTATCATTAAGCTAAGTATGGTAATTATACTTGTACTTCTCGGTCTTTGAGCGCTTAAGACTACAAATCGATTTTATAGAAAATATATGATTTTTTATGGTTTACATCGTTATTTTGGAAGATAAACAGTTTTCGATAGAACTTTCTGAAAACAATATTATTTATCACCCAAAACAATGTTTCACAATAAAGTTAGTGAAACTAGACACTTAATTGCAAAAGGTTTAATACTTATTATTAAACTAGTATTACGAAAAGGAACTTTAATGGTTAATTCTATAATTCCTTAGTTTATACATCCAAATTATATATAATAATATCCGATAGGCAGTGGAATGTGTGACTTCCGCCTCATTTCCTGTTCCTTGTTTGGTTGTGGGCTTAGGACAGACTCACACATTCAACTGTCCATTCGATATTAGGTTATATATAGTTAGTATAAACTAAGTGATTATAGAAGGAACTATTGTGGTTACCATTTTACGTGAGATTCGTTAATTATGTAATTACTTGATGAATACATTAGGATTATAAATAATAAAGATCCGGTAGACAGTGGGATGTGTGACTTCCGCCTTATTTCCTGTTCCTTGTTTGGTTGTGGGCTTAGGGCAGATTCACACATTCAACTGTCTAATCGATTTGTATTATATATAATTAGTATTCACCGAATAATTATAGAAGGATTAACTTCAGTCATTTTTCTTATTAAGAAAATATAGGATTTTCTTAAGGGACGTTTTCAAATTAAAGGATCATTAAACTTAATGTTAAAAGTGCTTAGAGAATACGACAGGGTTAGATACATGAGGATCCGACAGATAGTGGAATGTGTGGAATCCGCCTCATTTCATGTTCCTTGTTTGGTTGTGAGCTTGGGGCAGAACCACATAGTCGACTGTCTGTTCGATCTAAATGTATATGACTTGTATTCACTAAGTACTCGTACAAGGAACAATCATCAGTTGTTTTACTTATCATTTAATAGCAGAAAATATAGGATTTTCTGGTGGAACTAGCGAACTTTTCAAAAAAATAAAGAATATACTTTCTATAACAAAAATAGTTATGAACTCACCAACTTTAATGTTGACACTTTTTCAAACCACTTGTATTCTCAGGGTCAATAGTGGACAAGTACTCTCCCCCAGGTGTTGTGAAGACGGAGCCTTACGTCTTATCTTTTGTTGTACTTATTATGTATTTCAAGTAATGTTTTGAACATAATGTAAATATTATTTTGGGAAAGAGGCCACAACCCCGGCAAAGAATAATGTAAATATTATATTATCAATACGATGGGTGTTGTTACTTTGATTACTATGATGCATGTGTTGTGATACTTGACATGATGTCCTCCACCCCCGAACGTTTCCGCCGTTCCAGTTTGGGGGTGTGACAGTAACTGAGGTTGAGGGACTCAAATCTCATAGAAGGAAACATTAATTATTAACTAATGAGGGTTAGGAGTTTTTGAAATTTTCTCATAATTCTTGAAGGACTAACTTTAAAAATATGGTATAACCTCCAAGGAGAAGGATCGATCCTTCTCCTTGTGTCCGTTCTCGCTAGCAATCTTTCAAATACACATCTATAAAAAAAGAAAAAAACAAACACTCCATATCCCTTGTTTGTGTCGATCAGTGTTAGTCCCAGAGAAAAAAAGAACCGGTCATCAGGGTGAAACTACCTTTTTACTCCCATGTTATATTGATACTGTTTTAAACTTGTTTTTCAGCCATTTGTTGATTTCGGTGGTGACTTAATGGGTTAAGTGGTCGAAAAGCCTTAAAACTCGAAGCTGGAAATTGCAAGAAATTGACAAATCTGCCCCCGGATTGGAAAAAAATATAAAAATGTCATCAAGAAACGGATTGTTAATCCGTAAACTCTAAAAGCTTGAATTCTGGGTCTATTTTGTCCATAATTTTTTCTAGGTCCTGATATTGTATCTAACCAATGTGAAAATCGCCATTTTCACTGACTGGTCAGAAATTAGCTGCACAGATATGCAGTTTTGTAAAATTCATAGAAAATTGTAGAAAAATCGGTTGGACATATGCAAATAGTAATTTTAAAGATAAAAGTATGTACTACCATAATATGGAATAAAGTTGAAATTTTTACAGATTTGAGTGGTGCTAAAATGGCCTTGAACAGGCTGATGTTTCAGGTCAAAATCTAAAATTTGGCCTAATGACTAATTTTCATGTTTGGGTAGTAAAATGCTATTATTTGCTCATGTAAACTTCTAGTAGTCCTCATATTTGTTGTTTACTAGGGTAAGGTTTGATACCTCAGTTCCTACAAGGTTTGAAGTGTGGAGAGGACGTATTTTTGACAAAGGTGTGTTAATCTTGTGGATTTTTAAAGTACTTTGTTAGGGAATTCCAAATCTTTGATGGATTGGAATGAACCTAGGATATTTAGGTTTCATGTCCCCCTATTGTGTGTGATATGATATTTGTTTCTTATGCTTCTTTATGTGTATGAGAATTTAGGATGCTATATGCTAGATTCTTATTCTTTTTATGTGAGAGGTGTGTTAGGGCCATGATAGAAAGAGTGAATTGTGTTGATTTTAAGTGATGTATTCATGCCATGTTTTCTTGGAAACCCTTGACTATGATGATTAGGACAAAGCATGCTAGGGATGTTGTCTAGCCATAATGATGATATGAGCATGAAATTGTATGTTATGTAAAATGTATTAACTTGTATTTACTTGTTTGCATGTTTACATGAGAAGTAATATGCTAGAAAAATATTTTAATAAATATGCATTATTACTTAGGGAGATCAAAGGTGTAACTCCTTAAAAGATGAATTAATAATAAATTAATTAAAAGGGGAATACACTAGCGGGGCGAAGGGTAGTGTTGGCTCCACGAGGAAAGCCAATTAGCGTTGGCTCCTTGGGGAAGCCAACTAGGGTTGGCTCTACAAGGAAAGACAATAGGTGTTAGATCTACAAGGATAGCCAAGTAGTGTCGGCTCAACGAGGATAGATGGTTAGCGCTGACTCTACGAGGAAAGTTGGTTAATATCGGCTCTACGATGAAAGCCAATCGGATGGTTATTCTAGACGACCAGTATGACACATGGTTCACCTAAAGATAGGTGAACTGGAGTGATGTTGGCTCTATTACGAAAGCCGATGCAAAATATCACATGGGATTCGGGAGGTGTAATATGGTGGAATTGGCACCGCTTGAACTGAACCCTAACGGCAACACATGTACTAGTATGTGCAACGCCCGAGTAGCGAACGCAACGAACCGGGAGCAATGTTACGGATGAGATTTGTGCCTTATTTAGTGCATTGGGTCGTGCCGGTGATGTAACTAGTGCATGGGATACTTACGTTGGGGTTACGGATGAATATATAGACTCATGAATAGGAAGTATTATAATAATAATTACAAAGATGATTAAGAGGAGAGTAATTGTTAATGACGAAAATGAAGATTAATATTATCTTATAATATTATAGCGATGTATGAAGTAATAACTAGTTACAAAAATGAACTATGAAAAGTAACTAAAAGGCTCTAATGATGAATTATATTAATGAGCTCTAGTGTGATGATTATATGATGTATTTGATGTCATGCTATGTGAGTTTTTGAATGCATGTTTATGTGATGTCTTGTCTGACCCATTTGAGATATGTGTGTTCCATAACACCATAAAATTATTGACTCACTTAGCTTATGCTAACACTTTTTCGTTTGCTTATTATTTTCCTTTCATTGGAACAGGTAGCGTGATATGATGCTTGGAGAGGATGGGGACATTTTGGGGTAGTTTCATTAGTATATTTTAGCGATGATACCACTTTGGACATGTCGTTGAGTTTTCAATTACTTGAGGTTTTGAGAACTTTTTTGAGGTTGGTTTAATGAACTTTAAGTTTGATGAAGCATGTTTTTGGAAATAAGGTAACACTGGTGATGTTTTCATAAAATTCAAAATAAGACTTTCGATAACGTATTCTGTTAAATAAATGTTCAAAAAAATTTGGGTGAAAAATCACGATGTTACACAGCTCCTAAGGACAAACCTGCTGCTGACTCTGATTGCTTTCACCACAATGAAAAGGGACACTAGAAACACAACTATCCTAAGTAGATAATGGAAGTTAAGAAAAACAAGGCCAACCAGGTTGGCACCTCAGGTATATATGTTATTGAGTTATTTTCATTTTATACTAATTCTTGGGTATTCGATACTGGAAGTGGTAGTAACATCCACAATGATTTGCAGGGACTAAATAATGTTAGAGAACTCAGATACGGAAATTTGGAACTCCATGTGGGCAATGGAACTCGACTAGCTGTCAAAGCCATAGGTCAATATCATATTTTGCTTCCAAATGGTCTTAATCTTATTCTGAACGATTGTTGTTATGTACCTAGTATAACTACAAATATTATCTCTACTTTCCGTTTCTATGAACAATGTTTTCGTTATAAGTTTGACTTTTATTCCACAAACATATTTGTGTTTAAACATAATATGTTCTATTTTGAGACTTGTCCCAATAATGGAATATATGAAATCGATTTAAATGGTTCATACCAAAAGGACAATTCAATGTACAACTTAACAAAAAAGAAAACAAAGTTGGACATAAATAAAACTTATTTATGGCATTGTCGGCTTGGGCACATAAACAAAACTCGCATTGATAAACTTCAAAAGGATGGAATTTAGAACCACCAGGCTCAAAGTCTTTTGATCTATGCGAATCATGTCTATATGGCAAGATGATCAAATCTCGTTTTACCGATGTTAGTGAAAGAGATTCGGATCTATTAAGACTAATACGTACCGATGTATGTGGACCTTTTACGACAATGACTAGAAAAAATGAAAACTACTTCATTACATTTACTGATGACTTTAGTAGATTTGGATATGTGTATCTCATGAAACACAAACATGAATCATTCAATGTGTTCAAGGTATTGCAAAATAAAGTAAAAAATTATATTGGGAAAAAGATTAAAACGATATGATCAGATCATGGTAGTGAATATCTAAGCTATAAATTTGATGAACATCTTAAAAATTGTAGTATAGTGTCACAACTCACTCCACCGGGAACAACACAGAATAATGGTGTTTCGGAAAGGAGAAATCGTACTCTACTTGATATGGTATGATCAATGATGGGTCATACTTCACTTCCTCAGTCATTTTGGGGTTATGCCCTTGATACCGCAACTCAGATTATAAACATGGTCCCAACCAAAAAGGTTAGTAAGAATCCCTATGAGTTATGACATGGAAAAGTTCCATCAATGTCATACTTAAATATATGGTGTCACAACGAGCAATTTGGCTAGGAAATTTCGTCCTCATGTACGCAATAACTATTGTGAGACATGTGCTAACACATTAAAAGTGTACTTTATGGTTCCTAATGGACCATGGAAAGATAGAGTGCAAATCTCTCCATGTAACTTAAGTCTCTCCCAAATCTCTCCAAGTATGTGAAATCTCTCCCTATTGTCTCCAAGTATGTGAAATCTCTCCCAAATTCTCCAAGTATATCGAATCTCTCCCAAACCTCTCCAAGTATGTGAAATCTCTCCCAAATCTCTCTATGTATCCCAAATCTTTCTATATAGTTTTTCCTTAGTCAAAACCAACTCAAAATGAAAGGAAGAAAACTTAGAAGAGAAAACCTAGTTTGGAACCCTTAGGAAGCTTTGGACCTCCTATAGGAACTGAGCATTCTCGCACTTCGGGACCTTCAAAAATGACTCCGGAATTAAGGTGCTCGGGAATGACCTTGCACCAGACAATCTCGTTCCGGAATAATCACTCCAGACAATCTCATTAGGAGCCTTCGTGTTCGCTTCAGAAATTTAGCATGCCCCGGACAACCCCTACTTCGGAACTCCCTTGATCCGGAAAAACCCCATCTTCAGAACAATCAGAAGTGACTCCGGAATATAGGTGCTCCGGAACCTTCCTTTTTGCTCCGGAAATCCTCGCGCCACTCCGGAAGTTTTCGCAGCTTGGTCCGGACACGTTGTCTCACTTTGACTACGGAATTTGCCAAACGACTCCGGAAATGAGAACTACCTTTGGAATTTCACATCTGACTCCGGAAGTTGGAGGCTAGATTCCGGAATCCCACTCCGGAACATTGAGCAGAGCTTCGGAACTATCAAGTCAAATCCGGAACTTAAGCCTTTCCTTCGGAACTCACCTAAAGGATTCGGAACCCATACTTTGGCTCCAGAATTCTCTATTTGACCCCGGAATTTGCCCTTGGGCTCCGGATTTCGAACCATGTCATCACTTCATCATTTTAAGATATATTTCTAAAACATAATATGTGAATAAGACAAAAACCTTTGACTCTATGATGCGACATTTCAACAAGTTCCAAGATAATCGCGGATAAACAAGCAATATTCTCCAGATATGTGATGGTCCGCATTTGTTGCGTTGACTGTCCTTTTTCATCGTGTAGAATGTCCACAATTGTCATGTTGATTCTTTCATCTAACAAGTATGAAGTCCTAATACTGCTATTTTACAAATCAGGAAACGTAGGACTTAATGGAAAACGTTCGTAAACGATTTTGAAAACGATAAACTAACACACACATATGCAAGTACACATAGTTCGAAACGGAACTTACGAATATTTTATAGCAGAAAATATAGGATTTTCTGGAGAAAAAGATTTTATACGATTTCGATAACGATAAACCAGAACGCACACTCGATTTTACTCGAGAAGAAAAACAAGATTTATAACTATATTCTCTTTTTGAAAATAGGGGAATTTCTGGAAACGGTTGGCTATTACTATACAAAATAACTATTCTCGAACACAGCTCGCTTTTACAAATTACACTACTTTTCAAAATCACCCTTATAAGGATGAACAAAAGTAATGACATGCACACATATATCCATGATTTTCAAAGCAAGGCTTCAAACGATTTCATAGAAAATATCGGATTTTCTGAAAGTACAATGAGAACGATTCTAAACAAGTGTAAAATGAATTTTATACAAAAATTCTTATGAACTCACCACCTTTTTAGTTGACGCTTTTCAAAACGACTTGTATTCTCAGGGATCTAGTAAGCAGGTAACAAGGGACGCGGATGCAGGACTATTTCACTGTAGTTTGGAATTTTTTGCTTATGTCTCTTTTGTGTAACTCGAAGAACAAATACAATATGTAAACAATGTAAGTTTGTTATCTCAATGTATGATGTTTGGATTGCTCTGTTTCATTTCTATTCAATTGTTATGATACTGCACAATCAAGTCACCCGCCTCCGGACGTTTTCGCCGTCTGGTCCGGGGTGTGACAGATTGGTATCAGAGCATTGTTTATAGTGAACTGGTATATCTAGCCATACAAGATATACAACTATAAATACAATGGGACTAAAAAACACTCTGCCTGAAAGTATACTTTAAAAAGATAAGCATTTTATAAAAGTATACATATCTACTAGCACAGTATCATAACAAAAAGAAAACAAAAGTAACTAAAGGTTGAACGCTATAGTCAAACCTAGGCAGTTATGTAATCATATCTGGGATAAATATAGTCTGATCAACTTTATTTATTTTAGATATGACCAACATGTGCTTAGGAGTGATGGTGGTGTTTCAACAAACCTAAAACCTACCAACTATGAGTACAAGAGAATACTAGAATAGAACATCAAGTTTAAAATACTATAGGAGTATTTTAGGATACTATAAACCCCTCCCACACCTAAATTTTCCCCGTATATCTCATACCTCGATTCTCGCACAAACATGTGCTTAGGAGTGATGGTGGTGTTGCAACAAACCTAAAACCTACCAACTATGACCACAACTCGTTGTAATCAAGGCTAGGGCAGCCTTAGCAGTGTAAAGAACACAAAAAGAGCACTGAGGATAGGAGTAAAAAGGGCCAAGCACCTTGTGCGCCATGTGGATAAAAGAGAATCACCGCACTACTCGCCTTAGGTTCATAATGCCTTTAATCGCAACCAATAGTAGTAAACGAAGAGGTGTACGCCCTCCAAGAATCCATACAACCAAGTCCGTTAAATATATTGCGAACTATGTGCTATTTTGACGGACTTAACATCATGCAATATATGTTTCCACTCTATACCATAACTGCATCATAGGGATGTAGGTTGACACAATTAGCACCAGTACGTTAAGATTATACGAGTAAACTCACTTGAAACTAGCTACAAGTACTTACAAGCTCACTTTTCATGTGCAACAAAGTCATGTTTTCCCATGAAGATAACCAGTACTCTGACGATGCATCGGTCCAACGAATAGACTCCACCACATTCCAAGCCACTGTAACAGCTACCGTGGAAGCTGTCGTGGCATACTTCAATGCCAACAACACGAATGAAAATGGAAGCAGTATCGATAAAATCAACCGTAACAACAACCAGGGAAACCAACGAAGGACAACTCGCCAATTCACCCAAAAACATAAACCTAAGCTCAAGAAACGAAAGTTCGGGAACGAAAAAGGGGGCAGTCCGACTCAGAGGCCTAATAAAAGACAACAAGCGGGATCAGTCCCTACCCCTACTAACCCTACTCCTCCCCCATCAAGACAATCATACCTTGGGAAAAATCCACCATGCAACAAGTGCAAATACCATCATTGGGGAACCTGCCAGACACTTTGTTGCAAAAGGTGAAACAAGATGGGGCACACCTCCCGCTACTGTAGGGCTCCGGCGCCATACGTTGCCCCAACCCTCAACCCAGAAGTAAGTCCATTTTTCACAAGTGCGGTACAACAGGACATTTCAAGAAAGATTGTCCAACAGAGATGACTAACGAAGGAGTCGACAACTAGACAGGAGGAGACGACAAGGAACCCTACCTCAGCTTTTGGTACATTCCACGATAAACTTTAAGCATCGAATTATCACAAAAAGTTTTTGTCAAATAAAAACATAATCAAAAAACTATTTTCTCATTAGAGCAAATCCTGTAAATCACGGGAAGCTAGGGATCCTTACGAATGGACCATGATGGTCCCATATGAACGTTAGTATCATATATAGTTAGGATTCCGCAAACTAAGAGCGTGCGGTTCCGCCTTATTTTCTGCCCCTGGGCTGAATAGCGATTAGGACAGAACCCCGCAGCCAACCATCTCTAAAAATCCTAAGTATGTACGGTTAGGTCACATCCATCTATAGTGAAGAACCTGGCAGAATTCAGATTACGAATTCCCTTGCCTTATAACAGCCCACTCATGTCGCCAGAACACCTAGCAGGCAGAAACGAGATAGACCCAATGGTAACAACGAAAATGAAACTAGCAACGATAAGAACACAAACATTAGAACACCTAACAAGCAGAAACGAGATAGACCCGATGGTAACAACGAAACGAAACTAGCAACGATAAGAAGACGAAAATGGGAACACCTAACAAGCAGAAACAAGATAGACCCAATGGTAACAACGAAAATGAAACTAGAAACGATAAGAACACGAACATTAGAACACCTAACAAGCAGAAAGGAGATAGACCCAATGGTAACAACGAAAAACGAAACTAGCAACAATAAGAACATGAACATAGAAAACCATATCGTTCCTGGAAACCAATACTCCTCAAATCGACGTAACAACAAGGAGTCCAATATCATCAATTGGCACGGACAGACTTGATCCTCACCTTACACCCTTCGAGCTCTGCAGACAAACTTTCGTCTTACTCAATCAGATAGCTAAACTCTTTCAGCCAGTAACGACGAATCCCTAGCAACCAGACACCTAAGTCCTGGTGTAAGAAATACCACACCCTTTCCCTAGCCCCAATAAAGATGGAAAATCAAGAAGCAAAAACCATAGAAAGAAAACTCCCAAGATAATCTAAGACTCATAAGGTTAACTACACCACACGCAAACTCAACCTCGGTGACCATAGCACCAACCCTTAAGGCCTAGCAAACTCTACTTCTAGGACACCAGAATCCCGATCCCTAGAAGACCATTCAAAATGACTCGCCAAGAAAGGGCCCGATAACCCATAGCCTCCGATTTACCTAAGAACCTAGCTTCGGACATTTCACCTTCCATGTGCTCAGCACTCATAAGTGTCAGACCACCGAAGCTCTAGAAATCCCACCTGTCGAGGTCAAGGTAAACAAGAACCCACATCCCGAAGAGAAGAATGGGTAATGCACATTGACAAATTTTGGGATACCCACCTGCCTCTAATCGAGTACACATATAACAACTACCACTTAAACATTGGAGTTGTACCCTTCGAGGTCATGCGTGGCCAGAGTGCAGATCATCCTCTGTTAGGCTGAGATGGGAGATACCCAGCCGCTAGGATGACAAACGCCCAATAGCACACTCACTAGACCCGAGATTATTCGAGAAACCACGAAAAAGATAGTCCGAACGCAAACACGACTCCAAACATCGTAACACCGACAAAAGAGCTATGCAGATAACATCTTAAAACCTTGACATCCCAAGTAGGGAATCAGGGTATTATTTAAGAACTCCCCTCGGGGAAGAGTGACACGAGTCGAAAGGAAAAGAAAACTAAATTCCCGATGCACCAGACCCTTCGAGACCCTCACGCGGATCTGTCCGGTAACCTACACACTCCAACTACCCTCCGAGTTTAGGGACGTACACCCTGTATTCCATGTGTCGAACCTAGAAAGTGTCTATCGGACAAACCCTCCCGGTTCCACTAGACAAAACTAAAGGGAACTAGATCCTACTAATCATTGATCAGCCTATCAAGTCAATGAACGGGAAGGTTAAGTACATAAAACAAAGCCGCTTCCTAATTGTGAAGGTTCGAGAGAATGCTAGACGCGAGCCGGAATTCACTTGGGAACGCAAAGACCAGATAAATCAAAAGTACCTTCACCTATTCCCATATTCAGGACCCTATCTATCGAAAGAATTTTGGGACGAAATTCCCTCTAACGGGGGATGATGTCACAACTAGCATTTTGGCTAGGAAATTTCGTCCTCATGAAAGCAATAACTATTGTGAGACTTGTGCTAACACATTAAAAGTTTAATTTATGGTTCCTAATGGACCATGGAAAGATAGAGTGCAAATCTCTCCATGTAACTCAAGTCTCTCCCAAATCTCTCCAAGTATGTGAAATCTCTCCCACTTCTCTCCAAGTATGTGAAATCTCTCCCAAATCTCTCCAAGTATATCGAATCTCTCCCAAACCTCTCCATGTATGTGAAATCTCTCCCAAATCTCTCTATGTATCCCAAATCTCTCTATATAGTTTTTCCTTAGTCAAAACCAACTCAAAATGAAAGGTAGAAAACTTAGAAGAGAAAACCTAGTTTGGAACCCTTCGGAAGCTTTGGACCTCATAAAGGAACTGAGCATTCTCGCACTTCGGGACCTTCAAAAATGACTCCGGAATTAAGGTGCCCCGGAATGACCTTGCACCAAACAATCTCGCTCCGGAATAATCACTCCGGACAATCTCGTTAGGAGCCTTCGTGTCCGCTTCGGAAATTTAGCATGCCCCGGACAGACCCTACTTCGGAACTCCCTTGATCCGGAAAAACCCCATCTTCAGAACCATCAGAAGTGACTCCGGAATGTAGGTGCTTCGGAACTTTCATTTTTGCTCCGGAAATCCTCGCGCCACTCCGGAAGTTTTCGTAGCTCGGTCCGGACACGTTGTCTAACTTTGACTACGGAATTTGCCAAACGACTCTGGAAATGAGAACTGCCTTCGGAATTTCACACCTGACTCCGAAAGTTGGAGGCGTGACTCCGGAATCCCACTCCGGAACATTGAGTAGAGCTTCAAAACTATCAAGTCAAATTTGGAACTTAAGCCTTTCCTTCGGAACTCACCTAAAGGCTTCGGAACCCATAGTTTGGCTCCGGAATTCTCTATTTGACCCCAGAATTCTCTATTTGACTCCGGATTTCGAACCATGTCATCATTTCATCATTTTAAGATATTTTTCTAACACATAAGATGTGAATAAGACAAAAACCTTTGATTCTATGATGCGACATTTCAACAAGTTCCAAGATAATCGCGGACAAACAAGCAATATCCTCCAGATATCCAAGCATACATCAAATCAACTCCCCTTCCTTTTTACAAAAGAAGAACTCCTTCTTACTGGTCCTCACTTTTACTCCATCTTCCCCTGGAGGTTTCATCTTTCTTCAAGATCTTTTCCTTCAAAAACTCCTCTCATTTTCTATGAAGAACTCATCTCAAAAGAAAGAACAAGATCTGGTTGAAAACTAAATTCTCAACTTCTATCTAGAGTTTTAAGTAAGTTTCTCCACTCATCAAATTTTTATATAATTTTCAAGATGAATCCATATTATTTTACTCATAATAATATGTGATAATCAACCTTAGGACAACATTCTTCCAAGAGGAGTTCCTCATCTCAGCCAAAGTCTGGGCTTGAGATCTTCACTCCATCACTCCAAACAACTCCTCAACCAACTCAAGGTGAGCTTCATACCCCTACTTTTTCGAGATTTCTATTGTTTTTGGGGGAGAATACAAGTCAAAGTCTTGTGCAAATCATGAGTTATTTGCTTATTGTGTATGCATGCCATCTTACATGTGTTTAAGTATGAAAACTCTTGTAAATAGTCCAAAAACTCGACATTTTGGTTAAGTCTCAAAAGTTTGGATTATATCTCACAAAACACATTTGGAATCAAGAACTAGTATGTTACCAAGTATAAGTCACGAAATTTTTATAACAACAACTATAATGATTTATTTTAATATTTACTTAAACAAGTTGTTGGACAAAATATTATGGAAAATGATTAAAGTATGGAAATAATAATATTTTAGATCATTTTTGGCCAAACATAAATACAAGGGTTATCTTGGAATATTATGTCATACTCATGAATTTTTACCAGACTAACCAACTATTTGTGAATATTTATAATTATTTAATATAAATAATTTTATCAACGAAAATATACGAAAACAGAGTTTTCATGACAAAATATTTGCATGTCATAAACTGTTGTCGTAAGACCTCCAAGAACATAAATAATGTTCTATATGTCATAAAACAGAAAATGCGTGTCATAACCTGTAGTTATAAATTTACAAAAATTATAACTTGACACTTTTTCTCTTGACTAAAATGGCTTATTTTTCAATAAACGAAAAGGAACGAACACGAGCACCCAGTTAACGAGCACGATCAACGATATGGAACGAGAACGATATCCCTATTCAAGGAGTACGAATTTCATTATTTATCTAACAATTAATGGATCTCTAACGATTTCTCAAAAGGTTGTTAATATTCTAGTCAGACAAATCTCAAAAGTACTTAAATATAAAAATATTTGTGTACGTCTAAAGTCCTGTAAGGAGTTATAGCCAGAGTCTCCTGGAGGGAGAGCGGAAATTTGTGTATAGATCTATACGGGGTTGACACCACGCACCTTCGCTGTTCGCTACAGCTAGACAGGCCAGTCTAGGGTGACAAATATCTTTTCTAAAACGAGGGCGCCTGAGAAACGCCAAAACAGGCACTCCGTCAGATTAGTATGGTTATAACGACTCACTACAATATATTATGTTATCTAGAAATTTATGCAAGGAAAAACCTCATAAATACATTTTGGTACGTTGTGTTCACTGTCCTATACATCATAAGTGATGGTCCGTATTTGTTGCGTTGACTGTCCTTTTTCATCGCGTAGAATGTCCACAATTGCCATGTTGATTCTTTCATCTAACAAGTATGAAGTCCTAATACTGCTACTTTACAAATCTAGAAACGTAGGACTTAATGGAAAACGTTTGTAAACGATTTTGAAAACGATAAACTAACACACACATATGCAAGTACACACAGTTGGAAACGGAACTTATGAATATTTTATAGCAGAAAATATAGGATTTTCTGGAGAAAACGATTTTATACGATTTCGATAACGATAAACCAGAACGCACACTCGATTTTACTCGATAAGAAAAAACAAGATTTACAACTATATTCTCTTTTTGAAAATAGGGTATTTTCTGGAAACGGTTGGCTATTACTATACAAAAGAACTATTCTCGAACACAGCTCGATTTTACAAATTACACTACTTTTCAAAATCACTCCTTATGAGGATGAACAAATGTAATGATATGCACACAAATATCCATGATTTTCAAAGCAAGGCTTCAAACGATTTCATAGAAAATATCGGATTTTCTGAAAGTACAATGAGAACGATTCTAAACAAGTGTAAAATGAATTTTATACAAAAATGTTTATGAACCCACCAACTTTTTAGTTGACGCTTTTCAAAACGACTTGTATTCTCAGGGATCTAGTAAGCAGGTAACAGGGGACGCGGATGCAGGACTATTTCGCTGTGGTTTGGAATTTTCTGCTTCTGTCTCTTTTGTGTAACTCGAAGAACAAATACAATATGTAAACACTATAAGTTTGTTATCTCAATGTATGATGTTTGGATTGCTCTGTTTCATTTATATTCAATTTTTATGATACTGCACAATGAAGTCACCCGCCTCGGGACGTTTCCGCCGTCAGGTCCGGGGGTGCGACATATGGGGTTGTGAAGCATATCTTAAAAGAGAGACTACTAACAATCTTGACCCTAGATCTCAAAACTGTATCTTTGTGGGATACCCAAAAGAAACCATGGGTCATTACTTCTTCCTGAAAAAGAGAACCAAGTGTTCATAGCCCGAAAAGCAGTGTTTCCTGAAAATTACTTTATCTTGTATAAAGCAAGTGGGAGCCCCATTGATCTTGAAGAAATTCAAGAAACACAACCTTTAGTTGTGAATGATAATAAACAAATCATTTTTGAACTTGAAGTTATTTTTTAGATATCGGAAACCACACCAACTGTACGACGCTCAAGTAGACCTCGTCAGGAACCTGACATATTTGGATTTGTCATTCCTGAAGAGGAAGTCCTCTTCATAGATCAATGTGAACCCATCAATTTCAAGGCAGCTACTGTATACCCAGAGTTTGATAAATGCTTGAAGCCATGACATCTAAAATTCAGTCCATGAATGAAAATCAAGTATGGGACTTTGTTCACTTACTTCCTAATAGTAGGGTTATCAGAAGCAAGTGGATATTCAAGAAGAAGATCGACATGGACGGGAATGTACAAACATTCAAAGCATGACTTCTAGCGAAAGGTTATACTCAAACTCAAGGCGTTGGCTGTGAAGATACTTTCTCGCTAGATGCTATGATTAAATCTATTAGGATTATCATGGCCATAATTGAATATTACGACTATCAGATATGGCAAATGGATGTCAAAATTGCTTTCCTTAATGGATATCTTAAGGAGGATGTCTATATGGAACAGTCTGAAGGTTTTTTCCTACCAAATAACCTAAAGAAGTTGTGCAAACTGAAGAAGCCCATTTATGGATTGAAACAAACATCTAGGGCCTGGTATCATCGTTTTGATGATAATATCAAAAAGTTTGGTTTGTCATAAAGTCTCGATGAACCATATGTATATATTAAGTCAAGTGGGGGCCAAATGATTTTCTAATTCAATATGTTGATGACATATTACTAATCATGAAATATATCCCAACATTGGAAGAGACTAAGGCTTACCTTAGTAAGTCCTTTCAAATAAAAGATCTAGGGGTGCTGCATACATACTTTGTATTAGGATCTATAGAGATAGATCCCAAAGACTCATTGGTTTGAGTTAGAGCATATACATTGACAAAGTATTAAAACGCTTTTAAATGGATAACTCGAAATGAGGAATTGTACCCATACTGCTTGGAACCATTCTTTCTAAGGCTGATAACCGTAGTACTAAATATGAGATGAAAAGAATGAGTCACTTATTGTATGCTTCAGTAGTAGGTTCAATTATGTATGCTTATAGATGCATAAGTCCGGATGTGGCTTATGTTATTATTCTAACTAATAGGTATTAAGCTAATCCTGTCAAAAAACATTGGATGGTTGTAAAGAACTTACTTAAGTACTTAAGAAGGAGTAAAGACATGTTCCTAGTTTTTGGAGGAGTTGAGGAAGAGCTTACTGTAAGATGTTACATTGATGCTAGCTTCAACACACGTGTTCACACTTAATGGAGCAGTCATTGTCTGGAAAAGTTGAAAGCAAGAAGTGGTCGCACTTTCTAAAACATAATCTAAGTATATAGTTGTGTCTGAGGCAGCTCAATAAGTTTACTGGATTAAGAAACTCACCGGTGATCTGATTGTTGCCCCAAGCATCAAAAATGCCATTTAGATGCCTTGTGAGAACAATTGTGCTATTGCTATTGCAAGATACCTGATGGTTACCACCAAGACTAGACACATTCAAAGGAAATTCAATTTCATTCATCAAAAATTGGAATTAGGAAATATACGCATTGAGAAGGTTCATACGGATGATAATCTAGCAGATCCAATCACAAATATTCTTTCTCAAACAAAAATTTTGAGATCCATGCAAAAGGATTCGGTATTCGATTAGCTAGTGATTGCATTTAAATATGTACTTTACTAATAGCTGGATATTCTGAACTATGTATCAATCATTTGTAATCAAATTTAATATATGGGAGATCTCTTTTGTGTTAAATATTATTGTGTTTTATGTTAGCATGTTATTTAATCCTTAAATAATGTCATTATTCAAAATTTTCCATAGTCAGTCATTGTTGTGGGGGCAACTGTGATATGACAAATATTAATTAGATTGGTTGATTTTAAGTGGTGAAATAGCAAACTGTTGCATCCAAATTAATATGTACTTGTTGTGACCTGCATCAAGAGTCTCTTCATGGATCATTATCGTAAGTGAATCTTAAACAAAGGTAAATAGATTTATGTCTTTCGACCTGAGATACGTATTAAAGACCAGAAATATGGAGATTGTTATACTTTGACATAGTTAAACGTTTTCCGTAACTGTGAAATCATAAAAGCTTTCGTTGGGTATAACATGAACTATATAAGGGTGTGTATGTATTCAAGATGAGATTTGTTCCTTTTATGTGTTGAGAGTTAGACATCTAAGGTGCCTTACTTAAAGTTGGATGTCAAATGAGAATGATTATGTTCCATTTCTGATATCCAACATGATGTCTGTAACAAAGAGAATATCGATACACTTACCTGATACTTTAATTATAGATTTTGAACTCTTGAAATGGATGTTGAGTGATAGTAACCCTTCATGTGTTGTTAGGGCAGTGATTGGCCCATTTCTAGACGCCAACCACTATCTATGTCAGTCTATAATGAATCTTGTGCAAGTGGAAGATTGTTGGATGTATATGCTCAAGAATCATTATTGAGTGATATTGCTAATGGCATATGATCATACAGAGTCACACATTAATCAAGTTGGTACTTACTGAATATTTATTAAGTATTTGATTATTAGTAAATAAGTTCAAATTTTGTATTTAGTTAGAGAATTATTATTCTTTTATGAAAGTAATAATAAAAGAAACAATAAAGTAGTTATTATATCATATGGTATGATAAGTAAATCAGGTAGAAAATTTTTGAACACTTTGGCCAACCATTAATTAAGTGGTTAGTTAGATTTGTTGAATAAAGAAACTAACAAACATCTTTTGTCCCTTTCTAGGCCTTATGGCCGAAAGTTTCAAGATAGGGTGGATGTTTCTTGTCAACCTCCATGCGTTGTCTCCCTTACCTTTATAATTTATAATACTGTAGATTATTTTATTGGTTTGACCTTACCTTGCATAGGACTCTATAAGGATGCCTTATGGATAAGAAATGAGCTAGTCCTTTGCCTATAAAGTCCTTCAAAAAGTCGTGAGATTCCAAACATAAAAGCTCTGAATCTTTTGAAATTTGTTGTTTGCTTTTGGTGCTTACTTTGTGTCTTCATTTAGTGATTATTTGTTAAGAACTTAAAGGCTTAAAGAACAAAAGCATACAAGAAAGATTTTAGCAATTCTTGGTGCCTTAATCTCGGTGGTGGATACTTGTAGAGAAGTTCAAGCTCCTTGTTCTCTCCATCTTCATCAAAACCCCAAATCCAAGAGGGTCCAAAGGCTCCAAAGGTTGTCATTCTAAAACACCCTATGCTTGGTTTTAATATTCTAACCTCTTTAAAAGCATCCTTGGTTGTTTTGTTTTGAAAATATACTCAACAATTTATTGCAAATTTTAAAACTTCCATTGTCTAGTTTTTATTACGTATCAAAACCTATCAAAGTGCCAGACACCTTGCCCTTAACCTCTCTCCCTTATTTTAAGTACTTCATGTGACTTCTCTTCTAATGCCTCTTCTGGGCAAAGTAAAAACACATAACTTCTTTCAGATCACCTACAGGAGGAACATCGAAGTTGACATTTCCCTTTGACCCATTGGACTCTCAAGTATGGGCTTTCCCTTTCCAATTGGGTTAGAAATAGACATTTCTCTTCTTTCCTTTTCGTTGTTGAATAGTCATATCTAGGGAACGTGTATAACCATTGGAATGAAACTTCTTCATTTTAGCTTTTACATTTTTTAATAGGTTATGATGCTCAATCAATGTGGTCTTAGTATTGTTCAAATGATAAGTCAAGATGAACTGATCATAACTAATGGGCAAGGAGTTGAGCACCATGCTAATGACAAGCTCCTTATTGAAGTTCAAATTGATCTTCTCTAGCCTCTCTACATGTCTCTACATTTTTGTCACATGAGCACACACATCTTCCCCTTCTTTCAACTTGCATGCCATAAGGGCCTTCACGACTTCATAACACTGTTGTCTTTCTTTATTGTGGAACCTTTGAGCAAGAGCTCGGTTCATCTCGTAAGGCCAGTAGTCCTCATAGGAATTTTGAAGGTCGAGTGCCATAGTTGCAATCATTATGCAAGCAACCTTGATTGCAGCGTCAACATGTTAATTATAATCGACAAGTGTATGAGGAATAAAAGTTTCTTTGTATATTTTTGGGATTGGATTCTCAATAACATACTCTTTGTTCTCATATCTCAAATTTATCTTCAAATTTCACATCCAGAGTCCATATAATTAGGACCAGTAAGCTTATCTTTCGATAGGATCGACAAGAGATGGAACTTCTGAGTGGGTGTTGGAGGAGGAGGAGGAGGATCACCATTTCCAAACATCTAAAACAAGAGATAAGATTTTAGTTAGTTAACTATCCTTAAATATTTTAACCCAAATTAATGTTCAAGGCTAGGATCCAAAAATACAATTCGAATAAGAAGTGGGATATCGTAATTTAATCGCGGATTTATTTAAGGTATGTGAAAAGGACACAAACAAGATGTGAATAACCATGAAATTCCTCGATCTTTTGAGATTCATTGAACCTTTCAATGAAATGATTAATCTTATATTATGCTCTTCAATTTGTGACTTGGATGCCGATGATCATAAACAATATGTGAATAACCATGAAAATTTGTGTGATAACCTCCTTCCCATTATGATGTCACATTGACATGCCTGGTTAACTACACATACTCCATCAACAAACGTAAACTTGATTTGTGCCATTTTTCAACTTTTTAGTCCCCAATTACTGTACCGTTTAATCACACACACTCCATTAAAGAATCACAAAGAATCAAAGTGCATTTTCACGGATTAGCATACAATTTCACATTTTTATTCTAACTAACTAGAGTGTGATTTTTGTAGGTTCTATTACTTATCTATTATACTTTTAATATGATTATGTCCTATCAGACTTGTTCGGATAATGATCCTTCACTACATAAAGAAGCGGTGGGTGAAAAAGACACATATTTAATGGTCATTTTATAGGTCGTTTCCTTATACCTCTCTTATAGTGTGGCTTAGTGAATGAGGGACACTAACGATTCGAATGACTTTTAGTTATACATATAGTATTATAATCTTATATACATATATATATATATATATATATATATATATATGGGTGTGTGTATGTATGTATGTATGTATGTATATATGTATGTATGTATAGGGTGTATTTAAACCCTTTTGAAAATACAAAGTTTAAATTTAATAATATTGATTAATATTTAATTAATTAATCTTTTAAACCATCTTGATTTAACATTTATCTTTAAATTAACCTATTAATTAAATTAATTAAATCATTTAGGAATTAAATAATTATCTTTAATTAGACTTTTAATTAATTAATTTTATTTAATCCTAATGTTTCCTAATTTTTGAACATTAGGGTTAGGTTATCTAGCTTTAGTTTTTCAAATTTGAAGGCAATTAAAATAAAAGATAAGGAAAATAGAAAACCCTAGCAATTTGCGAAAGAAGGAAAGGAAGATAGGAATTTTGAAACACCCTAGAGGGCTATCCAATTTCGATTTCCAAGTTTCTTTTAGGGTTTCATAAATGTGCAAATTATAAAAAAAGCCTTGAGCTCTGTTACCACTGATGAGTTTTCTAGATTACTTCAATGTACTTGCGGAATTTCACATAATTAACTTATCGACACATGCAACCTAGAGAATTCTATAGATTTTTTCATAATAACAACATACTTTAAAACTTCTAAATAACCCTAGATAAAATCGAAAATAAAAAAGGTTTAAACCACATAGCTTATTATTGTTATCGAAATTAACAATGTACTTGAAGAACCCTTCACGAAATGCTTACCTTAATAGTGTAGAAACCTCTAATGAATCATACCCAATCATAGGAAAACCCTAGGATCGAAATAAGGGAGAGGCGATAGGAGAATTTCAAAATTCCTTATGATTGTGTAGGTTTCTGAATCATATGGAGGTCGCTATTTATTGTTGTAGGAAACCCTAATTTGAATTCAAAATAATAATATTATATTGCTATTCAAATTCACTTTCCTTATCAATCAATGAGGCTTCTAGAAGCCTTAGAAGGGCACCTCAAAATCGTCCTGTCCTATGAAGGTTCTAGAATGTTTTCTTGTTCAACTTTTGAACAATTACACTCTACCCCTTAGACTCATTAATTAATTCTAATTAATCCAAAACAAATAATTAAATTAACTCGGATTAATTCTAAATTAATTACTTCTATTTCTAATTAACATTCATTGCGATACAAAACTCACTTTTTCTTTTTCCAAACCAGAAGCTTCATTACCATTCTATATAAAATCTTAAGTAAATTCTTTCATACGATCAACCATAGATTGATTACCAAAAACAACGTTCAGTGCAACATTAGGTTTGTTCTTCCTCTCTCCACTATGATAAGGATTTTGAATGTTAATATTTGTAGGAGATACTTTTGGAATTTCTTCATTCGTAGGCTCTTTAGTTGAATTCCCTTCTCCCCCTTTTTATGATGTACGCCTGCTACTCAGAACACTAGAAAACTTATTGATCTTGGAAAGAATGGGTTGTAACTTCGCATCCAATAATTGAGACATGTAATCCAAATATGAAGCATCCTTGTTCTCAAAAATCCGAAAAAGTCTTTGATTAATCTTAAAATTTCTGCACTTCACTAACACGAGCTCTTCATCCATCTTAACATGATCATCTGTCGCCCTTTTCAAATCTTACTTCAACAACTTGTTCTTTTGAGTTTTCTCTGTGATGCCATCCATTAATTTTGCCTCCCCTTCGTAGTTGGTATAAAAAGATAAGATTGAATTGGAAATAGAGGTATGATGATAAGCATTATCCTTTTGGAGTAAAAATAAAAGCTCCTTATTTTCATTCAATAAAGAAGAATGAATCTCCTTCACTTTTTTAACAACAATATCCAATTTCTTGTTTGCAATTTCCTTCACCTTTTTTAGAACATCTACTTTCATAGATGTCTATTTGACTTCTTTTACTGTGGCATAAACCTTCACAGTAGTTTCTGAAACGAGCTTCTCTTGTTCATCAAAAAAACCTCTTACTTTCAGAAAGCAAGGTTTTCATAGTTGTTTCATGAGTAGTCATCATCTGCTCAAACTTAGATGTTGAAAAAGGCTGAGTATGACAACCTAACTGATTCATCTTCCTACTCAAATCTTTGTAATCTCTTCGAGTCATTGGATCATTGGCATGAGCTTTATCAAGGTCGCTTTCATCATCAGTTAAACTTGATGCCAATACTAGTTCAACATAATCATCAAATGAACCTATAAATACCGGTTCATCCTCCACCATAAGTTCATTATCAGATATAGAAGGAGTTGAAATATGCCCTGGTAAAATCTTCCGAAACATGCAGTTAATGCCCGTCCCTTCCACGTCAGTAAAATAACCCACGCCAATCATCATATTAAAAGGTCCAGTTAGAACTTGCTAGCTCAGAATTCCTTCACTGTCAATTCGTAGTTTCATGCTAGAATTTTGCACTTCTCTATCAATTCATTAGTGGTTTAGAAATTGTGAAACCTATGTTCAAGTTTGTGAATACTCAAGACTTTAAGGGATTCAAAGATTCGCTAAAGAAGAATCATATTACCTCTACAATAAGAATAAGTGACCAAGCAGACATCTCTAAACTCCTAACATGAGTAGAGAAAGGTCGTTCGATGATTTCTGCTAATACAACCTATTGGGAACAAATTCTTTTAATCAAGAAAGGCTTCTGATGTGCACAGATTATACCTATCTAGTTTTAAATTTATAACCTAACGAACTTAACTAGCTAGAATGCACCTAGGCAGTGTACCTAGTCGAATTATAGAATAGTTTAGGTAAGTCGAAGGTCGATCAAAGTGAACAATATTTAATTAATAAAATAACTACTAAAAGCTAAACTAAGAAAAACAACTAAAATGGGGTTTTTTTATCTGATTTTACAAGTTCATAAAAACTTAATCACTCAACTAATATGGTTGTTATCAATATATCTAAAACACTTTTGTTTAGTTTCAAATCCACATTTTTCCTGTGGTTAGTTATTATTTACGGATTAATTAAGTTGGTTACCAATTATTATCTAATTACCGATCTGGTCCAAGCTACTAATATTTTCACCAATTCATGTACTACTTTGTAAGGTCCTACACAAGCAAACACATAATTAGTTATTAATTATAATTGGGCTATGTAAGATTTGTTAAACACAATTATGGTCACAATTATGTTCTCCAACACAGCTAAATTTGTTACTTTTATTACTTATTCTAGGATTTGGTCGATCCTAACTCTAGCAATTTCATGGTCACTAAATCACTAGGTAAACAAGTTCATGTAATTTAATGGTCGCTAAGCTACACTAAACTTGAATTTAAGCAACAAAGTCACAAACTTTAACATGCTAAGTAATGATAATAAAACACATGCATAAACCAAATTCATATAATCCATAAAGTAAGAAACTAACTCATAGTTTTAGGTTTCATCTAACTAAACGAAAGCAAGGGTTTTTAGCCCATAATCATAGCTGATGAACACATAAACATAAGTTAAACTAAGCTAAACATCATTAAACTAAGCAAACCGAATGTGTAGATGTGAATACTTGCTCCAATCGACTTCCTAGCTTCCAAAATTGACCCCAAAGGTTTCTTAGAAGGGTTTTTGTCGCAATACTTCTCTAGAAAGTCACCTCCAAGTCTCTCAGTTTGACCTTATGTTTGGATATATATACTTGCCTAAAATCTGGCCACCATGTCGTGGTAATGGCACCACGTCGTGGTCCTCATGTTTATCCCGTATTCTCCAAGCCAATGTTAAGAATCGCGAAGATTCCATTCACCACATCGCGGTAGGAGCACCACGTCGTGATTATTGGAAATCCGACTTTTCTCAAAACATAAAAGTCGTCCGAAATTGTGTCTAGTTTTCAGATCATTTTGAATCACCTTAATCGGAGTTACGAGTCATGAGATATGGTCAAAATACTGACGAGGGATCAAATTGTCCAGCAACATCCTTCTTGTGCCTTCTTCTTGCCTAAGCTCTTCATTCCTGCTTCCAGCTTCCATATTGCTTCCGATAATGTCTTTTATGCTATATAACAGATATTAAACATAATAATAACCTTTTTTTTCTATAATAAGCATAAATATAGCTAATAATATAAAGATATGATGTAAAATATATATGTAGATATGCACATATCAGCTTCACAAATAGATAATCTATGAGGCTTAGGACAACATGCTGCATCATTCTTCTAGGGATATTGAACTATCATGGCATTGCGAAACATAAAATGTTTCCCGTCAATTTCTTAGTTGCATACTTGAACAACATGTGTTCACCGCCAATTCCTTGTTTCAGACTAGAACAAATTAATGTTAAAAAAATCTTTTTGGTTTTTCAATTTTTTTTAAAGAAAAAGAAAATCTTTTTGGATTTTTCAAAAAATTTTAGAAATACAAAATATTTTTGGATTTTTGAAAATTTTAAGAAAGAGGAAAGAAATTTTTTTTTATGGATTTTTGAATATTTTCAAAAAACAAAATTTTAAGATTACGAATTAGAAAACAAATAGACTACGAAAGGTTGCGATGCCTCACAACCTATCGCAAATGAACAGTAAAATAGAAAAAATTGTGAATAAGAAAATACTAAGAAATGTACATGCGACGATCTGTGATGGTTTGCAACAATTTGCAGATGAACAGTAAACATCATACACTAGTTACCAGCTCCGATGACCTGTGATGCTTCACACCATGTCGTAGATGCACACTAACTCATCTCGCAGTTTTTAAGTTTAAACCATTTTCAGAACAGATTTTGCTTCCATCATTCCGAGACCTTGAAGAGTATCAACTGAAACACAATATGTTTTCAACCACTGGTCATGTGCTAGTGATAACTAAAAGAAACATTTCCGGTTGACTCTTGAAACTTTCAAGATCAATACAACTCGCATTGACTTCTTGACATATGAGTTTTCTCTTAGGGAACATTCCTCGACGAACTAAAACAAATATTCAACAGTTTCTACGGACTCCCGACAAGAAAACACTTTTCATAGGGTTGGACCTAGTTTATCTTTTGTTTCTCGATCAAAGAAAACATTAAAACTCCATTTCCTAAAGTCTTTGAGTGGAGAAAGCATTCTTACTCTACATCTTACAAGGCGTTATGAACCTTCTTAGTTTGAAGTTAGTTTAAAAATACGATTTATAGTTACTAGAACATAGCTCTAAAACTTGAATGGAACAAAGTATGACTCATCTATAAACAAACCTTTTCCAACAATGTTCAATTCCTATTCTTGGTCATACAACTGCACTAAGATGTTCTTTAAGGATCAATTGTGATACAATTTTACAATTACTAAGATGATCATAAAACATGATAATAAAATATTCTCCTTTCCTTTCAGATTGGAGAATCTTTTATCTTTCCGCCTAATAGGTTGTTCTCTTCGTTCTGCTACTCTTTGAACCTTTTCAAAAGTATCACAATTCTGCTTAATCTTATAAACAAAATCATATTTACTAAAACATCAGTAATTCATGATGAATAGAGCTATCATCCCTTGCGATGGATCTAAAAATTTCATATCAACATGTACTAGATCCTTCAATCTATCACTTTCCTCACCTAAGAATGTGAACAATGAATTAATCATAATTTTCCAATGAACAATATTCTCATGAATCATGCTATTTGAATTGTATGACTCCAAGTTTTTGTCCAATTGAAACTTGGTGATGAGATTTCTTTTCACTTGGTCAAATCTGATAGTACCAGAAGCGCGATGTCATAAGAATCAAATCCACAATTAATATTTCTATTATTAGAAACATAATCAAAACATTCATTTATGCCATTGAAAGGAAATATAAAACAAGGAAACCATATAAACCAAAACTTCACTTTATTGATTAAAGAGAAAATTGGAACTCATCCTTACAATGCATAAAATGAAAAACTATGTTTCTAGGCATCTTCGAAAATTAACAACAATCTATTATTTATCGTCCTTAACAATAACTCCAAATTTTGACAATTGAACCATACGACAAAGAGGAGGTCTAACGAGTAGCCTTCGCCAGAGTCGGAGATCCGATGATATTTTGGCAGGTTTAGGAGGTCCGATGTATGTAATGTAGATAGAAAGCTAAATGAGGGAGGGTGGGGGATAACATACAATGTTTCTTTTTCTTTTTTTTTTAGTTATTGTAATTTAAAAAAAAAATAGAAAATGAAAATATAAAAGAAAAAATCGTCATTTAAAAAAGAATAAAAACTAATTAAACCAAATTTGCAACAAAATTAAAATTTTTGACCTTTGGTGTTAGTCAAAACATTTTTTAATCAAAGTGACAATTTTCAGCTAATCATAATGATTATTTATACAGTTTTGTTTATAGATAAACATTAAAGATGATTTTTTTTTTTTGAAGATGAAATAGTATTTGTTTGCCAAAAAAAAAAACAAAAAACAAAAACAATTGTATAAGAAAAAGATTATGATTGTTTTCCATATTTTCATAGAATTTTTATCAGAAATAAAGTAACGTGTGTTTGCTATTTGCATGTAGTAATGATATATATAGTCAAATACTCAAATAAATAAAAAATCTACCATAGAACTTTCAAAAGAATTCTTATACTTAGAATACGTATAAGACTGTATTTTCTTGGTCCAGTTGGAGATGCTAAAATTAGGCATAAATCTAGTCTACATAACTTTTGAAAAATCATAAAAAAAACATTTAGATAGATAACAGGTGTACATTTTATCATTTTGGTCATAATGATAAGAATGTGTGATCTCGTGTATCTTAGCTTTTTCTCATTATATTTTAATGTCAGAACATTATTTTTCTGTAAGTTAGAATGCATCGAATTAGTTGGATTGATCATATAAGAATTTGAATACACTTTAATGTTTTTTTTTTCGAAATGGAAATACACTTTAACGTTTGATCCTTAATTATCAGACTTGTTTCGTCTTAAATATGTGTATTTTGTTCATTTAACCCAATTTATCTTTAGTTAAATAGATCAAATTGCCATGCATGGTATAAATTACGAAGAATGAGGATCCTAGAGAACTCCTTGGTGGATTTTAAATGTAGAGTAGGGTACGTAAAGGAGTTGTATTCAACGTAAACGGCAACCCTTTCATAATTGCATATTGCAAACGATATACTCTACCCCGCTTTTATTAAGGTTACAACAACAATAATACGTTGTGGGTTATTGCCAAATTTTATCTTAACTTGTCTTGTATGGTAGTGCACGTAAAAAAAGAGACATACCTAAACAAAAACCGAGGTGTTACTTAAAAAATCTTATCATTTTGGTTACATATTCAATCACACATATATATACATATATTCATTCATTAATCGTTGCAGCACTTTCGACTCGGGATAATATTAATCAGCGTGGTCTTCTCACAACCATATGGGCTATTTGGACTTCCCACAACTCTCGCATTCTTGGTTCCAATGGTCCTCGGAAATATATTATTTTTTGATAAAGTTGTTTATCGATCGTATATTTGGTTATGCAATTAGAAGTCTAAACGTAAAATTAATTGGATGAGTTGGTTACAAAATTCCAATTTGATTTATTATTATTTTTTTTTAGTTTTTAGTTTTTGTAATTTCCTATTAGATTGCTACCGGTTTATTTTAATTCATTTTTGTTGTTTAACAAAAAGATGATTTATGTGGTTGATGCATGATACACCATTCGCATACAAGATTTATGAGACGGCGTCCTTGGCATGAAGAATATTGTATCTTTGTCATCTATATCATTTAGCCAATTAATTTTTTTTAAAACCTCAAATAGAAATGACAACACCTGATACCGCTGTGTTAGAAGCCCTTTAATATATATAGACAATTAAATGCTTGCAATTTTATCATGCATAAAGAATATTGTATCTTTGTCATCTATATCATAAAGACCATTAAATGTTTGCCATTTTATCAGGGGAAAATGATCTTTTAGGTTTCGTTGAAAATGATCTTTAGGGTAACGAAATTTTATTTTTTAAATATTTACTATTTTTATAGGATATTGCAAGTCTAACCGATTTATCTATTTAAAAAACATCATTAAACTCACTTTTTCTCTTCAGAGAACAATATTAAACTTATAATTTTTATTCACCATTTACCATTAAACTAATGTTTGTATGCATTTAGTCACTTTAATTTTTTTTCCAGGCATCATTACTTTTTCGATTATCTTTTCCGGCCAACACAATTCCATAAAAAAATTATTATTTACTTGTTCTTTTTTTTTTTAAATGGATGAATTTTATTAAAAAAACAAAACAACCTAGCAAGGAGCTATCAAAACAAACTAGTCACGAGGAAGAAATAGCAAGCTGGGGGTTTTGAAGCCAACCAACCCATATTAAATTTTTCTTAGACCTACTTTTACACCAAAAAAAGGTTTGAGTGATAAAATTGTCAAATAAAATTGCCTTCCGTGGAATAGAGGAAGCAAAGACCCGAGCATTCCTGTAAAGCCAAATGTGTCACCAAAGCAAATAAAAGATGCCCTCTAACCAGTACTTAATCAACATTGAGCAACGAATTAAGAAACCCAAATATGTCGGTCTTCATAAGAAGTAAACAAATAGTTATCATATGCCCACCATCTAAGGACCTACAAATGGAGATCCCTACCCAAACGACAAGCAAAGAACAAAGGATTCCTGTTTTCAGAGAAAGAATCACATATAGGGTACATCAAAGACATGACATCCGAACCCCTGGAAAGAAGATTATAACGTGTTGGGAGCTTATCAAGAGCCAAATGCCAAACAAAAACATTAACTTTTACATGTACCAATTTATTCCACTTAGTCTCAGAAGAAATAGAAGGAATAGTATTTTCATCAATGAAAGATCTAACCGAAGCCACCGTGAAATCCCCCACTCCATAAAGCAACCAAAACCACCTGTTAGTGGAATGAGACAAAGAAATGGAGTCCATCAACCGAGAAAAAGCATCCCATTGAAAAGATCTGGCTCCCCCTAGGCAATCTGCAAAAAGAAGAAGAGAAGGAACCATGTTCCAATTTGGCTTGAACCGTCACCTGTTTATCCAACTCAAGGTTAGAAAGTCTCGGAAATTAACTTTTAAGAGAAGAACCACCAACCCAATTATCTTCCCAGAAAGAGGTGGAAGCTCCATTCCATTCCTCTTAGAACAAAAAGACATAAGATACAAGCCTTTTTCTTTCAAATTATTAGCAGCTTTCAAAATTGAAGCTCCATTCCATTCCTCTTAGAACAAAAAGACATAAGATACAAGCCTTTTTCTTTCAAAAACACCAAATCCACTTAAAAAGAAGGTCTCAATTTAAAACGAAGAGACTGCTAACCCCCAAACCTCTATGTTTTTTATGAGCTAGAAATTTTTTCCAAGAAATCAAACTCATTTTTCTCATCTATATTGGCTCCAATGAAGAACATATTACGCAAGCTCTCCAACGAGTTCAAGATACCAATTGGAACCTTATATAAAGACAAAAATAAAGTCATAAGAGAGCCCGAAATCGACTTGATTAAAGCCAGTTTACCACCTACCAAAAGGGTTTTAACTTTCCATTTAGAAAGTTTATCCACCACTTTAAGAACAATATATTTCCAACTTGAAATCTAGGACATATTCCCTCCCACAGTCAGCCCCAAATAAGGAAGATGAATCTTCATAATCACACACCCAATAAGAGAAGCTAAATCTTCAACCTGTATACTAGGTACCCCAAAACCAAGTAGTTTACTCTTATTTAAATTAATTTTCAAACCTGAAGCTAAAAAGAAACAATAAAGCACACAAACAATATTTCTGAAATTGGACTCCTTCCATTCCCCCACGAAAATAGCATCATCCGCATAACAAAGATGAGATAAATGAAACCCAGAGGAGGGATCAATAGTAATACCATGAAATAAACCGCAATCAATAATTCCTTGGAACTCCACATGGAGGCTTTTCATGACCAAGAGAAAAAGTAATGGTGAAAGAGGATCACCTTGTCTCAAGCCTATGAAAAATTTGAATTCTCTCGTGGGAGAACCATTGACCAAAACCGATCCTCATGAAGAGAATAAGCACCCATGAATCCAGCTTCTCCATCTGTCTCCAAACCCCATCTTACGCATAACATCATTAATAAAATCCCACCTCACCGAGTCATAAGCTTATTCAAAGTCAACTTTGAAACCATAGCCGATTTATTTTTGAACTTGCACCAAGACATGATTGCGTTCATAATAAAAGGACCATCAAGAATTTGTCTACCTTTAACAAAAGCAGACTGCCCCTCACTAACCAGATTAGCAACTACCAAACTCTTGCAAGAATTTTACCCACAATCTTATATTGACAACCAATAAGACTAACGGGATGAAAATACTAGACATTTGTAGCATCAACCACTTTAGGGATAAGAGCAATGAACAAGGGGTTACAACCTCTTAGAAAAATAGACAAAGCAAAGAACTGTTGCACCGCCTTCACAAAGTCAGGTTCCATCAAATACCAAAATATCCTAATAAAGTCAAATGAAAACCCGTCCGAACCTGGGGATTTATCCACTCCACAGTCCCACACAGCCTTTTTAATCTCTTCAGGAGAAACATCATCATCAAAAGATGTAGAATGCTAAGAAGACAGAACATGGAAAAAATCATGCTCAACCGAAGCCTTGGAAACAATAGGCTTGGCGAACCTGGAACTAAAATGATTAAAATTTTCAGATATTACCAAAACCGAGTCATCTGTCTAGACACCATTTTTAAATAACCCTCATATAGCCATCATTTTCCCGGTTTTGTTAAGCACACCATGGAAATATTTAGCATTCTCGTCCCCTTCAATAGGCCATTTAATTCTTGCCTTTTGGGCCACACCTTCCATCTCTTTCTTTTCCATAGCCATCAAGTCTTTAAACATAATTCTCCTAGAATCCGAATCATCCGAATTTGCACATCTCATACCAATCTGCTTGTCAAGAACAGACAACTTCCTAACCAAGTCAACTTTAACAGTACCCCATTCAACTCTAGCTTTCGAATTCCATTCCTTGGGATTTTATTTTAAAATTTGGAACTTATTTTTAAGTGAAACCAAACCATTCTCCTCTATCACTTCTTCTTTTTTCCAAGATTCTTCAACTACCTTCTAAGAATGAAAGACTCTAAACGGATTCGGGTCATAACAACAAATCCATTCTTTTAAGAGGATAGGCCAATGATCAAACAAATGGTGATCCAAAACTAGTCCCCACATATTAGGAAAAACACCAATCAAACCTTCAAAAATTAAAAATCGATTAAGCTTACTTATTTTTGTAGCCGGTTTGCCAGCCTAATTGTAGGAATACCCATCAAGCGGAACATCAAACAAGGAATTATTAACTATAAAAGAATTAAAAACATCAGCATCGGATGGATTAAACACCGACCCATATCTTTCATTATCAAAATGAACTTTGTTGAAGTCTCCCATGTCAAGCTTACTTGTTCTTTTTTAAACATTGCAAAACGTAAAGTTTCCTCCTTATCTTGTCAGGTGAAGACTCCTCCACTCACTCAATTTAATACCATCATGATCTCTCCTACTATCACTCACACATTTCCATGCTCCTCTTCCTCTCTTATAAAATTTCGAAAACCCATTCATCCCCACATCATTATCTTTTTCTCTCAAAATTGTATAGAATTAGTAACAAACTTTTTTCAAGGATACAATGTGGTATTTGTTTATGGAATTGGATGGTTGTGGTGGCAAATGGCAGTAATGGAGGATGGTGTTTGCTATTAGAGGTGATTGGTGGAAATGGAAGGTGGATGGTGGTGGTGGTGGTAGTGGACGGTGTTAGCAAGAGAAGATGACTAAGTCATAGTTTAATAGTAAACCATGTAAAAAAATTAATGGTTAATCATATACAAACATTAACCTGGCATACACTGTCAAAATGATAAGTTTTGAACAATTCAAATGAGTTTAATAATTAATCATATAAAAAATAAAAAATGAGTATGAATAAGAAAATATAAATATATACAAAAGTAATCATTCATTATGTTACAAAATATTATGTCTTTTTGTTATGAACGGGAAGAATTGTCGTGCTTCGCAGTAGGCAAAAAGTGTTGTGATGTATATGTAGATTATGTTTATGCAGAAATAAGATTTTCAAACTATAGTGCTTAAAATGACATAAAATCAAAGTGGTATGTTGTAATTGCGACACTCCCAAAGTATATCGTTTTAAAGTGAAATTAAATGAAAGTAGGATGTTGAAATTGGTGAAATTTCAACATACAGTGATTTAAAAATAAGTAAATTGAAAGTAGGATATTGTAATTGGTAGATTTTCAAAGTGAAATACTTTAAATTGAGATAAAATGAAAGTAAGATACTGTAATTGGTCAATATTAAAAATGAAGTGCTTTATAGATGTTGTATTTTAATGCAAGCATATTAGTAATCAAATTGAAGTGATGTGTAATACCCATATTTTTAACATAAGTTTACACCCAAACATTTTCATTTATATAAAATATCATACACCAAAAGTTTCATACACATTAAACTTTATGTTTTAACTTTCGTATGTGAACAAAATATAGCCCAAGGATCACATTGGGTTGTTACAAAATACTAGAGTATATGTTTTTATATACATAAAAGCGACTTCAATCATTTTATTGCCTCCAAAAGACCTTGATTACAAAGCCTCTTCTGTTCTTGTAAAATACGATAATAAAATCTATAATAAGCTATATGCTCAGTGAATAAAACCATTTTCATAAAGTTGAAATGTAACTATTAAAATCATTTTATTAATATCGCTATCACAATAATCACAACATCAATTTGTTCTCGTTCCATGGTATCTCAATCACCAACAGTACCACTACAAATCATTCTCACTCCGTTGTATCTCAATCCCCAAGTTTACTACAACAAATCCTTCACACTCCGCAATATCTCAATCACCAAGATTACCACAACAGACACTTCTCACTCCATGGTATCTTAATCACCAAGATTACCACAACAAATCCTTCTCACTTATGTGGTATCTCAATGACCAATATTACCACAACAAATACCTGTATTTACATAATAATATAATAAGTTAATAACACGAATTTAACATTATAAGTAAAATAAGATTTAATCACCTTATCAGTTGTTGAATATTTGATGTCCCAAACCCCGAACATTTATCCTTTTCTTTGACACCTAAAGTTGTTACAAGAACAAAATCATTCATATACATTCATATCATCTAGATATGTCATCTACATTTATACGAAATAGCTCAATAAAACTCAAGATATTACTTCATTATCCAATATACAAGTTCAAATCAATTCTAACAATCAAATGTTATTGAGCTTTAGTCAATTAAGCTATGTGTGTAATATATCCAATTCATCGTTTTCCAAAAATCTAAATTTATGGAAATGAACTTTCAACTCATGGATTAGAACATAAAAATTATTCAGTAACACTTTTATTATGCTTATTCTTTTTCTAATTAATATCGTACATCTAAACCCTAGCTATTTTCATTAAATCCAAATTAGGGTTCATGAGGTAAAATCCTCAATTCAAAGATTAAATCATGTTACTCACTGTGCACATACATAATTGAACTAAATATACATTTAATAACCTAGTATACTTTGATTCCACCCATACTACAACTGAATTTCAGATTAGGATTCTTAGTCTCAAAGAGCTCTCGATTTTACACAATTTCAAACAGATTTAAAGACATTAAACTCCTTACCTTTTATCTACGAACAAAGGTAAACCTTTGTTGTCAATTTCTTCAATCCACCTTCAAGATTCAATACCTTAGTAATAAAATCACATAAATATCACTAAGTAACACCTGTGCTCTATTGTAAAGTCTTTTGAATTGAAAAAGACAATTTTATTTCTTTTTATTTTTCTTCTGATAAAGTCACCACGTTATGGTTGTATCGTTCCCATGTCGTGGTAACGAGCGAAGTTTTTCTTCATGCTTTAATAGCTTTTGTGACACTTTCCATCCATCATAAAAGGTTTTCATCACTAAATTCTTTAACAACATACTTTCACCATACTGTGGTATACTCCTTGCCATTTTATGGTTCTTCCAAAGTACATTCCCCTTATTTTTACGTCAAAAGAATTACCGTCTCCCACGGAGTGGCACCACCATCTCCACGTCGTTGTTTCTGAAACATCTGAATTTGTTTCTCTTTATTCATATTTTACCCCTCTCTACCCATTTATCCATATATATTGATCCTTTCTCCTCCTTCTTAACTTTATATCATCATCTTTAAGCATAAATATATACTTTATACTTTGAACAAAGATTCAATTTACGAATCATAGTAAATGACCAAAATGTCCTTCTTAACGTTTAAGTTCTTAACAACACATTATACTTCATAACTATTCCACATATACATACATACTTATATACATTACTCATAACTTATTTAATTAAACTACAACATTACAAGTTCACCCACCCTTAAGAGATTTTGTCCCTGAAATCATTTAAAATAGCTGCAAATATTTAGCCTTAAATTCCCCTTCTGGTTCCCAAGTACCACATTATCCTTTTTGATGTCGCCATTTAACTTTTACAAGTTCAATTTTCTTATTCTGAGGCATTTTATCGTTATAATCCAAGTTTTATTCGAGTTGTTCTTGATATCTTAATTTTTTTCGTTAACTTGAACTTCTGATAGTGAGCCTTCTTGCTTTTCATCATACAACGTTTTTCATAATTGGGACACATGAAAAAGATTGTGTATACCATATAATTCAATAGGAAAGGTCCAAAGGATAAGCGATAGCTCCAAGGCGTTATGTAACACGAAAAGGTCAAATAAATCGAGGACACAACTTTCCATTTTTTCCAAAACGTATCAAAACCTTCCAAGGAGACACTTTTAACATCACCATATCTAAAATTTAAATTTCTATTGGTTTTTTACGCTTATCTGGATCTTGATTTTGTTGATTCATTTTAACTTGTAACAGTTCATACAACTTTTTACATATTTTCCAACATCTCTTTTCATTTCGGAAAACCAACATAACCATTTCATCGTACGATACATCTTTATACTTCTAGGATGTATTGAATATTGAGAACAATGAGCATCTTCTAGAAGTAGTTTCCGTGTCTTACTAAAACTGGGAACTCATAATCGTCTTTGAAATGTTTTTATATCTTACTTATTTCTTCCAATTGAGTAATATACAAAACCATCCCTTTCACTTTTACATATTTTGATTTTACATCTTCTAATTGATCTTTTCAGATCATATCTGGTAAAGGAGTTGAAATTCCCATTCGGGCTGAAATAACATGAGTGGGTGGTTCCTTTTAATTCAATGCATTAGCTACAACATTATCTTTACATACCACTTGACACATCTAGATTTGTCTCCATGCACTACTTGTGACATCTACAAGTGTCTCAATGCACCACTTATGCCAGCCACAAGTGTCTTTATTCAATCAACCGTTCTAGTTATCGTAACTCACATATATAGTTTAATACATGAGTACATATACTCTCATCACCATTAGTCATTCCCTTTAGACATTGACATACCACATTACATAAGTTATACAACTTCTTCCACAAAAGTGTAATACCTCATAAAATTCTCCAATGGTTATTACCTTAATATTTATACCACATGCATCCTACATGTTCAACTGTTATACATCATAACAATATATCGTTGCAATAAGTTGCAACACAAAAGCACCATTTTTTACATCTTGGGACTAATATCTGTTGGATTTTGTACGCATCAAATACACTCTAAACTACGTAGCGGACAAATAAAAACTACGATATACCTAAGTGTACATGCAACCTATGGATCCATGGTTTCATGCTAATTACATCTACCCTAGAAAACAAAAATACAAAGAAGAAAAACATACCTCTTATGTAGCCCTTGATCTCTATGCTTGAGATCTTGATCCTCCATGAAGTTGCTTGGATGAGAGGACCCAAACCAGAATCCCTCTAATGGTACCACACCCAATGACACCAAAGAGTGGAATAAAAATAACTAAGAGAAGTGTCAATTTCAAAAACCCTAAGAGGGTTAGAAATCGACCCTAAGAGGGAGAAGAAGAAGGGTTGGCGAAACTTCAAGTCAATGTGCAGGGAAGAATGAAATCCTTAAGGACCTATTTATAGCCTTGGATGCATTCCTAGGTTTTATACTCCTTCCCGTGTGGGATGGGAGTCCAATAATGAAATTCACTCTTTTTCCCATGTGGAATTGAGTGATTTTCGTCCAACCCTAATTCCATAAGGGTTTTGGAACATTCCCGATTAACTAACTATCGATTAATGAATATTTAACCATTTAATTAAATAAACTGTTAATTAATTTCCAAAATATATTTCCAATTAGTATCTAATTAATTATTATCTATAATAATTAATAAACCAATTTCTCTATTATTTATTCTACTCAATTTGGGTATTGAGGGAAACCCAAAAGGACCCTGTTATTATTAGAAATATTACCAATAGTTGATAAGCTTGGACACTCTTTCCAACAGTTTCCCACTTGGACAAGTCATAAACTATATGAGACCAATACTTCTCTAATAATCAAAAGAGAGTTAGCCATCTAATGCAACTACTGAACTCTTAATCTAATCAAAATTCAGCCCTTAGATAAGTGATCACCTATTCGTTCATTCTGTGATATCTATATAAAAGCGAGACATGCATAATGGTCAATCTCATAATTCAAGATTATGTTTCCTGATATAGATTTGTGACGACTGCATCTAACTACTAAATTAAACACATCAATTTCAGTCAGGGCTCGACCAAGCACTTTAGATGTCAACACCAAATTATCGAGGGACCCATAGATATCACTTCTCCTCTTAAGGCAGAAGGAACAAATAAACTTCGACTACATAGTTTTGTCTACTTCATCATGTCATACATGGACATACCTTTTATAACTACCAATTACGAATAACGTTTGAGTAGAACAATGCATAACAAAATCATAGAGAAAACCCCTACATGTATCTAGGTGTTAAGAGTAGAAGATATTATCATCTTAGAATTACTCGTGATTGGATCCATGAAGTAATCTCTAAGCGCTGGTTGGTCCAATAAATAAATCTCTATTAATTAATCATTATGGACAATCTACTAATGCTCATGACAATCTTGAATCACTACTTACTTCCAAGAGTATGACCAGCTGTGGAGGTTTGAGTAAATTAATACTCGGGAAGTGGGTTCCAAACATGCAAAAGGAGAACGCAGTAATAAGCTAATTGAAATGACCGAACTCCATCATATATTAAGATCTCCACTTAATAATCGCCAAATCAAATTAACACTTATACCGCTCTAATTTCTCAGGTTTAAAACAAACAAAACTAAGAGTGGTTAAGCCAATTCATTTGCAAATCTAATGCTTCTCAACTTTGTCTGACTGTTAGACTTGATCAGTGACATTGGCTTAAGGAATTGATCGAAAAGATTATCTTCTAATATAACTTATTGACTATGATGTCTTTATATTTGACTCACTATCAAATGTTTTGGTACTTACTGAGTATGTTCCTTGTGAGCTTGTGTGACCTGGGATCCATACTCGAGGAAAGTTCACCTTTAAAGTCACAAGAGCCTCCAAAAGGACCATCAATGATCGAATTTCAATAAAGATGTCACTAATGAATCTCTTTTCGTCACATGGTCTTCTTTCAATTTAACCAACTGCAATGTACTCTAAGTTTATCAAATCCACTCTGGTGTATTACTTGGTACTCTTCCACGCTAATACATCACCATTCAGTAAAAGCATGAATTTCGATTACGAATGAAATCATGTTTATTAGTGTTGAACTTATCATCAATGTAACTTTTACAATGAAATCTTCCATACTATCAAGATCATTTTCTCTATCCTCCTAGGACACTTAAGAATGTTCATGATCTTGATTCGTTGATTCTTGCCAAGTTGATCTGATCCAACTTGTATCAGAAGCATCTGGGACATGACTCAATTCCTCTATCTCAATAGTAGAACTAGGACATTAGCGTCCATCAATGTCATGCCATATTTATTATGCACGAACCTTTCCAAGTTCTCAAGATACCATGTACTTTAGCTTAATCCAACAAATCACTTAGATCTATCTCCATAGATATTATATTATGTACGTGTTTTGTATCTCCGATGTATATCATAGCGAAATAATTCCCATACCAAGATAAGATTTTACACTAGATAAGTTAGAACATAGTTTCCTATGAATCGTACACTATCTATGTACAATACAAGGGTGACAACAATGTGTTGGATTATGTGTCTAAACCCATAACTATAATTGGTATGTACTTGACCCGAGAGTAGCATGGTCCATTTCGGGTTGCCTTCACCATAACAATCTGATAGGATGGATAATTGAGAAAGAGGTTATTTGTGATTTATTAATATATTATAATAATAATATATTAATTGTGAAATGATATTATTTAATTAGTATTGATCAAGAATTAATTTGGAATTAATTTAGTGATAAAAAAAGACTGATTAAATTTACGGGGACTGATTAAGTAAATCAGCAATACTTATTGTTTGGGCTAAAGATCCATGTTGATTAGGATTGGACTAAATCTTTGTGAGAGTCCATGAAGAGTTGATCCAAAAGGCTAATGAGTTATTGGATTAAAAGCCCAAGTGAATTAGGGTTGAGAAGTTGAAACCCTAGGAATTCCAAACTATAAAATGGACCCATAGCTTGCTAAAATCGGCCCTAAGACTCCTAAGGTGAATGCCTAGCCGATTTTCTGTACTCCTAGCCTCTCTATCATTATCCTCCACTTGTTCATGGCGTTTGTGACTTGTTTGAGGCATCACACTTGAGGTACTAAGCTCTTGAAAGGCAACAACTACAAGCTACAAATAAGAGGTGTTGAATCATAAAAGTGACCCTCTTGAACTTGATCTACCGCAGTCATCGAAGAACCGCAGTCAGCAACCCCATCTAAAGTCATCATTCATCCGCAGTTTAACTATGTAGTTTTCTTAGTTTAACTTTTTATCTACTTTGTTATAATACGCTCTATTGTACAGTATGCCTTGCATGGCTACTCTTAGAGATTTGATCCAATGTAATATTTGAGTCTCTATATATAGAGCTCAACCTTTCTTATTCAATACACATCTGATTACGCATCTTCAATCTCATATCTTGTGTCTCTACTCTCTTTCTTACTCTCAAAAGTTCACTTCAATCTAACTGAATATTGTCTCTCTTCGGAGCAAGTCACTTGTGACTTAATCACTAAGTTTGATCTCACTTACTAACTTGGTCTGAATGCATTCCTTGTTAAGAATCAACTTATGTGTATACTTGATATAACACCTGCTGTCATTTATATTTCCTTACATTTACACAACTAACTATAACTATCTAATTCTTTAACTTATTAGTATTGTTGAGCTTTTAGATCCTTCGAGATAAACTATTCCGCAACTATACTTGTTCTAACGTTTGTTCAAGTGTGTCTCAAGTTTTTCTCTCAACAATTGGTATCAGAGCCATACTGGTTGCTTTTTGAAACAAAACTCTGACTTTCAAAAGGCCTTCTATACCACTGGAGCTCATTTAAAAAAAAAACAAAAAAACTTTTCAAAACAAGGAAATATGGTACAATCGTTATCTGTGAATGTTTCCAACAGTGTTGGTGGTTCTAATCGAGCCCCAATATTGGTGGCAAATGAATATCATCACTGGTCTCAGAGAATGGAAAGATACTTAAGGAGACTTAGTAGAGATGTATGGCGATCCGTAGAAGAAGGACCACATGTCCCAGTTCTTACACCAGTCCAAACTGACGGCGCTACAGCCAGACTCGGAGGAGGTCAACCAGTCATGAACCGTCCCACCAAAGATGATCTCGATAAGATGGAAAATGATGCTGTTGCTTTTTATGAAATCTCTTGTGCAGTTGCTCCTGACAACTTCGACATTATCATAAATTGCAAATCAGCAAAAGAAATCTGGGAAGTTCTCAAGAACTTATATGAGGGCTCAGAACAATCACAAGATAAGAAGCTTACAACTGCACTCAATGAGTTCAACAATTTCAAAGCTCATACTGGCGAATGTTTGGAAGACTCCTTCAAAAGATTCAACCTGATAGTCACTAATTTATCTAATACTGGCACCATCCGCAGTAACCATTAAACAAACGTTCAGTTTCTTAATGGTTTGGGAAGACATTGGACTACTGCTAAGATGATAGTTCAAGGAGATAGAAAGATTCATTCTTTGTCCCTCTACAAGCTCTACAGGGACCTGCAAGCACAAGAATCCACCGTACTCAAACACTGTGCTGACTTCGAAGGACCACTTGCTCTTATAGCACAAACTCCACACAATCAATCCTACTCTCCCTCGTATGACACTCCTCCGCAGTCATACGAAGCTGACTCAGAGTATGATGATGAAGAAGAATTTTAGAAGGCTATTGCTCTTGTTAGCCAACAGTTCAACCGACTACCACCCACTTGTTTGCATAAGAATCAGCAGTTCAACAAACCTCTATTCAACCGTAACTTCAACCCACGGAATAACCACTCTAGATATCCCAAAAGTTCTCATCCACCACCGCAATCTCAAAATACTCAACCCAAGGAGGCACCGCAGTCCATCCAAACCACTGACTCCGGTACTCCCTCAGAAGACAAAAATGATGTTGTAATTTGTCACAAGTGCAACAAAGAAAATCATTTTGCGAAAGATTGCAAGGCCAACATAGTGAAAGACAGAGCATTCTATCTGAGAATGGCTCAAGAATTGGAAGAACAGGAAAAGGCAAGGGCATACGTAGCCCATGTAAAAAGAGACCATCAAGTTTGGTCATCCGGAGATGAAGATGAAGCCATCAGCAACATCAAAGGAAAAGGCAAGATTTGGATGCTGGCAACTGCGGATGACGATGGGTCTACAAACCTGGAAAAGAACTATTGCTACATGGCAAAGGATGGAACTCTAAGCATCGTCGAACAGGTAAAACACATGATTCAAACTCTAAATTATAGCATGCATGACTGTCAACCTTTCATAGACAATCTTAATGACACATGTGCTGCCGTCCTTACAGACTATAACAAAGCTCTAGATGAGAAGAATATAGCATCCCAAGAGATGTTTCATGTGAGAGGACGACTGGACAACAAAAGACTCAAAGTAGCTATGTTAGAAAAGGACTTAGAGTTAGAGAAAGATGCAAGAATGTTGAGTGAAACAAAATTAGAGATAGCCTTGAACCAAAGAGATTTAGCTCAGAGTGAGATTGTACGCTTAAATCTATTAATAGAAAAACTGTTCAATGAAAGTGAAGCTATTGAAAATTTGGTGAATAATGGAACTGTGGACAATACATACAATTGGGGTTGGTCCAATAGATATCCTACTGCAAAGGATTCCTCACCCTGGTTTAACAAAGATCGAGTCTATGTCCCTCCGGACCGAGAATTTCATTTCCCAGTTAATGACAAGACCTTTCCCGAAGACATCAGAACACACTTCGGTAGAATTCATAATCTAAGTAATAATTGTGTCAATGAGAAAATTGTGCCTGAGGTTTCGGGTCACACAAGTGATCAAATCCCTATCTGTGGCACAATCTACCCAAATTCTCAAACTTCATCCATGGTTGATGAGGAAATTATCATAGAGAGCCGTGAAGTCTCGCAAGACTTCCCATCTCTGCCCTCAGACCGCAGTGTCTCTCACTGCAGTCATGAGTTGCAGAAGTCCCACAAAAATCCCACAAAAATCCCACAAATGTTCCAAATCAGTCCTATTCTGCGGTAGTCAAATCTTCCTTACCGCAGTCCTCAAACAAAAGCTATGCGACTCTTCAGCCAATTCATCATGAATTACACATAGAAAACTTTGAAGTAGGTCAATGCTCTCAAAACCCTGAATCCTTCCGTTCGGATGACTCTAGCCCTTGTTTTTATAAATTTTCAAAGGTTTCCAGGAAACCGCAGTTGAACACCAATGACTGTGGTTCCCCAAAAACCTTAGCTAAAAGGCTTTCAAAGAGGAAATTCGATCCCGAGGCACAAATCGACAAATTTTTTATACAAAAAAAAGGCATATCAGATTTCCAAAATCCAAGAGTCCAAAAAAGTTTGTTTTCTCTCACTATTTTTCAAGAAACTCTCCCATCAAGAAAACACACAAAAAGGAATGCACAGTTTCAAAAGTCATTTCAAACTCATCTGACACAACTCAAAAGAAAGAAAAGTCTTTTCGGAGCAATGGTTTTCAATTTTATTCCTCAGATGACCCAAAATGGAAGGGTATCTTACCCACTCCAACACTTTTGAAATCACATCAAAATTTTAACAAATGGAAGGGTATTTTACCAAACCCAAGAAAAAGGTCCAAACGATCTACACGTGCTCAATCTTCTTCGAAACCAACTTTTTCAAATTCCAACAGCACCAATGCCAGATCTTATCACTTTCGGACCGGTCACAAGCCCAACTCATCATTTAGACCGCTGACCAAACAAGGTGTCAGAATGAAAGACAAAATTTCAGCTTGTCAATTTCAATGTAGTTGTCAAAATGGTTCATCTCATGTCAAATCTGATTTGTTTCAGAAACCTCATAACTTTTCTAAAAATCGCAACACTCCAAAATCTCACAAACACGCAGGACTAGGCTTAAAAGTTGACACGAAACCCGTCCCTGCAACCTCGGTTCATGCATCAATCAGAAATTCACCTATTGTCCCAGGCTCCAAACAAGTTTGGATGCCCAAACTAACCGTGTAATTCTCAGGCTTTGTGCAAGGAGGAACAAGACGAAGAATGGTTAATCGACAGTGCCTGCTCCTTGCACATGAACGGAAGGTTAGAATACCTTCGAGATTTCAGGCCAATTTGCAACGGTGGAAATGTCACATTCGGCAACAATGCGAATGGGATAATCCGAGGTTATTGTGTTCTTACTACGGGAAACTTCTCTATTCAAAAGGTTGCTTATGTCACAATCTCATCAGTGTTGGCCAACTATGTAAGGCAGGCCATTGAGTTGAATTTGATGACCAATTTTGCTATGTAATGACAAGCGATAGGAACACGTGCCTAATCAAATCCAGTTCCGAAGGTACTATGTATCCTCTGGACGTCTCTCTGATCATAGGCAAACCGCAGTTATGCTTCCTATCCAAAGCAGTGTCCGAAGTCAGCTGGCTATGGCACCGCAAGCTAGCTCATCTCAACTTCAGATACATCAACAATTTGGTCACCGGAGAACTCGTCCGAGGTCTTCCAATCCTCAAGTTCAGCAATGATACTCTATGTCATGCATGTGAATGTGGAAATCAATCTAAAGCAAGTCACCCAATGGTGATTGATTCTTCGATTTCTGAACCACTGGACTCCTACACATTGATCTATGCGGTCCATCCACCATAGCGAGTCTTCATCACAAGAAATACATACTGGTTATAGTAGATGACTTCACACGCTTCACATGGGTTTTCTTTCTTAGACTCAAGTCAGAAACACCGCAGACTCTCATCAATTTCATCAAGGAGATAGAGCTTCAAATCAAACTGCCAGTGCGTCGCATCCGAAGTGATAATGGAACTGAGTTTACCAACCATCTCTTAAAAAGCTTATTGGTTACAAAAGGTATCACTCACAATTTCTCAGCTCCTTACACTCTGCAACAGAATGGAGTAGTTGAGCGAAGGAACCAAACTCTGGTAGAAGCAGCCAGATCTATGCTCAACTTCGCACACCTTCCTCTCTACTTCTGGGCCGAAGCAGTGACCACAACATGTTTTGTGCAGAATCGAAGCATTGTATGCAAGCGTCTTGGAAAAACTCCTTATGAGGTCCTTAACAACCGCAAGCCAAATGTCAGATTCTTTCATATCTTTGGGTGTAGATGTTTTGTGATCAACAACAGAGATCATCTTAACAAGTTTGCACCGAAGTCTGATGAAGGTATCTTTCTTGGCTACTCAACAAACAAATTTGCGTATAGAGTTCTCATTAGACACACAAGGCTAATACTTGAAAGCTTCGATGTCAAATTCGATGATTATCACATCCGCAACGCCGCTCCATCAACCGAAACCACAACAATCCTATAATGTGATATTCCTACTTCCTCGGGTCCACTAAACCTAGTTGAAGTAAACTATGAAGATCTCTTTGACCCTGTCGAAACAACCAAGTTATCTGAAGTTCTTTTGTCCCAGGAAGCTCTACAGCAGCATGCTGATGTATCTGGTCCATCTTTATCCGATGTAGCATCTCTCAATACTTCCACCTCGCCGATTGAGGGGGAAAGCTCCACTCCGGATCAAGCAACAACCATCGAGGTTCCAGTACATGATGTAGCTCAAGTTCCCATCCGCAGAGAATCCTTACCATCAAATGTCTCATCTGACTCAGATGATGAGGATATAGAGAACATTGACACAAGAACAGACTCGAGAATTTTCTCAATTCCAATAATCCAGGGGGAATCTTCTCAAGCTCAAGAGCATCCTCCATCAGCAATCCAGGGGGAACCTCTTCCTACTACTCAAGAAAATGCTAATCTCACTCCAACAGTCCCAGATGATTCCGCAGGCTGTTCTCAAATCCAAGGGGAACTGCCATCTCCAATCATAGAGTCTTCTGATATTGAAGACATTCCCTCTACCGTAGCTGCTGATCATCTACAACCCCGTCTACACGTATGGACGAAGGACCATCCACCAGGTCAAATCATCGGCAACCCATCCGCAGGTATCCAAACTCGATCTTCCAAGGACTTATCAGATCACTGTCACTACGCAACATTTATGTCCTCAGTTGAGCCTCGAACGATCAAAGAAGCATTACTAGAACCAGACTGGATATCCGCAATGTAGGAAGAACTAGAAGAATTCAAAAGAAACAAAGTGTGGCAACTCGTTCTGAAGCCGCAAGGTCACACTATTGTTGGTACTAGATGAGTGTTCAAAAACAAGCTGGATGAATCTGGTGCGGTTGTTAGAAACAAGGCAAGGCTAGTTGTCAAGGGATATAGTCAACTTGAAGGTATTGACTATGACGAAACGTATGCTCCGGTAGCACGAATGGAAGCCATCCGAATCTTCATAGCATACGCAGCTCACAAGAACATCAAGGTACACCAAATGGATGTGAAAAGTGCTTTTCTCAATGGTGAATTAAAAGAGGAGGTTTATCTTCAGCAACCTCCGAGTTTTGAAAGTCTTGAATTCCCTGACTACTGGTTCAAGCTTGAAAAAGCAGTCTATAGTCTAAATCAAGCCCCAAGAGCATGGTACGAGTCCCTCTCTGAATTCCTTATCTCGTCCGGATACAAAAGAGGAGTCATTGATCCCACTCTATTTAGAAAAGCAAACGGTAATCACCTTATGCTTGTACAAATATATGTGGATGATATCATCTTCGGATCAACTGATTAGGGAATGATGGATGAATTTGCTAAGCTCATGACCAACAAGTTCCCAATAAGCATGAATAGAGAGATCAACTTCTTTCTAGGCCTTCAAGTGAAACAAGTCCCTCAAGGGATATTCATCCATCAGAAGAAATACACCACTGAACTACTAAAGAAATACTCAATGGACAACTGTTCTTCGGCCAAGGTTCCCATGGCCTTCGGATATAAGATATCTGCTGATCCTTCCGGAGAATCAGTAGATCACAAGACTTATAGAGGTATAACTGGCTCATTGATGTACCTCACCGCAAGCCGACCAGACATTGTCTTTGCAACAGGTGTATGCGCAAGATACCAGGCTGATCCAAAAATGTCACATATGACCGCAACCAAAAAATTCTAAGATACCTAAAAGGCAGCAAGATTCTTGGTTTATGGTACCCTGCAGGGAATGACTTCATCCTACAAGCATTCACAGATGTGGATCATGCCGGATGCAGACTAGATCGAAAAAGCACCTCTGGTGGATGTCAATTTATGGGTGGAAGACTCGTCAGCTGGTCATCAAGAAAACAAAGTTGTGGATCACTGTCTATCGCGGAAGCTGAATATGTGGCCGCGGCCAGTTGTTGCTCACAAGTCTTATGGATGAAAACTCAACTCATGGACTACAGATACAGAATGCTGCGGATACCAATTTATTGTGACTCTGAGAGTGCTATAGCGATTTCCCACAATCCAATTCTGCACTCTAAGACAAATCATATTGAACTACGGTAGCACTTCATTAAAGAGCACATCCTGAAAGGTAACATTGAATTAATTTTTGTCCACACTCATGAAGAGATTGCTGATGTATTCACAAAGGCACTTGAATCTACAAAACTCAACTGTTTCTTACAAATGTTAGGAATGATGAATCCGGACCCGCAATTCTTTTTGAATTGATAGGTACCGCAGACCATCCTTGGTCTCTGTTGCGGTCCTAATTGAACTTATTTATGATAGATAGTTTTGGTATATCCTATGTACCGCAGTATATTCAATGTACCGCAGTACATCTCATGTACCACAACTATATATCATATCTATCTTTCAATGGTCCTTATTGTTAGTTGTTACTAATTTTTGTTCTACTGCTCTTCTCAGTTCTTCTACTGCAGTCATCCAGCCACCCATCCACAATGAAGTCTCAATCCGCAATGAAATCTCAATCCGCAATCACATTGATTAATCTCTCACCTACGTCATAAATTCATGAAACAGGGTGTGCTATTTAATGATTTCTCATTAAATAAGCAAAACATTCAAAAAACATTCTTTGTGTAGCATATCACTGTCTCAGTTCCACTTTTTGAATAAACCTTGTGTCAGACCTATTTTGGGTATAATGACAAAAAGTTCAACTTTCCATAAAAATTTCGTTTAAACTGTCTTTTCCTATTACCCCCAAAATTTCAAATCTGTTACATCTCCCCCCTTTATACAACGGATTAACCCATAACCACACGTTCTTTAGACGTGATGTTTAGGGACTAACATTTCATTAAATGCCCCCCCTCCGTTTTGGAAAATCTCAAAAATAAATTAAACCCTTTTTATCTAATCTGTGGCTGAGATTAACCTTCTGAATCAAAAGAAAACAACCCAAACGTTTTCACCTTATCCAATTTCACTTAGGGTAAAATCAATAACCGTTTCAAATCCGCCACTAAAAAACCCTCATCTTCTTCCCCAAGAAAGTTTTACGCTTTCTGAAAACTCGAACTTCTTCTCCTTCATCTTTTGCACTCTGTATTACCTGCAACTTCTTCAACCTCTTCAAAAAAGGTGAAATCTGGTATTTCGAAGAAACTCTCCAAGGCATCTGCCTCAGCAAACCCAAATGGTTCAGACTCTGCTTCAAGAAACCAAATGCCATCGATTGCTTCAAGCAATTTCAGAGCAGTGTTTGAAGACCATCCCTCTTACAATGCTCCGATCAAGTTGATGATCAAGTTCCTGTCAAATCATCCTTTGTTTGGCCCCTTTGATTCGTTCACAGTCGTGGTTCCTCAATCAACCTTTTTTAAATGTGCTTTCTCAGCATATCGACCCCTCAACAACCTTCAAGAAGTGCATCTGAATCTGGTAAATGATTCCTTGGTTATTCTGAACAAGGAAAAATTTCTCAATGCCATCAACCTGTTAGTTCATCCTTCACCTAAGGTTTTCACCCCAAGCATGTCAGACATTCTGTCTGCACTTTACCAAATGGGCTACCAAAAGAAGCTTAAGGGCATAGGCGAATTCAAGAAGAATCAGTTGCCTGCGGTATGGCAGTTTGTATGTCATTTCGTGATCCGCAGTCTGTCCGGCAGAACCGGAGGCACTGATAACATGGGCCTCAAGCTCTTAGAGTTAGTCTGAAGTATCTTCACTGGCCACGATGTCAACTACGGTCAGATCCTATATGCAGTACATTCCCAAAGAGAGTCCAAAAGAAAATCCTACCAAGCTCACCTTTGCTAGATTCTGGTCACTATGCATCTCGGACCTTCATGCGGATGCAGGTCTGTGCATGGGCAACGATGTCAACTTCTTCATCACCAGAGATCTCAAAAGGTACAATCCCTCTAAAGATCAATCTAACTTCGGACCCATTAGACGGCTACCAGTCCACATCTTGTCCTCACTTGGACTTGAAACCATTGATGTCACTGACCACATAGAGGCTACGGAAGGTATTGACCCATACCTTTCTACCCCGCCTCCACCTAGACAAGCCTTATCTGCACCCATCAATCCTGGTAGTACCGCAGTTCCATCTTCCACCACTATCTCCAACTTATCTAAAAGACGCAAGCAGTGAGCCTCAGCTTGCCAAGGTCCCCGCAACATCATCAAAAAACATGGAACCCCAAAGAAAATAGATGCTCCCAAACACACTGAACCATCCAAGAAAAGGAAACAAATTGAATCCTCAGATGGCCAATTAACTGACAATCAGTCTTCCTCTTCCTCCAATGATTCTGATGATGACACACAACCCATTGCCATTCTAAAAAAAGAAAAACCGATCCCACTGGCCAAATGCGTGACCGGACTGATGCCACAGCTTCTCAAAAGGCTCCGGTAGTCCAAGAGGTGGCCGTAGACCCATTCAATACCACAATCGAATTCCACTCAGACACAGAAAGTGTGTCTGTTTCAACCGAACGTGGAGACTCACCCCCAGTTCACTCCCAAGGGGATGGAACTGGACCTCGCCCTAAGGTCTCCAGGGCTTCCCGTCTACATTTCTTTTCTCGCAAGGAGTTGAACTCCATCCTCTTGTCTATCACCCAAACACTTCAAACACCTTCCCAACCACAGGGCAATTCTTCCGCCCTTGCCAGAACTGAGCCGAGGCCAGACTTGACCACCGGTCAAGGAGACCGAGGAAGCTCAGGAAATCCTACTCTACTTACATCTTTTACAGGTGGTTTAGGCACGATGAGCACCATTGTGCAAGGATCCGTGAACCCGATGGACACCTCGGTGCGATTTCAAGGATTTGACGGTGACGAATCAAACGATTCCTGGATCCACTACAATCCAGTCTCAGACTCATAAATCAAGAAATATGCCGCTTTCCGTAAGGCATTTCAAGCCAGAAAAGACCAACAAACCAAGCAGCTTCAGCAGAAACAGCAGGATATCGAAACCGTAGCAAAGTATTGGGCTGACACAATTAATAATGCTAATACCGTAGCCACCATTCTCAAAGTACAAGAGTGGATGTCCACCATGGCTGAGACCCTCCGCAACGCACATACCACTCAAGGTGGCGCAGGAACATCAAAACTCCCTCCAACTCCAACAGTCAGAGATTCTCAAGATGAAGGCACCGCAATCGAAGTTAGCTCAGCTCCTACCTTCGAATTCGATGACTTCGATCTCAGTGACGTAAATCAACCCACTTCTTCTGATGATGATTTAATGATCTTTGATGAAGAAGAAACTTCGAGTGGTTCTCAGCACTCCACCTCCAAACCCAAAGAGAAAAAGAAGAACAAGAAGACTACTGTGTCCAGAAAAGAATTTTTGAGTCTACAAGCCAAAGTAGATCAGATTCTTGCTGCGGTTAAGCCCACTCAACCGCAGCCTGAAGACTTGCCAGGGCTGCAGTCACTTATTGAGCGAATCGAACGACTGGAAACTCGTGAACGACTCTGCTGAGCGAATTTCCCTGAAAGTTGAAATGGGAATTCGATCTCTCGATTCAAGTCGACAAGCTGATTATAAACAGTTCATGGATACTGCGGAGCGCCTCATCTCTGAGGTATCCACAATCAAGGCAGATCTTCAAAAGGCCATTGCGGACCAGTCAACTCACTCCCAGAAGCTGATAGATGAAACTCACACTGCTTATGAGTCCACCATCTTTGTACTCCAATCTACCATCAACAGACTCCAACGCTCTCTCTCTTCAAATTTTCATGGTCCTGAGATCCTTCAACTTACAAAGGAGATTCATCGACTACTATTCAACACCACCATCCCAAACAATCAGCAACTGGCTGATGTACTAAAAGCTCAATTTTAGGAGGTGTGTGCCAAAGTCGATGGTCTTAAGGAATGGCTTGAGGAAGCTCCGGGTTTGCATTCCTTAAGAGGGGGAAGTGATGAAGACCATCATTCAAACAGCATCTCTCAGCATAGAAGCCCCCCCATTATAATTGAAAAAGTTCCCTCACCGCAACCATCTCATCACAAGAATCCAAGCCATCAGACGCCACCGTAACATCAGTCTCCACCGCAAAAGGAAATCATTCAAAAAACTCCCTCTCCTGAGTGACCGGAGACTCCTCCCCACTTAAAAAATTTAGCATCCAAAATGTCATACGAACATTCCAACGACTCTCCCACAACGCAACAAAAAAAGAAAGACTGGAAAGCAGCCAAATTTGTTGAGCTCATCTGGAGAGAAAACAGATTCGACATTACCATGGATGAGTCCTTAGTCAACTCTTGGATCAATCCTCCCCGCAGACTGCTGGATGATGACTACAAAACCTATCTCACTTATGCTGAACCTCCATCTGACGGTTACTGGGATGTTCCAATCTCTCCCAATGCTAAATACTTCACTGTATTTGAGTCGTTTGACCGCAGCTTACCTGACCACAAGAGACTGCCCATGGAATTCGAAAGACTCAATCGATTCTATGCCAAACATGCTTCTTTAATTGAAAAAATCTGGTCTAATGATAGACCATCCACAGTCAAGAATTATAAGCCCCAAAAATTCATGAAAGCTGACTTCATCCAATACACTCTTACAAGAAGGAATCAGTACTACGTCCGCACCCAAGCTGACTTCCCATGTATGAATCCTGAAGAAGTATTTTGATAGCAAAGGTGTTCCAGAACAAATCTGAAAAGCATCCGAAGATGAAGATAACACTTGAAAGGGCAAACACATTTCTAAGGGAAACCGTCTGTGACTTCTCAAAGATTGATGCAAACATTCACCCTGTCCTAGCCAAGAAGTTCGATCTACCACCACTTGACCCCGCACCGATGATTACTGAAGGTTTTCAAGAAAGATCTCTAGGTGCAACAAACTTCCCAGATCTTGGAGTCATTTTTAAACGAAAGCTGAATAAAACCAAATATTTCATTCCTATGACTGCCATGAATCGTCTCACAAAGAAGCAGATTGAAGTTTGTCGAACTGCAGTTCAAAAGTCAAAACACACAACTACCAAAGTCAAGTTCGAAATCTTAAGAAGGATCACTTGGTTGGAGAATGTCAGGAAGTTTTGGTGAATACTCATCAAGTTTCTAAAACTTGATAACTGAAGAGAAGTTAAAGAGGTCACTTAGGGGGAAATTGTTGAATCATAAAAGTGACCCTCTTGAACTTGATATACCGTAGTCATCGAAGAACCGCAGTCAGCAACCCCATCAGAAGTCATCATTCATCCGCAGTTTAACTATGTAGTTTTCTTAGTTTAAGTTTTTATCTACTTTGTTATAATACTATCTATTGTCCAGTATGCCTTGCATGGCTACTCTTAGAGATTTGATCCAATGTAATATTTGAGTCTCTATATATAGAGCTCAACCTTTCTTATTCAATACACATCTGATTATGCATCTTCAATCTCATATCTTGTGTCTTTACTCTCTTTCTTACTCTCAAAAGTTCACTTCAATCTAACTGAATATTGTCTCTCTTCGGAGCAAGTCACTTGTGACTTAATCACTAAGTTTGATCTCACTTACTAACTTGGTCTGAATGCATTCCTTGTTAAGAATCAACTTATGTGTATACTTGATATAACACCTGATGTCATTTATATTTCCTTACATTTCCGCAACTAACTCTAACTATCTAACTCTTTAACTTATTAGTATTGTTGAGCTTTTAGATCCTTCGAGATAAACTATTCCGCAACTGTACTTATTCTAACGTTTGTTCAAGTGTGTCTCAAGTTTTTCTCTCAACAAGAGGTATTCTTCTAACTATTTTTATGATTCATGTACTAAATCTGTATGCTAGATAGGTTTCATGCTTTGGATATTTTTTGTTGCATGTATAACTAGAGAAAACTTAGATCCAAAGCATTAGGCTTGTATGTGCACCATAGGAGTGTTATAGTACATAAAACCCAACACAATGCTCCCACTAGCACTGACATATATTTAGCTCATGTATGATTCGTGAAATTCAAACTCCTTGAACTTTCTCATTGAAACATTGATTCCAATTACTCCCACTAGCTTTGAAAAATGTCTGGATCATATTTATTTCTCTAAATTCAAACTCTTTGAACTTTCTCATTGAAATAATGATCCCACTTGCGAGATGCTTATTTCATTCCATAAATGAACTTATTAAGCTTACACATCCTTCAGAACCTATCTTGGTTTGATTATGTGTTTGTTCCTATCCATTCTTGTCTCTTCTTGAATATCCACTTATACCTAATAGTTAAGGCCAAGTGCTTGATCTACCAAGTTTTCACCTACTTACTGAATTTTGCTCTCCTTGTCCTACTTCCATGTTGTACCCTTTAGGGCCAACCGTAGCTTCTGATAGCTAGTATACTCTGATTGCTCCATACCAATGACTCATTTACCTTAGTAATATAAACTCTTATATAATAACGTGTATGACGTCCTCTATCATATCTATAAATAAGAGGTGGAAATATGTCAGTTTCCTCAATAGCTCTTTCAACCTCGAATTGAATGATAGGCCCAACTTTAGGTTCTTTGTTAGTTGACTCTCGAAGCTTATCAAGATCAATGTGGCTTCCACTATCCCTTTTGGAAATCAGCTCATTCTCTTGGAAGACAACCCTTCGAGCAACATACACTTTGTTATAAGAAGGTTTGTTAAACAAATATCCAAAATGGTTGATGGGTTCTCCAACAAGATAACACATCTCTATTCTAAGTCGTAGATTGTCGATTGCTTCACGAAAATTATAGGCCTCATAATCGTAGACTTGCATATGTGGTAGTGAGGACTGAATATGACTTCACATATCATAGAGTGTTTTATGAACCTTACTAGTTGCTACAAGACCAAAGGACTTCTCTTAACACTATTCATGGTACAATCCATGAATTGTTAGTAAACATAGTTTGCCTCATCTAGTACAAAATCAACGAATGATTTGTCTCACTATCCAACTAACACTCCTAGTGGCAGTGTTCTGGTGGAGGTAGCTCGTGAAATTCTTTCACAATTCCTCAGATGATCGATAAAGTTTGGACTGGGATTCTCTATACGAGTGTCTCATACTATTTCCTAGTTGATTCTTAACTTTTCTTTATGAGAGCTCTGAAGACCTCAAAGGTTCTAGATTCATGCTCATACGAAGTTGGTCTTTCCATGTATCGTGGTCAATCTAAACAGTCCATTAGTGCAAACTAATTCCAACAGATATTCTGATAACCCAGTGTTGTATTCATCATCTATATTGATCAACAAGATTTACATTTATCATGAGACTCGAGGTCAAATGATATCCAAAATCTGATCCAACTGGATACTTGGTAATGCATTTCTCATTTATGTATCGAAGAATATGATTCTACAAATATATTTCACCGAAATCGTTTGGATGTGTTTGAATCAGTACATATTGTGTTAAATCTAAACGATCCATTAGTTAAACCAACTTCAATAGATATTCGCACAATAATACATCTTATTCAAATATTCAAATATATTTTGATTTATTATTACTATACTAGTTTCATAGATTTCATGAACTTCTTTTAACATGTTAGAATGCTCTACATTTAAATAAGTCAGAACTATCTCATGAATCATAGTATAAACAATTTTAATTATAGGACCACAGACTAAGCATTTGGGAAAAGAGTTATCTTTTGATCCTATGAGTAGTAGCAAGGGATCAATATTCACGATCAAATTATCTTCTCCATGTTCCAGTCTTCTTACTTCATTTTAGTCACTGCACATTCTTGCAAATGTCAGTACACAATCCTTAGTAAAACACTCAAGGATTGGAAGTAATGTTCCAATGGCATTAGAAATCCATATATTTGTTTGAACACCAAACATGGGAGATCTAGTTACATTTTGATCCTATGGAAAGTAGCAAGGGATCGTGATCCACGATCAAACTTAACTTATTCATGTTTCGGTCCTTTCACCTCAAATATATATTTTGGGCATGTATGCTTTCCTAGTCCTTTCTTGTTATGGAAACGAATGGCTATCAGGACATGTCTCAAAATAGGCATTCTTTTTGTCATTATCGTTTGGGCCTAGATTGGGTTTACCAACACTAATCTCAAAATAGGCATTCCTTTTAACCCATTGGCAATTGGCTTTCTTCTTCTTGACACTTCTATTAATGATTGTAAATTTGTGGGAGTGTTTTGAAGTTTGAGTTTCTATGATTGTCCATGTTAGTTTCAAAAAGAAACCTCAACATGCTACATAACTCCTTCATGGTCATTCGAAGTTGTTCATATCAAAATCATAATGAACTGATTATATGTACATGTTAGCTAGTTGACTAACCCTAGTCAACTTCTAACTCAAGGAAATTTCATTTTACTTCAATATGTCAGTTTACAACGTACACTTGATAACTTCTCTTTCTGATAAATTAGAATGAAGTGTTTGGATGAACCTCAGGAAGAGCTTTGTCAAATGCATGATATTTCTTTTCGTTTATGTGAACTATTCCCAAACTACAAATTTGACAAGATTGATCATCCTCATAGCTAATCCTTTCAAGGGTTTTATAGCAGTAGATTTTGGTGGATAAGGTTATAGACATCATTCAATATCAAATTCCATTATAGTTTATTTGACTTATCCTTAGAAAATAATCACCCTAAATAAAATTATTTAAGAAGGCTAGGATCCATATTTGGCTAAATGATGTGTAAAGGGATGTCATAAACACACCATAAAGTTATTTAGGTAGGCATAGCCCTTTGCCAAATTCGATCACCATAAAATTACTAGATCGCTGAGATTTATTGACTATCAATGTCATGTTAATCTCAGATTATGTTCATCTCAAATTCAATAACGGGGTCACCACGGATCACTAAACAGATGGTGAATCAACCATACAAAATCACATGGTCCTCGACTCAAATTACACTTGAGATTCGCGAGTTCCACATCATTCTCTTCCTATATTCTCAAATTGGCGTGCCGGTTAACTACACGAGCTCCATCAAATAGATTGTGAATTAACCATGCAAAATTGCATGATCCCTGACTCAAGTTACGCTTGAGATTCACGAGTTCCATATCATTCTAAACTATACTCTAGATTGATGTGCCAGTTAACCACACGAGCTCCATCAACAGAATATAAAGAAAGTGTGCAATTTTCATGGATAATATGAACTTCACGTTCTATTAATAAAATAGGATTTTTGTTTTATACTTGTATTTAGCATACTTTTAGATTGACCATTATCACTATCAAACCCTTTCGGTAACTCCATTCTCAAAATGCAATAGGGTGGTGAGGCTGGTAAACGTGAAGCATAATAAAAACCAACCTCATTAGGAATCATAGAGACCTCCTTAAACCCCTACATCAAAATGGATGAAGCTAGTCATGCTAAGACTGATAATGTCAATATTTAAACATTCGAGGACACATGTTGTAACTTTCTTATATATATATAATAGATACAATTCTAATATATATAAACATAAGGGGTAAATTTAAAACTCTTTAAATTTAGTTGTCTATTATTAATTCTATTTAACTGCGAAGACGCAATGTAACAACTAATAAATCATGTGGTGTTAATATTCAAATTTATAAATCTCTATTATAAATAATATTAAATATTTAAATTCACTATTTAAATAATAAATAAATATTCAAAATTAAATCTCTATTAAATAATATTTATTATTTTCCACATTTAAAAAACATTTTAAATTTGGTAATTATCCATATCATAAATCTTCAAGTTTGAAAAATAAAAAAAATGGGAAAACCCTAATCCAGGCTGCTCACATCGTGAGCATAAAGCCCTCACGCCTTGAGCTGCGACAAAGGGTTTTTTAGTTACGAAATTTTCAATCTTTCTTCTTTCATTAAATTTCAAAGAAGAATTTACAGAAAATATACATCTAGGGTGAATGTAGTCATGAACCAATGTCTCTGATAACACTGTTGGGTTTTCTACGCATCAAATACATTGTAAACTAGGTAGCAAAAAATTGAAACTACGATATACCTAAGTGTACATGCAACCTATGGATCTATGGTGTCATGCTAATTACATCTACCCTAGAAAAAAAATACAAAGAAGAAAAACATACTTCTTATGTAGCCCTTGATCTCCATGGTTGAGATCTTAAGCATCCATAAAGTTGCTTGGATGAGAGGATCCAAACCAGAATCCCTCTAATGGTATCACACCCAATGACACCAAAGAGTTGAATAAAATAACTAGGAGAAGGGTCAATTTCACAAACCTTAAGATGGTTAGAAATCGTCCGTAAGAGGGAGATGAATAAGGGTTGACGAAACATTACGTCAATGAGCAAGGAAGAATGAAATCCCTAAGGCCCTATTTATAGCCTTGGATGCCTTCCTAGGTTTTGTACTCCTTCCCATGTGGGATGGGAGTCCAACCACTAAATTCACTCCTTTTACCATGTGGAATGGAGTGATATTCGTCCAACCCTAATTCGATAAGGGTTCTGGAACATTCTTGATTAACCAACTATCGATTAATGAATATTTAACCCTTTAATTAATTAAACTGTTAATTAATTTCCAAAATATATTTCCAATTAGTTTCTAATTAATTCTTATCCATAATAATTAATAAACCAATTTCTCCTTTATTTATTTTACGCAATTTGGGTCTTGAAGGAAAACCAAAAGGACCCTGTTATTATTAGAAATATTACCAATAGTTAATGACCTTGGACATTCTTTCCAAGAATATCTACTTCATAGTCCTCAACTAATAGTACTTCCCTTACTATTAACTATATATTGCAACCTTATTTTCATGTAGTGACAATTTACCCATCATTAGTAACATCTGAATAAATTATTCAACAATTATGAATTAATAGTAACTTGCCTACTATTAACCATAACTTCCACTCAAAATTACGCCATGATGTCTATATACACTTCATACATATTTCCAAACATCTGACGATTTTCTATTAAGCTAATGAAACCACTACTAGCTCTGATGGACATAGAATTGCAACACCCGAACTATACTTACCAACAACTATTAAAATTTTGCCACTATGTTCACTAAGAGTGGGTTATCATATAAAATGCTAAAAGAAGAGTTGTTCTCACCATAACTACTGTTAATCCAATAATTCCTTTCCCAAGTATTACGAGAGATGCATACTCTCATGTAATAAAATAACCATTATAAGTTCTCAATCCCACCAACCTTAGAGGGATATAAGTCACATACTACTACCATCTTTGTAGCACTAATCATAATTCCAAAATCCATTTGACCAGTAGTATTTCGCTCACTACCATTCTCAACTGGTATTATTTAAACTACTGTTGTGACGATCAATCACTTCATTCACCATAACCCTTAGACTATCAACATACGAATTAATCCATACTACCGAGGGTTCTAGATTTTATAATCTACCTTAAGAAGATGAGAAACAACTCTTAATCTCTTTGTATTCACCAATTAAATAGGGCACTAAACTCAATTATAATAGTCACAACTACTATCAATCCATAAAATCCTTTCTGTTGTAAAGATTAGTCAACACAACAACATGAGGAAATCACAATTAAATGGAGTGTCATAAACCATATGGGATCTACAACATGTATATTGACAAATAATTCAACAATCAAAACAGGAATCAATTCACATTGATCCTGTAATCAACACTTACCTTCTACAGGGGATTTTGCCTCACAAAATTTTTCTCATCCCGATACAAGATCATATACTACTATCTACTAATAAGTTAAAAAATCGCAATCTTCCACTGTCCTACTCTGATTCTCCATGTAGCCCTATCACTAAGGATATCACTTATAAAAACTTTCTATCTCATAACATTAACAGTCATCCAACTTATCCCCAACCATTCCGATACACTAGACTAGAACATTAACAAGTCGATGGATCATACTTTAACTGAGTCTCAAATCTCTTTCTTTCCTTAACATACATAATCATTCCAAATATAAGCTCTATGCTGATGAAAATAATTCTTGGGCTAAAACTCACTACAATTCCACCCTATGTCTCCAACATATATGTAATAATGACATAACCTCCTGAATCTCAACCTTATTCATACAATGAAGTATCTCATAAGAACGTTTCATTCTAAACCCAATATTCAAATAACTGAATGTCATGCACGCCAACCTTATCATATGTATTAACATATGCAATCTACTTTCCGCAGTTGTTGATACTATTATGGTCATGTCACGATCCATCCATGTCGCTACTTCATACTTCCGCATCGTGATCTCATTGTATTCCTAACACTTCTAAGTTGTCACTAAACATTATGTTAAGAGACATTATGAAAATCTACTTCCATACCACGTCGTGGTTATTATTGATGTGTCGCATAACCCCAAAGTACATTGTTGTTACTATTCATTTTACGTCAAACGAATCTCGCCTCTCGCGTCGCGATACATGGATTTCCGAACCATGGTTATACTTGTAGGCTATACTTTCTAAGTTCATAACACTAGCGTTTAGGTTACATTCATTCACCACTTCAACACATGACCAAAACATTCACTATGAGTCCAGCTGGCTCATCAATCCCCTCTCATAATTCATGTAGGGTCAAAAGTAGATAGTGAGAGTTCAAAGTTATACCTTTCTTATGTGTCTGTAAGTGTCAAAAGCTGAACCACTTTTGACATGTTATCTATTTACAAGGCAATGCCATTTCGTTATGTCACGTTTATTCCTTGTATTTTTTGCATGTCCATTGTATCCCATAAATAGGATAAGTACATAGGTCAGAGAATCGGTTCAAACATTCACTTATCATTTTGTACTCTCTCTTGTACTATTCAGACAATATATTGAGCTAATTAGATCTTATTTAGATCTTGTGTCTTTTACAACTTTTTCTTAGTCAATTTAGTCGTTTATCGATTTCTAATACACGTCAATTGGCATTAGAGCAGGATTCACGTTATCGATTGAAGTTTTCTCATATTTTCATCTTTTTGAATCACTCTTTCCGATTCAAAATTTTCCGCAGATTAAAACTGGAAACTGGTATCAATTGAGTGATTTGTATCGATTCAGAATTGTGTGTGTTAGATCAATTGATTTTTGATTGATCTCTTATTGATTTCTTTCTTTGATTTATATTTGAATCAAAATCACTTTCTCGAAAATTTGTACAACAATAGCGAATTTCAGTGTGAACACGATGACGAATTTCTCTCATTTTCTTGGATCTACAACAAAGATTCTGATGTTGATTTCGGAATACTACGAGCAATGGGCTGACAGAATGAAGGACTACTTAAGTGGAATTAATGAAGATTTGATCAAGTCAATCAACGAAGGTCCACTTCTTCTGAAGATGTTAGTTGTGGTTGGAACTGCTGCTACTACTGAAGAGATGATCACGTAAGGAAACAAGTTGAAAGCAAACGATAAGAAGTATACGCGTGAATCACATGATGATCTTCCACCGGTGGTTTACAACTATGTTCGTGGATGTTTTTCTGCAAAGAAAATTTAGGATACTCTGAAGGAGAAGTATCAAGTTAAAGAGAGAAAGAACAAAAGTTATATCACTCAATGCTTGCTAAAGTTAGGTGATTTCAAGAAGAAATAAGGTGAATCAATTGAATCATATTATGAACGATTGAATGAGTTGATATTCAAATGTTCATGTTACGGAGTTACTCGTTCAACACTGGAGTTCAATTTGACTTTTCTCATGGGATTGAGAAAGGAATGGCAAAACATAAGTTTGATGATTAAAACGCAGGAGAACTTTGATGGTTGTTCACTATCAAATCTTTATAATGTCTTGAAAGCTCATGAAAATGCGGTTAAAGATATTGCAAAGGAAAACAAATCAAGTTCGTGTGGACCATTGAAATTAGTGTCGAAAGTCTCTATAGAGGAAGTTGAATCTGATGAAGTAGCTAAAGATGGCGAGGAAGGATTCATGTTCAAGTCTGATGATGAAGGTGTGCATACTATTAAAAAAACAAAGTCAAAAAGTTTTTCAAAAAGCCATTCAATGCAAATTTCAAAAACAGTTCTTAGAGTAAGGGAGCGTTGACATCTTGAAAAAGAGTGAAGGATGACACAAAAGCTGAGAAGAAGGTGATAGTAAGTTCGAATGAGAAGAAGAAGGAATTCAAATTAAAACGTGATTCGGGTTACAATTCTAACTACTGTAATGGGTACAATCATCTTGCCAAAGCCTGCATGCTGAGGAAGAAGGAAGAGAAGAATAAAATAATTAAAGATGAAGTGTATTATGTGGAGAAGCATGAGGAATTACGTTCTCGAACAAAAAATGTTTCATAGATTGCGAGAGGAAGTGATGAAGAAGGAGGAACCTATCAAATATCGTCTTTTGGATCAAATGATGAGGAAATGCGCCATCCACCCATGGTGCTCTTTATGTGAAGCTTGAAGACTATTATGGTGAGAAGATGAGTTCGAGTGAGGAGGATGATGAAGAAAGGGTCTTTGATAGGTGTTTTGTGTCGAAGGATGAGACCAAGTCACCAATGACAGCTAAGGTACAGATCTTCTTACTTTATTTAAAATTCCTTCGACTTCTTATAATGTTGTTTTGTCTAAATTTGATAATACATGTTCTTATCTTAATGACATGCTAATCTCCATGAGTAGTGAAGCGAAAAAAATCCAAATCCATGTATTATGAAGCTAAGAATAAAATTGAAGAAAAGAAGGGATTAGTGGAGTCTCTATACTTAAGAATTTTGAATCTTTTGATATAAAGAGACACCATTTATATGGATAATATCATGCTTGTAAAACAATGAAACATATATTGTAATACTGCAAAAAGGTTGTATGGAAAATGAACTGAAGTATATCATTCTGTTGATATATGTGATGAACAACATCGAAAGTTACTTCCTTTTCTTGCATTTAAAAGAGAACAGATAGACGAAACCACATATGATTGCAAAAGCAAGATTGTAGATTATGATAAAATTCTAAATGATTCATATGCATATGGTATTGTAGATATTAATGAATGTTTGAATGTTGATGATCTTGTGAAAATTGTGAATGAGACCTTAACAAAAAATGAACTAGTCAAGATTTTGAACATGACTGAGAAATTGACACTTGACTCTCAACAAAATTTTGCTGATATCGTAGATGATTATGACAATATTAGTGAAATCGAGACAGTGGAATGTGTTGATTGCTCTTGATTGTATGTTATTAATGTCAATTTTATGGCTAAAGGCAAAGATAATAATCCAATAACGAAATTTAACAATGATCAACCTTCCAAACCAAAAACTATGGTTTTCAAGATACTGTTGTTGAGGATTATGTGAGTGATGATGATGAAGTTTCGAATGAGAAACCAATTCCACAGGTAGTCGAAGATCAAGTTCTTGAAGACTCGTAAGAATACACAAAAGTGTTGAAAGAAAAAGGATCACATTATCTCGAACCAAAGGCAGTGGTTTATGCAAGGTTCAAAGACACTAATGATGTCGTGTATCCAAATCAAGTATTTGTCACCAAAGGAAATTGTGATAAGGTTGCTCCTGAATTGAACAAGTTGGTAAACGAAGACAATGCAATTGTGACGGATGAAGGATTTTATTCAAATCAAATAACTATTGAATATGGTTTCAGTAAAAACTCGAAATTTTCACAAAATAAAACAAAACGTGTATGGGCAGAAAAAACAGAAAAGTTTGTTGTTGAAAAAAAAGAAAAAGAAAATTGTGTTGAAAACTTGTCTAATGATCAAAAACATCAAAAGGCAAAAATACAAACTTTCAAAGGAAAAGTGGAAAACTTGGCTTCTTAAAAGGAATTTTGAAATCAAAGGCACAAAGTAAAGCGTATTGGAAAAATGAAAAAGATTTTCACAAACAAAAGGTTTTTAAACAAAAATCTCATGAGTTTTCGAAAAATGAAAAGAAATTTCAAAATAAATCTTTTCATAAGCAAAATGGTTTTCAACAATGTCGAAAACATGTTTAAAATAACTTTTGACATGGTCACAATAATTTCCAAAACCAAAATGGTTTTCAAGGAAATGTTCAAAAACGTGGACAACAAAGATATGCTCAAAATCAAAAAGTTTTTCAACAAGATTCACATTTTGGTTATCAAAATCGACATCGAAATCCTTTTCAATACAAAATAAAAAATCATCTCCAACAGTATATTTTGAGAAATTGGAAACAAATGGAAGGAATTATGTGCCTTTTAAACCTAAAAATCCAAATTTTCCAAATTCAAACTCAAAGCAAAAGATGAAAGCTTCATTTGTTAAAGGCAGAAATGATGTCAAGAACATCAACCATTGGCTTGAAGGAAAGGGAAAACAATATCAATCATGAAAGTATTCTCAAGCGCAAATTCAACATGCTTATGTGAAGTATTTGAATGAGTCAGTGAGTGGAAGCACATCATCTCAAGAGTCCACACCGAAAGGGGTAAAATGGAAAGAAGTTCAAAAGAAGAAAATTGATGTTCCTCCGGAAATGGTTTCAAAAGAGAAAATCAAAATTGAAACTTCATCATTTCGTGATTATATATTGATGCCTAAAGCTGATGAAGTTGACTTAATTGACAATTTAAAATCAAAAGTTCATAATTGAGTTTTAAGTTCTTCTTTGCATAATATGTTTCAAAATAATGTCTAAGGACCCAAAAGGTCATGGGGACCTAAATTTTTCTAACTGATTGCAGGTACAATGTGATGAGCAATATGACGAAAATTGGTATATTGATAGTGGATGCTCACATCACATGACTGGAAGGAAAGAAAATTTGATAGACTTTGGAATGTTAGAGAATGCTGAAGTTGTAAAGTTTGGAAATAATCAAAAGTGTAAAGTTAATTCCATTCGAAAACTAACAAAGGGGAAATTCACGGTGAATTGTGTTGCTTATGTTGAAGGATTGAAGCATAATCTGATTAGTTTTTCATAACTTGTTGTTGGAACAGGCAATCAGGTTCTTTTTGATGAGGAAGGTATTACAGTCTCAAACAAGGTAGTTAAGGAGGTTTTTTTGAAGTCCAAACGAAAGGGAGACATGTTTACTCTCGACATGAAACCAATAGTAGGCATACCCTATATGTGCTTGCTATCGAAAGCATCTTCGGATCTCACTTGGTTATGGCATCGACTTCTTTCTCATCTTAACTTTAAGAATTTGAATAGACTTGTTCTTAATGATCTTGTTCGTAGTTTACATGTTTTAAAATTTAACAACGATTCAATGTGTGCAGCATGTGAACAGGGAAAACAACATTGTAAGGGTCATCCAATCATAATTGATTCAAATATCATTGAACCATTCGAACTTCTTCTGATTGACTTGTGTGGAACTTCAACTGTTGAATCACTCAATAAGAAGAAGTACACACTACTTATTGTTGATTTTTCAAGGTTTATTTGGGTTTTCTTTCATCAATAGAAGGCTGAAACTACTCAAGTGATGATTGATTTTATCAACAACATTGAACCGAGCTTGAAAAAAAGTTCAAAAGATAAGAGTGACAATGGAACGGAGTTCAATAATAGAATTTAGATTCGTTTTTGACTGAACTGGGAATTTCACATAAGTTTTCGTATCCATACTGTTAGGGTGCAAAGTTCTCCCTTGATGTGGCTTACTCTCTTGTATGTGTAATGGGTTGAGTCTTTCCTATAAATAGGAAGTGAGTGACTCCCATTTATGTAAGAACTTGTAAGACCCATTTAGAGAGTTAGTTAAGTGAGAAAATAACAAAACCCACTTGTACTCTTACTATTCTAATGGAGCTTAAACGTGTTTGTTTACTCTTGGTGTTCTTGATGTTTGTATGATTCACTAGATTTTTAGAATTCCGCAAATGTCATCATAATCTAGGTCACTACAATTGGTATCAAAGCGGGTGTTCTTGAAATTCTCAAGAATTGATCCATGATGACAACATGATTTGAGTGAATCCTCATTGTTGTGACTTCTTCATCTTTGAGAGAGTTTTTATTCTAGAAATCGAATTTATTCCTTGGTTTGATTCAAAAATCGATTTTCCCTATCTAGAATACTTGTTAATTTCAATTTCTTTCTCTAGAACTTGGTTCATATTCACTTTCTCTTTCTAGAGATTTTTTTTCAAATTCACTTTCTCTCTCTAGAAATATCCAAGTTCTTGTGATCATGGTGTATTTGGCTTATGATTCTTGGATCGTGATGATTAAAGATGTGAAATACAAAGTCAACGAGAAACAATTTTATGGCTTATTGTTCAAAGGCGAGTTGATTACATGGGAAACTTTGATTTCTTATGGTGGCTTGAAAGATGATCATGGAAGATTGATATTTAAACCTCTTTCGAAGATTGGAAGTTTCATTGAAATCATCGTGAATATGGTATCTTGGTGTAAACATCAAAGGGAAGGAAAACAAAGAGAATTATTCAAAAAGGAATATTTTTCTCTTATTGAAGACCCAAATGATCTTCATGTTCTCAAATTTGTTGAAGCTCAAGAAATGAGAATTCAATGTGATTTTGATGAAGATGTGAAAGTTTTTCATTCAATTTGAGTTCAAACCGATGAAGGCTTGAATTCTTGTGATTCGTTTGAAAGAATGGTGCCATATCAAAAGTCTTCAGTCCAAGAAGTTCAAATGTATCAAACTCCAAAAGATTTGATTCAAATTTACAAAATTAAAGTTGTTAAGAATGATGTTGTTCTTGAATTCAAAACTTCAAGATCCAAAAAGATGAAAAGGAAGAAAAAGAAGAAGAAGATCAAAAGTAAGAACAATTGGGTTTCTAAACAAAAATCTTCAAATGTTGTTTTGAAGCCGAAATCTATGAAGCAAATTTGGGTTCCAAAGCAATAATCATCAAGTATTGAAATGAATTCGAATTTCAAAACCAAAATTGTTGAAGATTATCATGAAGATGATGTTAGATCTTGGAAAAATAAGAAGAACGGATTATAGAACATGCATCGTGGGTGGTACAAAGTGAAGATTAGAAATTTTCTTGTTCCAACCAAAGAACCAAGATCGCCAATGATTAATTCATGTGTTGCAAAGGGAAAAAGAATCATCAAGAAGGTTTCTCAAATTCTCAAATGGATTCCAAAAAATTTATGTTGAGATCGATGATGAACGATGAAGGTTTTTTTCAAGAAATTTGAATTCAATAATTTTTTTTAAATCGTGCTTTTCGTTTCCAATAAATTTTTTTAAGATCAAGCACAATCAAAATTTCTATCTGTTACTATTCATCAGATTAAGCCCAACCGAAAATGATTTTTGTTTTTGTTCATTGTTCAAAAACATTTTCTACGGTTCATTAAATCCAAAATTCGAGCCCATTATGATTTCCGTTAGTGTTCATTCGTTTGAATCGGTCATTGAGTCAACAAACACGAAAGTCAAAATTAAACAAATCTAAACTCGATTCGAGTTGAGTTGGAAACGAAATTTACATGATGATCAGAATTTAACTCAAGTTCAACTGGTGTTCATTGATTGAGTCCATGTCGAAAGCAATATTGAAATTGAAATCAATTTCGATCGTATTGTTGATTCGTGTGGAGATTGGATTCGCGTCGAACTTAATTTGACTGATGTAGTTGTTAGTTATCTGCAAATAATTTTGATTTTGACTGGTTCTTGTGTTCGTTGGAAGTTAATTTTTGATGATATTGTTTGAAATCAATTTTGATTTTGGAATTTTCATATCAGATCGTTAGTTCGAATCGAGAGAAGCTGGAATCGAAATGTGATTTGGATTGGAGTCGAATCCAAAGTATTTTGACTCGACAATTTGTTTGTTTATGTACTGGAATAACATTGGAGTCAAATTATTTTACTTGGCATTGAAATTGATTTCGAAATTGTGATAGGTGTTGAGTCCAAGTCGAACGTGTCTATTGGAGTTGTTCGATTTGTATTTTGCAATTTCAACTGATGTAAGTCGAATTTGATTTCGACTAATGTAATTTGATTTCAAAAATTTGTGTTCACTGAAGTCGAAATTGGAAGCCAAAAACGTAGTTCTTTGGAGTCGAACGCCTTGATCTTGCAGACGATTGAAAAGTCAATGTGGAAAGTCAAAATCGGGTTCTTGATGAATCTTGAAACAATTTCGATTTCGTTTGGATCTTGTGTTGGAGTCACTTGGCATTCTAACAAGTTTTTGATGATTTCGATGGTGTATATGTGTTAGTTCGCATCTACTGGGATGGTAGAATTGAAGTTCGATGGGTATGGTTGTAGAAAGAATGTGAAATCGAATGGGTTGGAGTAGTTCGATGTAAGCCTGGTCATTTTGACATGTGAAATTCGAGCCTAGTGAGTAGAAATCGAAAGTAGATGGACTAAGTCGAACGAGTTTCTTCTGGTTGTTCGTATCAAATGTGTTTTTGAGGATGAATGGGTTGACATTGATGTGTACACTTGGAATTCGATGTGCTTGTTTGTAGGAAGATTGCGAATTTGATGGGGTTAATGGTCGAAATCACTTGAAGGAAATCGGTGGAGTCGAAATCACTTGATGGAATCTTGAGGTGGAACGGGTTGCATAGGATCGTTCGCATCGAACTTATTGGAGTCAAATTTGGTTTGAAGCAGTTCGAATCGTGTATTGGGGTGCTGTTTGGGGTAGTCGTCGAGTTCGACTCATGATGCATTGCGTCTACATCTGATATCGTGTTGGGAGTGTTTGACTTATGCCTGGTAATTTTGATTTCTGATGAATTTTTTGGATTGAGAATTCGATATGTGATGGTCCTCATTCACGCATCTGGAAAAGCGAATTGGGGAAGAAAGGACTATTTGGTCTCGAATCCTTACACTTCCAGTGAATTGGCAAATCCTACCCACTTTCGAAATGGGATCATAATCTAAAGCATGAAGCTTTTCCATTTCGAATCCTTGCTGTTTAAGCAAGTTGGCAGAAATTACCCAGTTTCGTCATTGAGGTAAAATTCTGTGAAATGGGAAGAATTTTTGAATCTGGTCCCTAAAGATTATGCAAATTGTCACTTTATGCCCAATTTTACATTTGGGGTAAAGTTTTACATATGAGGCTGTTTTGGCGCAACGGGTCCCTGCAGAATTTAAAAAGTTGATAGTTTATATCCTGTTTTCGAAGTTCTTGCAACTTTCACCCAAAAGTCGAAAATTGTCACAAAACTTGGTAATTTTTCTCGGCTTTTCGTGATTGTTTTTCTTACAATATTTTTGCGGTTTCATTTTTTTCACAAATCGAGGGGGAGATTTGTCAAGTTTATTCCTCGAGCGGTTCTCATCCTTTGTGGGTTTTTTAATCATTTGTTAATTATGAAAGGGGGAGAATGTAGAAATGGGTATTCAAAGCTTCTCGGGTATTCATTTTATAGATTTGAAGACCGGTGTTACTTCGAAAGGGAGTTGGTCTTGATCGCGCAAGCTTGTTTGGAAATTGAATCCGGGACATCCAATCCTAACATCGAGGGAGATAATGTTATGGTGAAAAGTTCTCCTTGAATGTGGTTTACCGTTGTAACAACGTAAATTTCCAAAACAATTTTTCATTTTTAAATCATACTTTTATTCATAAGGTAATATCAAAACATAATGTATCCAATGTTATCATGATAGAACATATCCCAGAATCTCAAGACATACATTCCATAAGTGTGTACGGATCATGTCGGCGCCTCCCCGCGATTCTCGCTAGTACCTGAAACACATAACACAACAACTGTAAGCATAAATACTTAGTGAGTTCCCCAAAATACCACATACAACACATATACCACTCGAGGCTACAGTACGACCCTCCGGTCGATGTGTCTCAGCGGGACCCTCCAGTCTCGTAGCTCGTTGGACCCTCCGGTCCGATCATAGCTCGTTGGACCCTTCGGTCCGGTCTGTATCGTTGGACCCTTGGGCCCGGTCTATATCGTTGGACCCTCCGGTCCGGTCTGTATCGTTGGACCCTTCGGCCCGGTCTATATCGTTGGACCCTCCGGTCCGGTCTATACAACACATAGCATACATATATCACATAACGCATAATCTCATACATACACATAGCACACAAGACCCTCCGGTCTACACATAGATACCACTCTAGGTAATGTATAGTGAGAAAACTCACCTCGGGTAACTCGGATAATCCCGCACACGGATATACTGATCTAGCCCCCGCCAAATCACATAAGCAATATCCTCAAATAAATAATGGCTCTCAAAGGCTAGATTAAATCCCTTTCCACAATCCCACATAAGGGTAAAATACCATTTTACCCCTCCCTGACCTAAAAGTCCAAATGTTGACCAAAACCCTAAAAGTCAACGAAAGTCAACTCTCCGGGTTACGCTGCGCGTACCAAGACTATACGCTGGGCCTACCCGCCCACTCTAGAATCGGGGTACGCCGCCCCCTACGCTGCAAGTATTGGAATTACGCCCCGCGTAAGTTCCAGTTTCATGCTCCTATGCTTTTGGGGTCTTAAACGGTTAAGACACACGTCCAACTCCCAGATCTGACTACTCCTGAGCCTCTTAATCCATAAAGTTTGTGACTTTAAGCCTTTGCATGGCCGTAAGAGTCACCAACACCCAAATCATTCCACTTCCAACACTTCAAAGCCCATAACTCAAACATGACTCCCTAATGACGACCAAGTTGGGATTTTTATGGATCTACAACACATATATCACTGAAATGGGACAGATCTAGGTCCATGGAGCCCCTTTTGCTCATAAAGTCTCCACCTTTGGGACATAAACCCTAGAAATGGACCATGAAACACCAAACCAAAATAAAGAGGAAAGTTCTGAGCTTTTTAACTCTAAGTGAAGCTCCTTCCTCTGAAGAACTTAGATCCAAGCTTGCACTCCAACTTCTAGCCTTCACAAGAACCTCCTCTTCTTCTTCACTAACACATAAAGGCACTTTTAGCTTAAAACACTCACACACAAGCTTTAAGACGGAGGAAATACTCTCTTAGGGTTTCTCTCTGTGAAATGGTGGCTGAGGATAAGGCCATATCATTCCTTATATAGTGCACAAGTCTCATTTAGGGTTTGCATCTAGACCAGTTACGCCCAGCGTACCTTAAAGAGTCTGCGTCCATTTCAAGCGCATGAGTACACGCATCGTACTCTCCAGTACGCCCGGCGTACTCATTTGCAACTTTTCCCACTCAGGGACCAATCTTGACAACTTGACAAAAGAGAAGGGTTAAATAGATATACCCAAATTCCCGGATGTTACAATTCTCCCCCACTTGAATTAGATTTCGCCCTCGAAATCGCTCCTTAACCACACATAGGTCGAACCTATAATTCGAGAAACACCACTGCAAGGACCTCATAATCCACCGACATATTTTTCCACAGATGCTTGGATTCACACGGAACTCCCAATCCTGGAACCAAGGCCGACCCCTCAGTCGCTGAGATATCCCTCTCTGACCTGCCCAAAATTGGAAACTCTAGTGGCCTGGCCCGTCGCCAGACCGCCCACCCATGCTATCACCATGTTATTTGCCCCAAGAACATCAAACCCTGATAACTCACTGCTCCTCTGATTTTTCCCAAGACAAAAACCCATAATCGGCCACCGATCACTCATACCCATGTACCAACAATCTGAAACATGCCCCAAGAAACGGGAGGGTTCACACCCCACCAGGGTTCATCCACTAAACTGCTATCAGACCCCATCCGAACAAAGAATCCCCAACACTCTGTCCTCAGACATCACCATGATAAGCTCCAGTTTCTTTTCTCATATCCCTTTTCAATATTGAGCACTAGATCAATTCCTGAGTCCACCGATGAACCTCCAAAGGTCACCCATAACATGTCCCGAAATGTCTCACTGACTCCTTCCCTACAACAACTATTTCGGCCCAATGACACACAAGTCACGAAGTTCGCTTAACCCTAAGCGAATGCTACATTCCCAACTGGAGATCGACTCAAACCCGACCTCTATCATCTGTTACTCATCGTTCCATGTGACTTGCGGTACCTCCCGTACCCGAGTACTGACCGACACAGGTCTAAGACATCATATAACAAACAATGCTCCTCAACATAGAACCCACCTTAGAATCTAGAATCTCATCTCGCCTATCCAACGCATCACCAGAGCCAAACTCAATCTCGAGAGTTTGGTCCGACCAAGAGTTGGAACCACTCGTCCCAACGAAGCACTCGACTCAGAACTTATTTCCCGCAACCCATGCGTACCTCACCTATCCCGTTCTTTCAGATTGCGACAACCACTACTCATATCAGTATATAACGACTCCCGACAAGTATGGAGATTCCAGTCTCGCCCCAGGTTCGACCCCAGGCTTCCACACACCCAAGTATTAGGGCTACCCAAGCCTAAAACTCTTCTGCGTCAAGCTCTGATCAGAGATCACTTCATCACAACATTCCCTTGCTGACTAGTGGGGACTACGGCTCCCCGCAGTATCACAACGACCTCTCACTGAATAGTGAATACTACGGCTCCCCGTAGCATCACCACACTCCTCACTGAATGGTGAGTACTACGACTCCCCGTAGCATCACTACAACCTCTTACTGAATAGTGAGTACTACGGCTTTCCGTAGTATCACAACAACCTCTGACTGGTGAGTACCACGGCTTCCCGTAGCATCACAACAACCTCTGACTAGTGAGTACTACGGCTTCCCTTAGCATCACTATATCTGGCGGCAATCGTCATAACAAAACACCCTTCCCCAGCAGATCCTGAAGCTGCGAAAATCAATCATGCATCTCTAGCGGTGCAAGGCGATAAGGCGCCTTGGCGACAGGCGCTGCCCCCGGAATCAAATCAATGCGAAACTCCACCTGCTTCTCGGGAGGCACACCCGACAACTCCTCGGGAAACGCATCCAGGAACTCATGCACAATCGGCACATCATCAATCGAACTTGGCCCCTCGGCGGCCCCTCGTGAATCCATCACATATGCTACAAACCCGCTACAGCCCTGCTGTAGACTCCGCCTCGCTCTAGCAGCCGAACAAAATGCTGACTCAGAACGGGTACCCTCGCCGTACACCGTAAGAACTCCCCCACTAGGGTCTCATATCGTCACCAACTGTCGCTCGCAGTCTATAACAGCCCCAAAACGGCTCAACCAATCCATGCCTACTGTGACACACACATCCCCCATCGCAATCAGGACCAGATCTTTCGGAAACTCAACACCGAAGATCTCGAGTACACAACCTCGAATCTCAACTGAAGCATATACTGCTCGTTCGTCAGCTATGGAAACCTGTGGTGGTCGACTCAACGCCTCCCGTTGGATACTGATGTGCTGACCAAACGCTAAAGACACAAATTACCGACTCGCACCCGAGTCAAATAACACCAAAGCATGTACAGAGCTCACAAGAAAAGTACCAGCCACGACATCGGGCGATGTGCGGACCTCCTCCGCTGTCAACTGGAAGGCTCTCTCGCGAGCCTTTGGTGCCTCGGCCTTCGCTGGCCTGGTCTCGGTAGCTCTAGCAGCAGGTGCGGAACCCCTCAATAAAATACCCGGTTCTTCCCCACATAGGGTTCGAACCATCCCCAATTGGCGTATCAGCAAGCTATCACATCGACTGTTTCCACCAGTACTCATCGCACCTACTCTTGGAAGGTGCTACGCAACGCTCGATGATCTCCCGTCAGAGACCGAGTAGCTCCAAATGCCCTGAAACTCAGATGAAATCCTCAGAACTTCCCACCATGACTGCCTCTAGTCATTCCAAATCTCACATCAATCAATCACCGGACCTCCCAACTGTCCAGCATTAACCCTGACTCTTAGTCTGGAAGTAATGATCTACTGTAATCCTCATCATCGACTCCTCGACCCACGTTCCATCACGTCACTTATCAGAAGAGCAGAAACCATATTTCCACTCTTAATACCCATCACAGACAATAAGGGTCACCACCCTGATATACTCCTCTTGATCATCCGACGCTGCAGCTAACACATGCCCTACTATACTCAATTAGGGTGTATCCTGGTCCTTGACCATCTCAGTCCCCACTGATGACCTGTTCAAGCTATATCTTTACCTCACGACAAACCTACTGCCATATACTCTGGTTCGAGATCACCATCCGTGCAATCTCACAGGGCTCACCCCCAAACTCAAAAACCGAAATCTCATCACCTCTTACATCTCCCACAGGAAACGGAAATAGCACCACTCGGGTCTCAGAAAGTGACCTCTCCATTATCAGCCGGTCGCCCTGCCCAGACCGTATTCGCCCATAATGCACCATCCGTGCTCATCCCTGAGTCTTGCGACTCCAACTGGCATATCACCCACAATTCCTCGGAGCTCACTCGATTTCCCTTTTCAAGAGATGCTCCGCTAAAATTTGCTCATCAAGGCCTTCTGGCCCCATACTCATTCACCTCTGATCTCAGTCTAGATAATCCCCACGGAATAACTGATAAAAACCAGGAATACTAACCGCCACATGCCATGGTACTCAAACCGCGTGGCCACCTCTCGATCTGCTATGAATCATGGTACCTGCACCATGTTATCCCCTCTTAATCTTCTATGAATCATGGTACTCAAACCATGACATCCCTCTCGACCTGCTACAACTCATGGTACTCGAACCATTTCATCAATCCTCAATCTGTTACTTATCATGGTACTCGAACCATGTCATCACTTCTCAATCTGCTACTCATCATGGTACTCGAACCATGACATCACTTCTCAATCTGATACTCATCATGGTACTCGAACCATGACATCACTTCTCAATCCGCTACTCATCATGGTACTCGAACCATTACATCACTTCTCAATCCGCTACTCATCATGGTACTCGAACCATGACATCACTTCTCAATCCGCTACTCATCATGGTACTCGAACCATGACATCACTTCTCAATCCGCTACTCAAAATCCTCCGGATCACCGCGGTCATCTTGTCATAAATCATACGCCGAACCTCATCATTGCTAACACCGCTGCTCTCCGGTGTGTGTGGTGTACCAACCATGATGTCTCTGAAACACAACACAAAGATACCAGAGACTCGATCGAGTATACTCGCACTCGATTGCCCAACCCTACTTGTTCCTTGGTACCCTAAGGATTCTTACTTGGACTGCTCACTGATCCGGTGTCTACAGTAGTACGGGCCCTATACTACCGTCTACACCGCATCAGTATTCACCCCAAGTCCTCCTCCTTGGATCCCAGATCACAAGTACTCTACATCTCGCTAGCATAGGCTACCCTTCGGTAGGCCTCTCATAAGCTCCTCACTGCTACCTACTCACTCTCAAGCATCTCATGGCAGCAGAAACCTTCCTAGGCTAAGGCATCACAAATCAGGGCACTATAGTCCTAATATGAATACCTAGCCTACTCTAGCATGCATAACATATCATAACATATCTCATAACACATATTATAAGGGTATTTTGGCTAATAACCGTTCGGGCGCTGGCTGATCGTACACACTGCTCCTTTCTGCTTTTCTCAAAGTCTTTTACTCTTTTAGAAAAATTGTTCCTTCTTATGAAAACTTTCTGAAATCCTCAGTTTGAGTTCAGATACGCCCGAAGGTGCATCCGAATCCCTCAAACCAAGGCTCTGATACCAACTTGTAACAACGTAAATTTTCAAAACAATTTTTCATTTTTAAATCATACTTTTATTCATAAGGTAATATCAAAACATAATGTATCCAATGTTATCATGACAAAACATATGCCAGAATCTCAAGACATAAACTCCATAAGTGTGTACGGATCATGCCGGCGCCTCACCGCGATTCTCGCTAGTACCTGAAACACATAACACAACAACTGTAAGCATACATGCTTAGTGAGTTCCCCAAAATACCACATACAACACATACGCCACTCGAGGCTACAGTACGACCCTCCGGTCGATGTGTCTCAGTGGGACCCTCCAGTCCCGTAGCTCGTTGGACCCTCCAGTCCGATCATAGCACGTTGGACCCTTCGGTCCGGTCTGTATCGTTGGACCCATCGGCCCGGTCTATATCGTTGGACCCTTCGGCCCGGTCTATATCGTTGGACCCTCCGGTCCGGTCTATACAACACATAGCATACATATATCACATAACGCATAATCTCATACATACACATAGCACACAAGACCCTCCGGTCTACACATAGATACCACTCAAGGTAATGTATAGTGAGAAGACTCACCTCGGGTAACTCGGATAATCCCGCACACAGATATACTGATCTAGCCCCCACCTAATCACATAAGCAATATCCTCAAATAAATAATGGCTCTCAAAGGCTAGATTAAATCCCTTTCCACAATCCCACATAAGGGTAAAATACCATTTTACCCCTCCCTGACCTAAAAGTCCAAATGTTGACCAAAACCCTAAAAGTCAACGAAAGTCAACTCTCCGGGTTACGCTGCGCGTACCAAGACTGTACGCTGGGCGTACCCGCCCACTCTAGAATCGAGGTACGCGGCCCCCTACGCTGCGCGTATTGGAATTACGCCCCGCGTAAGTTCTAGTTTCATGCTCCTTTGCTTTTGGGGTCTTAAACGGTTAAGACACACGTCCAACTCCCAGATCTGACTACTCCTGAGCCTCTTAATCCATAAAGTTTGTGACTTTAAGCCTTTGCATGGCTGTAAGAGTCACCAACACCCAAATCATTCCACTTCCAACACTTCAAAGCCCATAACTCAAACATGACTCCCTAATGACGACCAAGTTGGGATTTTTATGGATCTACAACACACATATCACTGAAATGCGACAGATCTAGATCCATGGAGCCCCTTTTGCTCATAAAGTCTCCACCTTTGGGACTTAAACACTAGAAATGGACCATGAAACACCAAACCAAAATAAAGAGGAAAGTTCTGAGCTTTTTACCTCTAGGTGAAGCTCCTTCCTCTGAAGAACTTAGATCCAAGCTTGCACTCCAACTTCTAGCCTTCACAAGAACCTCCTTTTCTTCTTCACTAACACATAAAGGCACTTTTAGCTCAAAACACTCACACACAAGCTTTAGGACGGAGGAAATGCTCTCTTAGGGTTTCTCTCTATGAAATGGTGGCTGAGGATAAGGCCATATCATTCCTTATATAGTGCACAAGTCTCATTTAGGGTTTGCATTTGGACCAGTTACGCCCAGCGTAACTTTGGTACGCCCAGCGTACCTTAAAGAGTACACGTCCATTTCAAACGCATGAGTACGCGTAGTGTACTCTCCAATACTCCCGGCGTACTCATTTGCAACTTTTCCCACTAAGGGACCAATCATGACAACTTGACAAAAGAGAAAGGTTAAATAAATATACCCAAATTCCCGGATGTTACAACCGTGTTGTATGTGTAATAGGTTGAGTCTTTCCTATAAATAGGAAGTGAGTGACTCCCGTTTATGTAAAAACTTGTAAGACCCATTTGGAGAGTTAGTTTAGTGAGAGAAATAACAAAACCTACTTGTACTCTTACTATTCTAATGGAGCTTAAAAGTGTTTATTTACTCTTGATGTTCTTGATGTTTGTACGATTCACTAGATCTTTAGAATTCCACAGATGTCATCATAATCTGGGTCACTACACATACACACCACAACAAAATGGTGTAGTCAAAAGGAGAAATCGTTCCTTATGTGAAGCGGCTAGAATGATGCTTACTTATGCAAACATGCCTCAATACCTCTGGACTGAAGCGGTTTCAACATCTTGCTTTACACAAAATCGTTCTTTCATTCATCATCGTTTCAATATAACACCTTATGAGATAATAAACAAAAGGAAACATAATGTTAAAATTTTCCATGTTTTTGGGTGCAGATGTTTCATCACGAATCTCAAGGATAATCTTTCCAAATTTCAGACGAAAGATGATGATGGTATTTTCCTGGGATATTCTCACAATTATGTTGCCTATTGGGTGTTGAACAAGATAACTAAGAATATTGAAGAACATAAAATCTCACATTTGACGATCATTATGTCAAAAGAATAGAATAGACATTATTGCAAAAACTAATTATTTCTGAATCCAATGATGAGTCTGAGAAAATGCTTACTTTTGATGTTGATCTTGATTTTATCTCTGGTATTCCTGATAGGCAATTGATGCGGAGATGATTGTTGAAGATAATCAAATTCCTGAGGTATTGAAACATTCTAATGTTTCGAAACCTACAAATGAAGAAAATGATGCACATTCTTCATCAACGTCAAGAGTCAATGTCAAAAGAATGGAAGTTTCGATTGATAATCATGTCGAGGGGGAGCATATGACTAACCAACCTGATGTCGAGGGGGAGCATATGACCACTGGGTTTCGTTAACGATAAGTATCCTAATCATTGTTATATCCTTGACAAAGCAATTTATGGGTTGAAACAAGCACCTCGTGCCTGGTATGCAACTCCTACCAATTTTTTTGTAAATCGCTAAATTTAAACATGGATTGGTTGATCATACTTTATGTCTAAAGAAAGTAGGGGATCAGCTGATTCTCACTCAAATTTATGTCGATGACATTATATTTGGTTCGACTGATCCTTTGGTGTCTAAGGAATTTGAGGATTAATGAAAAGTAAATTCAAAATGAGCATGATGGGTAAGGTAAATCACTTTTTGGGTTTAAAAATTCGTCTAAGTAGGGAAGGAAGCTTTATCAACCAAGAGAAATAAACTCAAAACCTGCTTGAAATATTTTGGGATGACAAACTACACGAAAGTCAAAGTACCTATGGTTGTCGGCACGCGCTTAAGTACTTTGTTGGATAAGTCTAATGTCGATCTCAAGACATAGAGGAGCATGATAGGTTCTCTTTTGTATTTAACTTCAAGTCGGCCTGGTATTATGTTTTCTGTATGTAATTATGCCTGGTATTAATCGAACCCAAGAGAACCCCATCTTACTGCAGTGAAGAATATCTTTCTATACCCCCAGAGTACAAAAACGTTTGGTTTGTCGTATCCGGAGAAAACATGATTCTTTATCCAAGCTTTTTTTATGCGGATCTTGGGGGTTGTCAATTGGATCGAAAGAGCACTATTGGAGGATGTCAGCTACTGGATGTGAAACTAGTGAGTTGGTAATCAAAAAAGCAGACACGTGTTTCTATTTCGACAACTGAGGATAAATACGTTGCTTCTGGTGCACATCTTAAGTGATCTGGATACAAAGCCAATTGCGTGACTATGCAATCAATTTGAAGAAGATACCTTTGTATTGTGATTCAAAAAGTGGCATCCGCATATTGTTCTTCGTTATCACTTCATAAAGGATCACGTTGAAGATGGGAACATTGAAGTCCATTTTGTCAAATCAACAGATCAGCGAGCTGATATTTCCACACAAACTTTGGATGAAAAAATATTTTTAAGGATTTTTCATGATGTGGGAATGATGGAAGCATGTTCTCTTCCACATTCTACATAATTCTTATTAAAATTGACATGGATATATGTTTTTCCTTACGTTTGATTGTTTTCATCACTTTCGATTAGTAGGTATGAGTTTCGAGTGTTATTCTAACTTTCGTTACTTGTTTGATATCTGTTTAGAGGTTACTATTCACGATTTAGCGTTCGCATGCCTTTGCATTTGATTTTCCACTAATTCATTCAATATCAGTTTTGTTTGTGGAGTTAGTCAGTTTTGTGTCTGGAAATAGTATCTCGATGGAAAGTCTATGTCCGTAGAGAAGCGTTCGACTATGGGATACTTCTTTGGAGAATAGTAAACACGGTTAGAATATGACATATTTGTTCTCTCTATCAAATATCTATAGTTTGTCATATCCTTTTTCTTATTTTTTCACTTTCATTTATAAAATTTAAAAATCCAAAAAGATTTTCATATTTTTGTTTTTTCATTTGTAAAAATCAAAAATCCAAAAAGATTTTCTTATTTTTGTTTTTTCGTTTATAAAATTGAAAAATCAAAAAAGATTTTCTTAATTTTGTTTTTCTTTTATAAAAATGAAAAATCCAAAATGATTTTTGATATATTTAAAGTTTTATTTTTGAAAAACACAAAAATATTTTCCTTGTTTTGGAAGCTCATTGTATCAACATTTTGTCTGTTGCATGCCAAATGAAAACATTCAAAGGGAACAGGTATGACTCGAAACTGTACACTAGTTAAGTGTCCTTAGAAGCATGTTGCAGCGTGTTGTCCTCATGCCTTAAAGACTCTATGTGTTCGAAGCTTTAATGAAACTATCAACACAAAAGTTTCTTCCCAATCAGGTTGTTTTCACAATAGTCGACGAGCTACCTTTCTCTTCTCACGATGAGTAAAGAGATCTCTGCTAGGTCCATACTTTTTGCAGAGGTACAATGAGTTCTTCTAAGTAATATTTTTCACCCAAAATTTCTTTCATGATCACACACTATAATGCATACCCTCGACATCTCTGGTCGAAACCTACTAGGATGTAGGTATGTCCCAACTCTATGTTTATGACCCTGAATCATTTTTCTATTATGAAGGTGAAACCCAACAATCCTAAAGTTAATGAATTGGCGGTGAACATTCTTGTTCAAGATATTAACGAAACATCTATTTCAATGCACCTTTTTTGATGTTCAAAATCGCATTCTCATTTGTATTGCGTGATCCTTATAAAATGTACTAATCCCAAGTCATTTTTTGCCTACAAAGATCCAGCTTTTCAATTTTTTTATGGAATGAGATTTCTGTTTGAACACTTTTTCTGTGTTAGTTGTTACTAAAAATTTATCCAAACCTACTTGTTCTTGACTAAACTAGTCATCCAAGTTGTGAACTTATGTGAAAACAAAACCTCCTTTGAACTTAAAGAAAAACAGGCCCTTCTATACTCATTTAATAGTTTTTCGATTGTAATTCACGGGAAACCTGTGACAACCATCAAAATTTGAGACAGTTCAAGATTTGAATAAAACTAGTTGCATGTATAGGCATGTCACATACCAGATTTGGTAGCTCGAGGCTAATTCATAACCTACTAGAAAACTTGGAAACAAGTAGAATCAAAGGATAGCGTACTTAGATTTCATATTAATATGTGAATTCTACAATTACTTTAACTGTAGCGACTATCCAAATTTAGGTCATTCCTTGACTTAAACATATTTGAATGAATCATGTAGACACGTCATGCACTTGACCTAGTAGTATAAATTAGGTTCAAGTGTCATAGGAATTTAAGTCGAAATTGAAAACTATGACTAGTATACTTGATTCTTCTATTTCACTTGAATCTCGAAACCTTTACATAGAAATGCCAATAAACCGATAAAAAAAATTGCAAACCTTACTTCTAATTTAAATAAGAGTTATGAAACTCTAAAATAGTTTGAAGTCTCAAAATTCAAGTAATTTTGATATCCAAAGATTTACAAACTCTCAAAAACCCTAAATGCCCTAAAAACCTAAATTATAAAATTTAACCTCTAAAATTCAATTAAAATAATTATGAACCTTAAAATACCAATTTAAAATAATTAAAATTAGGAAAATATAACCAAGGAAATAAATTTTAGGTCATTACCAATTACCCTTAATTTATAAGCCAAAAATCAAGTTTTAATGGATAAAATTTTGGTTAAGTTATATATTTTTATAAAACTTTGATATTTTTATAAAAGATTTAAATTTTATAAAGAGAAAAGAGAAAGAGAGGGTATTACACCTCAAAATTCGACCACCCTCTGTCCTCCTTCAATATTTGTCTTCCCAAAACATTTAATCACTTTTCTTTCAATCTTTCTCTCTCACACTCCACCACTCCATTTCTCTCGTCCTCTCTCTCAAACCTATGAAATTTTCCATAAAACAAGTTCAATAACACACCTTAAACTCGAAATCTTCATCATCTTGTGGTGTTCTTGAAGGTAAAATCGATTTCTACTTCATTATTCCTTCAAGTTTTACTATTTTCTTCCATTTTCTCCTTCTTTTACTCCATTCTAATTAAACATCATGAACACATAAACATGCACACACACCAACGGTTTTTATGATGATGGTGGAGGTACTTCACCCAAAAATGTCATGCATGGCAAGATGGTGAAGTCTCATGACCTAAACCTAAGTCAAAATCAAGGAAATGCACTTTTTTAAACAACTTTTTTTATGATGATGGTGGAAAATCACAACATACACCTTAAGTTTTCTTCATAAACAACTTTTTAACACTTATAAGACCATGCATGGTCCTTGAACTGGCATGCATGTGATGATCTTGAAGCCTAGGTGTTAGATGTTCAAAGTTCATTGCTAAAAGCTTTCAAATGTGCTCATCAAGGATTTTATTTATATAAAAATATCCAAAACTCATTTTCTTCACAAATCAGATTTTTCCCAGAATCCCACCACAAAAATGAGAAGTTGTGGAAAATTTCAGAAAATAATTCGTTTTTCTCGAATTATTATAATTATTGCAAGAAAATAGAGCAATAACTCATATAAAATAATTTATGAGGTCCATAAATCCTGGATAAATTTGTGGATGACCCTTGAAGTTAATAAAGGCTTCTCATTAAGTTTAATCTATTTTTGTTACCGTTTGGTATGAGTTTTAAATTTTCTTTTGTTTAGTTCCAATAAATCATAAAACCATGAGAGAGAATTTGAAAAGCCCATCTGTGATTTTTCACAGCTTCTATACTATGTGGAATACTTAGAAAAATATTTTGAGGATTTTTCATAATGTATTTATAGTTTTCCATGATTTTTGGGTATATAATGGACTAAAATTGGGAAATATAATTTCACTCATCCAAAATTCTTGAAAATTTACCAGAACATCTTGTATTACATTAGGATTCTATATAAAACGTTGGATGATTTTTATCTTCTGTATGCTATTTTGTTCTATTTTCTTAAGATTAAATACACATAAATTTTGAAAATCAGACTCCTATATATGAAAATCACATTTGACATTTTTCCCAGATTATATATGTTTAATGAAAGTGTAAAACCACGTTTGTGAAATTTTATATACAGTTTTCTAATTATCTTCATTTTTGTTAAAATAAACACACAAAAATCATAAAATCGGATTACACTGTTTGCAAATCAATTTTGGTATTTTTCCCATCTTATGTACACTGTATATGAATTTTACAAAAAGTTTTGTGATTTTCATTTACTGCTTAATAATTATTCACGAATTAATGCTTATTTAATTGAATAAAACAGAGAAAAATATCTAAATTGTTTGGAAACCAACTTTTATATTTTTCCCATCTTTTATGTATCTAATAACAATAGTACAAAAAGTTTTGGGAATTTTTGAAACTGTTTTCGAATTATCTCTATTTTGATACACAAAAATCATAAAAATCATGTTAACTATTTGAAAATTCATTTTTATATTTTCCCAGATTATCTATGTTGCATATCAGCGATGTACAAAGTTTGGGAAATTTTCTTAACTGGATGCTATTTTTCATGAATTTGTATCGATCTAGAGACTTAAATATAGGAAAAATGGTTATACATATCGATAATCCATGAAAACTTATCTGAAAGTCTTTTAATATAGTTAAAACCAAAATCGGAAGTTTGGTAATTTTTATTAACTGTTTACCATTTTTCATGATTTTATGACTATTCAAGAAATTAAAATGGTGAAAAATAGTTAGACAAATAAAAATGCAAGAAAACTTATCTTAAGTTCTCTGACTTCAGTTAAAACTGAAATGCAAAGTTTGGGAAATTTTGGAACTAAATTGACTTAGTTTTTAAATATTTAATCATTGGAAAACCTCCTAAAATGTTAAATTTTAGCATTTCAATAATGTGAAATTCCACTTAAATTTGATATACAACAAATTGATTTATAGAAATCTAAATTTCATAGAAAAAAACGTTTGTAACTTATTAATATCACAATTTTGACACAATACTGGCATAATTCTATTATAGTAGTAAGTATACTAGTATTAGATTTCGATTAGAGTCTCATTAGTGTGTAACATCGTGTAGGAATCGATAGTGGTACAAGTGGAACGTAGTTCAAGGCATCATTTGCATAATCTCAACGCATTGTGAGTATTCACGCCTCCCCCTATTTTTGATTTTTATGTTTTGGGGTGTAAAAGCATGTTCGAAAAACTATTTATTGTTTGTTGTATTCAAATTGATTTGTATCAAACTTGATTGCTATATTTTGGGATTTATGTCTATGCAACTTGAAACATGAGGCCTCGTCGTCTTAAGTCCCTTGCACTTTACTCCAACCATTCACTCTTTGAGCCAATGGTCATTATGGATAACGCTATTAGGAATTGACAACTCCTCACATGCTCGATTGCTTGAGTGCATGATACCATATTCATCTATGGAACGATAAGCATAGATCTTGATAGGGCATCGGTCATCGGCTTGGTTGTGAACTCATTGTTTGCTCATATACGTACAAACTAGCTTACTTATTATAGAAACGAAGTTGTTTCTCATTATAGCAATGAACTTTTATTACTGGAAACTTATTTACTTGTCTTAGCCATGAACATGTTTGCTCATTATAGCAATGAAACTTGTTTACTCGTTTTACCAACAAACCTTATTGCCCATGAGAATATGAACGTTGCATCTCACTTGGGCAATGTACCTTATTTCTCATGATGACAACGAACTTTGTTTATGTAAACTTATATACTCATTTGAGTAATGTACTTTTATTTATGGAAACTTCTATCAAAACTTCGATTACGATTCATGAAACCAATATTATTTTTTGATGGGTTTTATGTACTCTAACATTCCTATGATGCACATACAACCCTAACGCATTGGATTTAAGTTTTCTCCAATTATACATGCAATATTCATTTTCCAAAGCATGAAGCGTAACTAGCATGCAAAGGTGATATTTAAATTATAAAAACTAGTTAGAAGATTACCTTGTGTAGTAGCTTGTAGAATCTTAGCCTTAAGAGAGCTTAGTACCCCAAGTGTGATGCCTCAAACAAATCACAAACACCAATAAACAATTAGATCAATATAAGAGAGATTTATGAGACTCTAAAATCGGCTAGCTCTTCTTGGAATACAAGGGTGGTCGATTTTAGGGCTTAGGGTATACATTTATAGTGTAGATTTCCACGAGTCATATGTTTAACTATAATTCTTACACTTAAGCTTATGGTCCAACAATTGATTTGAACTAACACTTCATGGACTAACCCATAAGCTTAGCCCATCACAAATCAATCATGGATCATTAGCCCAATCCATATGTATCACTGATTTACATAATCAGTCCCCGTTAATTTAATTAGTCTCTTTTGATCACTAAATTAATTCCAAATTAATTCTTGATCAATACTAATTAAAGAATATGATTTTTCAATTAATATATTATTCTAATAATATATTAATAAATCACAAATAACATCTTTCTCAAATATCCATCAATCAAATTGTTCTGGTGAAGGCAACCCGAAATGGACCATGCTATTATCGGGTCAACTACATACCAATTATAGTTATGGCTTAGACACCTAATCCAATAGTCTCCCACTTGGATAAGTCTTATAACTATAACTACCAATGTAACTTCAAAATCCCATTAGCAATCGTAGCTCTCAAAAAGCCGTTGTCGAACTCTGACGCGTCCATTAGATAAGGGATCATATAATCCTCTGTTCTTCAAGATATCGTGTGGACAAGGACATGGGATAAAGTCATACTCATTGTCCAACAATTTGTTTCCCGATTTCTGATTCGTTTGACATAGAACTTAATTGAACACATCAATTAAGTCCTGACCGGGTCCGATACATAAGTCAAAACAAAATCATCGTGGGGCCCAAGATATCGCTTTTAATCCACTTCGGATAAAAGGAACATATAAACTTCGACTTATATGCTTGTACTCACTACTCGTTAAATCATACACAACAACACGTTTTATAACATCAAGTTACTAATATGTTTTCGCACTATCAATGTACAACCAACTCATAATCAACAACTCATATATCTTGGTTTGAAGACTATACGATATTATCATATCACAATCACTTGTGATAAATTCCATGAAGTGATTCATGTGAGTGTGGGTTTAGTCCAATACTCAAATCTTATTTCAAGAACACTCATAAATGTTTGTAGCAAACTTTTGCTATGTCTAACACCTTAGATAATCTTACAAAAACTAATTCATGACAATCTACTTTCATAACCTACTTCCAAAAGTATGATCAACTGTGGATGGTTTCAATAATCTTATTATTCTGGAAGTCAAAACATGCAAAATGAAACAATAGCAAAACAATTGACACAAGATAGTAACTTTACTTATAAGTAAAAAACTCATTTTATTTAATCATCAAATGTTAATTACATTTAAACTATTACAAGTTTCTAAATATCTATCTAATCACTGAAACTAATATCGTCATTTAGCCCGATACTCCTAGCGTGCTGTAAGTGCTTAATCCTACTCAGTCCCTTCGTGAGGGGATCAGCTGGGTTCTCCTCTGACGGTACCCCCTTCATTACGAGGAGTCCTTCTTCTACTCGATGTCTTATGAAATGATATTTTCTGTCAATGTGCCTGGATCTGCCATGATCCCTTGGTTCCTTGACTAAGGCGACCGCACTCTTGTTGTCACAGAAAATATCTATAAGCTCCCTTATAGCTAGTACAACTCCAAGGACTCCGATGAAGTTCTTTAGGCATATCGCATCCTTCGACCCTTCACTTGCTGCCATATACTCTGATTCTCACGTTGAATCAACTACAGTCTCCTGTTTGGAACTTTTCCAAGTTATTGCTCCTCCATTTAAGGTAAATATCCAGCCCGACTGAGAGTGGAAATTATCTCTATCTGTCTGAAAGCTGGCGTCACTATACCCTGTCACTCTTAAGTCATCACTCGTACCGAGGGTAAGGACCCAGTCCTTAGTCCTCCGCAGGTACTTAAGAATGTTCTTTACCGCAGTCTAGTGAGCTTTACCAGGATTCCCTTGATATCTGCTGACCATGATCAAAGCAAAGGCCACATCAGGACGAGTACATGTCATATCATACATGATCGAGCCAACTGCAGAAGCATATGGTGTTTGACTCATTTCTGCTATCTCAATGTCGGTACTCGGACTCTGAGTCTTACTCAGTTTAATATTGCTCTGGATAGGTAATTCTCCTTCCTTGGAATCCTGCATGTTGAAGCGTTTCAACACCTTGTCCAGGACTTAACCTCCTGCAAGGCCGGGATGTCGTTTCCTATGAGAAGTATGTCATCCACATACAATACCAGAAAGCTAACTATACTCCTACTAGCTTTAACATATACATAGGACTCATCCTCGCTTCTCGAAAAACCAAACTCTTTGACTTTCTCATCGAAACAAAGATTCCATCTGCGAGATGCTTGTTTCAATCCATAAATGGATTTCTCAAGCTTACACACTCTATTAGGGCACTCTGTATTGAAAAAACCCTCTGCCTGATTCATTTAAATATCTTCAGCCAACTTCCCATTAAGGAAAGCGGTTTTGACATCTATTTTCCATATTTCATAATCATGAAATGCAACTACGACTAGCATAACCCTTATAGATTTAATCTTAGCAACTGGTGTGAAGGTCTCATCATAGTGAACTCCAGGAGTTTGAGTAAAGCCCTTCACAACCAATCGCCCCTTTTAAGTGTGTACTTTCCTATCCATGTCGGTCTTCTTCTTGACGATCCATTTGCACCCGACCGTCTTACGACCTGGTACATTGTCAACCAATTTCCAAACTTGATTGTCATACATGGACTGAATATCGCTGTCCATCGCCTCTTTCCATTTTGTAACCTCGGGGTGTGCCATGTCTTCCTTGTAGTTGTTAGGTTCATCCAAATTTACCAGTGTACTATCACTGATAAATGTATCACCTTCAGTAGTAATATGGAAACCATAAAACTTAGGTGCCATTCTAACTCTACTGGAACATCTCAGAGGTAAGGACACGTCAATAGGTTCAACAGGAGTTTCCTCCTCGGGTTGAGCGCTAGTGTTTAAGGTTCCTTCATCACTTAACTCTTGAAGCTCTTCAAGGTCAATTTGCCTCCCATTGTCCTCTTGGCATATGAGTTCTCTTTCGTGGAAAACCCCTCTCCTCGCAGCGATCACAACATTGTCACTCAGTCTATAGAAGAGATATCCAAAGGGTTTTTGTGGGTAGCCGATGAAAATACATCGCTCACTATGATGTTCGAGCTTGTCGTGAGTCTCTCGTCTTACGAAAGCCTTGCACCCCCAAACCATAATATGTGTTAATGAGGGAACCTTCCCTTTCCATATTTCGTGAGGTATTTTAGCAACCTTTTTAGTTGGGACTAGATTAAGGATATGGGCGGCAGTCTCTAAGGCATACCCCCATAACGAGATAGGTAACGAAGGTCGGGTCATCATGGAACGAACCATGTCAAACAAGGTTCGATTGCGCCTCTCAGCCACACCATTAAGCTGTGGTGTCCTAGGTGGCGGAATCAATTGTGAAATAATTCCACATTCCTTAAGATATTCGTGGAACTCGATACTAAGTTACTCACCACCTCAGTCGGATCGGAGCATCTTTATCTTCCTGCCCAATTGATTCTCCACTTCTTGTTTAAAATCTTTGAAGTTTTCAAAGGTTTATGACTTATGCTTGATTAAGTAGAGATAGCCATATCTACTGTAATCATCAGTAAAAGTCACATAGAAGCGGTTAGCATCCCTTGTGACGGATCTGAAGGGTCCACACACATCGGTGTGTATGAGATCCAATAAACCCTCACCCCTTGCACACGAACTAGTGAAGGGTGACTTGGTCATCTTTCCAAGAAAACAAGATTCACATGTGTCATCTGACTTTAAGTCAAATGACTCAAATACTCCATCCTTTTGGAGTTGGGCTATGTGCTTCTTTTTGACATGTCCAAGAAGACAATGCCATAAGCATGCTTTATCAAAACCATTGGACGAATCGATATGCAACACATTATTTCCTAAGTTATCTACAACAATCACAGTTTCATATATACCATTACAAGGAAATGCTTCAAAATAAAATTTACTATTATAATAAGCATTAATATTACCAATCTCATTATTAAATGAAAAAGTAAAACCCTGTTCATACAAACCATGAAAAGTAATAATATTTCTCGCTATATCAGACGAGTAGCAAAAATTATTCAGTTTTAAATTTAACCCACTACTAAGAAATAAAGAATAAACTCCAATCTTGGTGACAGATGACTTTTTCCTATTCCCCATGATCAAGTTCATCTTCCCGTGCTCCACATCCCTACTTCTTTTTAGACCTTGCAAATCAGAACAAATGTAAAAACCACATCCTGTATCAAGGACCCAAGAATTAGCATGTGATGAGTTATTAGACAGAATAGTATAAATACCTGCAACGGTGGGCTTGATCTTCCCATCCTTTATGTCTTGCAAGTATTTTGGGCAGCTTCATTTCCATTGCCCTTTTCATGGAAATGGAAGCACTCTGCTTCCTATGGGTTGGGAGAGGGTTTAGTAGAACCAACTTTGGTCCCAATAAAAGAGGATCTATCATGGGATTTTCCTTTGTGGCTCTAAGAAGGAGCCTTCCTCTTCTTTCCCTTCCCATGTTCAATTTCCAAGACAGGGGCAGCAGCAGTAGGAGTAGGTACAACATATCTGCCTTTCAAACTGCTTTCAGCAGTTCTCAAAAGACCATGAAGTTTGCTTAGAGTGACCTCCTCCTTGTTCATATGATAAGTCATACAAAACTGATCATAACAAGGAGGCAAAGAGTGTAGGATAATGTCAATGGCCAACTCTTCATCGAAATTGACCTTCAACTTCAGCAAGCGGTCCACAAACCTTTGCATCTTTTGGAAGTGCGTTGCGATAGGCTGTCCATCCTTCATTTTGGTTGTAATCATGGAGGCAATGATTTCATACCTTTCCTACCGAGCACTTTGATGGTACCTTTCCATCAAATCTTGGTGCATTTCATAAGGAAAAAATTCCTCATAAGACTTTGGAAGCTCAGCGGTCATGGTAGTAATCATGATACACGACACTTTTGTCGCATCCCTCTCATGAGTCTTATACTCAGCAATCTGTTCGGGAGTAGCAGTGTTTTCATCAACTTTCTTTAGCTATTTATCGAGGAAATATTCTTTATCCTCGTAGCGAATCGCCATTCGAAAGTTTCGAATCCAGTCATTGAAGTTCGATCCATCAAAAATGACCCTCCCACATAAGTTCATGAGGGAGAAAGAGTCGGTAGGGATTTGGTTTGAAGCATTGTTTGAAGTAGACATCTGAAAAGAAAAACAAAGTTTAGATAAGATAAGGATCCTTAAAACACCCAAATGAAATATTAAGGCTAGGACCCAACACAATATTATACAATTCGAAAGAGGGATGCCGTAATCCAATTGTAAAATATTTGAAGGTAGGTAAATGACGATTTACCAATTTCCACCATAAAAACCAAAAAATGAAGATTTAGGTTTTAAATGAATTGAAATTCCTAGATTCTTTTGAGATTCATTGAACTTTTCAATGGCATGTATAAATCTCGATTATGCCCTTGAAGTTTGTGACTGGGATACCGAGGATCACAAACAAGGTGTGAATAACCATGCAAATGTGATTGGTACTCTTGATGTTACACATCACTTGATCAATGTGCCGATTAACCACACACGATCCATTAATCCATGATTAACATCAAGCTACCTTTTACCACCCTTGCTAGCCCCAAGTTAGTGTGCCAGTTAACCACACTCGATCCACTAACGACTTAGCAAGGTGCAAAGTGCAATTTCCATGGAATAGCACCATTTTCTTATTTTTTCTAAAGTAACTAAGATTGGGAATTTATAAAAGTTTAGTTACCTTATAATATCATTATACTTATTAATGAGGATTAATGTCCTATGCTACCTGTTCGGCTAACAACCCTCCACCAGTGAAGGAAGCGGTGGGTGAGAGCGGACACTCATTCAATTGCCATTTTATAGGCAATTTCCTTATACCCCCTTATAGACCGGCTTCGTGAATGAGACCTGCTAACGGTAAGACTGACTTGAGTTATATATATATATATATATATATATATATATATATATATATATATATATATATATATAAGTATTAAACTTTAATATTATAATAGTATAGGGTTGAATTTTAAACTTTTAAAATTCAAGGGTTTGGAATTAAAGTTTATTAAATGAGACTTTTCAAATCCCAAAACTTGAGGGCATGTTTTGAAACTCTTCAAAAACTCTTGAGTTTTAAAATTTATGTTACATAAAAGAAACTTTCCAAGTTCCATAACTTAAGGACAAGTTATGAAACTCTTCAAGACTTTTGGAATTCTATAACTTAAAGATTTAATGTTTCATAAATGAGACTTTTCATATTTCATAACTTGAGCACAAGTTATGAAACTCTTAAAGAAACATTTAGATCAAATTTAAGGTAATACAATTATCAAATAATATGTCATTTACCAATTTGACCTAATTTATTTCATGTAGCATGACAATTTTTAATTCTACAAATAATTAGTTTTTTCACAAAATCAAGTAATTATCTTAAAATTGTCAATCATCATGTTATTGGATGGGGATAATCATTACCATATTAGTAAAATCGAATTTTATGAACCAAAACAATTTGTGGTAATGATCCTAATCCAAAACAGGACAAAAACTCGAAAATTCTACCAACAGATGACCCAACTCGTCGAGGCAGGCAATTGACTCGTCGAGTTCATGGCCAAATTCATCCAACTCGTCGAGTCCCTCTTAGGACTCGCTGAGTCCATAAGGCAGTGTCCAGAAATGTCATTTTTTCAACTTTGAAATTCAAACAATTGCATCAATATAATAGAAAACACCCATGGCTCTGATACCACTAATGGGTTTTATGTACTCTAACATTCCTATGGTGCACATAAAACCCTAATGCTTTGGATCTAAGTTTTCTATATTATACATGCAATATTCATTTTCCAAAGCATGAAACCTAACTAGCATGCAAAGGTGATATTTAAATCATAAGAACTAGTTAGAAGATTACCTTGTGTAGTAGCTTGTAGAATCTTGGCCTTAAGAGAGCTTAGCACCTCAAGTGTGATGCCTCAAACAAGTCACAAACACCAATAAAAAATTAGATGAATATGATAGTGGTTTATAAGATTCTAAAATCGGCTAGCTCTTCTTGGAATACAAGGGTGGTCGATTTTAGGGCTTAGGATATACATTTATAGTATAGAATTCCAAGAGTCATATGTTTAACCTTAATTCTTACACTTAATATTATGGTCCAACAATTTACTTGAACTAACACTTCATCGACTAACCTGTGACAACCCGATATTTCAAGTCAATGTAACGTTGGAAAAGTCAAATATTATAGTCTATTTTGTTTAAATTCATTAAAAATAGCGTCAAAAACGGATTGTTCAAAAGTCTCAATTGGGATACATAAAGTGATAGATATCGTATCAAGGTTTTCAGAAATATAAAGAACACGCAAATCCGAGTTATAACGAAGAAGTTATGACTAATCAAAGATTCACGACAAAACCGGTAAAATACTGTCAAGTGTAAAAAGTGAGATTTCAATAAAATACTTTTTAGCCTTAGGTAACTAAACGAAAGTCGTAGATTATATTGAACCATAAACGTGCATAAAAAGAATGCCCAAATCTGACTTTGTATGAGGAAGTTATGATTTTTCTAAGTTTCGGTTATAGCAGTAGACAGCTAAAAACTCGAAATAGAGATTGAATGATTTTTAGCCGACGCAACCTAAACGAGAATTGAAGATCTCAACGATAGTAGTACAACGGTAAAAAGACAGACGAAAACGGACGTCAGATGAAGAAGATATGATTTTTAAATGGATTTTTCCTGTCCCGACCTACTAAAAATATATTATTAAAAACTTAATTCAAAATTAGCCGACGGAGTCTAAACGAAAGTTGTAGAGCATAATCTTACCTACGCGTGGATATAAAGAACATCGAAATCGGAGCTCGTATGCGAGAGATATGAATTTCTGAAGTTCGGGTACGCACACCAACCTTATCCGAAGACCCACGGCATGAGCAAGAGACTCACGACGTGAGTCTATGACTGATGTGTGCCAGAGCTAGACGGCCAGGCGTCGCGTCTACGGACCAAAGTCACGACGTGGGCCATCCCATGCTCACGACGTGAGTCCCGAAAGTTCACCCTATAAATAAGACGCGAGGGTTCCAACTTCTCTTGCTCATTTCACTCTTCTCTCTCACTTCTACTCTTCGGTTAGCACCCCGAGACGACCCCGACACCCCGGTTACGTATCCAAGTTCCGACGAATGTCCGAAGCTCCAAGAATCTCGAGAAACCTACCACTTCCCGGTCGAAGTGCTGCCCAAGAGAATCTCGTTTTCTTCAAATCACCACACTTTCCAGGTGAGTTCATACCCCTACATTTTCACGTCTTTTGCATGTTTTAGGGGGGGGGGGGGGGGGAAATACAAGTGAAACACGAGAAAAACTTATGTTAAAATACGCATCGTTACATATGGTTTCGAATAATTTACCTACATTTTGTTCATAAAGGTTAAATTACCAACATTACACTTTACATGCAAAATTGGTATTACACCGAGTTTTTATCACCAAATGAAACACACTTTCGAAAAACTAAAATGGGTATAGTTTACGAGTTATTCATAACATCTTTACATAAACACTGTATAAAGGAAATACTTTCATCTACGAGAAATGTAGACTTTTCGTTCCATAAATATTTTTATACTATGTTTTGTGAGACACTCATCTTCAATGTACTCTCGAGTATGCATTTCAAGTCCTGTATTATAAACCATAATCTCTTGGAGGGAGAGCGTGATACTTGTGTATAGATCTATACGGGATTGACAATCCCACACCTAAACTGTTAGCTACAGTTAGACCGGCAGGTCTGGGGTGACAAATATCATAACACTGCAACGCCTGAAGACCGTTGTTACAGGCAGTCAGGGTCAATAGCATGGTTATAAAGCTCACATGGTGTATCAAAATATCTTCGATTTACGAGACTATTAAATGCATTCAGTATTTACAATATATAAGTATAAATCCACTTTCACCTTTTAGCATGAAAGATACTAATGCATTCCAGTCCTTGGAACTTTTTCAAACTACCACACATACATTGAAAATATTGAATTTTCTGGAAACACACTCAGTCATTTTTACCAAAAGGGCATACAAATTTTAGTACAAAAACTCTTATGAACTCACCAACTTAATTGTTGACACTTTTTCAAAACTACTTGTATTTCTTAGGGAATCAATAATACAGGTAAAACGTCAGCTTTTGGAGAAGAGACGCTAAGACATCAAATCTTAAAACTTATTGAATCATCATATTGTAATTATTTTGGGACATGTATTGTAAGCAACAATGTAACTTTTAAATTATATATATGATGGTTGTGTGTACTTTCTTTACGAATATTCAACTGTTATGATACTACTTCAAGTCATCCGCCCCCGAATGTTTCCGCCATTCTAGTTTGGGGGTGTGATAGATTGGTATCAGAGCGTTGTTTATAGTGAACTAAGTATATCGAACCACATAAGATATACAAACTATAAATGCAAAAGGCACTAAAATCCTCTGATAAAACGTTTTCACAAATATACTTTTAAGAAAATAAGATGCTAAGTTTTATAAAAGTATAAATACATGCATGCATCGTTCTAGTATCATAGCCAAAATTTTACAAAAGTATTAAGAGAAGTTGTGACGCTACGGCTAGGCCTCAGGGTATGTAATCAGAGCGAGAATAGATATAGCCTGATCAACTATATTTATCTGAGATATGACCAACGTATGCCGGGGAATGGTCATAGTGAGCAACAATTCAAAAACTTACCAAATAAAATACAAAAATCAAACTTACAAATTCAAAATACTGTAGGAGTATTTTTATAGTACTATAAGAACTTTAATAATCGTGTGAACCTCGATATTTAGTTAGAAATAGAGATCGTCAAATAAATAAAATTTTATCAGAAAAATTACCTTTCTTACTACCAAGTTTTATATATAATCCTCTTGCCTCTATTCTCGACTAGGCGAAATGGCAGGATTTCACATTCCCGGGGATCCCTACTACCCTAACCAGGGCAATGGAGGCTGGATCATGGAGGACCCAGAAGAAGATCCCGATGAAATTCCAGAGGAAGATCCATAGGAGGATTCCAAAGAGGAACCCGAGGAAGAACCAGAAGAGGATTCCGAAGAGGATCCCGAGGAAGACCAAGAAGAAGGTTCAGAAGAGGAAGGAGATGGTGGAAGCACTGACTCAGAACCGGAGGTCTACAATCCTCCCCGAGAAATAGCAATTCCCCGACGGGGTTTTTAGGGCCCGGCGCCCCGCTGGGCTGTAGACCTGAAACGGTGGAGCAAGGAACAAGGACAACGACCACCTTACGGCATGGGACGAGGTTTTTATAACCTCATCAACGGCGGTTCGGCTGACAGGGCACTCCCTGTCATGGTTCGTCGCATTGCCAACCAAGGCAAGCAAACGAGAGTGAATGCCAGCCAACTCTTGGACATTGGGGCCACCGCTGCTGTCACTGCAGTACGTCTTCGTCGTCTAGACGAAGAACATGAGCGAACAATAGAGAACACCTTTTCCCTTCAGAAAGACATTACTGCTGCTAGAGCCGAAGTAAGAGAGTTCCGTAAAAGCCAAGCCGCAATGGAGAGGCGCATCATCGAGGCCGAACGTCAAGTAGCCCGAGCTCAGACTTCCACATACCATGGTCCGCAGCGTACCACCCGTTCAGAGTAGAGCGCGTACTTCTGACACTATGTATATACTTATCGACTAAGCGTTGGTGTTAGTCTTTCTTTTTAATGTAAACCCAACGGATTGTGAGTGCACAATTCGGGGGTCCGAATGTTGTCAAAATTTTCCCGCTTTCATTGATGTACCCTAGACCTATGTAAAGGTCAAATTTTCCTGATCATTATATCAAATATTAATATCAATGAGATTGACACGCATTTATTATTTCTTTGAGTATTCCATTAAGTTCTTAAAATACTAAAGAAATCATACACTCATTATTACAAGTTTCCATTAACTTAGAAATTCAGTATATTCAGAACGCAAAACATATAATACTAAGACTTTCCATAATCATTTCTGAAGATTTATCAAGAATTCGTCTCATTAACTTATGGCAGAATCATGCCACCAAGAAGGAATCCTCGACGCGTCAATACTACAGGAGCACCAACACCACCTCCATCACCACCTCCAACGATGGATGCTGCTACTTTTCAGGCTGCTGTAACAACTGCCGTAACCGAATCAATTGCACAAATGAGTAACAACGAATCAGGAGGAGGGATAAACAACTCTACTAATGGCCAAAACCAGGGACGTTCCGGGGAATGTACTCACAAGGACTTTACCAACAACAAACCCATCCCCTTTAATGAAACCGGGGGAGTAATGGCTCTATCCCAATGGATAGAGAAAACGGAAGCCGTATTCGAGATTTGCTCATGCCCCGAAGAGAGCAAAGTAAAATTTGATGCCTGTACTTTCTCCGAACGAGCCCTAACGTGGTGGAATTGCCACGTCAAGTCACTAACTCTGGTGGTGGAAAACTCCATGGGTTGGGAGAACCTGAAGCAAATGCTACTGCGAGAGTACTGCCCAAGGGGCGAGATTCAGAAGCTTGAACAGGAGCTTTGGGGCCTTACTATGGTGGGCTCGGACATCACAACCTATACAAATAGGTTCAGTGACTTGACAATACTTTTCCTAGGAATGATGACCCTAGAAAGCCAGAAGGTGGAAAGGTATATCTGGGGACTGTCGTCCCAGCTTCGAGGAAGTGTGCTAGCTTCCAAACCCACGCCGTTCGACAGTGCCAAAGAACTGGCACAATCCCTCGTTGATCATGGAGTCTGCCAAGATGTCACGACCGTCGTCACAGAACGAACCAGAGGAAGCAAGAACAGTAACAGCGATGCCAACAACAACAACAAGAAGGAGATTTGGAACAAGAGGAAAGGTCAGTATTCGCAAGGACCTTCAAAGAAACAACAGATAGTGGCGGTCCATGCCGCTACCGCCCCTACTGCTGTCCCTGTTTCCTCTACGCCAGTAAAACAATATGCTGGGAAACTACCAAAGTGCAAAAAATGCAATTACCATTACCACGGAAGTTCTTGGGAGATGCACTGCAAAAACTGCGACATGACAGGGCACACTGCCCGTTTCTGTAAGGCACCGGCGCGACCAATCACCTAAGTTCCTAGTACTGGAGTGAGCCAGGCATGTTATGGGTGTGGGGAAACTGGGCACTACAAGAGGGATTGCCCTAAGTCAAAGAATGCTGGCGGCGTAGGAAGAGTGCTGGCAATAGGGCAGAACGAGGCAATAGCCGATCCCATAGTGGTTACGGGTACGTTTCTCCTCAACGACATTTATGCATGCATACTCTTTGACTGTGGTGCGGAGAGAAGTTTCGTGAGTCATAAATTCAAACACTTACTTAATCAAAAACCCCAAACACTCAATAAGATATTTACAGTAGAAATGGCAAATGGTAAGACAGAAAGAACAAACGATTTGTATGTAGGCTGTACCCTAGCTCTAAATGAACACTTTTTCCAAATCGATCTAATGCCGATCTCTATAAGAAGCTTTGATGTCATCATCGGTATGGACTGGTTAAGACTTCACCATGCCGATATTCTGTGTCACGAAAGGGTTGTTCGCCTAAATCTGCCAAGTGGCAAAACTCTTGTCATTTATGGTGAAAAACCCGGTACCAATTTACAAATCATCTCTTGCGTCAAAGCCCAAAAATATCTGCGCAAAGAATATCATGCCTTCCTAGCCCACGTGGTAGCCAAGAAACGAGAAGTGAAAGACATTAAAGACATTCCGGAAGTCTGTAATTTCCGAGACATTTTCCCTGAATATCTTCTAAGAGTTCCACCAGATCGTCAAGTCGAGTTCAGAATCGACTTGATTCCCGGAGCTACCCCAGTAGCAAAATCTCCATACCGTCTAGCGCCGGCGGAAATGCAGGAATTGTCTAGCCAGCTGAGCGAGCTTCTAAGCAAAGGATTCATCAGACCGAGCTTCTCACCTTGGGGAGCACCGGTTCTGTTCATAAAGAAGAAAGACGGATATTTTCGCATGTGCATCGATTACCGGGAACTAAACAAGCTCACGATCAAGAACCAATAGCCCTTACCACGCATAGACGATCTGTTCGACCAACTACAAGGAGCAAGCTACTTCTCCAAGATCGATTTAAGATATGGGTATCATCAGCTGCGAGTTATGGAAGGAGACATTCCCAAGACGGCATTCCGAACTCGCTATGGTCACTACGAGTTTGTAGTGATTCCCTTCGGATTGACAAATGCCCCGGCGGTATTCATGGACTTGATGAACCGAGTATGTCCTCCTTTCCTGGACAAATTTGTAATCGTGTTCATAGATGATATACTCATCTATTCAAGGAGTAAAGAGGAACATAGTCAACACCTCCGATAGGTCTTGGAAACTTTACGGACGGAGAAGCTATACGCAAAATTTTCAAAGTGCGAATTTTGGATTCGGAAAGTAGATTTCCTAGGTCACGTGGTCAGCAAGGAAGGGATACACGTGGACCCTTCCAAAATCAAGGCAATCGAGAACTGGACAACTCCAAGCACTCCAACGGAAATCCGACAATTCTTGGACCTTGCTGGATATTACCGAAGGTTCATACAAAACTTTTCAAAGATTGCTAAACCAATTACCTCCCTGACTCAGAAAGGTGTAACCTTCAGCTGGGGAGAAAAACAAGACGCTGCGTTCCAAACACTGAAGCGAGCCCTATGCAGCGCACCTATATTATCCTTGCCGGAAAGAACAGAAGACTTTGTGGTCAACTGTGATGCGTCAAACCAGGGCCTTGGATGTGTTCTAATGCAAAGAGGAAAAGTCATCGCATACGCCTCGAGACAGCTCAAGACGCACGAGGTCAACTACACCACGCACGATCTCGAACTGGGAGCAGTCATTTTCGCTCTAAAGATCTGGAGACACTATCTCTACGGCACGAAATGTAAAATCATCACCGATCATAAGAGTCTTCAACACATCTTTAATCAAAAGTAACTCAACATGAGGCAAAGGCGGTGGGTAGAACTACTAAACGATTACGAATGCGAAATTCGTTATCATCCCGGAAAAGCTAATGTAGTAGCTGATGCCCTCAGCCGAAAGGAATACTCGGGCCACCGAGAGAAATCATTAACCATGACGATCCATTCACACCTGTCCACACAAATCAAGGAATCTCAAATAGAAGCCTTGAAATCCGAAAATGTGACAGGGGAGGCCTTAAGAGGAATGGATAAGAATCTCGAAGTCAAGGATGACGAAGTTTGTTACTTCATGAATCAGATCTGGACGCCGAAGTTTGGCGGATTCAGGGATGTTTTCATGAATGAAGCCCATAAGACTCAATACTCCGTACATCCCGGTTCAGACAAGATGTATCTGGATCTCAAGAAACTGTATCGGTGGCCAAACATGAAAGCTGAAATCGCTACCTATGTAGGCAAATGTCTGACTTGAGCCAAAGTCAAGGTAGAGTACCAAAAGCCCTCGGGATTATTACAACAACCTGAAGTACCCGAGTGGAAGTGGGAGCGGATAACCATGGATTTCGTAACCAAGTTACGCAAGACAGCGGGTGGACTTGACACCATCTGGGTGATCGTCGACAGGTTAACAAAATCTGCGCACTTCCTACCAATAAAGGAGACGGATAAGCTGGAGAAACTAACTAAAACATACATCAGGGAGATTGTACGACAGCATGGTGTACCAATATCCATTATCTCAGACCGAGATAGTAGATTCACCTCGAGGTTCTGGCAGTCACTACAAAAATCTCTAGGAACGAGGCTAGACATGAGTACCACTTACCACCCACAGACCGACGGCCAGAGTGAGAGAACCATTCAAACCATAGAAGATATGCTAAGAGCTTATGTGATCGATTTTGGTAAGGCTTGGGATACCCATTTACCATTGGTCAAGTTCTCGTACAATAATAGCTACCACACTAGCATCAAGGTTGCCCCATTCGAAGCCCTCTATGGCCGCAAGTGCAGATCACCTCTGTGCTGGGCCGAAGTGGGTGACACGCAACTAGCTAGAGGTCAAGTACCCGACATCACTCTCACTGGTCCATAAATCATAAGGGAAACTACCGAGAAGATTTCCCAAATCCAAGAACGAATAAAAGCTTCAAGAGACAGACAAAAGAGTTATGCGGATAAGAGACGGAAACCCTTGGAATTTCAGGTTGGAGACCGGGTGCTATTGAAGGTCTCACCCTGGAAGGGTTTAATACGGTTTGGAAAACGGGGGAAACTAAACCCAAGGTGTATCGGACCCTTCGAGATCCTTGCCAGGATCAGCCCGGTGGCATACAAACTTCGATTACCGCAGGAACTCAATAACGTACACCCTACCTTTCACGTGTCGAACCTAAAGAAGTGCTTGTCTGATGAGATCCTCGTCATCCCTCTGGACGAAATTGAAATCAACGAGAGTCTCCACTTCGTAGAAGAGCCAGTAGAAATCATGGATCGGGAAATTAAAAGAACTAAACAAAGTTGCATACCCATGGTGAAGGTCTGTTGGAAAGCCAAGCGAGGACCTGAATACACCTGGGAACACGAGGATCAGATGAAGCAAAAGTACCCGCACCTTTTTCCTAGTCCATGAACTCTGTCTTAGATTAAATTTTGGGACGAAATTCCCTCTAACGTGCGGGGGGGGGGATGATGTCACAACCCGATATTTCAAGTCAATGTAACGTTCGAAAAGTCAAATATTATAGTCTATTTTGTTTGAATTCAATAAAAATAGCATCAAAAACGGATTGTTCAAAAGTCTCAATTGGGATACATAAATTGATAGATATCGTATCAAGGTTTTCAGAAATATAAAGAACACGCAAATCAGAGTTATAACGAAGAAGTTATGACTAATCAAAGATTCACGACAAAACCGGTAAAACGCTGTCAAGTGTAAAAAGTGAGATTTCAATAAAATACTTTTTAGCCTTAGGTATCTAAACGAAAGTCGTAGATTATATTGAACCATAAACGTGCATAAAAAGAACGCCCAAATTTGACTTCGTATGAGGAAGTTATGATTTTTCTAAGTTTCGGTTATAACAGTAGACAACTAAAAACTCGAAATAGAGATCGAACGATTTTTAGCCGACGCAACCTAAATGAGAATAGAAGATCTCAATGATAGTAGTACAACGGTAAAAAGACAGACGAATACGGACGTCAGATGAAGAAGATATGATTTTAAATGGATTTTTCCTGTCCCGGCCTACTAAAAATATAGTATTAAAAACTTAATTCAAAATTAGCCGACAGAGTCTAAACGAAGGTTGTAGCGCATAATCTCACCTACGCGTGGATATAAAGAACGTCAAAATCGGAGATCGTATGCGAGCGATATGAATTTATGAAGTTCGGGCACACACACCAACCTTATCTGAAGACCCACGACGTGAGCAAGAGACTCACGACGTGAGTCTATGACTGATGTGTGCCAGAGCTAGACGGCCAAGCGTCGCGTCTACAGACCAAACTCATGACGTGAGCCATCCCATGCTCACGACGTGAGTCCCGAAAGTTCACCCTATAAATAAGATGCGAGGGTTCCAACTTCTCTTGCTCATTTCACTCTTCTCTCTCACTTCTACTCTGCGGTTAACACCCTGAGACGACCCCGACACCCCGGTTACGTATCCAAGTTCTGACGAAGGTCCAAAGCTCCGAGAATCTCGAGAAACCTACCACTTCCCGGTCGAAGTGCTGCCCGAGAGAATCTCATTTTCTTCAAATCACCACACTTTCCAGGTGAGTTCATACCCCTACATTTTCACGTCTTTTGCATGTTTTGGGGGGGGGGGGGAATACAAGTCAAACACGAGAAAAACGTATGTTAAAATACGCATCGTTACATATGGTTTCGAATAATTTACCTACGTTTTGTTCATAAATGTTAAATTACCAACATTACACTTTACATGCAAAATTGGTATTACATCGAGTTTTTATCACCAAATGAAACACACTTTCGAAAAACTATAATGGGTATAGTTTACGAGTTATTCATAACATCTTTACATAAACACTGTATAAAGGAAATACTTTCATCTACGAGAAATGTAGACTTTTCGTTCTGTAAATCTTTTGATACTATGTTTTGTGAGACACTCATCTTCAACGTACTCTCGAGTATGCATTTCAAGTCCTGTATTATAAACCATAATCTCTTGGCGGGAGAGCGTGATACTTGTGTATAGATCTATATGGGATTGACAATCCCGCACCTAAACTGTTAGCTACAGTTAGACCGGCAGGTCTGGGGTGGCAAATGTCATAACAGTGCAACGCCTGAAGAACGTTGTTACAGGTAGTCAGGGTCAATAACATGGTTATAAAACTCACATGGTGTATCAAAATATCTTCGATTTACGAGACTATTAAATGCATTCGGTATTTACAATATATAAGTATAAATCCACTTTCACCTTTTAGCATGAAAGATACTAATGCATTCCAGTCTTTGGAACTATTTCAAACTACCACACATACATTGAAAATATTGGATTTTCTGGAAACACACTCAATCATTTTTACCAAAAGGGCATACAAATTTTAGTATAAAAACTCTTATGAACTCACCAACTTAATTGTTGACACTTTTTCAAAACTACTTGTATTTCTCAGGGAATCAGTAATACACGTAAAACGTCAGCTTTTGGAGAAGAGACGCTAAGACGTCAAATCTTAAAACTTATTGAATCATCATATTGTAATTCTTTTGGGACATTTATTGTAAGCAACAATGTAACTTTTAAATTATATATATGATGGTTGTGTGTACTTTCTTTACGAATATTCAACTGTTATGATACTACTTCAAGTCATCCACCCCCGAATGTTTCCGCCATTCTTGTTTGGGGGTGTGACATAACCCATAAGCTTAGCCCATCACAAATCAATCATGGATCTTTAGCCCAATCCATATGTATCACTAATTTACATAATCAGTCCCTGTTAATTTAATTAGTCTCTTTTGATCACTAAATTAATTCCAAATTAAGTCTTGATCAATACTAATTAAATAATATGATTTCTCAGTTAATATATTATTCTAATAATATATTAATAAATCATAAATAACCTCTTTTCTCAAATATCCATCTATCAAATTGTTCTGGTGAAGGCAACCCGAAATAGACCATGCTACTATCGGGTCAAGTGCATACCAATTATAGTTATCGCTAAGATACCTAATCCAACATTTTTAACATGTGAACTCACCAACTATTTCGGTAGTTGACCGCTCGTTTTACATGCTTTTTCAGGAATCATCTAGTAAGAGGCACCTAGAGACACATGACTTGTAGGAGCATTTTCATGCGTTGTCTTTCGAATACATTATAATTTATTTTGAAAACTTGCTCAAACTCATTGTAAATTGTAATGCTTTTTAATACTATGGTTGGTGTTGTCTTTTAACTTTTGCTATGAGACCTGTTGTATCGTCGCATGCCATGTTTCCACTTTTAGCGGGGTGTGACAAAACCATACAGGCAATTTCTTATCTCTCTTGATGTCGAATGAAGAGATCTTTGCGCGGGATCAATTTTCCATCATATCAAAGGATATTTGATATCACAATATCCACATTTGTTTTATGTTGATTCTATCTTATTCTTTGGCACACGAAAGCATTGGAATCCTTGAGGGTTTAGGTATTACCAACTCGAAACATAGATTTTGAAAAGTGTGTCAAATGATTTTTTTTTAAACGACAAATATACTAAACTACTCCTAAATTATTCTACCTATGTCCATTGCGGGACTTGAACCCTCGACCTCAAGGAGGGAGGGCAACACCGGATACCGTTGGGCTAGAAGCTATTTGGTGTGGCAAATGATTTCACTTATCATTCGCATAAGTGAATGAGCCTTGCCTCCATGATAAAGGATGATTCTCTATTAGTAACAAAATGGTTCTCCGTATTGAAACTTATGGCGGTTCTTATCCGGTTGGGAGTAGCGAAATATCTAGTGGAAGTGACGGTTCAAGATTTTCACGGGAATTTAGGAGAAAAGTGATCATCACTTTTACACATGGATATTTTTATGGTGATGATTCAATAACCAATATTCCACATGAAAATTTTTCATTGGGCAAAGGTTTGAATTCAAAATTCAAGCCAGTTATATAAGGAAAATGGTTCTTCCAATTTTAAGTTTATGCTCTCTACAAACTCTCAAGATCCCTAACTGTTCATCGATGATTTTCTCTCTGAAATTATCTCTGATTTTTTCAAATTTTTGCTACACAACACAATGTTGATCGAGTTACAACCAATGAATATGAGATTTCACAACCAACAATGAAAATTCCACACACAAATCTTCGTCTCACTCTGACTCTCGTTGTGTATCTAAATGAACTGCATATCATTGTTCAAATTCTGAATATTTATGTTCTTTCTTTTGCGATATCTAGTACATTTGCCATTCCGATGCAATGGTTATCGCTTGCCGCTTCAACGGAGGTATTCAATAAGACAACCAAAGTGGTTACTTTCCAGATATCGTCTTCTGAAATGAAGAAGTTCACATAGATTTGAAGTTACCTTCTTCAGGTAATTTTTATGAAGTATCCACTGATCAGGTTATCCACATGTTTAATGAGATGGGACATCAACCCACTCTTATGAATATCACTTTATTTAAGAAGTCGAGCCTACCCTGTGTTTGGATTTTTTAGTTTGTAATTGTGTTAAGGTGTTTATAGGGAGGAGTCTTGGACTCGATAAGGCCAAGCTTGAGGTTTATTCAGTTGAGGTTGGTTTGTTTTATGGTCTTAATGTAGACTATACTTCATTGTTGTGTGAAGAATTGGAACATCAATTTCTCATTCCAAACTAGCGACTGGGGTGTCGAATGCTAGGTTTTGGGGGTTGATTTGGAAGGAAATCTATAGTTAGAAAAATATTATTATTCCATTAGGTGTTGCCACTGCTGAGTTTCCTACGATGATAGTTCCAAAGATTATCGTGGATGATGCTACAATATTTTCTGTTGTGTCTCGAATCCCTGGTTCGATGCTATATTTGGTAGATCCTAAAACTCACTTGTTGGTGCAATATTTGGCTTCTATCGATTGTACTCCAACTGGTGTTATTCCACCAAAGGTTTCACAAAAAGAGGTAGAAGGAGCATCAAAAAGATCTAAGGCTCAAAAGATTAAGAACGAAGTTTAAAAGCCAAAAGAAGTAGAGGAGGAGTTTGTTAAAGAAACAATACCCACAAAGACTGGTAAAAGGGTACTCAAATGAACCAAGAAACCAACAAATAAAACTTATGATTCCACAACCACAAAACCTAATCCAGAGCTTGTTTTCGAGACTGTTGAGCCAATTGTTGTTGAAAATTTTGATCGTGTTACTAGTACAACTACAATCACATAGGAAAGTGGACCAGTTGTGAAAAAAGGTGGTTCCAAAAGGGTTAAGAAACTCCAATTTACCAGAAGGGGAATTATTTTACGAGAGTTTTCGAGTCCTGGATCTCTAATATCAAAGAATAGTCGAGATTTAGATGTTGTGTAATGGTTAAAGAAGTGAAAGCCTGATCAAGCTGAAGTTCAATTTGAGAAAGTAACTCTCGAGACTGAGAATGATATCGCTGGGTCAGAGATTCGATTTGAGGTTTCTTTTCATGTGTCACCACGAAAGGATTCGCATGTAGAGTCATTTTTCGAGGAGACAAGGATTCCTTATGTCACTATAAACGTATCTGATACAGGTGCAAACATTGATTCTAGTGAAAAACAACCCATAAACATCCCTGATAAGGCCACAGTCATACCATCTGGTGTTTCGCATACCAAGTCTGTTTTGGAGGAGGTCAAAAATCCAGAAATCACTATGCCCATATCTAATACGGAAGCAAATGTCAACGTCCATGAAGGGATGAATACAATTGACACAACAATAGCTTCGACATCAACTGTTTTACCACCACCAACATCAAAAATTAGTTCTTCCATTCCTGTTACAACTGTGTCACCAACCTTTGTTGGTGTTGTGCAAGAACCAATTACCACTCTTTTCTCCTCACAATAACCTGGGTTGAGAAGTCCATTCAAGAAGATGAAGATTATGATGAGATTGTGATGGTTTCGTTTCCAGAAATTCAGTTCAATCCAGAAGAATAAGAAGATATCCCTGATGAATTAATCATGCCAAGTAAACAGCTCAAGATTCTTATCTCCAAAATACACTCTCTTCTTCAATTTATGACTGGTAATGGAGGTAAGAATTATGTCACTGAAGTTGATTATTTGTTGAAAGCTCTAGAGTCTTGCTTACTAACTTTGATTGGGGAGGTTGATAAGAATCATGAAGAGAGATTTGCTACTCACTCTCGAAGTTTTAATAATGAGAATACCAAGCTTCGTGATGTTGCTAAAGAACATCATGGCATCGTTGTGGATAAAGTGAATGAAACGAACAAAGTCTCTTGATCTGAAGGTTTCTGAGTTTCAAACCTTGATTTCGAAAAAAGTTAAGAAGCTGGAGGATAATTACAATTTGTTGCATGAAAAAGTTCATGTTGTAGCTGGTGCAATAACTCACTTGGTTAAACGCAACAAGGTTCATTCCAAGGATCACAAAGACAAGTCTGAAATTGATGACAATGTGTTTGAGAAAGTTGAGGAGTTTTTATCTAGTATTAAAGATACTTTAACGAAAGTGGATCTTTCGAATCAATCTTCTATCTCTGAAGAATGCATTTCCAAAATGGTTTCGAACATTAAATCAAGTATTTAAGCTGAGTTGGATCCAATCCTAAATTTGGCACTTCGTTTACGAACAAATGGTCAACATGACGCGCAAATGTCACAATGGGGAGAAAGAGGAGTTGGATCGTCCAAAGCTTCTAGTGACGATACAGGAGTAGTTATTGGGAAGATTATGTCGACGCAAATTCTAACAACAATTCCAATGAAACTTGTAATTGTATCATTAACAACAACCTCTACAACAACAAGCTTTGATCAGTCGAAAGACCAATCGACAGGGATTCCGACTACTGAATGTGTAGGAGGTTTGAGTTCGGCTCTTGTCAAAATAACTTCCAATAATGATCCAAAAGACAAACGTAAATCCATTGAATTTGTCATGTATAATGAAGAAAAGAAGAGATTACAAGCTATCAAATTGGAGAAACACAAGCAAATAAATAGTATTTTGAGGCAAAGAGCTAACGATCCACCAGGTTTGAACAAGGGATATCCCAACAAACATCGGTGCTATGAAACGATTGAGATAGAAGTACTTGGAAAAAATGATGAATTCAGGAAAACACCAAAGAAAAGTTATGATACAGAGAATTCAGATTTTATGCAGCTTCATTTTCTGATTAATCACAACTTGTTCACATCTCCACAATTGAAGATTGCAGAAAATTTCAATGATAAAAAAAATTCAAGAAGTTGAAGATTCTTTTTCATGCATATTTGGTAACACTAGTACAAAAATGACCTACGGTCACACTTTCCGAAAAACGGCCTGTGACACTTTTTCTTAAAAGTGTGGCCAAAAGTCACTAAAAAAATTTAGAGACTGTTTTTGGATACATTTAAATTAGATTGTGTGGCCATTATATAGACAATCAAAACTTTTATGACACTTAATTATACCAAATGTGACAAATATTAGTCACACTCGAACACTGAGGCCATAGGTCACAATCAGCCACATATATCCATTAAGATTGTCTCACTTTTTTTTATGAGAGACAGTAGATAAAATTATCGTCACATGAGTTAGTTCTCTGTGTGTCTATAACCTGTTGCCTTTTTAGCCACATAACAGACAAAGTAGCTAAAAGGTGACAAATATTGGTCACACTAATTATTTGTGTGTCCATAGGGCGGTTCTATACTAGTTGTATTTAGTTTACGCAAAAAATTAAAAGAAGTTACTATTGGTTACTTATGGTCATGTACCTTTTATTATGTGTGTCAAAATATTATGAATTGGCTTTAAGAATAAACAAATAATGTGTATGTAGGTAGCTTTTAGTTACGTTTACAGCTATTATATGTGTCTATATGTAAATATAGTCATAAAAGAAAAATAATGTCTTATCGTTATAATTAGGGGTCGTTCATTAAATATGTTACTTATGGTCATGTACCTTTTATTATGTGTGTCAAAATATTATGAATTGGCTTTAAGAATAAACAAATATTGTGTGTAGGTAGCATTTAGTTACATTTACAGCTATTATATGTGTCTATATGTAAATATAGTCATAAAATAAAAATAATGTCGTCTTGAATAAGAGTTATAAGAAAGGACCAAATTGCCGTTTTTGTCATCTATTCTTCTAATTGCACCAGATAATACACCACAATAAATGAAAAGATTACAAATTATTTTAACAGAATATTATGATAAATAAATGAAATAAATACAACATAACTTGTGTAACATTGCATAACGAAAGTACATTGCTATTACATGCAGTTTATGTTATAACATGTGTAACAATATAACAATAAAAAACCGAAAAAAAATATGTTTGAGTTATAACAATATTACACCAGAATAGTTTGATGGTATAATATGGTAAAAAGATATTAACTAAAGTACATCGTCATTTTTTGTCATTTTCTTATTCTCCACATAACGCTATGCTCAAGGTTTGGCCTTTCCCTTCTACAAACAAAAAATAAAGATCATTAAGTGTTAAAAGAAGGAGAAATATTATAGCTACAAATGTAATTAATGACATTAAGAAACACGTACCGTACGTATAAGAATACCGTGACAATCAGTAAGAAAATAATCATTTTCCTTCTGCAAGTCAAGTGTGTCTACACGTGGCAATATGTTATCATTATGAGGAACAATAGTACTAAATTCTTCATCTACATCTTCATATGTATCTCTGTAATTTTTGGGAGATGTCTTGAACACAATAGACATTTTTTGATCGAGTGGGTCTGTCACGTAAAAAACTTGTTGTGCTTGTGAGGCCAATATGAAGGGATCACCTTTATGGCCTAATCTTTTTAGTTCAACTAGTGTGTACCCCAATTTATCCCTTTTTACCCCATTTCTATTGTCAACCTAGTCACACATGAAAATTGGAATTCTTTTAAAATGATAATCTAGTACCCATATCTCTTGTAAAACACCATAATAAGTGTTTTTGGCATATGTTACAACTTCTTTACTGATGTGTGTGTCAGTTGCAACAACACTAACCCCATTGTTTTGGTAAACTTTACCTTCACGAGCTTTTGTATGAAAAGTATATCCATTAATAGCATATACATCGTATTTAATAATGTTCTTATTGGGTCCATGTGAAATCCATCTCACTGTCTCTGTTATACTTTCTCTACAGGCCCCTAACTCTCTCTCTACCTGAATTGTAATTAGATTATGAATTTAAGAAATCAAGAAAAAAATAACAAAGAACACAACATATTTGACAAGAATATACCTCCTTTCGTAACCAATGACCAAATGTTTTACTATGCTCTTGTTCTATATGTGCCTTTCGTTTAGTAGGGTGTAGATGTTCCAAAAATTTCATGTGTCGTCTGTCAATACATTAATGTTAATATTATTATAAAAAAAACATACATGTAAAAAACCTTACTTGATATATGGGAGTACTTCAGATGTATTTTGCAATACAAAGAAATGTGCTTTGCTGAATAGTTCTGTAGAAACTTCTACCGATTTAGCAGCAGATAGAGGAGTACCGTCCGTAATAGAGCTACTATCTACACCTTTATGAATTCCACAATTGTTATGATTGTCAGGTGGAATACCAACAGTATCCATCCTTTTAAGGAATTGACTAAAAAACTCAATTGTCTCTTCTGCAACATTCTCTTCTGCAATGCATCCTTCTGGTCTATTTTTGTTTCGCACGTGCCCCTTAATAACCTTCATAAACCTTTCGAATGGGTACATCCATCTAAAGAATATTGGACCGCATAATTTTACTTCCCTAGTGAGATGAACGGTTAAATGAATCATCACATCAAAAAATGATGGTGGAAAGTGTTTCTCAAGAAGACATAAGGTTACACATAACTCCTCTTGCAACTTATCGAGCTCATCCACTATGATTTCTTTGCTACATATTGATTTGAAAAAGAAACAAAACCTTGTAATAGCAACTCTGGTGGGTGGATGCATAATAGATCGAATTGCTATGGGCAAAAATTGTTGCATGAGCATGTGATAGTCATGTGATTTTAGTCCGATCAACTTCCTATCCTTTAGACTCACCAAACTAGAAAAATTAGAACAATACCCTTGAGGAACCATTAAGTTGTATAAAGTCTCACATAATTTGTCTTTTTCCTCTTTTGTCAATGTACAACCTCCTGCGGGAAGTGTTGTGTTGTTCCCTTCTATCTGAGGATGCAACTCTGGTTTTAAACCATAATGAACCAAATCCAATCGAGCTTTATAACCATCTTTCGTCTTCCCGGGAACGTTCAAAACAGTTCCTATTAAACTCTCACCCACGTTCTGTTCCACATGCATAAAATCTATACAACGTGGAACCAAATTGTCGGGCCAATACCTTAGTTGTCTATACCATATATTGAATTTCTTCCAGTATTTATTATTTTGCTGGCCCACATCTGAAGTACCCACTTGGTGTGATTTTCTCTTTTTTTTATTCATCTTCCCACCTCTTCCACTTGTTTATTGTTGGATTTCTGCCTCCTTGCCCTTATTAACCTTTCCCCATTTATTAATTATAAATTTTACCCTGTTATATATCTCCTCCCCATTCATAGGTTCTGGAGAGGGTGAGAACTCTTGTTGTCCATTGAATGCCTTCTTTTGTCTTCTGAACGGGTGATCATACGGTAGAAATCTTCTATGACCAGCATAACTCTGCTTATTCGATTCAGGGAGTCTAATGCAGTGTGTCTCTTCACCACACACAACACAACCTTGAAAACCGCTGTATGGGCAACCACTTAATGTACCTAAAGTAGGATAATCATTAATAGTCCACAACACAACTGCGCGTAGTTTAAAATGCTCTTGTGCATATACATCGTATGTTTCAACTCCAAAATCAAATAATAATTGCAGATCATCAATAAAAGGTGCTAGGAACACATCAATATCGTTTCCTGGTGTTCCCGAAATCAATAACGAAAGCATGATGAACTTTCTCTTCATACACAACCATGGTGGAAGGTTGTAAATGACAGTTAAAACAGGCCAAACACTATGACTCCTATTTCCTCTGTTCACATCAACCCCGTCCGCTGAAATGCCTAGTCGCAAATTTCTTGGTTCGCTAGCAAAATCAGGATATTTGTCATCAATGGCAGCCCATGCTGGTGAATCAGCTGGGTGACTTAAAACGCCAACATCCACCTTTCTTTCTATTGTGTGCCATGTTAAATCTTTTGCAGTTGTCTTAGACTGAAAACGACGCTTGAAGCGCGGAATAATTGGAAAGTACCACAAACATTTTGCAGGAATATTGTTGTAAATTTTATTTTTTTGTTCATCAACTTTCCATCTTGATTTACCACAAGTAGGACATGCTGCCAAGTCTGTTTATTCGTTTCTGTAAAGTATACAATTGTTGACACATGCATGTATCTTAGTATACCCTGAACCCATTGCCTTAAATGTTTTTTTCGCGTCATATGTACTACTGTACATTTCGTTTCCTTCTGGTAACATGTTTTTTTTATCAAAACTAATAATTCTGTAAAGCACTTATCTGATACTCCATACTTACTCTTCAAGTTGAGTAGTTGAATGATTGCAGATAACTTTGTGAAATTATGACACCCTGTGTATAGGGGTTTCTCGGCATCCTCTATCAGTTCTCTAAACTTATCAGGGTTCCCAATAAAATTTTCTTCTACAACTTCAACCATCTCTACTGTTTCTATAGCATCTGTTGGCATTTCTGTGTTCATGTTCGTGGAATCTACATCGTTTTACGTATCCATGTCAAAATTATGTTAATATACATAACTTCTTGGTGGTTCTTCTGTTTCTCCATGCTTATTCCAATTTGTGTATGTTTGATCAATTCCATTCCTGAATAGATGATCATCTACCACATCCACCGAATGAGATATGTGGTTTACACACTTAACACATGGACAGGGAATTCTTATCTTTTTTTTTGGTATCTGCAGGATCCATATGTTTAGAAATCTTGCAATTGTGCACTGCATATTTGATAAATTCTGCAACACCTTTTACATAGGTTTCTGATGTTCTGTATGCTCCCATCCAAGACTTATCCATATTCAGCTTACAACAGCGTCAACAAGCAATATACGTTTCCTGTTTATTGACCCATTTTAACAAACAGTTGGTGTGCATAAACAAAATAGATCACATTACTAATAAATCCAATATCTTCAAAGAAAAAAACTTGTTAACTCAAAATAAAATATAATTACACACATCATGACCTAACGAGATAACAAATATTCATATTATGAGGGTAATTGTTTTGTAATTTCCTGTCTTAATTAAATGTAGTATTTGTACCTGTGTGAATTTGATGTTGACGCATTAATTTTTGGTTGAAGAATAAACGTAGTTGCAGTGCCTTTGTAGTTATCAGAGATTGAATCGATAGGAATTCATATTGTCTAATTTGGGATATTTACGCAATGAGTCTGGATGATTAGGGGCATGTGGAGAAGTGATAAAAAAGTGGATGATCAGGGACATATCGAGACATTAAAAAAAAAGAAAAAAAAAGTGTTGGTAATTGGGTTCGAACCCATGACATTCCAAAATATACCAATAACTACATTGACACTTACCAAGTGGGGTATCTGGTTGTTTGTAAATAATTGCTTTACGAAAAAAACAAAAACATTAACCAAAAGAGAAAGGAATCCACTAAAACTGATCTAATACAAACACAGTTAGCAGGAAATTATATAATTTTGTTTGTTTTATCATTATAACAATTAATGGACGGATATAACCTTGCTATAACAATCTTAATTAACATATAAAACATATAATATATAAATGATTGTTATAGCCCTGTGTTAGCAAAAATACAGGTTACAACTAAGTTTCAAAGTACATTGCCATCTTAATAAAAAATTAACTAAAACAGGGACAAATATGCAAGACATGGACATAATTAACATATAAAATATAGAATGATAACTAATTACCATTTTGCCCATAAGACAATTATATTAAAAACAACATCAAATCTGGACATATAATATATAAAGGACTGTTATACCCCTGTGTTAGCATAAATACAGGTTACAACTAAGTTTCAAAGTACATTGCTATCTTAATAAAAAATTAACTAAAACAGGGACAAATATGACTCAGTTACAAGTTATGCAAAACATGGATATAATTAACATATAAAATCATAATAACAACTAATTCCGATTTTGCCCCTAAGACATTTATATTGCAAACACCATCAAATTTGGGCATATAACATGTAATAGACTGTTATACCCCTGTGTTAGCAAACAACATTGCCTTTTTCATAACATAATATATCAAAACAGGGACATAATATATAACATCAAATGTAGACTTACTATATAATCAAAACAATATCACCTATAGACATAATATATAACAATTCATTAAATAAAAGAGTTTCATATTAAGTACAAAAGTAGAGTATCATATTCACTCTATATTAATCACAAAAAAGATTACAACATAGTTCACCTAGGCTATGTTTTTCCATTCTATGACATTTTCTTTCGCCATGTCCATAGCATCCTCCATTTTTTCTCTTGGAATTCTTATGTTCAGCATATGTTGGATGTATGCTATTCCATCATCAACTGAAGCCATTGGATGTTCTGTTACAAACATATGAATAAGCTTCTCAACACGTTTGGCTGGAGAGATCATCAAAAAGTGTGGGAAATTGTTTGGAACAAACACAGGCCTGTGTTCAACATAGAGATGTTCAATATCTTTGAATTGGTGGGCCCTAACTAAAGTCTTGAATAGTTCCAAACATTCATCATTTAGTATTGGAACCATTGACAAACCACTGTGTTCTTCGATGGGCATATGATACCAGTTCCCCAAACTGGTATACCCAAGGCTTCTAGAAAAACGCCCAAGCAACTCCATGTCTAACAAATCGATGTTCACATAAGAAATGAAGTGAACCTTGCTCTGTTGATACGCCTTGCCTGGGTAGTCTGTAAAGAACCCACCATGGACAACGCGAATGGTGAATCGTTTGTCGTTTGGCTTCCCGTATTCAACCACCGGTTTGTTTTTTGGTGGTTCTGCGCTTACACTCCAGAGATTGAAGTTCGGACGGGCCCACGGATCAGCATTCATCTTCTCTTCTGAAAATCGACGTATTTTTTTTCAAAGAGGAAGAAGGAGTAATCGAAGTTATCGTAACGTAATGAATATGTGAGAATGACGAAATTGACATAAGCAAACAGTTTATAAGGATCATCAGTCGGAGGTGAAGGGACGTCGACTGAGGCCATCACTTCTACGATTAATTGCAGTCTACAGAGGTGGATTTTGAACGACGGCTATTCGGCTACGATAATGACTACACATTTTTGTATTACACATTAATATATCTAGTATTTACATTAATATGTATTATATTCATGTAAAAAACTATCTACAATATTAATTAAATATAATATCCATACTAGCATTGTTTTTTTATCAAACAAATAAATAAATTTATATATAAATTTTTAATAAATATGTAAAATGAATTTTTTAATTCAATTGATCATGTATGGGTGTTGGTTGTGGGTTTGGACCTCATTTGGTCATGTATGGGTGTTGGTTGTGGGTTTGGACCTCATTTGGTCATGTGTGGGTATTGGTTGTGGGTTTGGACCTCATTTGGTCATGTATATAGTGTTGGTTGTGGGTTTGGACCTCTTTAGGTCATGTATGGGTGTTGGTTGTGGGTTTGGACCTCATTTGGTCATGTCCATAGTGTTGGTTGTGGGTTGGACCTCTTTAGGTCATGTATGGGTGTTGGTTGTGGGTTTGGACCTCTTTAGGTCATGTATGGGTGTTGGTTGTGGGTTTGAACCTCATTTGGTCATGTCCATAGTGTTGGTTGTGGGTTTGGACCTCTTTAGGTCATGTATGGGTGTTGGTTGTGGGTTTGGACCTCATTTGGTCATGTCCATAGTGTTGGTTGTGGGTTTGGACCTCATTTGGTCATGTATGGGTGTTGGTTGTGGGTTTGGACCTCATTTGGTCATGTTCATAGTGTTGGTTGTGGGTTTGGACCTCATTTGGTCATGTATGGGTGTTGGTTGTGGGTTTGGACCTCATTTGGTCATGTATGGGTCTTGGTTGTGGGTTTGGACCTCATTTGGTCATGTATGGGTTTTGGTTGTGGGTTTGGACCTCATTTGGTCATGTATATAGTGTTGGTTGTGGGTTTGGACCTCTTTAGGTCATGTATGGGTGTTGGTTGTGGGTTTGGACCTCATTTGGTCATGTCCATAGTGTTGGTTGTGGGTTTGGACCTCTTTAGGTCATGTATGGGTGTTGGTTGTGGGTTTGGACCTCATTTGGTCATGTACATAGTGTTGGTTGTGGGTTTGGACCTAATTTGGTCATGTATGTGTGTTGGTTGTGGGTTTGGACCTCATTTGGTCATGTCCATAGTGTTGGTTGTGGGTTTGGACCTGTTTACGTGATGTATGGGTGTTGGTTGTGGGTTTGGACCTCATTTGGTCATGTCCATAGTGTTGGTTGTGGGTTTGGACCTCATTTGGTCATGTATGGGTGTTGGTTGTGGGTTTGGACCTCATTAGGTCATGTACGAGTGTTGGTTGTGGGTTTGGACCTCTTTAGGTCATGAATGGGTCTTGGTTGTGGGTTTGGACCTCATTATGTCATGTACAGGTTGTAAGTGTGTAATACCATAGGATAGTCATTGGTTTATGGAGTTATGGCATATAAATTATTATTTTAAATAATTACGCCTACTAGACCATATTATTATTTTTGTTATATAATAATATTTTTCCCTTGTATATTTAATTTTTTAACTTTATATATTTTTTATTTCAAATAGTCATAAATGTTTTTCCAAAAAATAAATTGTTAACTTAGAAGGACAAAATATGTAATATTTATATTCTTACCAAATAAATCATACTAATTTTTGAAAAGGCAGGACATGTTTCCAAACCACGATTTTTTCTTCTAATCGTGTGGGATTACTATGAGATCAAATTTTGAAACACATTTGAATCTGTCACACGAATTTAAACAAAAACTGATGAGAGACAAATATTTTTTTTGGCTTTTGGGCTCCAAATCAAAGCGGGAAATCTTCATCTATCGCACCGCCAAAACTATGAAGATCAATCCATCGGATGAAGGAAATTCCGGTAATTTTTTGGTAACCTCCATCAATTTAGGATCAGTTAAATCATTTTAATATTTAATAGACTGTCATTTATTCCACCATTGTTTTGTTTAGCATTAGGTTATATCCCAAAAGGATCATACTTCAGTTCATCATTCATCAAGCTTTCTAGTGTAAGTATATTGTTTGTGTACGTATAGTTTCAATGTTATTGATTGTATTGATCACGGATCATGCATAACACAAAGAATTTTGATTCTTCATATTGGTGTGCTTCTTGCACACCAACTGTTCGATGAAATGTTTATGTGAGCAACTGTCTGTAATATTATTTGTTCATACATTATCATTAAAATTATAAACAATCAAACTTATTTTCAATCTGTTTTGTCAACAGAAGAATCATGGAGGTTGACAAGGAATAACATGAGGATATCCCTGACTATAATACATAATATGAGCTAGATGATGGAAACCAAGAATATGATTCGGATACAGAGAATGGTGAAAATAAAGACATTCACTACAATAGCCAATCAGATTCGGAAGAAGAAATCCATAAAACAGTTCCTACAAGGTCAAATAGGAAGAAGGGCATGACTCGATTGCCAAAACTGAAGACTGAATATGTCAATTCTGGAGGAAAAAAAAACGTGTCACGTTTGATGAATTCGGTAAGTTTACAGGGAAGAATAATGCAGTCTTTGTTAGCTATTTGGGTGATCTTGTCTGCGAGAAGGTGGGATTAAGTGCTCTTTGCTGGAAAAAAGTTAAACCGGAAATGAAGGACATACTATGGGAAGAGATAACAGTAAATATTTTCTTCAATTTTTTAATCTGTATAACATAATATATGTAAAAATCAAGTTTTAAATACTAACATTCTCATTGTTTTTTTTAGCGCTATTTTGAGGTTCATGAAAGTGGAAAACAATTTGTGATGAATAGACTTGGTATTCTTCTACGGAATTTCAGAAGAAAGTTGTATGCAGATTACATCAAACCACATCTAGGCAATCCTAAAAAGCTTGAAAAAATCCCACTTCGTTATCGTGCACTAATCACTGAACAAGATGATTGGAACAAATTTGTGACTTATACACAATCTCAAGAGTTTAATGTTAAAATCTTTTTTCAAAACTTATTCATTTATTTATCATAATCTGGGTTATAAAAGTTCGTGAAAAATATGTTACTTTTATTTCACAGAATGTGTCACAAAGTACTATCAAAGCGAGAAAGATGTCAAAGTATGCTCATCGGATGGGACGAGGGGGGTATACAACTCTTAGGAGGAAGTTGGTAAGCTTGGTCATTAGCTACATTAACTTCATATCATTTTATTTAACATGCTTTTGTTTCATATTCTTTATAATTTAATTTTTTTTATCAAGATTGAAGAAAATGTGATTTCGAAGGAGGAAATGCCCCCAAGGTCAGTTATGTGGTGTAAAGGGCGTGAAAGTAAAGGAGAATTTAAGGATGAAGATGTTAAAATTATGGCTGATAAACTAGTAACTTCACTACACTTTTCTTTTTCTTTTACTTTAAATATTTTAATCATTGTTATTAAGAAAATAATTATTAATTTTTTGTTTGGTAGATGGAACATGAGAAGCAGATAAAAGAAGGACAAGTAAATGTTGAACCAGGAACGGATGCCATGACCTTAGTTTTTGGCAAGGAAAAGGGCGGATTTTTAAAGGGTGTCGGCACGGGAGTCACTTACAACAGATATTTCAATGTTCCTCGCAGCAAAGGGTCATCTAAGGAAGAAATTAAAGATCTTAAAGTTGCACTGCATAATGGAAAACTTGAGCTTGAGAAAAAAGATGCTGAACTCAAGGCTTTGTCTATAAAGGTTAATGAACAAGATCAAACACTAAAGCTAGTTTTGGCTCATCTTAATGCAAAAGGAGCTGACTTTCCAAATCTGTCTCATACAATTGTAAGTAATCTTATTGAAAATATCTGTTGTCAATGTTAGTTCTAAATTGCATTTCTTTTAAACATTTTTCCTGTTTCTTTATATTTTCTAGGGTATTTCAAGTGAGAAGATTGTACAAAGTAATGAAACGTCTCCTGTTAGCCTCAAAACCAATGAACATTCAGAACCTGTAACACCAGTATGTTATCGTCTTATTAGATCATCGCTTATATATATATATATATATATATATATATATATATATATATATATATATATATATTATATATTTGTTTGGTACTGATTTCTGATTTTTCATGTTGGCCTTTATATTATGTAGGTTATTCCAAAACCCAACAAAAAACCTGTTCAAACGAAATCTACAACTGCAGCACCCGATGCAAAATTGATTTCCATGAAATCTGCAACAGTAGTATATACTAACTTTATAGTTTTTAATACTTTTATTTAATCTTTTTTATTAAAATATATGTTTAAATATGTCTTAAATCTTGATATCAGGAAAATACAAAAACCACCAACAAAACTGTTGAGTCTAAGACTACCACTATCAATCATGACATACCAAAAGTTTCACCAAATAATCCCATTCACCAGGTCAGTGTTTTTTTACATGATGAATATACATTTCTGTTTTTTTTTCCAGATTATAACATTACTTGTCATTGTAGCCAATCAAGTGTAGTCTATCATATCCGTATAAAAGGAACATCGTTGCCCGCGGTACCATTCACTTATCATCAGAAAGACAATTCATTCATGGAGTTCCTCTACAAGATGATTGCTATAAAGTTTCCATTGATGAAGTGGTTGTAAAAACTGCATTTCTACCCCATCAAACTGGAGAATTCAAATTAGTTGAGGATGCATATAAAAGTTTTGTTCCATGGCCAAAATACCTTGTGCAAACCGAGTCAGAGGTTTGTTTCAATATGTCAAATACTTTTTGCATTAAACTTTGTTTTCTTCATAAAGTACTATACTAAGTTTATGATGAATTAATTTTATTGGTTTCAATGTTGTTGTGATAGGTACCAGAAATTATATCACATCAAAAATCAACAAAAAGGAAACCAACTTACATATCATCTGATGCCCTTCTGAAGAAGACAAGGAGCAATACAAACAAAATGAATGCCTAGCTAGTTATGTTTAGGTTTTGGTTTATGATGTGTTTGATTTTTTAACCATTATTTAAATTCTTTAAATTACGAAAATTTTCCTTTCTTTGATATTTTAATTAGGAATGTAATGTATATATGGATTTCGATTTCAATTATTATTAATATAAAATTATAAATTTTGTTTGTGTTTCATATTGTTGTGTTTCGTTACTTTAGTTTAAAGTATTTTCATGTGTCTAAAATGTATAAAAAGTAATAGTAAATAGTAAGTTATAGTGGCTGTAGTATGATTTTTGCCATGCTATATACGTTTTTAATGTCTCTAAAAATATACAATGGTTACTTTACATCAATTTGTAACGTGTGGCTAAATGGTTAACAATAGTCATAATATACAAGAATTATGAGACTACAATTGATTTAAAGTGATGTTTATTAAAAAAAATTTGTCACTAAGTTAAACAATAACAACATGGAAAACAATTTATGTGGCAAATAAATACCATAATTGATTGTTGTTGACACTAAATACTAGGAAATCGTCACATAGATCATTAACAATATGTGTCCATTTACCGAACACGAACATGTTTACCGTAAATTATATGTGTCTAAAATATACCCAATAGTCTTAATACGATACCGAATTATCCTTAATTTTAACAAAATGTTTGACTTTATAATACTTATGATTTTAATTCACTTCTTCGTTTGTCTCTATACGTTAGGATATAGTCACAAACGTTGATTGTTTTTTGTGACTAATAATTAGCAATTCGTCACATATGAAAGTAAAGTACTTGTGGCCATTTAGCAAACATGGTCACACTCACCATAATTACAAGTTTACAAAATATACACAATAGTCTTAATAAAATTTAAATTGTGTGACCATATGTAAGAAAACAATTACACTAAAACATCATAAATGTCGCATTTTGGTGATATACAGTCACAACGTTAAATAAATATGTGTGACTAATAACTGTTTAACGCTACAATATTGGATATTTAAGGAAAAAAATTCCATACACATTTGCCACACTTTTATACTACGGCCACATGTTTTCATAGCATACAGACACTACATTTTAAAGTGACCATAAGACCCATACGATGGCGTCACCTTCCGTCACACTTTCAGTGAAAAAATAAAATGTCACTATACGCATATAGTCACACTTTTTTGGTGTGACTGTAAGTCATTTTTCTTGTAGTGTAATGAATGAGGATGAAGTATGGTCATTGGTGAAGATTGTGAAATAATGATGATTGTGCATGATATGCTATTCGAAGGATTGCAATAAAATTTTTGTTATGTTTTCTTTAAGGGCAAAGAACATGGTGTTCGAGTTTACAGTGACATATTTTCCTTTGATGAACTTAAATGATCTTGTTACGGTGACAAAGATTCAGAACAATGTTGATGTGTTGAAGTTAACCGATACAAATAAGGATGCTTTCATTCTTGGGTTTTCTCATATCAAGACATTTATTGATGGTTATTATGAGACAAAAACTTGAACAAACGTTAGTTACTAGATAATAAGTTGCAGAATAAAAGTTACTCACAGTGGATCTTGTTAGCTTAACAATAACAATAGTTAGATTGTCGAAATGTAAGGAAAATAAATAACAGCAAGTTTATATCAATAAGCAGTAAACAAGTAGACAGAAAGTTGAATCGTAACAAGGTTTGCATGCAAACATAAGTTAGTATAAGATGAACAACACAAGTGAAAAGGGACTTGGTTAACTATCAGTTAAGATAACTTAAGATATAGAGATGAACAATCTGATATTGATAAACATTCATTGATCGATTGATTATTGATAATTGGTGAATTAGTAAGAATTACATGAAGTGGGAAGCTTTATTTATAGAGTCCCAAAAGTTACATGAAAAGAGTAAAATAATCTAAAAACATCTGACTACGGTGACCATGAATGGTTCGGATAATACACAGAATACAAGCAATGTCAGTTAAAGTAACTTAATCTATTCTTCATGCATAACTCCACTCTACGGTTCATCTTCAACTCCGCGGGTGTTCAACGGACAAAAACAGTCTCCGGTAGTAACTTCTTTACGGTATCATCGAGTGAAAAAGTCTGCGGCTCCTTCTAGTTGAAGAGGGTCACTTTTTGTTTCAACCATTTCCCCCAAAGTGACCTCTCAGCTTATTTTCTTTGCTTGTTCATTTTCAAGAACTTAATGATAATCCACCAAAATTTTCTAACTTCAAACAACCACTGGATTCTTCTTATAATCTCTAACTTGACTTCATCAGTTGTGTGATTTGATCTTTGCACCGAAGCCAGAGTGATATCCAGTTGCTTTTTTGAAATTCGATGGATTGCGGTTACCAGAATGAAGTACTTGGGACCATCTTGATTTTTCATGTACACATTCCCTAGCCCAGGGTAGCTTGTTGCACATGTTCGAAGGGAGGAAAATCGAACTTGATGGCAAGGACTGGGTGTATTTCAGCATCAATCTTTCCAAATTCACCTACCAGGGCCTTCAAGAAATCACAAGCCCTTTCAAAGGAAACTTTCATCTTTGGATATTTTCAGCCTTAAGCTGAAACACCCGAGGTATCAAAAATATCTCTTCGGGGTTCATGCACACAAAATCAGCTTGGGATCTGATGTACTCACTTCCTCTTCTGGTCAGGGTGTATTGGAAGACTTCACTTTTCATGAATTTTCCAACTTTTTAATTCTTCACCCTGTCTGGTCTATCGTTTGACCAAATGTTCTCAAAATTAGAATCGTGTTTAGTGTGAAAGAGGTTCAAGCGTTCAAACTCCATGGGGAGTCTTCTCTCATCAGGAATGTTGAGATCAAGAGATTGAAAGACTGTGAAATACTTGGAATTTGGAGAAATTGAAATATCCCAATAGCAATCTGATGGTGGTTCTGCATACGTGAGATGAGGAGTGTAATCAGCATCAATAAGTCTACAGGTTGGGTTTACCCATGAATTGATCAGGGTTCTATCAAAGTTAGTGGCAAACCCTTGTTCCTTCTAAATTTAATCCTCAAACTTAGCAGTTCTCTAGTTAGGTTTTCGTTGGGTTGTGGTAGGGGAGTCATCAGTATGGTCAGATGACATTTCTTCTTCTTTGTTCTTGAGGTGAGGAGGAGTTTGTTGAGGTGAGCCCTGATAAGTTGGAATTTGAGGAGATGACTATGAAGTTGGTTCTTTGTTGACCTATGTGGTTGGAGGATGGTTCTGAGGAGGAGTTTGTTCTTTGCCGTGCACCGGAGACGGTGGATCCTAAGGAGGAGTGATAGAGTGATTGAAACATCCCAATAATACAGTCCAAAATTTTCATTTTAAATTATTAAGAAACCCATAGTTATCAAAAATCATATAAAAATCATAAGTCGTGTATCTCAAAATATCATAATCATCTGTCAAATATATATCAGAGTATAAACATCACAGGCTAAACAAATGGTGTGCGCACTGCAATCATCCCGAGCTCTTCCCCTTGTTACCAGAATTACCTGAAACCAATACGCAAAACTGTAAGCACGAAGCTTAGTGAGTCTCCCCAAACTACCACATACCATACAAAAAATCATATAATCACATAATAACATACATTGGGCCTTGTCCGCTACATTGGGCCCCGCCCATCATCGGGGCCCGCTCGGCATTAGACCGAATCCGACATCGGGCCCCGCCCGATATCAGACTGAAATTTGGTATACATATAAACATATCAACAAATACATATAACATAATCACATATCATAAACATATAAACATTCCTCGGGCCCTGCGTGACATTAGACCGAAATCCGGAAGCATATAATACATACATATAAGCATTCCTCGGGCTTACAGCGGCATCGGACCGAAGTCCGGAAACATATAGAACACACACATGCAAGAATCACTAAGACATCAAGCATACAAACATTCCTTGGGCTTTCCCTGGCATGAGACCAAAGTCCGGAAACATATAAAACTACATCGGGCCTTACCTGGCATCGGACCTTAGCCTAGCGTATACTAAAATACATAAACGGGCCGACATTGGTGCCTGACCCGTTCCTACAGGAGACAACTCACTTCGCAATGCTGACTGCGGAATCTCGCGGTAAGGAATCTCTAACGGCTGCTCCAACGACTCACCGACTATCATTATCACAACAACACTTGGTCAAAATCCAAAACTCCTACTTAGGGTAAAATGACCATTTTACCCATGGTCAAAGTCAACATGTTGGTCAAAGTCAAGATTTTGGGTTGACTCAACTCGCCGAGTTGACCCATCAACTCGCTGAGTTCCATAATTCAGAAACCCGGGAAATCGCGATCCAACTTGTCAAGTTCCTTACGAACTCGTCGAGTTTCTCCTATCATCAGAATCGGGACTTTCCACCACCACTCGTCGGGTCCGTCCTGAACTCGTTGAGTTTTTTCTTCTATGGGGTCGGGGCATTTCGACCCAACTCGTCGAGTTCCTTTATGAACTCGTCGAGTTCTCCATTCTGTTAAGCTATCTTAATAGATTAAGCCCCTATCTTTCAGATCTAATCTCCTTACTTCATATACACACTGGAAATGTCCTTTTAAGGGTAAAGTTTCCAACTTTACCCATTAATACCCTTCCTTAAGACCTTGCTCTTGACCCAAAAGCCATTAATACTTCAAGCTAAGGCATACAAACTGAGATCTAGACCCTAGACATTACATGAACACGTAAAGTGTCAGACTTTCTCTCCATACATGGCCTTTTGGAGCTTAAAAGGCCAAAATGACACCCTAAAGCTTGCATGGGGCTTCAATGGCCATAAAGTTTGCACCTTTATGCAATGAAAGCCCTTCAAGGCCCTTGATCTGGAAGTATACTCACTTGGGACATCCATTTCCCAAGGATCTAGATAATTGGACCAAAAACTCAATAAAAGTGAAGATGAAAAGATCTAAATAATCATTGAGCAAGTTTGAGACTTGCTTACCAGAAAATGCTGCAAATGGAGTGAAGTTTCTGGATCTAATCACTTCCTCTTGGGTCTTCAAGTTTCTTCTTCTTCCACAAGCTTCAAATGCACAAGTTTTCTCTAAAAAAATGACTCACAAGCTCACACAAGGTATTAGGGTTTCGAGATTTAGGGGTTGGGACTTGGAGGCTGTAAATGAGGCCAACCTTTGGAGGTTAAGGTGTTTAAATAGGGTGCAAAACCCTGAAAATTAGGGTTTCATTCTGCCAGTCCTAGTCATCGAGTTGAGGCTCTCAACTCGTCGAGTAGCCTTTACAACCCGCATCCAATTCCATTCCTACTTGATGAATTTGGGGCCTCAAATTCCTCGAGTTTCTATACAAAAGTGAATAAATCTTAATTAAATACATATCAGGAACTAGGTGTTACGATTATCCCCTACTTTTCTTAGACTTCGTCCTCGAAGTCTGCTGTCTCGGGAAACAACTCCGAGTAGTGCACACTCATCTCCTCCTCGGGCTCCCAAGTCCACTCCTAGCACTTGCAGTGCTGCCACTACACCTTTACCAGCTCTACCCTCTTGTTCCTCAGCTCTTTCGTCTTCCTGTCGAGAATAGCTACCGGTCTCTCGATGTAGTTCAAGCTGTAATAAACCTGTATATCCTCTAAAGGCACAATTATAGAGTCATCCACTAAGCATTTCCGCGGCTGGGAGACATGAAAAGTATTGTGGATCTAGTTGCGCTATGCTGGAAGATCCAAACGATAAGCAACCCGACCCACCCGAGCCAAAACCCTGAACGGACCAATATACCTGGGGCCCAGCTTGCCCCGCTTCCTGAACCGGATGACATCTTTCCAAGGTGACATCTTCAGGAGAACCATGTCGCCCACCTGAAACTCCAAGTCTGAACGACGCTTGTCGGCATAGCTTTTGTGTCGACTCTGAGTAGTCTGGAGCCTGCTCCAGACTTGCTGGATCCTCTGAGTAGTCTTGAGTACTACCTCAGTACTCCCCATGACTCTCTGACCGACCTCACCCCAACAGATTGGGGTCCTACACTTCCTCCCGTAGAGCATCTCGAAGGGAGGTCGATCTATGCTAGCGTGGTAGCTATTTTTATACGAAAATTCCGCTAATGGAAGATATGTATCCCAACTGCCTCCAAAATCCAATACATACACACGCAACATGTCCTCTAGAGTCTGAATCGTCCTCTCACTATGTCGGTCAGTCTGAGGGTGGAAAGCGGTAGTGAATCAAAGACGAGTACCCATCTCGTCGTGAAACCACTTCCGAAATCTGGAAGTGAAACGAACATCTCGGTCTGACACAACCGAAACAGGCACTCCATGTCATGCCACTACCTCACGTACATAGATCTTGGCCAGCTTCTTAGCCGATATACTCTCCTGGATCGGGATGAAATGAGCACTCTTGGTTAACCGATCCACGATGACCCATATCGAATCTACTCCACGTGCGGTCCTGGGAAGCTTCATGATGAAATCCATAGTGATATCTTCCCATTTCCACACGGGAATGTCTAATGGCTGCATCTTGACATGTGGTCGCTGGTGTTCGGCCTAGATTTTCCTGCAAGTCAAGCACCGCTCTACGTAGCATGCTACGTCTCACTTCATGCAGGGCCACCAATAATGAGGGAGAAGATCCTGATACATCTTCGTCACCCCGGGATGGATGGAGAACCTCGACTTGTGAGCCTCATCCATCAAAACCTGGCGTACACCGACCCATTACAGAACTCAGACCCTCCCATGCAGGGTCATCAACCCGCGACTGTCATAATCAAATGAGGCCACCTGGCCTATGATCCGCTCACACTTCCGGCGCTCTTCCTTCACACCCTCGACCAACGCCTCTCTAATCCGCTCCAGCAACGGAGTAACCACTGTCATCCTCAGACATATGTCTCGTATCGGTGCCGCCACTGCCTTGAGGATAAGAGTATCAGCCACCACATTGGCGTTCCCTGGGTGATAAAGGATCTCATAGTCGTAATCCTTTACCACATCTAACCAACGACGCTGCCTCATTTCCAGATTCGGCTCATCCATGAGGTACCTCAAACTCTTGTGGTCCGTGTAAATGGTAGAACATAACCCATAAAGGTAATGCCGCCAAATATTGAGGGCGAAAACTACAACCCCCAGCTCGAAATCGTGTGTCGGGTAGTTCGCCCCATGAGGCTTCAATTGACTCGAAGTGTTTGCTATCACGTGACCCCGCTGCATCAACACTGCACCCATACCTGTGATCGAGGCGACACAGTAAACCACAAAGTCATCGACGCCCTCCGGAAAAGTCAAAATCGGTGCCTCGTATAATCGTTGTCTAAGAGTCTCAAAGGCTGCCTGCTGCCCAAGCCCCCAGCGGAATGTCACCGACTTCTTATTCAGTCGGGTCAGAGGAACAATGATCTTGGAGAAATCCTATATGAATCTCCGATAGTAACCCGCTAGACCAAGAAAACTCCGAATCTTAGATGGAGACCTCGAAACCTCCCACTGCATCACGACCTTTATCTTGGCCGTATCGACCAGAATACCATTCTGGCCGACAAGGTGCCCCAGAAACTGCACCTCTCGCAACCAGAACTCATAGTTGGTGAACTTTGCGAAAAGTCTCTCCCTCCTAAGTGTCTCCAGCACCTCCCTTAGGTGCTCCTCATGCTGCTCCTGAGTCTTGGAATAAACCAAGATGTCCTCGATGAAGACTATCACAGACCTGTGTTGTAACCTGAAAGTGAACCTCTAGTAATCACCTTTGAAGATCCGAAGCCAGTCAGAGTTCTGAAGTAAATAAGTTGGTGTCCGAACTTGAAGCCTTGCTCCGGAATTACTTTTGCATCCGAAACTTAAGATGTGGTCTGAATGAGAAGATCAGTTGAAGGAATTCCAGAATGGACTATGTGTCCTAAATGTTTGTTTATCCAATTTAGTGTTTGATCCATATGCATTTATTGTATTTTTCCTTTTGCTTGATTTTACATTTCATAGGACTTAGTCTTATTGTCAACTCAAATAGATCAGAGTGTCAGATGCACTTCTTTTGTCCAGTCTTACGTATGTTATGTGGTTTGTACGATGTAACATGTACTCCTATTTAAAGGAGCTTTCTATAACAAATCAAGTGACAAATCATTCAAACATATTTAGCAACATTCCAGTTTACTTCACTTTCTCTCACAAATATTCCTCTTGTTCTTCATTTATTATCTTTACCTTGATCATTAACTTCTCTTTTCATTATTGTCTTGAATAGTTTGTTAAATGCATTAACTCAGACTTGACTGGAATATTTCTTAGTAAGCAGACATTGATCTTACACATTCATTCAAGGTTTGAGTTTTCAAACCTTGTCCCTGCGCATCTGATTATCCTTGTTCTCACAATTGGTATCATAGCTTCAGTGATTGTCCTTTGAATCCATAAGATCAGATTATAGTTGATTTGAAATTACCTTGGTATTTCGATCATTTCTGTGTTAAGGATAAAAGTTCTTCTATATACCACTTTTTCTCAAATATATCTTAACTTCAATGACTGCTTCTAATACCCAACAAATGTATCCAATGCAAATAGCAAATAGCATGGGTTGCCCTACACGTGCCCCACTCCTAGTTGTTGAAGAATATGATCATTGGAAAGTTAGAATGGAAAGATTTTTACTTGGAAAAGAGAAAGGTGAATCTATCTGGAGATCTGTCAAAGAAGGTCCTCATGTTCCAGTTCGAACCGTGGTTAGAGATGCTGCTGCAACTCTCTTGGGACAGGATTAACAACGTCAAGCACCTCTCATTGATGATGACCTCGAAAAGTTGCATGCTGATCAAGTTGCCTTTTCGGAAATGGTGTTTGGTCTTCCACCATCTCTCTTTGAGCACATCAAACTGTGCAAGTCTGCAAAAGAGATTTGAGACACATTTCAAGATTTATTTGAAGGGTCAGAGAACATGAAGGATAAGCGCTTGACTTCGGTTTTCAATGAGTTCGACACTTTTAATACCACACTTAGTGAATCTGTTGCCTCAGCCTCAAATAGATACCAAATCGTTGTCAACAATATGACAGCTCATGGGATTGTTCAAACTCCACTTGAGTACAATCTCAAGTTCATCAACAGTCTAGGAAAGGGATATGGAAATGTGAAATCATGTCTTCAGAGCAATGGATCTTTGAAAAAGCTCAAGCTTTATCAACTTTTTGATGAGCTTCAAGGTCATGAGTCAAATGTTGCTCAAACTCTACGTGAACTCACTGGAGGTCCTCTTGCCTTAGTCAGGTCCTTTGATCCACAAACCTCAAAACCAGTTGTCTCGGACCCTCTTACTGTTGTTCTTCCATACATTCCTCGTGTTCAAACCTCACCTCCTAACATTCCTGCTCTCACCAACTCAAACTTTCAATACATGGGTGACCTTAACCCTGATGAAATAGACTTCAAACTACGCTTTCAACAAGAGATTGTCGTGCTCTCTATGAAATACAACCGTCCCTTCAACAAGCCTCACAACAATCGATTCCAATCTTCTTACCAAAATAACCGCTTTTAAGCTCCTCACCAAAGCAATCATCAACCTTTCAACAAACCTTCCAAAAATCCTCCTGCATACATGCTAAATCTTCCTACTCAGAATCATACTTCGGAACCTCCACAACTTCCGAAATTTGAGAAACCGAAGATTGTCTGTCACAAGTGCGGACATGCAAACCACTTTTCCAAAGATTGCTTAGCCGAAGTCCCACAAAAACCAAAGATCAATGACTCTGCTTACTATCTACGTCGTCCTCAAGAATTGGCTGAGAGTGAAAAGGCTTTTGTTACAACTGTGTCAAGGGATGTGGAAGGGTATTGGTTGTCTGGAGATGATGATGACGTAACCACTGGCAGAAACATGTGTCTCATGGCTCGATAAGAAATTGAATGTGATGAAGGATATTGGTCATCCGGATCCGAAGAAGATGATGAATTTGATGAACCACACTACTGCTACATGGCTACTAATGATCCACTCAGCCGAAGCATCGTTCAACAGGTAAGAACTATGATTACTGATAATAATTTTGATTTGTCTCTTTGTGAACCGTATCTTACCCAGATCCAATTAGATATAACCATCATTTACAAAGTCTATGAGTTAGCCATAGAAGCCAGTGAGAAGAAGGACAATGAATTGAGTCGTCTTAGATTACGTTTCGAGGATAAGAAGTTGAAAATTGAGTCTTTAGAACATGGGCTTGTAATGTCAAAAGATGAATGTATCATTCTTAAAGACAAATGTGAAATCACTTATTCTAAAAGAAATATTTTAATTCCCGATAACAAACGTCTTAATGCTAAGATTGATGCCATGCACTATGCCATAGACATTCTTGAAGCAAATTAACGGATGACTCACAATTTTCTTCATCCTTGGTCAAAAGCTCCTGATCTCGGAAGTGAGTTTCCGAAAGCAGTTGTTCGTCCCTTAAAGGAGTTACAAAATCTGACTTTTATGGGAGATGTTCCGAATATTAAACATTCGGATACACCTGTTTCTTCCTTTTCATCCCATAATGAGACTTCTGACCATTTTGCATCCTTGATTCCTGAGTTTAAGCCCATAGTTGTCAAGAGTCCCGATTCCACGCAATTTCCGCCTCTGATAAACCCGAACCTGAATCGGACCTCTGAACTTAACTCTAGCACTCCAAAGTCTGTTGCTCAAAATCCAAACCTCAACCCTCCTAACAACTGTGTTGTTGAGGAAATATTTCCGGAATCAACTTCTTCTGAACCTTTAGAATGTGTTTGGTCATCTTTAGAAAGTGAAGTCGATGAGACAATCTCATGTGATTCTGAACCTCAGGTAATTTCAAAAACAAACTAGTTCCCATTAAGCCTGTATTGAACAATCCTTCAGTAGGACAGACTTCAAAATCTTCGTCTCATTCCAAAATAAAGCCTAAGTTAAATAGGAAGGATGTTTTAGATCCTAAAGTGGAAGCTCGAAATGCACACAAAAAGGAAGTTAAGACTAGACAAAACTCAAGATTCATTAAGAACTCTAAAAAGAGTGTATCTCGGAATTCTCCTTCATCACCCCATAGTCAAAACTCCTTCACACCAACTAAGATCCTCAAGAGACCTTCAAATCTTTCAAGTCCTGTAGAACGAAAGTAAGTGGTTAATCCCACTCAGGAAAAATCAAGAGTAAGCACCACATCTTTCCGAAACACCTTTCCTCGGACTGTTTCATCTGTTTTCGTTGAAAATTTTGATGGCACAATTTTTAGACCTCAACTTTCAAAAAAAATGTGTCATCAACCAAACCAAAAAGAGTGAAGAAAACTAATTTTCCAAAATCATCAAAACAAAACTTTGTGTGGAAAATCAAAACTCACATTGATGAAACAATCACTCCGGAAGACAAAGTAGTAACCACTACTCTGGATGTTAAAAGTCCGAAGAAAGTTGTTCCTAACTCTCATGTCATTGAATATGACTATTGGATAGATGAAAGAACCATGTCATTCTGTTTGTTTCCAAAGGAATCTCGGAACAAACCTTCCAAACTAACTGTTGGTCAAAAGTCACTTCCAAAGCCTAAGACTCGGACCTTTGTCCAAAAACCTAACATGGAGCCTACAAACTCCACCACTCACTTATTTTGCAGGAACTCTATGTTTCAGAGCAAGAGACAATATGGTATATTGATAGTTCTTGCTCCATGCACATGACGGGGCAGAAGGACTTTCTGCGAGATCTCAAACTTGCACCAAATGCTGGCTATGTGACATATGGCAACAACTCCAATTCTCAGATCCGAGGTTATACCATCCTTACAAATGGAAACTTCTCCATTTAAAACGTGGCATATGTAGCTGACTTAAAGCACAATTTTATAAGTGTGGCTCAACTCACTGATGCAAATCATCGAGTTGAATTCTATAAGAAACATAGCTACATCATGTCTGAAGATCGAAAGGAATGCTTGATCAAGTCCAATCGCAACAAAAACATGTATCCTCTTGACATCAACATGATCATTGGCAAGCCCCAACTCTGCTTACTCTCAAAAGCTATTCTCGACGTTAGTTGGTTATGGCATAGGAGACTTGCTCACTTGAACTTCAGATATATGAATGATCTTGTTTTGGGTGACGTGGTTAGAGGTTTACCACTCCTCAAATTCGAAAACGACCATCTTTGTGTTGCATGTGAGTGTGGAAAGAAATCAAAGATGGGTCATACCATCATCATTGAAAGATCAATCTCGGAACCATTAGAACTTCTGCACATTGATCTATGTGGACCATCAACAGTAGAGAGTCTACATCACAAAAAGCACATTCTTGTGATTGTGGATGATTTTACTAGGCTCACCTGGGTCTTCCTAAGGATGAAATCAGAAACAACCTCTGAGCTCATCAACTTTATCAAAGAAGTAGAAGTTCTCATCAAAATCCCAGTAAGGATAATCCAAAGTGAAAATGGTTCGGAATTCACTAACTCCACCATTAAAAGCTTCCTTACCGAGAAAGGCATCGACCACAATTTTTATGCTCCTTACACTCCTCAACAAAACGATGTAGTCGAACGATGAAATAGAACACTTGGTTAATCTGCTCGATCCATGCTCACTTTTGCAAATTTGCCACTTTATCTTTGGGCCGAAGCTCCTTCTACTGCATGCTTTACCTAGAGGAGAAGCATCATCAATCGACGCCTCAAAAAAACGCCGTATGAAGCCATGAACGGTCGGAAGCGCACTATCTCGTTTCTTCATGTTTTCGGATGAAGATGCTTCATCAAGAACAATCGTGATCAGCTTACCAAGTTTCAACCTAAAGCTGATGAAGCCATCTTCCTTGGATACTCTTCTAAATCAAAGGCTTACAGAGTTCTTAAAAGGAGAACTCGTGTTCTGGAAGAAAGCTTTGAAGTTACCTTTGATGACAATTTTGTTCAGAATTCTAGCCTAACCCGTGTTACAACTCACATTATGGAGTCCCATGCTCCAGCGCCAGGATGTCCAAACCAACAAACAATCATTGAAGTTGAATTTGAGACCTTGTTTGGAGCCTCAGAAACGGATCTTGATTCGGAATCTCGAACAAGATCAACCATGTCCGAATCTCCAGTTTCTCAAAACATATCCGGTTCGACCCCAAGTCTTTCTCCATTTGATTCTAAACCGTTTCAACCTTCTCATGTTGAGGGGGAGAATGGTCACTCTTCCCTTGAATCAAATGTGGATGGATTTCAAGATGCAGCTGCCGATTTCGATGATTCCAATCCTATCAACATTGATGATGATGCAAACTTCTTTGAATTCCCACTTGAAGATGTTGTCAACCTATCCGATTCAGAAGTTCAGGGGGAGCATCATCCACATGTTCAAACTATTCAGGGGGAGCAACACAACCCCATTGTTGATATTGGATCATCTGCTGCACAAGAGCTTCCAAGGTTACATGTCTGGACCAAGGATCATCCTCTAAACAAGTGATCGGAAACCCAAACGCTGGCGTACAAACTCGATTTGCTACAAGTCTTCAAAATTAATGTCATTTTTTGCCATTTATCTCTATGGTTGAACTAAAATCCATCAAAGAAGCACTTGAACATGCTGATTGGATCACAACCATGCAAGAAGAACTAGCAAAATTTGATAGAAATGAAGTTTGGTCTATCGTTCCTGCCCCTCAAAACCATCCCATTATCGATACTAGATGGGTATTTCACAACAAGTTAGATGATGCAGGAGTTATCATTCGAACCAAAGCAAGAATGGTGGCTAAAGGATTTACACAGATTCAAGGCCTTGATTATGATGAGACCTTTGCTCCTGTTGCACGTCTTGAAGCTATCATAATCTTTCTTGCTTATGTTGCTCACAAAGGTTTCAAGGTTTACCAGATGGATGTCAAAAGTGCTTTTCTAAATGGTGAACTTGATTCTGAAGTATATCTTCAACAGCCTCCCAGTTTTGTTAATCTTTCATATCCAAACTACTCTTAATAACTCCAGAAAGTTGTCTACGGCCTTAAGCAAGCTCCTCGCGCATGGTACGAGACCCTCACTGATTTTCTCAAGCGTTCAGGTTTTCAAAGAGGAATACTAGATCCCACTCTGTTCCGAAGGTCAAATGGAAATCATCTCATTCTGGTCCAAATTTATGTTGACGACATCATTTTCGGATCCACCGATTCTTCAATGGTTGCTGACTTTGCTAAGTTAATGGTCAGTAGATTTCAAATGTGCATGAATTGTGAGTGAAGCTTCTTTCTTGGTCTCCAAGTCAAACAGACTAACAGAGGACTTTTCATACACCAAAGGAAGTACATTTCAGAACTCCTCAAAAAGTACTCAAAGGACACCTCTGCCTCAGCCAAGGTACCAATGGGTTTCGGACACAAGATCTTTGCCGACCCTTCAGGTGTAGCAGTTGATGAAAAGAAGTACTGAGGAATGATTGGATCCCTGCTCTATCTCATAGCAAGTCGTCTGAACATCATGTTTTCTACATGTTTGTGTGCCAGATTTCAAGTCAACCCGAAGATGTCTCATTATTTGGCTGTTAAGCAAATTTTCCGATACTTTAAAGGTACAAAGAAGCTCGGAATCTGGTACCCAACAAATGAGAGCTTCCTACTTCAAGCATATTCAGATTCAAACTATGGTGGTCTTCAATTAGATAGGAAAAGCACATCATGTGGCTGTCAATTTTTAGGTGGACGATTGGTTAGTTGGTCATCCAAGAAGCAGAACTGCATTGCACTCTCTACAGCCAAAGCATAATACATTGCTGCTGCTAGCTGTACCTCTCAAGTTCTATGGATGAAGTCTCAAATATTCGATTATGGTTATCACTTTCAACACATTCCTATCTATTGTGATTCTCAAAGTGCCATTGTGACTTCGCACAATCCAATTCAGCACTCCATGGCGAAGCACATTGACATTCGGTACCATTTCGTAAAAGATCATGTCTTAAACGGAAACATTGAACTTGTTTTTGTTCCATCTGACGATGAAATTGCTGATGTTTTTACCAAGGCATTTGACTAAACCAAATTCAATGGTTTTCTGAACAAGATGGGTATGATGATGCCTGATCCTCAGTTCGTTCAAGAGACATGTTCTCTCTGATGATAACATCAGTTAGAAAATTGGTTCCGAACTCAAAAACTCTTTTTATATCAGAACTATTGTCTCTCGGAATAAATAGGATCTTTTTATTTGTCTTTATCTCTAGCCATCACTTGAGTTTTAAGTTATATTGTTCATCTTATCTTTTGATGTCCATAGTCCACATAGTCACAATGATCAAATTTTGTCCACGGAATTTACTTCATAAAGTCATCCCGGAATTCCAATCCGGAAAGGTATTACATCTATACTTCAGAATTTGCTTAAATCTCACTCCGGAAGTTTTCAAATCTTGTTCCGGAAGGTCTTGGAAGTCTTGTTCCGGAAATTCTTTCAAATCTCACTCCGGAACATCAAATTAACCATTTCGGAATTTCACTTTTTGTTCCGGACATATTTCTCAAAACCGTTTTCAGAATCATTAAAAAAAATACTTACTCCAGAATTTTTCAAAAGATTTCTGCTCCAGGATTCAAATGTGTTTGACTCCGGAATGTCAAAGTTTCATTCCGGATTATTCATATTCCGGACCTTTTTCTTCAAATTTCCATGTTCCGGAACTCACCTCTTTACCCTCCGGATCTCAAACTATCTGGAATCAATCATTCGGAAGTCCAAAAGTTTTTTTGGTGATACTCTTTCAAACGGTTACTTTTAAAAAGATGCTTATCGTGTTCCTTGAAATCTGTGCCACGTTTGCACGTCCTTTAAAGCAAACATCCCATCGCCGTTTGACGGTTTCAATTCCTCACTTCATTCCATAGAAACCCTTCATCATCATTAGTCAACTCACCCCCAAAAACCGCAACATATTAAATGCGACCCATTTCCATTTCGGATCCTCATCATTACCCTTTCTAAACCGACCCGTTTCCATCACCTATATAAAATTTGCTAAAAACCCATTTGCCTCTTTACAGTGCTCAAACTCTCCAAAAGTTCCCAAATTCTTCTGTGTTCATCGTGTTCTTCAAGCTATTATCAACCTTCATTAATGGCGTCTCAATCTTCTTCTCAAAAACATGCTGCAACTGCTTCAACACCCAAGAAATCTGTCACCAAGAAGAAATCTTCCAAAGGATCATCATCCTCATAATCATCTGAGTACTTTCTTAGAGATACAACATAGCTTTTTTCAATAAATCCCGTGGATTTTGCTGAACCCATTAGAGTGATGATTGAGTTCATTGCTCATCATCACATATCCATCCCACTCACCAAAATACCAGAACCTCCTATACCACTAAGTCTCTTGCACACCACCTTTACGAGAATCAAGATCGACAATGGCATTCTCAAAATAAAGATCACAGGTGATAGAATCGTGCCCATCCACAAATCCACATTCCTCAGGGCTATCAGCGTTGATGAAAACCCTGAAGGGTTTAAGGTTCAGGAACCAACCACTGAAGAATTTCAACAATTCCTGACTCACATTAGGTACAATCAAGACTACAAAGCCAAGGACTTCAAGAAGGCGGAAGTTTTATGTCTTTGGACTGTGTTGATGCATTTCATCACTCGAGGGTTATCCGGTAAGCATGGTGGTATAGACACCCTGAGCAAGGATTGGTTGTACATAGTATACGACATCTACTCCGGACGCAACAATGCAATCGATCTTCCGGAGGTGTTATGGCAGGAGTTTCGGAAATTTGCTAACAAAAGGAAGAGCAATGAAATCTCAAGCTCTAGGTTTTGGACCCTGACGCTTCAAGAGCTTTACAGAGAAAGGTCTGAACCAAGCCCAGTTGCGACAATTCCAAAAGAGTTATATCTTTCTTTTAAAACTGTTAAGCACTATAGAGTTTCGTACCAATATTCCTTTGGTCCTGTTAGACGCCTTACGGACCACATGTTGGCCTTAATTCCTTCTGAATCGATTTACCTAAAACATCACCTAGAGACTTCGGTTGTGTTCGACCCAACACAACCTGCCCCCGTCTCTGTTGAGTCTATTCCGAAAGAGGCCAATCCCTCTGTGTCCGGAGGAAAGGTTAAAAAGTCTGCTAAAAGGAAGATTTCTCCCACCAAGTCAAAGCCTAAAAAGAGATCCAAAGTCAGCTCTTCATTTTAACAGGAAGGAGCTCATGACATTCAGGCTGACTCTGGCCTTCCGAACACCCCACCAACCCACTCATCCGAGGTACCCCTCGATGTTTCAAAAACACAAGCACAAAATCACGGGGAGTCTGCACATAATCCACCCTCACCTTCTCAACAAGGTGATGCCGGTGTTGAACAAAGTTCCTTGCCCCATGGAACAAACCCACGTGTCACATTTGCTATCCCAACTTCTTCTACACGCACACACTCCAGAACCCCTGTTCTAGACCCCAAGCATTCTGAGGTTGGAGTTGTCCCTCCAACCTCTGGAAACTCAACTGGTCTGATACCCGGTAAGGGTACATGACGACCAGGAATTAATGATCCTTTGTGGGAAGATTTTGTGAACAGGGCACACTCGAGGCACCCGAAACTTACAAGATCTCAAGTTGAAGCCACTATCATTTCCATGCGGAACCGAGCAATTCAGAGAAATCTTCCTTATGTTGCTCCTTCAGAAGAGATTAATGATCATGAGTTCACCTCCGGAGAAACTACCAAGACTCCTCCTCATACTTCCATTCATTCAGCTTCGGATGATGAAGTTTCCGAAGAAGTGTTGCTAACCAAAGATGATACACATGTTGCTGATACCAATGTGTTCTCTTCTGTTCAACTACACTCCAAGCCATCCTCATCCAAGTCTGCTTTTGATTTCAGATCTTCCTCCTCAACTCGTGACAATGAATCAGAATCGACTAAGAAACTTCAGGATGATGCACCTACCAACGAACCTAGTCCTTCGGTTACTCCCATCAATCCGGAATCTCCGAAACACAAGCCTCAACATTCCAGTTCAGATAACGGATCCTCAGCAGGAGACCACATTGATCTGTTTGCTCTTCTGGATATTCAAACCAATGTGTCAGACACCATGAAGAAGGTCAATTCTCTTGAAACTTCCGTAGCAGGGTTTAATTCCAAGCTTGATGAGAAAGTCTCCGGACTGGATTCAAAGCTTGATGTGATCCTTAAATCTGTGTCCAAAGCCAACAATTCCAGACCTACTATGGCTGAATGTGAAGCCCAGCTGGACCAACTCATCTCGTTAAGGCTCAAGCATACAGTTGAGGAAGTCGAAAAGAAGTATGATGAAAGTGTCGATCACTACCTTGACACAATAACGAAGATGTTAAAGGTTCATGAAGATATGTTGAATGCTTCCAATAAACATATAAAGAAAACACATATTCGTCATGAGAAGCAAATCCAACGCCTGGAAAAGGAGATCGGGAAAAAGGATGAGATGAATCTCATCATACAACAAGTCCTCCTCAAGCTTCTTCATTCATGCTGGAACATTGTGGATGTTGCGAACCACAAGTTTGATGAGATGATCTTTATACTCTCCTCCTTATACAACCATCTCAAAGCTCAAGCCCCCACTGCTGATTCTTATGACACCCTCACCCTTCAAGTCAACACCATCTTTCAGAAGGTGTTTGAGAAATTTTCCGACATGAAGGAGTCACTTATGCTTGCTCTGGTTGTCAGGCCTACCGGTGCAAGAGGGGGAGAAGGTCCAAGTCAACCTTCGAAGACTGCCTCGGAATTCTAACACCGAGATGAAGATGAAGATTCCGATGATGATGTCGAAGTTCTTTCCGGACTTCTAGAAAATGATGATAATGATGATGATGGAAGTGATGACGAGGAAATTGAGTTTGTTACCAATGCCGTCATTGGAATCCCAGCACCTAAGAAATTTCATGCCAAGGTGCTTACGGTGGAAGAGCAGAGAATTTGGTCTGCAGTCTCATGGCCATCCACCCTTCCAGATGTGTTTCAAAGAACTGTTCAAATGGCCAAAGTTAAGAACAAGCTAACGGTTGATGCTTTCCAGGCCACTCCATCCATGCTGCCACCAATTCCGGCTCCAAAAATTACTCCTATAGATGAAGGTTCTCCCCTCCGGACTCCGGACGACTTTCCAGAAGAACCTCTTCCATCCTCTCCTCCAAAGTTCACTATTGATGAGAACATTATGCATGTCATCTCGGTTCTCAACAAAGACAAAGGCAAGAATCCCATTATGGAAGAATAATTATCTCTACACTCCGGACCTCCACCAAAGCAAAATTTTGGATGGCCTCAGGAGGAAATCAACAAAGCATTAGAGGATAACATCCGGATCCAAGCTCTCAAAGACAATCCTGATCTGATGCGCGGTATCTCTCCTCTATGCCGTGAAGGCATTCTTTGTGATTCGGACATTGTACCTTTCATGTACTACGACATCCCAACAACTGATTCGGAACAACATCATCTGCCTCTCTCTCTCCATATAGCAGGTTCTACATCAAGTTTTCTCCTCTCCACCCAAATGACGACCCGGAGATGATAATCCGGGCAGAGCGTGAAAGCTTGAAAACATACTACTCCAAGAACGCACAACCATAAAAGGAAGTGTGGACAAGGAAGAGGATAACAAAGATCTATGGGTTCGTAAGAAAGATCTTGGTGAAATATGAACTCAACTGTCCCTTGTTCCGGTATCACATCATCCAGAACAAACCAGCATACCGCACTATCTCTTATGCTGAATTTCCTGCAATGAATCCAAATAACGTCCTAACCATTGCTGCTTGTCTTCGGAGTCTTCAAAGAGATGACATCAACATGGGTGCTTACCACGCAACCCTAGGCTTTCTCAAGGATTATGTCGCGGAATTTTGTCGATGGGCCTATGAGCTTGCTCACCTGTTCGGAACGGGAGATTTTGTTGTGAAAATTGATTATGTGCTTACGGATGCTGAACTACTAGCTGAAGGACCTATTGATGATCCGGTTCTAGGGTTTGTGTACAAAACAAAGAAGGAAAACAAAAAGGACTTCTTCAGAGTCCTTGACAAACATCTAGTTCCGACAAGAGCCCTCAAGAAATTCATCAGTCGAGCATCCAGGTCCGAAGCTCTTGAACATGTCAAGATAACGTCTGTAAGTCAGTCCAGTGGTATGTTGAAGTTTGGGATTGGCTGTTTAGAGCTTACAAGCTCATCAAGGAAGAAGCGAACTAAGCTGACTTGATTTCTAAGTTCACTTAGGGGAGATTGTTGGAACCTGAGAGTGAACCTCTAGCAATCACCTTTGAAGATCCGAAGCCAGTCAGAGTTCCGAAGTAAATAAGTTGGTGTCCGGACTTGAAGCCTTGCTCAGGAATTACTTTTTCATCCGGAACTTAAGATGTGGTTCGGATGAGAAGATCAGTTGAAGGCATTCCGGAATGGACTATGTGTCCGGAATGTTTGTTTATCCGATTCAGTGTTTGATCCATATGCATTTATTGTATTTGTCCTTTTGCTTGATTTTACATTTCATAGGACTTAGTCTTATTGTCAAATCAAATAGAACATGTACACCTCTTTAAAGGAGCTTTCTACATTTCAGAGGACTTATGTATGTTAAGTGGTTTGTACGATGTAACATGTACACCTCTTTAAAGGAGCTTTCTATACCAAATCAAGTGACGGATCATTCAAACATATTTAGCAACAATCCAATTTACTTCACTTTCTCTCTCAAACATTCCTCTTGTTGTACATTTATTATCTTTACCTTGATCATTAACTTCTCTTTTCATTATTGTATTGAACACTTTGTTGAATGCAATAACTCAGACTTGACTAGTATTACCAGACTTGACTGGAATATTTCTTACTTAGCAGACATTGATCTTAAGCATTCATTCAAGGTTTGAGTTTTCAAACCTTGTCCCTGCGCATCTGATTATCCTTGTCCGATCCATCATCGGTCTGTACACGCGGTTCATGAGGTACATGAACGCGGCAGGAGCATTGGTGAGCCCAAACGGCATCACCACGAACTCATAGTGATCATAGCGAGTCCGAAAGTTTGTCTTCGGCATGTCGTCGTCCCTGGCTCGCATCTGGTGATATCCCGATCACAGATCAATCTTGGAGAACCAAGATGCACCATGAAGCTGGTCAAACAAGTCATCAATCCTCGGGAGGGGATAACAGTTCTTCACTGTTACCTTATTCAGCTCCCGACAATCTATACACATTCGGTGTGACCCATACTTCTTCTTCACAAACAGGATCGGGGCTCCCCATGGCGAACTGCTGGGCCTGATAAAACCCTTGTCGAACAGCTCCTGCAACTGTGTAGACAACTCCTGCATCTTGGGAGCAGCCAATCGATATGGTGCCTTAGATATCGGATCCGCACCAGGGACTAGGTCAATCCTGAACTCTACCTGCCTCTCCGGAGGTATCCTAGGCAAATCCTCTGGGAACTCGTCCGGATACTCCCGCACGATCGGTACATCATCCACGGTCGCCTTACCCTTATCCCGAGTATCCATAACATAGGTGACATAACCTGCGCAACCCTGCTGAAGGTAGCGCCTCGCTCTCGCTGCTGAACATAAATTCGGTCCACCCTACGGTCTCACGCCCTGAATCACTAAACCTCCCCCACTTGGGGTCCGAACCCGCACAAGCCGCTCCTCGCAGTCGATCACTATAACCTTATTCCCACGCCCTGAAGTGTACATCCCCGATGAACCCTTGCAACCCGAATGATCCTATCATCTGCTATCTCTCTACATCAAGTGGACAGTCCAGCTCCCCTGGAGCTCCCACAAACCGCTTGATGAGCGCGAGCGACACAAAATATCGGGTAGCCCCTGAATCAAATAATAGCAAAGTAGATATACCGTTCATAAGGAACGATCCTATAATGAAACACATAAACATAAGCAATAATTAATATAAATAAAAAGATAGGAGAAAATACATACCAGTCACCACATCGGGAGTTACACATGCCTCCTCTACTGTCAACTAGAAGGCTCTGCCCTTCGCCACTGGAGCCTCTAACCGGCAGTGATGGCCATCGATAATCCTCAATGTAGCAGGAGCGGGTGCCGCCACCTGTCCTGCTGCTGCTAAACTCGGGCACTGGGACCGCATATGTCCCCTCTAATTGTACCGAAAGCAAATTAGATCTGATACTATCGTGGTGGTGGTGGTAGGAGTACTATTCCTGCTAACATGACCAGTGCGGCTGCACATGAAGCAGCCTGAACTACCCGCCCTGGACGTCCCCTCGTGCAGCTTGCCACACTTGCCACATAGGCTGTGGCCCTGCTGGCTCCCCGATCGGTGATATGATACCTTGGGATTTTTGCCCACACTCCCTGACTGAACCCCCTCTGATTTCCTCTTATTCTCCATCTCCAAACCTAGCTCTCTCTCTATAGTCATCGCAATCATATCCTCCACCGTCTTGCAGTTAGATCAGCTCACAAACTGGCGGATATCACTCCGCAACATCTCATGATATCGAGCCTTTTTCATCTCCTCGTCTGCCACGTACCGCGGAACGAGAATGGCCCGTTCCGTGAACATAACGGTGATCTCGGTCACTGTCTCAATCGTCTGCTGGAGATCCTGGAACTCCCTAGCAAGCTATTGCACCTCAATCATAGGTGCAAAATCGACCCTGAACCTGGCCGAAAGGTCACTCCAGGTCATTGCATCTAAAGCTGGATCATCTCTAATGGCATGTCCGACCTCCTCCCACCAGTCACGTGCTCTATCCTTCATAAGACAGGAAACAAGTCGGACCTTGTCCCCCTCGGGACATCGGCTCGTACGGAAGGCGTTGGCGACATCAGCCAACCACCTGCTGCTAGCAATGGGGTCCCAATCCCCATGATAGTCTGCAGCTCCACAAGATCGAAACTCCCTGAAAGTCATCGTACGCGCCCCTAGCATGGCCTCCATCTCGGTGCGGAATGCACCCAACCTGTCATCAAGTATCTCTAAGATGCCCTCCTTGACCGTACCGAAGATCACAGGAGTCTGGTCTAAAATACTGCGCGTGACCTCGGATAAATTGAACTCCCTGTAGGGTTTTGAGCATCCTATGGGTCTTAGCCCAACTTGATAATCCATGGAACATTTAGCCCACTATACAACTATGGATTATTTACACAATCAACCCATATATTTAAATATTCACCTTTTTGATCACTTAATTAATTCTAAATTAATTATTTATCAATACTAATTAAATAATATTATTAATATATTAGAACTTATAATATATTAACAAACCATAAGTGTTATTTCTCTCATTTTAGTCTATCCAAATGCATGATGGCATGCAACCCAAATGGACCATGCCAAACCGGGTCAAGTACATACCAGAAATAGTTATGGACTTAGACACCTTATCCAATAGTCTCCCACTTAGATAAGTCTAATAACTATAACTGTAAGTATGACTTCAGGAACCGATCAGCAATCGTAGCTCTTTCAAGGTCTCTCGGAACTGAGATGATGATGATACACCATTTAAGATAAGTGATCATATAATCCTCTGTTCTAGATATCAGCTGGACAAATACATGGAACACTATCTTACTTATTGTCCAACAATTTGTTTCTCGATTTCCGATTTGTTTGACAAAGAACTTAATTCTGTTGGATAAGGTGTCTAAGTCCATAACTATTTCTGGTATGTACTTGACCCAGTTTGGCATGGTCCATTTGGGTTGCATGGTATCATTCATTTGGATATACTAAAATGAGAGAAATAACACTTATGGTTTATTAATATATTATAAGTTCTAGTATATTAATAATATGATTTAATTAGTATTGATCAAGAATTAATTTGGAATTAATTAAGTGATCAAAAGAAGACTAATTAAATATATAGGTTTATTGTGTAAATCACTCATACTTGTATAGTGGGCTAATGCTCCATGGATTATCAAAGTTGGGCTAAAACCCATAGGATGCTCCATGGATGCTCCATGGTGGTTATAGAACCCATGGGTCATGGAAATGAAAGGTCATGACAGTTAGGGTTTACATGGTGTAACCCTAATTGTAACAAACTATATAAGGATCCTTATGTTCACTAAAATCGGCACTTAAGCAAGAAAGAAGAGGGCTAGCCGATTTCAAGTAGTGTGACATTTCTCTCAAGTTTATTCCAAGTGCATTTGGTGTTGTGTGAGACATTTGAGGCATCACACTTGAGGTGCTAGGCTCACAAGGTTTTCAAGGAATCCAAACTACTATAAGTTATGTTTTCTAGCTAACTTTTATGTTTAAAAGTTCCACATGTATGCTAGATAGGATTATGAACCTTGGAAAAATAATTTTGCATGTATCTTAGTCAAACATAGATCCAAGGTTTCTAGGGTAGCATGCACACCTTAGGAGTGTTAGAATGCTCAAAACCCTTCAGTGGTATCAGAGCCTAGGCTATTTTATTTGATACTTGATGCAAAATAGCTGAAAAAGTCGAAACTCTTGCTGTCTGCACAAGGGACTCGACGAGTCCATGGGGGGACTCGACGATTCCAAGCATATCTTCAACCAACTCGGCGAGTCAGTTCTTACACTCGACGAGTTGGCCAGGCAGAGTGCAGATTTCTGATTTTTGCTGTTGGAAATGGACTAGAAACATTACCCTAAACTGTTTTGGTGTTTTAAAACTTGTTTTAGATGGAGTAATGGTTTTTCTAATCCGTTTACATTGTCTAATATCAAAATTCCATGTTTATATGTGTTCATATGTTCTTGAAATTTTGATATGAATATTCATGTTCTTTTGAGTTCTTGCAAGGTCATAGGAATTATGTGCTATTGATTGATAGTTAATTCATGATATTGATGTGTTTTAATGGAGTCCATAACTTGTTCTCAAGTTATGGATAACCAAAAGTCACTTTGTAATAAATCCATTAAAAGAACACATAAATTACAAAAAATGAAGAGTCTTCATTTTTAATAAACAATAACTCATAAGTTATGAATTGAAAAGTTTTGTAAAGTTACAAAACTTGCCCTCAAGTTTTGGAACATGTAAACTCATCTAGTAAACTTTAGTTCCAACCCCTAGAATTTTAAAAGTTAAAATTCAACCCTTATACTTTATATTATTATAAGTTTAATAATAATTATATATGTATAATAAAAAGTCGTTTTACCGTTAGTAGGCCTCATTCACGAAGCTGGTCTATAAGGGGGGGGGGGGTATAAGGTTGTTGCCTATAAAATGGCAGCTTAATGGGCGTCCACTCTCACCCACTGCTTCCTTGACTGGTGGAGGGTCGTTAGCCGAACGGGTAAGACAAGGACTTTAAATTCTCATTAAAAGTATGATGAAAAATAAAGTAACTAAATGTTTTTATAAATTCCCAATCTTAGTTACTTTAGGAAAATGTGAATAAGGTGCTAACCCATGAAATTACATTTTGCACTTTGATTAAGTCGTTAGTGGAGTGCGTGTGGTTAACCGACACACTAACCTGGACTTAACAAGGTAGGCAAAGGGTAACTTAATATTTATCATAGTATCGATAGAGCGTGTGTGGTTAACCGGCACATCGATTGAGGGGTAAATATTAAGGGTACCAAGTCATTTGCATGGTTACCTCACACCTTGTTTTGTGATCCTCGGCATCCCAGTCATAAAACCTGAAGGGCACACTCGAGATTGAAACATGCCATTGAAAAGTTCAATTAATCTCAAAGAATCTAGGAGTTTCAAAAACCAATTAAAACCTAATAATTTATTTCGTTTTTCCATGGTGGAAATTGGTGAATCTTCATTCACCTACCTTGAAATATTTTATAGCTTGGATTACGGCATCCCTCTTCTAAGTTATAAAATATTGTGTTGGGTCCTAGCCTTAATATTACATTTGGGTGTTTTATTAAGGACTATCTTTATATCTAATCTAAACTTGTCTTTCTTCTTTTCAGATGTCTTCCAACAATGCTGCTTCTGGCTCAAACCCTACCGGCTCCTTCTCTCTCATGAACCTTTGTGGGAGAGTCATCTTTGATGGATTCAACTTTATGGATTGGATCAGGAACATTAGAATGGTCACTCGATATGAGGACAAGGAATATGTCCTCGACAAGGAGCTTAAAGAACTCGAGCCGACTGCTACTCTTGAGGAGATCACTTAATATCAGGCTCATGAAAGAGATGCTACCAAAGTGGCATGCATCATGTTGGCAACTATGACAGCCGAGCTCCAAAAGTCCTATGAGGACTACTATCCTTTTGAGATGCACCAGGATTTGATGGACCGCTACCATCATAGTGGTCGTCAAGAGCGATATGAAATCATCTCCTCCATGATAACTACCAGGATGAAGGATGATGAACCCATCACGAGCCACATGCAGAAAATGCAAAGGTATGTGGACCGTTTGTTGAAACTGAATGTGAACTTCCCAGAGGAGTTAGCAATAGATATCATTTTGCACTCCTTACCTTCATGTTATGATCAATTCCGCATGACATACCACATGAACAAGGAGGAAGTTACACTCAGCAAACTTCAAGGACTTCTGAAGACGGCAGAAAGTGGTCTTAAAAGGTAAGTCGGTTGTTGTCACTCCTACTCCTACTCCGAACTCCGCCCCTGTTCTGGCAATCGGGAAAGGTAGAGGGCAAAAGAGAAAGAACCCTTCGAAGGGTACCAAGGGTAAGACCCTTGATGGCTCCTCTTTCAAGTGGAACCAAGAAAGGTTTCGTCGCTCCTTCTTCTGACCCAAAAGAGGCTGAATGCTTCTATTGCCATGAAAAGTCGCATTGGAAGGGAAACTGCCCAAACTACCAGCAAGATATTAAGGATGGGAAAGTGAAACCCACCCATGCAGGTATTTACACAATATTGTCTAATAACTCATCATATTCTAACTCTTGGGTCCTTGATACAGGATGTGGAATTCATATTTGTTCTTATTTGCAGGTACTAAGAAGAAGTGAGAATGTGGAGCATGGAAAGATAAACTTGATCATGGGGAATAGGAAACCTTCACCTGTCACCAAGATTGGAGTTTATTCTTTGTTGCTAAGTAGTGGGTTTACAGTAGATTTGAATAAATGTTGTTACTCGCCGGAAATGACAAGAAATATTATTTCCTTTCATGCTTTGTACAAACAAGGTTTTACCTTTTCATTTGATAATGATAGTAGCATTATTTATGCTTTCTTTAATAATCTTCTTTATTTTAAAGCATTACCTTGTGATGGTGTGTATGAAGCTGTGTCGGTTGTAGACAATCTAGGAAATAATGTGTTGTGTATTCATTCTTCTAATAATAACTTGGATAAAGCATCATTATGGCGTTGTCGTCTTTGACATGTAAGTAAGAAACGCACATGCCAACTCCAAAATGAAGGATTCTTGGAGTCATTTGATCTAAACTCAGATGATTGTTGTTAATCATGCTTACTTGGGAAAATGACAAAGTCACCCTTCACTTGTACATGTGCTAGGGGTGAAGGTTTGTTGGATCTTGTACACACTGATGTGTGTGGACCCTTCAAAACTTCCACAAGGGATGCTAATCGTTATTATGTGACTTTTAGTGATGATTATAGTAGATATGGTTATGTCTACTTAATCAAGCATAAGTCAGAGACTTTTGAAAGGTTTAAAGAGTTTAAACAAGAAGTAGAGAATCAATTGGTCGGGAACATTAAGATTCTTCAATCCGATCGTGGTGGTGAGTATCTTAGTACAGAGTTCCTCGACTATCTTAAGGAATGTGGGGTTGTCTCACAATTGACACCTCCCAGGACACTACAGCTAAATGGTGTGGCTGAGAGGCGCAATCGAACCTTGTTGGATATGGTTCGTTCCATGATGAGTCGAGCTTCGCTACCAATCTCATTCTGGGGGTATGCCTTAGAGACTGCCGCCCATATCCTTAATCTAGTCCCAACAAAAAAGTTTGCCAAAACACCTCATGAGATGTGGATCGAAAAAGTTCCCAATCTGGACCACATCAAGATTTGGGGCTGCGAGGCTTTTTTGAGGCGTGAATCTCATGATAAGCTCGAACCTCGAAGTGAGAGGTGTATTTTCATCGGCTACCCACAGAGATTCTTTGGTTACCTCTTCTACAGACCCAGTGATAATATGTTCTTTGTAGCAAGGAGAGGAGTCTTTCGCGAGAGAGAATTTATAAGCCAAGGAAACAATGGGAGGCAAATTGACCTTGAAGAAGTTCAAGAGTCAAGTGGTAAAGGAACCTCAAACACTAGCAATCAACCTGAGGAGGAACCTCCTGTTGATCCGACAGAAAAGTCTGTACCTCTGAGGCGTTCCACAAGAGTTAGGAATCCACCTGAGCATTACTATGGTTTCTATATTACTGCGGAAGGTGATACACTTATCAGTGATAACACACTGGTAAGTCTGGATGAACCTAACAGCTACACGGAAGCCATGGCAGGCCCCGATGCTGCTAAATGGAAAGAGGCTATGGACAGCGAGATACAATCCATGTATGACAATCAAGTTTGGAACTTGGTTGACAATGTACCAGGTCGTAAGACAGTCGGGTACAAGTGGATCTTCAAGAAGAAGACCGACATGGATGGTAATGTACACACTTATAAGGCGCGACTGGTCGCAAAGGGCTTTTCTCAAACTCCGGGAGTTTATTATGATGAGACCTTTTCACCAGTAGCGAAGATTAAGTCTATTAGGGTTATGCTAGCCATTGTTGCATTTCATGATTATGAAATTTGGCAAATGGATGTCAAAACCGCTTCCCTTAATGAAAAGTTGGCTGAGGTTGTTGACATGAGTCAGCTAGAGGGTTTTGTCAGTGCAGAGTTGTTGAGTTTTGAGCATTCTAACACTTCCTAAGTGTACATGCAATCCTAATAAACCTTGGATCTATGTTTGTCTAAAATACATGCAAAATTTGTTTTCCAAGGTTTATAACTTATCTAGCATGGCATGGGGAACTTTTAAACATAAAAAACTAGATGAATTACATACCTTTGTTTGTGAATTGATTCCTTAGGAGTTTGAGAGCCAAGCATCAATAATGTGAATGCCTCAAATGGAAATCACAAATCACCACAAACTTGGAAAACTTATGAGAGAGTATATCTATGCTCTAGAAATCGGCCACCTTTCTTCACACACACTAGGGTGTCATTTCATGCATCACAAGCTTGTTTATATAGTGCACATGATTAGGGTAAACCCTAATAACCCATGTCTTTTCCTTTCCAAGGATCCATGGGTTAAGAGCTCCATGGATCATCCATGGACTCCCATATAAGCTTACCCCATTACCATAATGAGTGTTAGCCCACACTATATAAATATAATAGCCCATGTTTAATTAGTCACCATTTGATCACTAAACTAATTCATAATTAATTTAAGACCAATACTAATTAAATAATACAATTTTATATTAATATATTATAACTTATAATATATTAATAAGCCGCAAATATACTCTTCTCATAATGTTATCCATATAAATAGTTCGGGTGAAGTGCAACCCAAATGGACCATGCTGGGTCGGGTCAAGTATATACCAAATACGTTATGGACTTAGACACCTTATCCAACAGTCTCCCACTTGGATAAGTCTAATAACTATATTTGCCTATCTGACTTCAGGAACCAACCGGCAATCGTAGCTCTCAAAAACTCTATTGAACTATGAAGCACCATTTTAGATAAGTGATCATATAATCCTCTGCTCTCATGATATCAGTCGGAAAAATACATGGAACAATGTCTTATTATTGTCCAGCAGTTTGTTTCCCGATTTCTGATTTGTTTGACAAAGAACTTAATCGAACACATCAATTTAGTTCTGACCGGGCCCGATACATAGGTCAAAACAAAATCATCGAGGGGCCCAGATATCGCTTCTAATCCTCCAAGGACTAGAAGGAACAGATAAACTTCGACTCATATACTTGTTTCTACTACTTGTTGAATTATACACAAAGGCACGTTTTATAACATCAAGTCACTGATGCGTTTTCGTGCAATCAATGTACAACCAACTCATAGGTAACAACTCATATCTCTAGGTTTGAAGAATTATATGATATTACCGTCTCACGATCACTCGAGATAAATTCCATGAAGTGATGCAAGTGAGCGTGGGTTGAATCCAATACTCATAACTTATGAGCACTCATGAGTGTTGTAGCCATGTCCAACATCTTAGACCTCTACAACCAACTCATGACAGTCTTGATTCATATCTACTTCCAACATATGACCGACTGTGGATGGTTTGAATAACTGAATCATTTGGAAAGAATAACCTAGTTATTATGGAAGTCAAAACATGCAAAGTGAAACACAAGAATAATTGAATCCAATATGGTCTCAGCCCTTATGAATATAAATAAAACACCTTTTATTCATCACCATATTGATTCCACATTATTCTGTTTCGATTTATCAACTTAACACTTGAATTAAAACAATAGTTGTCCCATGCTCCAAGCATGTACACTATGTTTTCTAAACAATAGTCATGCCATACACCAAGTATGCACACTATGTTTGTCTATGATCTTTACTTTGTGAAGTAGATCAATTGAACATGATTCCAATGATGCTCATTTCACAGTCCCAAATCCTTACCGTAAATGTAAGAATACCAAATTCTTTGTCATTTACTGTAATCTGTTAGATTCCAAACTTATATGCATTGATCCTCTTGCAATGACTATGCACAAAAGTTTACAAAACTTGTCAACAGTCATTACAGAGTACATTGCTTTGAACATCCTTCTTGCATAAAAGTTTCTAACTTTCTCATATATTCTTAATATCCAACTCCCAATATGGAAAATTTCCATATTCCTATTTTGATTATCATATCTGAACAAGAGCTACCTCTTTTCAGAATATATCCATATGGTCATTCCAAAATTTAACACTATACTTCTAACTGTCCCTTAGCAACCAATCTTTGGTGAACCTTAGATTGCCCTCGACAATTGCTTAATCATTTTAGTCTTATCCAATTCTAGACTTTTCCCTTCTTAATGCTCTAAGAATTTTGAAAAATTTAGAACGGATAAATATTATAGCATATGTGACCGATCCTATACCCGAAGCATCTAGGACACGACTCATGATGTCTCACATAAAGACCTGATACTAGATCAGTCTTTTGCTATAATAGTTTTATTTGCCATGTTTTCAAAAATCGACTATGAAGAGGGATGCCGTAATCATAATCGAATTTGAGAACACAATATATATAGAATTTCCTTATGTTGAACCATTTCAACATAAAACTCATATATATGTCCTTGACTAATGATGATTAAAATCTCAATCTAAAATTTTTAGGATTGAAATGAAGTATAATCTCCTCTCCCTTAATTAGAGGAAAACAACCTTTTCCAAGTGAAATTCTTGTTTTCTATAATTAACAATACTCATCATAATTGAATATGCTCCCACTAGCATAATAATTATTTAGCACAACAATTATGCTCCCACTAGCTTAATAATTATTTAGCACAATAATTATGCTCCCACTAGCTTTGACATGTACTCAGAAATCGACTTCTAGAAATCAATACTTTATTGACTTTCATCACCAAAGTTCAGACTTCTGATACGAGATGCTTTGAAAAAACTATATCTAAGCTTCTCAGACTCATACATCTTTCCTTAGATAGCTCACATGTGTGTCTAAACAATTATGAAGAGGGATGTCGTAATCATAATGTTAAGACCTGTTTGCCATTTCTCATAAGTCCATGTTAGTGTGCCGGTTAACCACACAAGCTCCACTAACGACTTTGAGAATGCAAACAACACAATTGCTATCTACTTAAAATCTACTTAGTGAAAGCGTTTCCTTACCATCATTTTCATGAATCGGAAAGAACCTTATGACACTTAGATTTTATGATGTATGTGTTCCTATCCATATGAATTTGTCAAAACCGTAATCAAAAGACAAGGTTAGTGACAAACTCAAAACATATGGATTGAACTTGTTCAATCTTGACTTCTTGCCTGTTGGTAGCCCAAGGGCCCACCATTGCTTTCAAGTTGTTATGCACACAATTGAGAACTCACAGAACTCACATACATAGTCAACTTTACCGGAATAGGCACAAGAACAAGAATTATGTCAACACGATAGGTTACAAACCTCAAGTCGTGTGCTAGCGATAAACTATAGGTTTTATCCTTGATTAGCTCTTGAAACTCTGAAGACCTTTAAGACTCCCACTGTCCTCTTGACATGCAAGTTTCTCTTTGTCAAGAATCATTCCTTGACAACCAAACAAACATTCAAGAGTCAGTGCGAATTCTTATCAAGGTAAACACTTCACACAATTGATGTCATTTGGTCTTTGTTTTATCCAAAACATCACAACTTACCAATTTCAAATGTACAAGAGTAGAAAACATTTCACTCTTACATTTGACAAGTGTTATAAACCTTCTTTAAGATGTGTCACTCAAGTTACAATCTTGGAGTATGACTCTAAGACTTGTTTTTGGAACGAAGTATGATTCATCTTCTTGATTTTAACCATTCCAACAATTCATGAATCCTCTTCTTAGCCATAAAATTCACTAAGATGTCCTTAGAGGATGAATTGTGACATGGTTTCTTAATCATTAAGATGATCATAAAAGAAGATACTAAAGTACTCTCCCATCTTTTCAGATTTGAGAAACTTTTATCTTTCTGCCCAATTTGATTCTTCCCATTCGTCATGCCATACATTGAAACTTTTCCAATGTTTCAGAATTGTACTTCAACTTGTAGGTACAACCATATTTACTAAACTTTAGTAAATCATGACGAATAGTCTTATCGATCTTTGTGGTGGACTTTGACCTGCACACACCCAGTGTACCCGATCCTTTAGTCTTTCACCTGTCTCACATATACATGTGATCAGGGAATTAGTCTTAACTTTCCAAAAATGAAAATTCTCATTCATCATGCAATACAACCTGCATGATTCCAAGTTTCAGTCCAATTGAAACCTTGGGTGATGAGAATCTTTCCTTATTTGATAAATTTAGACACTACCACTAATGAAAGAATCAAATGCACATTTCCATTATTGCTAGAACCATACAAACATCAATTTTTCATAAAATGCCATTGCAAGGAGATATAATAAAATAAAACAAAATTTTATTTATTTATATAAATGCGGAAAAACTTTTTCCTTACAATGCAACTTTAAATGAAAACTATGCTATTACATATCTTCTAGCAATCTACCATAACTCTTATGTAGCAGCTCAAGAATCCGATCTTTGAACCATCCATATTCGCTATCAGATTCAGCATACTCCTTTTATTAAGTGTCCTTCCCTTTGCTTGATCCTGCCAGACACCAAAATGTAACCGAGTCACATTTTGTATTAAGAATCATCAATAAGGAACTTAACAGAGTTAGATAGTGGAGTTACCTGAAGCAGAGTCAAACCTTTTGTTTCTACTTGCTTTCAGATCTTTTAGGTATTCAGGGCAGCTTCGCTTCCAATGACCTTCTCATGACAATAAAAACATATAGACTCTTTGGGAATGATACACGAGATTATCACAGACTTAGCCTTTCCCTTTGCCTTTTGGTCAACAGGGTCGACCAAGGCCGATCCCTTTCCATTGGGAAGAAAAGGCTTTTCTGGACTTCCAATGTTACCATTGTCCATGTCCATAGAAGTTTGAGAAATAGACCTTCCACCCATATTTGCTTGACCATTGCGCCATATCATTTCTGACTCAGCAGCAACAAACAAATAAGATAGATCTATTAGGGTCATGTTGTGATTTATCACATAGTAGTTCTGAATGAACTCACTATATGACTCTGGAAGTGACTGAAGAACCCAGTCAATAGCCAACTTCCTTGGCACAACGACACCCAACATTCTCAACCTGTCAAAGTGTGACTTCATTCCTAAGACACGAGTGCACACAGGTCTTCCATCCTTATGTTTCATTGCTAGTAGGGCTTGAGTGGCCTTGAATTTTTCAAGTCTTCGAGCTTGTGGGTCAGGGAGAATAAATGGAGGAGGTGGAGGTAGAGAAGTATGATTTCCATGAGATTTGGGAAGATCACAGTTGTCTAAACCAGACATCTACAATGGGAGATATTCAAGTTAGTTGATATTAAGTCCTTAATATAACACCCAATATGAAATATTAAGGCTAGGACCCAACACAATATTTTATAACTTGGAAGAGGGATGCCGTAATCCAAGCTATAAAATATTTTTAAGGTAGGTGAATGACGATTCACCAATTCCCACCATGAAAAACGAAATAAATTATTAAGTTTTAATTGGATTTGAAACTCCTAGATCTTTTGAGATTCATTGAACTTTCAATGGCATGTTTCAATCTCGATTGTGCCCATCAGGTTTTGTGACTGGGATGTCGAGGATCACAAAACAAGGTGTGAATAACCATGCAAACTCACTTGTTACCCTTAATATTATCACCTAATCGATGTGCCGGTTAACCACACACGCTCCACCGATATATGATAAACATTAAGTCACCCTTCGTGATCCTTACTAGTCCAAGTTAGTGTGCCGGTTAACCACACACGCTCCACCAACGACTTGGTAAGGTACAAAGTGTGAGTTTCATGGGTTAGCACCATATTCACATTTTCCTAAAGTAACTAAGATTGGGGATTTATAAAAGGTTTAGTTACTTTATAATATTCATTATACTTTTAATGAGAATTTAAAGTCATTGTCCTACCCGTTCGGCTAACGACCCTCCACCGATCAAGGAAGCGGTGGGTGAGAATGGACACCCATTAAGTTGCCATTTTATAGGCAACAACCTTATACCCCCCTTATAGACCGGCTTCGTGAATGAGGCCTACTAACGGTAAAACGACTTGATCTTATACATATATATAATAATTAACCATTAATGTTATAAATAGTATAACGGTTGAATTTTAACTTTTAAAACTCTAAGGGTTGGAAGTAAAGTATATTAAAGTGTGTGTAACTTTACAAATTCCAAAACTTGAGGGCAAGTTTTGAAACTTTTCAAAACTTTTCATTTCATAACTTATGAGTTAATGGTTCATAAAAATGAAGACTCTTCATTTTTATGTAACTTATGTGTTTAAATGTGTGTTTAAAAGAAAGTGACCTTTGGATATCCATAACTTGAGGACAAATTATGGACTCCATTAAAACACATAAATGATCAAGAATTATCAATAAACAATTTAGCAAATAATTCCTATGATCTAACAATAATTCATAAGAACATGAACATCATATCAAAAAATTCAAGAATTATATGAGCACATAAAATCATGGAATTTTGATATAAGCCATTGTAAATGGATTAGCATAAACATTACACCATCTAAAACAGGTTTTAAAACACCAAAACAGTTTAGGGTAATGTTTGTAGTCCATTTCCAGCAACAAAAGTCGAAAATCTGCTGTCAGTTCATTCTACTCGTCGAGTGCACGAACCTACTCGACGAGTAGGATGAATTTTCACTTGGACTCGATTTTTAACACAATTTTGCATCAAGTATCAACAAACAAGCCTAGGCTCTGATACCACTGTTGAGTTTTGAGCATTCTAACACTTCCTAAGTGTACATGCAACCCTAATAAACCTTGGATCTATGTTTGTCTAAAATACATGCAAAATTTGTTTTCCAAGGTTTATAACTTATCTAGCATGGCATGGGGAACTTTTAAACATAAAAGAACTAGATGAATTACATACCTTTGTTTGTGAATTGATTCCTTAGGAGTTTGAGAACCAAGCATCAATAATGTGAATGCCTCAAATGGAAATCACAAATCACCACAAACTTGGAAAACTTATGAGAGAGTATATCTATGCTCTAGAAATCGGCCACCTTTCTTCACACACTAGGGTGTCATTTCATGCATCACAAGCTTGTTTATATAGTGCACATGATTAGGGTAAACCCTAATAACCCATGTCTTTTCCTTTCCAAGGATCCATGGGTTAAGAGCTCCATGGATCATCCATGGACTCCCATATAAGCTTAGCCCATTACCATAATGAGTGTTAGCCCACACTATATAAATATAATAGCCCATGTTTAATTAGTCACCATTTGATCACTAAATTAATTCATAATTAATTTAAGACCAATACTAATTAAATAATACAATTTCATATTAATATATTATAACTTATAATATATTAAGAAGCCGCAAATATACTCTTCTCATATTGTTATCCATATAAATAGTTCGGGTGAAGTGCAACCCAAACGGACCATGCCGGGTCGGGTCAAGTATATACCAAATAAGTTATGGACTTAGACACCTTATCCAACAAGAGTATCCTAATACAGTGTGTAAGCTTGAGAAATCCATTTATGGATTAAAGCAACCACCTCGTAGATGGAATCTTTGCTTCGATGAGAAAGCCAAAGAGTTTGGCTTTTCGAGGAGTGAAGATGAATCTTGTGTATATGTCAAGGCTAGTGGGAGTATAGTTAGTTTTTTTGGTACTGTATGTGGATGACATACTACTCATAGGAAATGACATCCCAACCTTGCAGGAAGTGAAGTCCTGGCTTGGGAAGTGTTTTGCTATGAAAGACCTTGGAGAAGCTGCCTATATTCTAGGGATAAGGATTTTGAGAGACCGGAGTAAAAGACTAATTGGACTTAGTCAGAGTACCTACTTGGATAAGGTGTTGAATAGGTTCAGCATGCAGAATTCCAAGAAAGGAGAGTTACCGATCCAAAGTAACGCCAGACTGAGTAAGACTCAGAGCCCAAGTACAGAGGCTGAGATAGCTGAGATGAGTCGAGTACCTTATGCTTCCACTGTAGGCCCGATCATGTATGCTATGACCTGTACTCTTCCTGATGTAGCTTTTTCTTTGAGCATGGTTAGCAGATATCAGGGGAATCCTGGCAAGGCTCACAGGACGGCGGTAAAGAATATCCTCAAGTACCCGCGGAGGACTAAGGACTGGGTCCTTACCCTCGGTGGGAGTGATGACTTGAGAGTAGAAGGGTATAGTGATGCTAGCTTTCAGACTGATAGGGATAATTTCCGCTATCAGTCAGGCTGGGTCTTCACCTTAAACGGAGCAGCTATTTCGGGGAAAAGTCCCAAGCAGGAGACAGTAGCTGATTCAACTTGCGAATCAGAGTATATAGCGGCAAGCGATGCAGCAAAGGAGGCTATATGGCTAAAGAACTTCATTGGAGACCTTGGAGTTGTACCAGCTATAAATGAGCCTATGGATATTTTCTGTGATAGTGAAAGTGCAGTTGCCTTAGCCAAGGAACCAAGGGATCACGGGAGATCTAGACACATCGACAGAAAATATCATTTCAACAGACATCGAATAGAAGAAGGACTTCTCGTGGGAAAGATGGTATCATCGGATGAGAACCCAACAGATCCCCTCACAAAGGAACTGGGTAGGGTTAAACATCTCCAGCATGCAAGGCGCATAGGGCTGTAGGATGATATTAGTTTTAGTAGTTAGATAACTTTGAAATGTGTAAAGTGTAATTGACATTTGATGATGAATAAAACTTGTATTTATTTATGTTTTGTCAATCGTTTACTATCGTTTCATTTTGCATGTTTTGACTTCCAGAATAATTATGTTTGGTATATCATATTATTCGAATTCTCCACAGTCGGTCATATGTTGGAAGTAGGTATAAATCAAGACTGTCATGAGTTGGTTGTAGAGGTCTAAGTTGTTGGACTTGGCTACAACACTCATGAGTGCTTATAAGTTCTAAGTATTGGATTCAACCCACGCTCGCTGGTATCACTTCATGGAATTTATCTCGAGTGATCGTGAGACGGTAATATCATATAAGTCTTCAAACCTAGAGATATGACTTGTTGCCTATGAGTTGGTTATGCATTGATTGTACGAAAACGCATTGGTAACTCGATGTTATAAAACGTGCCTTTGTGTATAATTCAACAAGTAGTAGAACAAGCATATGAGTCGAAGTTTATCTGTTCCTTCTTGGATTAGAAGCGATATCTGGGCCCCTCGAGGATTTTGTGTTGACCCATGTACCGGGCCCGGTCAGAACTAAGTTGATGTGTTCAATTAAGTTCTATGTCAGACAAATTGGAAATCGAGAAACAAACTGCTGGACAATAAGTAGGACATTGTTCCATGTATTTGTTCGGCTGATATCTAGAACAGAAGATTATACGATCACTTATCTTAAATGACATATCATCATCATCTCAGTTCTAAGAGACCTTGAAAGAGCTACGATTACTGATCGGTTCCTGAAGTCATACTTTTAGTTATAGTTAGTAGACTTATCCAAGTGGGAGACTGTTGGATAAGGTGTCTAAGTCCATAACTATTTCTGGTATGTACTTGACCCGGTTTGGCATGGTCCATTTGGGATGCACGACATCATGCATTTGGATAGACTAAAATGAGAGAAATAACACTTATGGTTTATTAATATATTATAAGTTCTAATATATTAATAATATTATTTAATTAGTATTGATCAAGAATTAATTTGGAATTAATTAAGTGATCAAAAGAAGGCTAATTAAATATATCGGTTGATTGTGTAAATCACTCATACTTGTATAGTGGGCTAATGCTCCATGGTTTATCAAAGTTGGGCTAAAACCCATAGGATGCTCCATGGATGATCCATGGTGGTTATAGAACCCATGGGTCATGGAAATGAAAGGTCATGGCAATTAGGGTTTACATGGTGTAACCCTAATTGTAACACACTATATATGGATCCTTATGTTCACCAAAATCGGCACTTAAGCAAGAGAGAAGAGGGCTAGTCGATTTCAAGTAGTGTGACATTTCTCTCAAGTTTATTCCAAGTGCATTTGGTGTTGTTTGAGACATTTAACGCATCACACTTGAGGTGCTAGGCTCACAAGGTTTTCAAGGAATCCAAACTACTACAAGGTATGTTTTCTAGCTAACTTTTATGTTTAAAAGTTACACATGTATGCTAGATAAGATTATGAACCTTGGAAAAATCATTTTGCATGTATCTTAGTGAAACATAGATCCAAGGTTTCTAGGGCAGCATGTACACCTTGGGAATGTTAGAATGCTCAAAACCCTTCAAATTGAACACATCAATTTAGTTGTGACCGGGCCGAGTACATAGGTTAAAACAAAATCATCGAGGGGCCCATATATCGCTTCTAATCCAAGAAGGAACAGATAAACTTCGACTCATATGCTTGTTCTACTACTTGTTGAATCACACACAAAAGCACGTTTTATAACATCGAGTTACCAATGCCGTTTCATACAATCAATGTATAACCAACTCATAGGCAACAAGTCATATCTCTAGTTCTGGAGACTTATATGATATTACCGTCTCACGATCACTCGAGATAAATTCCATGAAGTGATACAAGTGAGCGTTTGTTGAGTCCAATAATCAGAACTTATGAGCACTCATGAGTGTTGTAGCTATGTCCAACATCTTAGACATCTACAAGCCAACCCATGACAGTCTTAATTCATACCTACTTCCAACATATGACTGACTGTGGAGAATTTAAATAATATGAAACAACATAACATAATTATTCTGGAAGTCAAAACATGCAAATGAAATAATAGTAAACGATTGACAAAAGATAGCAACACTTTACTCATAAATAAACACAACTTTTATTCATCATCAAATGTCAATTACACTTTACAAATTTTAGAGCTATCTAACTAATAAAACTAATATCATCCTTCAGCCCTATACGCCTCAAATGCTGGAGATGCTTAACCCTACCAAGTCCCTTCGTGAGGGGATCTGCTGGTTTCTCATCCGATGATACCCTATTTGCCACGAGGAGTCCTTCTTTTATTCGATTTCTGATGAAATGGTATTTTCTATCGATGTGTCGGGATCTCCCATGATCCCTTGGTTCTTTCGCTAAGGCAACTTCACTTTCACTATCACAGAAAATTTCCATAGGCTCCTTTATAGCTGGTACAACTCCAAGGTCTCCAATGAAGTTCTTTAGCCATATAGCCTCCTTTGCCGCCTCGCTTGCCGCTACATACTCTGATTCGCAAGTTGAATCAGCCATGGTCTCCTGCTTGGAACTTTTCCAAGTAATTCCTCATCCGTTTAAGGTAAAGACCCAACCCGACTGAGAGCGGAAATTATCCCTATCAGTCTGGAACCTAGCATCACTATACCCTACAACTCTCAAGTTATCACTCCCACCGAGGGTAAGGACCCAGTCCTTAGTCCTCCGCAGGTACTTGAGGATATTCTTTACCGTAGTCCAGTGAGCCTTGCCAGGATTCCCCTGATATCTGCTGACCATGCTCAAGGCAAAGGCCACATCAGGACGAGTACAAGTCATGGCATACATGATAGAGCCTACAACGGAAGCATAAGGTACTCGAATCATTTCTACTATCTCAGCCTCGATACTCGGGCTCTGAGTCTTACTCAATATGGCATTACTCTGGATGGGTAACTCTCCTTTCTTGGAATCTTGCATGCTGAACCTCTTCAGCACCTTATCCAAGTAGGTATTCTGAGTAAGTCCAATTAGTCTTTTACTCCGGTCTCTCAGAATCCTTATCCCTAGAATATAGGCAGCTTCGCCTAGGTCTTTCATAGCGAAACACTTCCCAAGCCAGGACTTCACTTCCTGCAAGGTTGGGATGTCATTTCCTATGAGTAGTATGTCATCCACATACAGTACCAAAAAGCTAACTATACTCCCACTAGCCTTGACATATACACAAGATTCATCTTCACTCCTCGAAAAGCCAAACTCTTCGACTTTCTCATCGAAACAAAGATTCCATCTGCGAGGTGCTTGTTTCGATCCATAGATGGATTTCTCAAGATTACACACTCTATTAGGGTATTCTGTACTGACAAAACCCTCTGGCTAACACATGTAAACATATTCAGCCAAACTTCCATTAAGGAAGGCGGTTTTGACATTCATTTGCCATATTTCATAATCATGAAATGCAGCAATGGCTAACAGGATCCTAATAGACTTAATCTTTGCTACTGGTGAAAATGTATCATCATAATCAACTCCCGGAGTTTGAGTAAAGCCCTTTGCAACTAGTCGTGGCTTGTACGTGTGTATATTACCATCCATGTCGGTCTTCTTCTTGAAGATCCATTTGCACCCAACTGTCTTGCGACCTGGTACATTGTGAACCAAGTTCCAAGCTTGATTGTCATACATGGACTGTATCTCGCTGTCCATTGCATCTTTCCATTTAGCAGACTTAGGGCCTGTCATGGCTCCCGTGTAGCTGTTAGGTTCATCTAGACTTACCAGCTTGCTATCACTGATAAGTGTATCACCTTCCGCAGTAATATGGAAACAGTAGTAATGCTTAGGTGCATTCCTAACTCTTGTGGAACGCCTCGCAGGTACAGACTCTTCTGTCGGATCAACAGGAGTTTCCTCCTCAGGTTGCTTGCTAGGGTTTGAAGTTCCTTCACCACTTCACTCTCGAATTTCTTCGAGGTCAATTTGCATCCCACTGTTTCCTTGGCTTATGAACTCTCTCTCTCTCTCTCTCAAAAGACACCCCTCCTTGCTACCAAAACCACATTCTCACTTGGTCTGTAGAAGAGTTAACCAAAGGATTTTTGTGTGTAGCCGATGAAAATACACCTCTCACTTCGAGGTTCGAGCTTATCGTGAGTCTCACACCTCATGAAAGCCTCGCAACCCAAAATCTTGATGTGGTCTAGATTAGGAACTTTTCCAGTCCACATCTCATGAGGAGTTTTGGCAACTTTCTTTGTTGGGAAGATTAAGGATATGGGCGGCAGTCTCTAAGGCATACCCCCAGAATGAGATTGGTAGCGAAGCTCGACTCATCATGGAACGAACCATATCCAACAAGGTTTAATTACGCCTCTCAGCCACACCATTCAACTGTGGTGTCCTGGGAGGTGTCAATTGTGAGACAATCCCACATTCCTTAAGATAGTCGAGGAACCCTGTACTGAGATACTCGCCACCACGATCAGATCGAAGCATCTTAATGTTCCTAACTAATTGATTCTCGACTTCTTGTTTAAACTCTTTAAACCTTTCAAAAGTCTCTTACTTATGCTTGATTAAGTAGACATAACCATATCTACTATAATCATCTGTAAAAGTCACATAATAATGATTAGCATCCCTTGTGGCAGTTTTGAAAGGTCCACACACATCTATGTGCACTAGATCCAACAAACCTTCACCCCTTGCACAGGAACCAGTAAAGGGTGACTTTGTCATTTTTCCAAGTAAGCATGATTCACAACTATCATCTGACTTTAGGTCAAATGACTCCAAGACTCCATCCTTTTGGAGTTGGCCTATGCGTTTCTTGCTTACATGTCCAAGACGACAATGCCATAATGATGCTTTATCCAAGTTATTATTATCAGAAGAATCAATACACAACACATTATTTCCTAGGTTATCTACAACAGACACAACTTCATACACACCATCACAAGGTAATGCTTTAAAATAAAGTACATTATTAAAGAAAGCATTTATTCCACCAACTTCATTATAAAAAGAAAAGGTAAACCCTTGTTTGTACAAAGCATGAAAGGAAATAATATTTCTTTCCATTTCAGGCGAGTAACTACATTTATTCAAATCTAATGTAAACCCACTACTTAGCAACAAAGAATAAACTCCAATCTTGGTGACAGGTGAAGCTTTCCTATTCCCCATGATCAAGTTTATCTTTCCATGCTCCACATTCTCACTTCTTCTTAGTACCTGCAAATAAGAACAAATGTGAATTCCACATCCTGTATCAAGGACCCAAGATTTATAATAGGGTGAGTTATTAGACAATATTGTGTAAATACCTGCATGGGTGGGTTTCACTTTCCCATCCTTAATATCTTGCTGGTACTTTGGGCAGTTCCGCTTCCAATGCGACTTTTCATGGCAATAGAAGCATTCAACCTCTTTTGGGTCAGAACAAGGAGTGACGAAACCTTGTTGGTTCCACTTGAAGAGGAGCCATCAAGGGTCTTACCCTTGGTACCCTTCGAAGGGTTCTTCCTCTTTCTCCCTCTACCTTTCCCGATTTCCAGGACAGCGGCGGAGTTTGGAGTAGGAGTAAGAGTGGTAACAACCGACTTACCTTTAAGACCTGTTTTAGCGGTCTTTAGGAGTCCTTGAATGCTGAGGGTAACTTCCTCCTTGTTCATGTGGTATGTCATGCGGAATTGATCATAAGACGATGGTAAGGAGTGAAAAATGATATCTATTGCTAACTCCTCAGGGAAGTTCACATTTAGCTTCTGCAAACGGTCCACATACCTTTGCATTTTCTGCATGTGGCCCATGATGGGTTCACCATCCTTCATCCGGGTTGTTATCATGGTGGAGATGATTTCATATCGCTCTTGACGAGCACTTTGATGGTAGCGGTTCATCAAATCCTGGTGCATCTCAAAAGGATAGTAGTCCTCATAGGACTTTTGGAGCTCTGCTGTCATAGTGGCCAACATGATGCATGCCACTTTGGTAGCATCTCTTTCATGTGCCTCATATTCAGCAACCTCCTCAGGAGAAGCAGACGGCTCGGGTACCTTAAGCTCCTTGTCGAGGACATATTCCTTGTCCTCAAACCGAGTGACCATCCTGATGTTCCTGATCCAATCCATAAAGTTGTATCCATCAAAGATGACTCTCCCACAAAGGTTCATGAGAGAGAAGGAGCCGGTAGGGTTTGAGCCAGAAGCAGCATTGTCGGAAGACATCTAAAAGAGAATAAGTATAGATTAGATATAAAGATAGTGCTTAATAAAACACCCAAATGTAATATTAAGGCAACGATCCAATCACAATATATTATAACTTAGAATAGGGATGTCGTAATCTAAGCTATACCATATTTGAAAGGTAGGTGAATGATGATTCACCAATTTCCACCATGAAAAACGAAATTATTAGGTTTTAATTGGTTTTTAGAAACTCCTAGATTCTTTTGACATTCATTGAACTTTTCAATGGTATGTTTCAATCTCGAGTGTGCCCTTCATGTTTTGTGACTGGGATGCCGATGATCACAAAACAAGGTGTGAAGTGTCCATGCAAATTACATGGTACCCTTAATGTTTTTCACTCAATCGATGTGCCGATTAGCCACACGCACTCCACTGACTTATGAAAAACTTTAAGTCACCCTTTGCCTACCTTGTTAAGTCCAAGTTAGTGTGCCGGTTAACCACACACGCTCCACTAACGACTTAATCAGAGTGCAAAGTGTAATTTCATGGGTTACGACCTTATTCACATTTTCCTAAAGTAACGAAGATTGCGAATTTATAAAAACATTTAGTTACTTTATTATAATCATTATACTTTTAATGAGAATTTTTTAAGTCATTGTCCTATCCGTTCGGCTAACGACCCTCCACCGATCAAGGAAGCGGTGGGTGAGAGTGGACACCCATTAAGTTTCCATTGTATAGGCAACAACCTTATACCCCCCCTTATAGACCGGCTTCGTGAATGATGCCTACTAACGGTAAAACGACTTGATCTTATATATATATATATATATATATATATATATATATATATATATATATATATTTATATATATATATATATATATATATATATATATATATATATATATATATATATTATTAACTTATAATATTATAAAGTATTACGGTTGAATTTCAACTATTAAAATTCTAGGGGTTGGAACTAAAGTTTACTAGATGACTTTACATGTTCCAAAGCTTGAGGGCAAGTTTTGTAACTTTACAAAACTTTTCAATTCATAACTTATGAGTTATTGTTTATTAAAAATGAAGACTCTTCATTTTTTTGTAACTTATGTGTTCTTTTAATGGATTTATTACAAAGTGACTTTTGGTTATCCATAACTTGAGGACAAGTTATGGACTCCATTAAAACACATCATGATCATAAATTATCTACAAATCAATAGCACATAATTCATATGATCTTGCAAGAACTCATAAGAACATGAATATTCATATCAAAATTTCAAGAACATATGAACACATATAAACATGGAATTTTGATATTAGCCATTGTAAATGGATTAGAACGACCATTACACCATCTAAAACAAGTTTTATAACACCAAAACAGTTTAGGGTAATGTTTCTAGTCCATTTCTAGTAGCAAAAATCAAAAATATGCACTCTGCTTGGCCAACTCGTCGAGTGCAAGAACTGACTCGCCGAGTTGGTTGAAGATACGCTTGGACTCGTCGAGTCCCTCCATGGAATCGGCGAGTCCCCTGTGCAGACAGCAAGAATTTCGACTCTTTCAGCTATTTTGCATCAAGTATCAAACAAACAAGCTTGATCTTTGATACCACTGTAGGGTTTTGAGCATTCTAACACTCCTAAGGTGTTCATGCAACCCTAGAAACCTTGGATCTATGTTTGACTAAGATACATGCAAAATTGATTTTCCAATGTTCATAATCCTATCTAGCATACATGGGGAACTTTTAATGTAAAAGTTAGCTAGAAAAACATACCTTGTAGTAGTTTGGATTCCTTGAAAACCTTGTGAGCCTAGCACCCCCTGTGTGATGCCTAAAATGTCTCACACAACACCAAATGCTATTGGAATGACTTGAGAGAAATGTAGAACACTTCTAAAATCGGCTTTCCCTCTCTATTCTTTCTAGTGGCTGATTTTGGTGAGCTTTATGTTGCTTATATAGTGTGTTACAGTTAGGGTTACACCATGTAAACCCTAATGTGACATGACTCTTCATTTCCATGATCCATGGGTTTACACCTCCATGGAGCATCCCATGGGTCTTAGCCCAACTTGATCATTTATGAAGCATTTAGCCCACTATACAAGTATGGATGATTTACACAATCAACCCATATATTTAATTAGTCAACTTTTTGATCACTTAATTAATTCTTGATCAATACTAATTAAATAATATTCTTAATATATTAGAACTTATAATATATTAATAAACCATAAGTGTTATTTCTCTCATTTTAGTCTATCCAAATGCATGATGCCATGGAACCCAAATGGACCATGCCAAACCGGGTCAAGTACATACCAGACATAGACACCTTATCCAACACTCCCTCATCTGCTCGTTGAGCTGCCCGACTCTAGAGCCCGAGCCTGATCCCTTACCAACACTTGAATTGCCAACTGGTCTAGTGCGTAGCGTCACCATAAAAAACATCAGTATACTCATCATAACTCGAGGGATCACACATACTACAAGTTTCCTGGGTTCATCTCATCCTTCCTTGATTCGAGTACAGATCCTCTGCGTTCAGTAGTACGGGCCCATACTACCTTCCACATTTATACGTACTTTCCTCAAGAACTGCCTTCACTCCACTAAGTCCCTTTCACTACTACTGCTTTATGCTAATCTCATCTTAGGCTTTCCCTAGGGTAATCACCAACCCACTCTCTGCCTTCAGCTGTATAAGAAGTCCCTGTTATCTCCCTTAACTAGCTCCCGAATACCATTACATATTACTAAGACTAGATAATTCTTCGAATGAGAAGTCTGTTGGCTTTTAGGTACTATAACACTCCTATGGTGCACATATAACCCTAATAGCTTTTGGATCTAAGTTTTCTCTAGTTATACATGCAACAAAATTTCCAAAGCTTGAAGCCTACAACTAGCATACAATTTGACATATGAATCATAAAAGTAAGTTAGAAGAATACTTCTTAATTGTAGGTTGTAGATATTGGTCTTTCAAGATCCTAACACCTCAAGTGTGATGCCTCAAATTGTCTTACAACAAACCAAGAACAAGAGGAGGAACTTGAGAGAGAGGTTTGGAGACATAAAAATCGTCTAGAGCTTCTTGGAACACATAGTGCATGCTTTTTGGCTTTAGAGGAATACATATATAGTGTAGAATTCAAAGAGTCATAAGAAAACCCCAATTCTTACACTTACGCTTATGATCCATAATTCATATGGATTAATATTTGATGGACTTTCACATAAGTTTAGTCCATCATGGATAAATAGCCCATACCATATGTATCACTGATTTATATAATCAGTCCCTGTTAATTTAATTAGTCTGCTTTGATCACAAAATTAATTCCAATTAATTCTTGACGAATACTAATTAAATAATATGATTTCTCAATTAATATATTATATTTATAATATATTAATAATTCATGGGTAACCTCTTTCTTAAATATCCATCCTATCAAATTGCTCCAGAGAGTTGTAACCCAAATGGACCATGCTTATATCGGGTCAAGTACATACCAATCATAGTTATGGGCTTAGACACCTAATCCAGTAGTCTCCCACTTGGATAAGTCTAATAACTATTATTGTAAGTACGACTTTAAAATCCGATTAGCAATCGTCGCTCTCAAAAAGACCGTTGTCGAACTCTGATCTTATTAGTAAGGCGTCCATAAGATAAGGGATCATATATTCCTCCATTCTAGATATCGTATGAACTGAGAGATGGATTATAATAATTCTCTCTGTTCATGTGTTGTTTCCCGATTTCCGATTTATGACGACTGACTAATTGAACAAATCAAATCAGTCCAGGCTTGGCCAAGCGCTTAGTGTTGTCATCACTAAATCATCGAGGGGCCCACATATATCGCTTTTATCCCACATTGGGTTAACGGAATGGATAAACTTCGACTCATGTGATTGCTCTATTTACTCATCAAATCATACACAATGATATGTTTTATAACACCGAGTTAGTGGTGCGGTTACATATCATCAATGTGCAACCAACTTGTAAACTGCAACTCATATCTCTCCGTTTCAAGAATATAAGATATTATCGTCTCATGATCACTCATGATAAAATCCATGAAATGATTCAAATGAGCGTGGGTTTAGTCCAATACTCAAATCTTATTACAAGAGTACTTATGAATACTGCTACAAATTTGTGCTATGTCTAAACACCTTTAGACAATCTGCAGACGCATTCATGAAAGTCTAGCTTTAATACCTACTTCCAAAGTATGCTCGACTGTGGATAGTTTGAATAATCTTATTATTTGGGAAGTCAAAACATACGAAGTGAAACACAAGAATAATCGAATCCAGTATGGTCTGAAAACTTTTGAATATAAATAAAACACCTTTTATTTAATCACCATATTGATTACACATTATTCATTGTATAATGTTTCGATTAATCAAATTAAATACTTGAATCAAAATAATAGTTATCCCATGCTCTAAGCAAGCACACTATGTTTATCTATGGTCCTTTCTTTGTGAAATAGATCAATTGAAAACATTTCAATGATGCCTATTTCACAATTCCAAATCCTTATCACAAGTGTAAGATTCCAAATTCTTGCCACTATTAGAATGTGTCAGATTCTAAACTATTATGCAATCATTCCTTTCGTAATGTGGAGGTACAGAAGTCATAGAGACTTTACGAACGATATTACAAAGTATTCCATTGGAGATTGTTACTAGACAATTCCCTGGAAATGAAGTCTCACTTTCAAAGTACATTCCTTTGAACATTCTTCTTGCATAAAAGTTTCTAACTTTCTCATAGATTCTTAATATCCAACTCCCATTATGGAAAAATTTCCATATTTTCCATATGACAACTCATCGTTAATAGAATCATGTCTATTCATAAAAATGTCAATATGGTCCATTCATTACTATATTTCCAACTGCCCATAAGCGACCAATCCTTGGCGAACCTTAGATTGTCCTTGACAGTTGTTTAACTACCTTAGTCATATCCGGTTTTAATCCTTTTTCCCTCTTAATGCCCAAGGGATTTGGAAAGTAGATCACGAAAATATTATAGCATATCCAATCGATCATATACCCGAAGCATATGGGATATGATTCATAATGTCTTACATAAAGACGTGAGTCTTTTGGTATAATATTTCCATATAGAGAATTTCTTTATGTTGAACCATTCCATCATAACATTCATATATGTCCTTGACTAAATTTGATTAAAATCTCTATCTAAGCTTTTAGATTTGAAATGAAGTATGAGTTCCCCTCCCTTAATTATAGCAAAACAACTTTTCAAACTCTGCAACTTTGTGAATTGAAACTTGTGTTTTCTATAATTAACATTTCTAACTCGCAACACTTAACGTAAGAATTGTGCTCCCACTAGCATAATAATCACATTCTTATTAGCATAACACTTATGCTCCCACTAGATTTGACATGTACCTAGAAATAAGTTGGACTTCTAGAAATCAATACTTGTTGACTTTCTTACCAAAGTTCTGATTTCTGATACAAAATGCTTCGATAAGACTTTGTCTAAGCTTCTCAACATCATACACTTTTTCCATAAATAGCTCACATGTGTATCTAAGCAATTTTAGAACTTACAGCAATAAGTCTCAAATGTTTTGACCTTTTGCCATTTCTCACAATTTGAATTATGAAGAGGGATGTCGTAATTATAATCGAATTTGAGAATGCAATTAACACAACTGCTATCTTCTCAAAATCTTCTTACTAAAAGTGCTTCCTCACAATCATTTTCATGAGGTGGAGAGAAACCTTTGTCACTTAGATTTTATGGTGTATGTGTTCCTATTCATGTGAATTTGTCATTTCCAACCATTATCATAAGACAAGTTCCATGACAAATTCAAATTCATATGGAATGGACTTGTTCAATCTTAATTTCTTGCCACTTGGCAGCACAAGGGCCTACCATATCTTCCAAGTTGTTTAGCAGCTCACCCTTACTGATCAATGAACCTTCACTGATCAAGGTGCTTTGCCTTATGCAAACAATTGAGAACTCATAGAACTCACATGCATAGTCAAATTTACCTAGAATGGAACATAAATAAGAATATGTCAACACGGTAGGTTACAAACCTCAAGTCTTGTGCTAGTGATAACAATATGTTCTATTCTTGATTAGTTCTTGAACCTATTCAAGATCTTTAAGACTCCCACTATCCTCTTGTCATATAAGATTCTCTTTTCAGGAAACATTCCTTGACAAACAAATATTCAAGAGTTAGTGCGGATTCTTATCAAGAATAACACTTCATATAATTGGTCTTAGTTGGTTTTTGTTTTATCCAAAACATCACAACTACCAATTTAAATGTGTTATACCCTACTTAAGATATGTCACTCAAGTCATAATCTTGGAGAATAACTCTAAGACTCGATTTTGGAACGAAGTATGACTCACCTTAATTGATTTAACCATTTCAACAATTCCTGATTCCTCTTCTTAGCTATACAAGTGCACTAAGGTGTCCTTAGAGGATCAACTGGGATGTAACACCCAGATTTCCACGTATATTATTTTAATTATCTATTTTTGTGAATCATTGATCTACTCGACGAGTTGGTGCTATAACTCGTCGAGTAGAAGCGGGGTGGCCACGTAAGTTTAATGAACTACTCGACGAGTCCAAGAGTAGACTCGCCGAGTAGGCGCTGTGGGTGGAAACCCTAAATCCCCGGGCCTGTGCCCCATTTAAGGGACCTTATGGCCCTCATTTGCGGCCACCGTCACCCTTGAGAGCACCAGAGCACCTGAGAGCGTTGTGAGAGAGAGAATGAGCCATTTTCATCATTCTAAGTGTGATTTTTGCAAGAAAGAAGGAAGGAGGGCAAGCAAGGAAGATTGAGGAGCTCAGATCTACCACCATTTGATCAGAAGAGGCTGCTAGAGGTATTAATCTGTGCTCAATCTCGTGTATTTGGTGATCTACTTGAATCTAGGGTTTTCTAATGACTTCTTTAGCTTGGATTCGAAGTATGTGAGGTCCCAAGGTAGAGTTCTTCTTAGATCTGGACCTTAAGAGGTCCAGAGAGTCCTATCTATCTTGCTTTATGCTAGTCCATTAGAGATATGAACCCAGGTTGCCATTCTAGAGGCTATTTCGCCAAAAGAAGCTTTATGGACGTTGCATGAGAGTAAAGGTCGGACCTTTGCGTGATTTTTGGGTATGGTAAGGTCAGATCTATAGGTTAGAGAAACAGATCTGACCTCAGAAGGTCATTGGAGTGTTGCCATGGAAGGGACTCACCGAGTCCATTAGTACACTCGACGAGTCAAGTCGGGGTTGCCCCGCGATTCATGACCAGTGGTAACCGTCGAGTGAAAAGTTGACACGACGAGTCGAGTGGAGATCTTTGAGGATCCGGAAGACGCCTGGACTCGCCGAGTCACACGAGTGTACTCGACGAGTCTGGTCAAAGTTTGACTGTTGACTGGAGTTGACTTCAGTTGACCTTAGAGTTTTGGTCAAGCTGATTCTAGAGAGAGGTCTAGGAGGGGTAGAATGGTCATTTACCCACTCCTTAGAAATGAGGACAAGAGAAAGTATTGATTAGAGATGTTATTATGTTAATAGGAGGAGGCTAGGTCGGGTAATCGAGCACGAGAGGTTATCCGACATCGTACGAGGTGAGTCTTCTCACTATACTGTACCTAGAGTGGTACCTATGTGTGACCGCAAGGTCTTATGTGCTATGTGATGTATGTGTTGTATGCTGTTATATGATATGGATGTGTTATGTATGTTATGAATGCTTAGGACCGGAAGGTCATTATGATATGGACCGGAAGGTCAAGATGATATGGACCGGAAGGTCATTACGGGTAGGACCGGAAGGTCTACCAGGGTTGTGGGACGGAAGTCCTCTGAGACACAGTGACCAGAAGGTCTTATAGCCTTGAGTGGCGTATGTGCGTATGTGGTATTTTGGGGAACTCACTAAGCATTTATGCTTACAGTTGTTGTGTTATGTGTTTCAGGTACTAGCGAGGATCGCGGGAAGGCGCCGACATGATCCGTACACACTCATGGAGTTTATGTCTTGAGATTCTGGGATATGTTTTTGTTATGATAACATTGGATACATTATGTTTTACATTATCTTATGAATAAAAGTATGTTTTAAAAAAAATGAAAAATTGTTTTGGAAATTTACGTTGTGACAAGTTGGTATCAGAGCCTTGGTTTGAGGGATTCGGATGCACCTTCGGGTGTATTTGAACTCAAACTGAGGATTTCAGAAAGTTTTTCATAAAATGGAATAATTTTTCCAAAAAAAAAGTAAAAGACCTTGTGAAAAGCAGAAAGGAGTAGTGTGTACGATCAGCCAGCGCCCGAACGGTGATTTCTCAAAATACCCTTACATTATGTGTTATGAGTTATGATATGTTACGCATGCTAGAGTAGGCTAGGTATTCATATTAGGACTAGAGTGGCCTGATTTGTGATGCCTTAGCCTAGGAAGATTTCTGCTGCTATGAGATGCTTAAGAGTGAGTAGGTAGCAGTGAGGATCTTTTGAGAGGTCTACCGAAGGGTAGCCTATGCTAGCGAGATGTAGAGTACTTGTGATCTGGGATCCTAGGAGGAGGACTTGGGGTGAATACTGATGCGGTGTGGACGGTAGTATAGGGCCCGTACGACTGAAGACACCGGATCAGTGCGCAGTCCAAGTAAGAATCCTTAGGGTACTAGGGACAAGTAGGGTTGAGTGATCGAGTGCGAGTAAGAATCCTTAGGGTACTAGGGACACACCATAGACCTGAGACGAGCGGCGTGAGTGAAGAGGAGCTTCATCAGATGATCCATGATGAGGTGGCTGCGACGATCCGAGCCGAGATTTCGGAGATGTTTGGGTCTATCAAGACCACATTGATTGAGACCTTTGATGAGCGATACGCAATGGTTACTGAGGCTGCGGCTGCTGCAGCTACTGCAGTTGTTGCTGCTGCAAGACCTCATGGGGGTGACTCGTTGCTGTTCCGGGAGTTCAGCAACACGAAGCCACCAGAGTTTGATGCGATGCAGGATCCGATTACTGCAATGAGATGGATTTCTGATATCGAGGGATGCTTCTACACCTGCTCGTGTCTGGAGCATCTAAGTGTTCAGCTTGCACTGAACCAACTTCGCTTGGGGGCGAAGGACTGGTGGAAGTTTGTGATGGCAGACTTCACTACAGCGGAGCTTACTGCGGTAACCTGGGAGAGGTTCACCATGATGATTTGAGATGAGTATGTTCCCCCTGTGGAGAGGGAACGTTTAGTGCAGGAGTTCTTGTCCCTCAAGCAGGGAACTGAGTCTGTGACGGTGATTACAAGGATGTTTCATGAGAGGGTGTTGTTTTGCCCTAAACACGTGTCGTCTGAGCAGGCACATATGAGCCGGTACTTGAGCATTTTGAGGAGGGATATCAGGGAGTTCGAGGCGAACTCATCATACCGGACATTTGATGAGCTCCAGGCAAATGCCCGGAAGAGGGAGATTGAGCTGGAGACTCAGGCCCGGGAGGAGACCGAGTCTCAGGGGAGGGACCGGCGGCCGGCACAGTCTCAGCCGGCAGCCAACCGGGAAAAAGCCCGCCGATTCGATATCTGAAGGCCAGAAGGGCCACACTTGTGCGAAGTGCGGCAAGGGACATGATGGGATTTGTCAATCTGGTGCTTGCTACAAATGTGGCAAGGAGGGGCACATAGCCAAGGATTTCCCAAGGGGTTCATGGTTTGCTTTCATTGCAACCAAACCGGACACCGGAAGGCCGAGTGTCCGCAGCTGCGGGGGACAGCATAGGGAGCACTGTAGGGATCTGCCCCTGCTGCCGTGCGAGCTACTGAGGTTCGTCTGGTGAAGGCCGAGGCACCGAAGGCTCGCAGGAGAGCCTTCTAGTTGACAGCGGAGGAGGTCGGTGCAGCGCCGATGTCGTGGCTGGTACGTATTCTTTCATTTATTTATGTTGTGTTTGAGATATTGTGCTTATATTATGATATTCGTAGGTACTTTTCTTGTGAATTCTGTACCTGCTTTGGTGTTATTTGACTCGGGTGCGAGTCAATCATTTGTGACTTTAGCCTTTAGTCAGCACATCAGTATTCAGCGGGAGGCGTTGAGTCGACCTCTACGAGTTTCCATAGCTGACGAGCGAGCGGTGTATGCTACGGATGTGATTCGAGGATGTGTACTCGAGATCTTCGGTGTGGAGTTTCCGATTAATCTGGTCCCGATTGCGATGGGGGACGTGTGTGTCATAGTGGGCATGGATTGGTTGAGCCGATTTGGGGCTGTTATAGACTGCGAGTGACAGTTGGTGACGATACGAGACCCTAGTGGGGGAGTACTTACGGTGTACGGCGAGGGTACCCGTTCTGGGTCAGCATTTTGTTCGGCTGCTAGAGCGAGGCGGAGCCTACAGCAGGGCTGTAGCGGGTTTGTGGCTTATGTGATGGATTCATGGAGGGGGCACAGAGGGGCCGGGTTCGGTTAGTGATGTACCGATAGTGCGCGAGTTCGCGGATGTTTTCCCCGAGGAGTTGTCGGGTGTGCCTCCAAAGAGGCAAGTGGAGTTTCGCATCGATTTGGTTCATGGAGTGGCGCCTATCGCCAAGGCGCCCAGTCACCTTGCGCCACCAGAGATGCAGGAGTTATCCTCACAGCTTCAGGAGCTGTTGGGGAAAGGATTTATCAGGCCGAGTAGCTCACCTTGGGGAGCGCCGATCCTTTTTGTCAAGAAAAAGGATGGTTCACACCGGATGTGCATTGATTATCGGGAGTTGAACAAGTTGACGGTCAAGAACCGTTATCCACTACTGAGGATTGATGATCTGTTCGATTAGTTGCAGGGAGCATCTTCGTTCTCCAAGATAGATTTGAGGTCTGGATATCACCAGATGAGGATGCGAGATGAGGATATCCAGAAGACGGCGTTCAGGACTCGTTATGGGCATTACGAGTTCGTGGTGATTCCTTTTGGGCTCACCAACGCACCGGCAGCATTCATGGATCTCATGAACAGGGTGTGCAGACCGATGTTGGATTGTTCGGTGATCGTGTTCATCGACGATATACTGGTGTATTCGAGATCCGGAGAGCAGCATGAGGAGCATTTAAGAGAGATCCTCGGAGTATTGAGCTCGGAGAGGCTTTACGCCAAATTCTCCAAGTGCGATTTCTGGTTACAAGAGGTCCAGTTCTTGGGGCATCTCGTTATTTAGAATGGGATATTGGTCGATCCGGCCAAGATTGAGGCTGTGATGAGTTGGGAGGTGCCGAGATCCCCCACCGAGATCAGGAGTTTTCTGGGGTTGGCCGGCTACTATCGGAGATTTATCAAGGATTTCTCCAAGATTCTCGTGCCTCTCACCAAGTTGACACGGAAGGGCGTTGCTTTTTCATGGGGTCCAGAGCAGCAGACCTCGTTTGAGACTCTTCGCCAGAGGTTGTGCGAAGCTCCGGTGTTATCCCTTCCAGAGGGAATGGAGGATTTTGTGGTGTACTACGACGCATCGATATCGGGGTTAGGTGCGGTGCTTATGCAGAGGGGCATGTGATAGCGTATGCATCGAGGCAGCTGAAGCCTCATGAGACGAGGTATCCCACCTACGATCCGGAGTTGGGGGCAGTGGTGTTCGCCCTCAAGATCTGGCGTCACTATCAGTATGGGGTTCGGTGTACCATATACATGGACCACAAGAGTTTGAAGTATTTGATGGATCAGCCCAACCTGAATATCCGCCAGAGGAGATGGTTGGATGTGGTAAAGGATTACGATTGTGAGATCCTATACCACCCGGGAAAAGCTAATGTTGTAGCTGATCCTCTGAGCCGTAGGGCAGAGAGTGCCCCGATTCGAGATACTTGTATGCGATTTACGGTGATGACTCCGGTGTTGGACACCATTCGGGAGGCCCAGGCAAAGGCTGTGATACCAGAGAACCTCAAGAGGGAGCGGGTGATCGGGCAGGTGTCTAATTTCGTTACCGATAGCCGAGGGCTGATGACCTTTCAAGGTCGGATTTGGGTGCCGTATACAGGCGGGGCATGTACCATTCTGATGGAAGAGGCGCACAGATCGAGGTTCTCGATCCATCCCGGTGCCACTAAGATGTATTTGGACCTGAAGAGAGAGTATTGGTGGCCCTGTATGAAGAGGGATGTCGCGTGGTTTGTGGAGAGGTGCTTGACATGTCGCAAGGTTAAGGCCGAGCACCAGCATCCGCATGGCAAGTTACAGTCACTTGAGATTCCTCAGTGGAAGTGGGAACAAATTTCTATGGATTTTATCACCAAATTGTTGAGGACCGCGATGGGCGTCGATGCAATTTGGGTGATCGTTGACCGGCTGACGAAGAGCGCTCACTTCCTTGCTATCAGTGAGAGCTCTTCCGCAGAGAGGCTGGTCGAGTTTTATGTGAGAGAGGTGGTATCACGTCATGGAGTACCGATCTCGATTGTGTCAGATCGAGATGTACGTTTCACTTCCAGGTTCTGGAAGAAGTTCCATGAGGAGTTGGGTACGAGGCTGCATTTCAGTACCGCATACCTATTGGGTTTTGAGCATTCTAACACTCCTATGGTGTACATGCAACCCTATAAACCTTGGATCTATGTTTTCTCTATTATACATGCAAATATTAACTATTCCAAGGTTTCATCCTAACTAGCATATTATGAAGCACCTATACTTCAAAGTTCTAGTTAGATGACATACCTTTTGATGTAGCTTGATGTCTTCAAGCTTTAAGAGCTTAGCCCCAATAGTGTGGAAGCCTCAAATGGAATCACAAATCACCAAAACACCTTGGAAGACCTTGAGGGAATATGTATGCACACTAAAATTGGCCCACTCTTATTTTCACACACTTGTGCCAATTTTGTGAGCCAAGGACCCCTTTATATATTATGGAGGATTAGGGTTACATATATGTAAACCCTAATACCCATGACCTTTCATTTACATAGGATCCATGGGTTAAAAGCTCCATGGACCATCCATGAAAGCTTAGCCCAACCTAAATGAACTTGGCCCATTCCATATATATAAGAGTCCATATTTAATTAGTTCTTTTTGATCACTTAATTAATTCTAAATTAATTCTTGATCAATACTAATTAAATAATATGATTCCATATTAATATATTAGAACTTATAATATATTAATATAAATCATAAATATACTATTCTCAAAAGACTATCCATATAAATTGTGCCGGTGAAGTGCAACCCAAATGGATCATGCCGGGTCGGGTCAAGTACATACCAAATATAGTTATGGACTTAGACATTAATCCAACAGTCTCCCTCTTGGATAAGTCTAAAACTATTATTGAGTATGACTTCAAAACCTAACTGGCAATCGTAGCTCTTAAAGCCGCTATCGAACTCTGGCCTTGTCAATGACTTGTCCATTAGATAAGGGATCATATATTCCTCCATTCTAGATATCATATGGACTGAGACATGGATTATAATCATTCTCTTTGTCCATTTGTTGTTTCCCGATTTTCGATATATGATGACTGACTGATTGAACAAATCAAATGAGTCCTGGCTTGGCCAAGCACTCATATGTGTCATCGCTAAATCATCGAGGGGCCCACATATATCGCTTTTATCCCGAAGGTAAAAGGAATGGATAAACTTTGACTCATATGGCTTGTTCTACTACTTGTTGAATCATACACAAAGGCACGTTTTATAACATCGAGTTACCAAATGCGTTTTTGTGCAATCAATGTATAACCAACTCATAGTAACAACTCATATCTCTAGGTTTGAAGAATATAAGATATTAGCGTCTCATGATCACTCGTGATAAAATCCATGAAGTGATTCAAATGAGCGCGGGTTGAATCCAATACTCAGAACTTATGAGCACTCATGAGTGTTGTAGCACCACTTTGTCCACCAACTTGGACCTCTACAAACCAACCCATGACAGTCTTGATTCATATCTACTTCCAACATATGACCGACTGTGGATGGTTTGAATAACTTAATCATTCAGGAAGAGCGACTTAGTTATTCTGGAAGTCAAAACATGCAAAGTGAAACACAAGAATAAATGAATCAAATATGGTATCAAACCCTATGAATATAAATAAACACTTTTATTTATCACCATACTGATTACTCATTATTCATTGTTTCGGTTTTATCAACTTTATACTTGAATTAAAAACACTAGTTGTCCCATGCTCGAAGCATGTACACTATGTTTTTCTTAAACAATAGCTTTGCCATACACCAAGTATACACTCTATGTTTGTCTATGATCCTTAGTTTGTGAAATAAACCAATTGAACATAATTTCAATGATTATAATTTCACACTCCCAAATCCTTATCGAAAAATGTGAGAATTTCAAATTCCTATCATTTATCGAAATCTGTTTAGATTTTAAACTTATATGCACTGACCCTCCTGTAATGAATATGTACAAAGTCACAAAGACTTGTCAACAGTCATTATAAGGTATTCCAATGGAGAACAACTCCATGGAAACTAAGTCACATATTCAAAGTACATTGCTTTGGACATGCTTCTTGCATTAAGTTTTCTAATCTTACACAGATAACTTCCACCTATGGAGACAACTCCATATTCTCATTTTGACTATCACTTCTGAATAAGAGATGCCTCTTTTCAGAATATGTCAATATGGTCCTTCCAAAATTAGCACTATACTTCCAACTGTCCCTGAGCAGCCAATCTTTGGTAAACCTCAGATTGTCCTCGACAATTGCTTAATCATTTTAGTCATATCCAATTCTAGACCTTTTCCCTTCTTAATGCCTCTGGGCATTTGGAAAAATTTAGAAATGACAAATATTATAGCACATGCAATCGATCCTGTTCCCAAAGCAAATGGTACACGATTCATGATGTCTCACATAAAGACATGATTCTAGACCAGTCTTTTGCTACAATATTTTTATTTGCCATGTTTTCAAAATTTGACTATGAAGAGGGATGCCGTAATCATAATCAAATTTTGAGAACGCAATATATAGAATTTCCTTAAGTTGAACCAATCCAACATGAAATTCATATATATATATATATTCTTGACTAAAGATGATTAAGGTCTCAATCTAAGCCTTTAGAACTGAAATGAAGTATATCATCTCCCTTAATTATAGCAAAACAACTTTTTCAATCCCTGCAGCCTCACGAATTGAAACTTTTGTTTTCTATAATTAACATTGCTAACTTGCAACACTAACAATAATTATCATGCTCCCACTAACATGATGATTATTAGCATAACACTTATGCTCCCACTAGCTTTGACATGTACTCAGAAATCAGCTGGACTTCTAAAAATCAACACTTTATTGACTTTCTTACCAAAGTTCAGATTTCTGATACGAGATGCTTTGATAAAACTTTATCAAAATCATACACCTTTCCTTAGATAGCATGCATGTGTGTCTAAACAATTTCAGAACTATGAAAAGGGATGCCGTAATCATAGTCTCAGTTGTTTAGACCTTTTGCCATCTGCTTCAAATCTACTTGGTGGAAGTGTTTCCTCACCATCATTTTCATGAATCGGAGAGAAACCTTATGACCCTTAGATTTTATGGTGTATGTGTTCTTATCCATGTGAATCGTCAAAACCATAGTCACAAGACAAGGATAATGACAAATCGAAACTCATATGGACTGAACTTATGCAATCTTAACTTCTTGCCACCTGGCAGTACAGGGCCTGCCATTGCTTCCAAGTTGTTATGCAACCAATTGAGAACTTTCAGAACTCCTATGCAAAGCCAACTTTAACTGGAATGGGCACAGAATATGTCAACACGATAGGTTATAAACCTCAAGTCGTGTGCTAGTGAAGAACCTCAGGTTTTATTCTTGATTAGTTCTTGAAATTCTTTTTAGGATCTTTAAGACTCCCACTATCCTCTTGACATATAAGACTATCTTGCCAAATATTCAAGAGATAGTGCGGATTCTTTATCAAGACAAACACTTCACACAATTGGCCTTAGTTGGTCTTTGTTTTATCCAAAACATCACAACTTACCAATTTCAAATGTACAAGAGTAGGACACTTTTACTCTTACATTTGACAAGTGTTTTAAACCTTTCTTTAAGATATGTCACTCAAGTTACAATCTTGGAGTATGACTCTAAGAATTGTTTTGGAACGAAGTATGACTCATCTTCCTGATCTAACCATTTCAACAATTCATGACTCCTCTTCTTAGTCATAAGAATGCACTAAGATGACCTTTAGAGGACTAATAGTGATATGATTTCTAAATCATTAAGATGATCACAAACATGATACTAAAGTACTCTCCCATCTTTTCAGATTTGAGAAACTTTTATCTTTCTGCCTAATTTGATTCTTCCCATTCGTTCTACCATACATTGAGACTTTTCCAATGTTTCAGAATTATACTTAAACTTGTAAGTATAACCATATTTACTAAACTTTAGTAAATCAAATAGTCTTAACGAGCTTTGTGGTGGACATGACCAGTGCACAAGAATGTGTACTCGATCCCTTTAGTCCTTCACTTGACTCACACATCCATGTGAACAAGTAATTAGTATTGATTTTCCAATGCTTGAAAGTTCTCATTCATCATACTATTCGACTTGCATGATTCCAAGTTTCGGTCCAATTGAAACTTGGGTGATGAGGAACTTTCCTGATTTGGTAAATTTAGACACTACCAGAAACGAAAGAATCAAATCCATTTTCCAATATTGTTGTCTGTGGAATCATATAAGCAACAATTTTCCACAAATGCCATTGTAAGGATACTTCAAATAAATAAAATTAAACAATTTTCTTTTATTTTAAAACTTTGCGGAAAAACTTATCCTTACAATCCACATGGAAAATTGTTGTTATCTATTCCTTAGCAATATATCATAACTTCTTACGCAACTGCTCAAAATTCTGATGCGATCAAAATCCACCTTCACGATCAGAATCAGCATATACTTCCTTTAAGATTTCTCTCTATTCTTTGATTCTTAAAACATCAACATGTGACCCAGTCACATCATGTAATGAGGATCTCAGAATAGAACTTAACAGAGTTAGATAATGGGGTCTACCTGATGTAGAGTCAAACTTATTGACTTTAACATCCTTAGGTAAATTTGGCAGCTTTGCAATCAACGCCCCTTCCTTTGGCAAAATAAACATATGGACCCTTTGGTAATGGGACTATCTCAGACTTAGCCTTTCTCTTTACCATTTGGTCAACCGGGTTGACTATGGCCAATCCCTTTCCATTGGGAAGAGAATGCTTTTTCTGGATTTCCAGTGTCACCATTGTCACTGTCCATAAATTTTTTTTTTTTGGGAGGTTGATCTTCTAATCAAATTTGCTTTACAATCGTTCCAAATCATTGCTGATTCAGCAGCACCAAGCAAATAGATATGATCATTAAGGTTCATGTCATAGTCTGTTTCATAGTAGTCCCAAAGGAACTCACTATGTGACTTAGAAAGTGATTGAACATCCAACTTTCTCAAGACTTTGACACCCAACTCTCCCGACTTGTCAATATATGACTTCATCTCTAAGATGTGATCACACATAGACCTTGCTTGCCATTAGGGCTTGAGTGACCTTGAACTTGTGGGTTAGGGAGAATAATTGGAGGAGGTGGAGGAAGAGAAGTATGACTTCCATGAGCCAAACTCGGGAAGTCATATTCATTAGGAAAGCTTGGTTTGGGAAGATCATTGTTGTCTAAACCAGACATCAACAATGGGAGAAATTCACGTAAAGTTGATTTAAGTCCTTAATATAACACCTAATATGATATATTAAGGCTAGGACCCAACAAACTATTTTATAACTTGGAAGAGGGATGCCGTAATCCAAGCTATAAAATATTTGAAGGTAGGTGAATGACGATTCACCAATTTCCACCAAGATAAACGAAATGTATTATTAGGTTTTAATTGGTTTTGAAACTCCTAGATTCTTTTGAGATTCATTGAACTTTTCAATGGCATGTTTCAATCTCGAGTGTGCCCTTCAGGTTTTGTGACTGGGATGCCGAGGATCACAAAACAAGGTGTGAAGTAACCATGAAAATATACTTGGTACCCTTAATATTTACCCCTCAATCGATGTGCCGGTTAACCACACGAGCTCCACCGATACTATGATAAATATTAAGTTACCCTTTGCCTACTTTGTTAAATCCAGGTTAGTGTGTCGGTTAACCACACACGCTCCACTAACGGTTTAAACAAAGTGCAAGTGTAATTTCATGGATTAGCACCTTATTCACATTTTCCTAAGTAACTAAGATTGGGAATTAATAAAAGGTTTAGTTACTTAGTATTTATGATTAATACTTTTAATGAAGGGAGAATTATAGTCCTTGTCCTACCTGTTCGGCTAACGACCCTCCACCAGTCAAGGAAGCGGTGGGTGAGAGTGGACACCCATTAAGCTGCCATTTTATAGGCAACAACCTTATACCCCCCTTATAGACCGGCTTCATGAATGAGGCCTACTAATGGTAAGACGACTTGCTCTTATACATATAATATATTAAACATTTAATATTATAATAGTATAAGGGTGTATTTTAGACATTTAAAATACTTGATGGTTTAATCTATTAATTAAACTAGACTTTTAATTTAATTAAACTCAAACCATATATTTATGGATTTAATAATACTCTTTTAATTAAACGCTTTAATTAACTATTAATAAAGTCCATAAGAGTTAATTTGAACTATTCAACAAAACATCGTAATTCCAATTATTAAACTCAAAATTAAAATCATTTAATTATTTGTTTAAGTTATGAACCCAAGAGTTTTAGAATTCAATTCTTTTTTTCATAAAAAACTTTTCTCAAATTCCAAAACTTGAGGGCAAGTTTTGTAATTCTTGAAAACCTTTGGATTCCATAACTTATGGAATTAATGGTGTTTTATGATGAAACTTTCCATGTTCCATAACTTAAGAACAAGTTATGGAATTCTTTAAAACATTAACACCAAATTTTGTAACTCCATAAAAACTTTGAATCAAATTTTTTTTTTTTTAAAAAAACTTTCATATCCATAACTTATGGAAGTTTCAAAAACACTTAAGATCACAACTTTAAAAAAAACTTTTGAGCTCCAAAATTTTATGACAAAATATGTAACTCCTTAAAACATTTAGATCAAACTTTTAAAACTAATAAAATAATCATATCATTTTATATTTTACTAAATTTGACCTAATTCAACTCATATAACAAATGATTCAAATTTTACAAATAATTCGTTTTTCACAAAACACGTAATTATCTTAAAATTTGACAAACGTCATGTTTTTTTTTCCTTTTTTTTCAACTTGAAAATAAACATTTGCATCAATATAACAGAAAACAACCCATGGCTCTGATACCACTGTTGGGTTTTGAGCATTCTAACACTCCTATGGTGTACATGCAACCCTATAAACCTTGGATCTATGTTTTCTCTATTTTACATGCAAATATTAACTATTCCAAGGTTTCATCCTAACTAGCATATTATGAAGCACCTATACTACAAAGTTCTAGTTAGATGACATACATTTTGATGTAACTTGATGTCTTCAAGATTTAAGAGCTTAGCCCCAATAGTGTGGAAGCCTCAAATGGAATCACAAATCACCAAAACACCTTGGAAGAACTTGAGAGAATATGTATGCACACTAAAATTGGCCCACTCTTATTTTCACACACTTGCGCCAATTTTGTGAGCCAAGGACCCCTTTATATATTATGGAGGATTAGGGTTACATCCATGTAAACCCTAATACCCATGACCTTTCATTTACATAGGATCCATGGGTTAAAAGCTCCATGGACCATCCATGAAAGATTAGCCCAACCTAAATGAACTTGGCCCATTCCATATATATAAGAGTCCATATTTAATTAGTTCTTTTTGATCACTTAATTAATTCTAAATTAATTCTTGATCAATACTAATTAAATAATATGATTCCATATTAATATATTAGAACTTATAATATATTAATATAAATCATAAATATACTATTCTCAAAAGACTATCCATATAAATTGTGCCGGTGAAGTGCAACCCAAATGGACCATGCCGGGTCGGGTCAAGTACATACCAAATATAGTTATGGACTTAGACATTAATCCAACAATACCACCCACAGACGGACGAGCAGAGTGAGCGGACGATTCAGACGCTCGAGGATATGCTTCGAGCATGTGTGTTAGACTTCGGAGGATGTTGGGACACGTACTTGCCGTTGGCTGAGTTTTCCTATAACAACAGCCACCATTCGAGTATTGGTATTCCTCCCTTCGAGTTGTTGTATGGGAGGAGATGTCGGACTCCCATTTGTTGGGGAGAGGTAGGGCAGCACGTGATGGGTAGCACCGAGATAATGCTTCAGACGACTGAGTAGATACAGAAGCTCAGGCTGAGGTTGTTGACATCTCAGAGTCGCCAGAAGAGTTATGCGGATAGGAGACGATCCGAGCTTGAGTTCCAGGTGGGAGACTTTGTACTCCTGAAGGTGTCTCCTTGAAAAGGAGTGATCCGATTCAGGAAGAGGGGCAAGCTGGGGCCCCGGTATATTGGTCCGTTCAGGGTGACCGCGAGGGTGGGCAGGGTAGCGTACCGTTTGGAGCTACCTGCGGAGTTGAGCCAGATTCATGATACCTTCCACGTGTCTCAATTGAGGAAGTGTATAGCCGACGAGTCGGCGGTGGTGCCGCTGGAGGATATTCAGGTGGATGCGAGACTGAATTATGTTGAGAGACCAATCGCGATCCTGGATCGGAAGATCAAGGTCCTGCGAAACAAGGAGGTGCCCCTGGTTCAGGTCCAATGGCAACATCAGAGAGGGTCCGAGTTGACATGGGAGCCGGAGGCGGAGACGCGGGAGCAACATCCTGAGTTATTTGCGGAGCGAGACTTCGAGGGCGAAGTCTGATTCTAGTGGGGGAGAATTGTAACACCCGGATTTCCAGGTATATTATTTTAATTATCTATTTTTGTGAATCATTGATCTACTCGACGAGTTGGTGCTATAACTCGTCGAGTAGAAGCGGGGTGGCCAGGTAAGTTTAATAAACTACTCGACGAGTCCAAGAGTAGACTCGACGAGTAGGCGCTGTGGGTGGAAACCCTAAATCCCCAGGCATGTGCCCTATTTAAGGGACCTTATGGCCCTCATTTGCGGTCACCATCACCCTTGAGAGCACCAGAGCACCTGAGAGCGTTGTGAGAGAGAGAAGGAGCCGTTTTCATCATTCTATGTGTGATTTTTGCAAGAAAGAAGGAAGGAGGGCAAGCAAGGAAGATTGAGGAGCTCAGATCTACCACCATTTGATCAGAAGAGGCTGCTAGAGGTATTAATATGTGCTCAATCTCGTGTATTTGGTGATCTACTTGAATCTAGGGTTTTCTTATGCCTTCTTTAGCTTGGATTCGAAGTATGTGAGGTCCCAAGGTGGAGTTCTTCTTAGATCTGGACCTTAAGAGGTCCAGAGAGTCCTATCTATCTTGCTTTATGCTAGTCCATTAGAGATATAAACCTAGGTTGCCATTCTAGAGGCTATTTCGCCAAAAGAAGCTTTATGGACGTTGCATGAGTGTAAAGGTCGGACCTTTGCGCGATTTTTGGGTATGGTAAGGTCAGATCTATAGGCTAGAGAAACAGATCTGACCTCAGAAGGTCATTTGAGTGTTGCCATGGAAGGGACTCGCCGAGTCCATTAGTGCACTCGACGAGTCGAGTCGGGGTTGCCCCGCGATTCATGACCAGTGGTAACCGTCGAGTGAAAAGTTGACTCGACGAGTCGAGTGGAGATCTTTGAGGATTCAGAAGACGTCTGGACTGTTGGATAAGGTGTCTAAGTCCATAACTTATTTGGTATATACTTGACCCGACCCGGCATGGTCCATTTGGGTTGCACTTCACCCGAACTATTTATATGGATAACATTATGAGAAGAGTATATTTGCGGCCTACTAATATATTATAAGTTATAATATATTAATATGAAATTGTATTATTTAATTAGTATTGATCTTAAATTAATTATGAATTAATTTAGTGATCATAAGGTGACTAATTAAATAATGGGCTATTGTACTTATATAGTGTGGGCTAACACTCATAAGGATATGGGCTAAGCTTGAATGGGAGTCCATGGATGATCCATGGAGCTTTTAACCCATGGATCCTTGGAATAGGAAAAGACATGGGTTATTAGGGTTTGCATGGTTCATAACCCTAATCATCTACACTATATAAAGAGGCTTATGGTGCTTGAGAAGAGACTATGTGTGTCTGCATAAGGTGTGGCCGATTTCTAGAGTATCCAAGTTTGTGGTGATTTGTGATTTCCATTTGAGGCATTCACATTATTGGTGCTTGGCTCTCAAACTCCCAAGGAATCAACTCACTAACAAAGGTATGTAATTCTTCTAGTATCTTTTATGTTTAAAAGTACCCCATGTATGCTAGATAGGTTATGAACCTTGGAAAATTATTTTGCATGTATTTTAGACAAACATAGATCCAAGGTTTCTAGGGTTGCATGAACACCTTAGGAGTGTTAGTTTGCTCAAAACCCAACAGTGGTATCAGAGCCTAGGCTTGTTTGTTTGATACTTGTTGCAAACTTGTTGAAAAACTCAAGTTTTCTGCATTCTGCAGCATGAACTCGCCGAGTCCATGGGGGGACTCGCCGAGTCCATGAGTAAATTCATCCTACTCGTCGAGTAGGTTCGTGCACTCGACGAGTAGAAGCCTCAGAATGCAGATTTTTGAGTTTTGCTGCTGGAAATGGACTAGAAACATTACCCTAAACTGTTTTGGTGTTATAAAACCTGTTTTAGATGGTGTAATGTTTATGCTAATCCATTTACAATGGCTTATATCAAAATTGCATGATGATATGTGTTCATATGTTCTTGGAATTTTTGATATGATGTTCATGTTCTTATGAATTATTGTTAGATCATAGGAATTATTTGCTAAATTGTTTATTGATAATTCTTGATCATTTATGTGTTTTAATGGAGTCCATAATTTGTCCTCAAGTTATGGATTTCCAAAGGTCCCTTTCATTCATGCACACTTAAAACACATAAGTTACATGAAAATGAAGAGTCTAACCCTACTGGCTCCTTTTCCCTCATGAACCTTTGTGGGAGGGTCATCTTTGATGGTTCCAACTTCATGGATTGGATTCGGAACATCAGGATGGTCACTCGTTACGAGGAAAAGGAATATGTCCTCGATAAGGAGCTAAAGGAGCTTGATGAGTCCACTGCTACTCCTGAGGAGGTCGCTGAGTATCAGGCACATGAAAGAGATGCCACCAAGGTGGCATGCATGATGATGGCCACCATGACAGCTGAACTCCAAAAGTCCTATGAGGACTATTACCCTTTTGAGATGCATCAGGATCTGATGGAAAGGTACCATCAGAGTGCTCGTCAAGAGCGGTATGAAATAATCTCCTCCATGATCACTACCCGTATGAAGGATAGCGAACCAATCACGAGCCACATGCAGAAAATGCAAAGGTATGTGGACCGTCTAATGAAACTGAATGTGAACTTCCCTGAGGAGTTGGCAATTGATATCATTTTTCACTCCTTGCCCTCGTGTTATGATCAATTTCGTATGACATACCACATGAACAAGGAGGAAGTCACACTCAGTAAGCTGCAAGGACTTCTGCAGACTGCCAAAATTGGTCTTAAGAGTAAGTCGGTTACTACTCCTACTCCTACTACTACCCCTGTTTTGGCTATCGGGCAAGGCAAAGGGAAGAAGAAGAAGCACCCTTCGAAGGGTACCAAGGGAAAGTCCCTTGAAGGCTCCTCATCTGGAACCAAAGGTGGTTCTATCACTCCTTCTGCCATCCCTAAGGATGCTAAATGCTTCTACTGTCAAAATAAGGGGCACTGGAAGCGAAACTGCGCAAAGTACTTGCAGGATGTGAAGGATGGGAAAGTGAAACCATCCCATACAGGTATTTACACTATATTGTCTAATAACTCACCATATTCTAATTCTTGGGTTGTTGATACAAGTTGTGGTATTCACATCTGTTGTGACTTGCAGGGCCTAAGAAGAAGTGAGGATATGGAGTACGGAAAGATAAACTTAATCATGGGGAACAAGAAGGTTGCACCTGTTGCCAAGATTGGAGTTTATACTTTGTTGCTAGATAGTGGGTTAAAGTTAGATTTGAATAAATGTGTGTACTCGTCTGAAATGGCGAGGAATATTATTTCCTTTCATGCTTTGTACAAACAAGGTTTTACCTTTTCTTTTGATAATGAAGTTGGTAGTATTAATGCTTTCTTTAATAATGTTCTTTATTTTAATGCATTACCTTGTGATGGTGTGTATGAAGCTGTATCGGTTGTAGATAATTTAGGAAATAATGTATTATGTATTGATTCTTCTGCTAGCTTGGATAAAGCATCTTTGTGGCATTGTCGTCTTGGACATGTAAGCAAGAAACGCATAGGCCAGCTCCAAAAGGATGGAGTCTTGGAGCCGTTCGACCTCAAGTCGGATGATAGTTGTGAGTCTTGTCTACATGGAAAAATGACAAAATCACCCTTCACTGGTACTTGTGCAAGGGGTGAGGGTTTGTTGGACCTTATACATACTGATGTATGTGGACCATTCAAAACCGCCACAAGGGATGCTAATCGCTATTATGTGACTTTTATTGATGATTTTAGTAGATATGGTTATGTCTACTTAATCAAACATAAGTCAGAAACTTTTGAAAGGTTTAAAGAGTTTAAACAGGAAGTAGAAAATCAATTGGGCAGGAACATTAAGATGCTTCGATCTGATCGAGGTAGTGAGTATCTTAGTACTGAGTTCCTCGACTATCTTAAGGAGTGTGGGATTGCCTCACAATTGACACCTCCCAGGACACCACAGCTGAATGGTGTAGCTGAGAGGCGTAATTGAACTTTGTTGGACATGGTTCGCTCTATGAATAGTCGAGCTTCGCTACCAATCTCTTTTTAGGGGTATGCCTTAGAGACTGCCGCCCATATCCTTAATCTAGTCCCTACAAAGAAGGTTGCCAAAACACCTCATGAAATGTGGACTGGGAAAGTTCCTAATTTGGACCATATCAAGATTTGGGGTTGCGAGGATTTCATGATGCGCGAGACTCATGACAAGCTCGAACCTCGAAGTAAAAGGTGTATTTTCATCGGCTACCCACAAAAATCCTTTGGTTACCTCTTCTACAGACCCAGTGAGAATGTGTTCTTTGTGGCTAAGAGAGGGGTATTTCGAGAGAGAGAATTTATAAACCAAGGAGATAGTGGGAGGCAAATTGACCTTGAAGAAATTCAAGACTCAATTGGTGAAGGAACCTCAGACACTAGCAATCAACTTGAGGAGGAAATTCCTGTTGATCCAGCTGACGAGTCAATACTTCCGAGGCGTTCCACAAGGGTTAGGAACACACCTGAGTTTTATTATGGATTTCATATTACTACGGAAGGTGATACATTTATCAGTGACAGTACACTGGTAAATCTGGATGAACCTAACAGTGTTAAGGAAGCCATGGCAGGCCCAGAGTCTGCTAAATGGAAGGAGGCTATGGACAGCGAGATACAGTCTATGTATGACAATCAAGTTTTGAACTTGGTTGACAATGTACCAGGCCGTAAGACAGTCGGGTGCAAATGGATCTTCAAGAAGAAGACCGACATGGATGGGAAGGTGCACACTTATAAGGCTCGACTGGTTGCGAAGGGTTTTACTCAGACTCAAGGTATTGATTATGATGAAACCTTTTCACCAGTAGCAAAGATTAAGTCTATTAGGGTTATGCTAGCCATTGTTGCATTTCATGATTATGAAATATGGCAAATGGATGTCAAAACCGCTTTCCTTAATGGAAAGTTGGCTGAGGATGTTTACATGAATCAGCCAGAAGGTTTTGTCAGTGCAGAGTACCCCAATAGAGTGTGCAAGCTTGAGAAATCCATATATGGATTGAAACAAGCATCTCGAAGTTGGAATCTTTGTTTCGATGAGAAGGTCAAAGAGTTTGCTTTCTCAAGAAGTGAAGATAAGTCCTGCGTGTATGTCAGAGCTAGTGGGAGTATAGTTAGCTTTTTGGTACTGTATGTGGATGACATACTACTCATAGGAAATGACATCCCAACCTTGTAGGAGGTTAAGTCCTGGCTTGGGAAGTGCTTTGCTATGAAGGACCTTGGAGAAGCTGCTTATATCCTAGGGATAAGGATATTAAGAGAAAGGAGTAAAAGACTAATTGGACTTAGTCAGAGTATCTACTTGGATAAGGTGTTGAAAAGGTTCAACATGCAGAATTCCAAGAAAGGAGAATTACCGATCCAAAACAATGCCAAACTGAGCAAGGCTCAGAGCCCGAGTACAGAAGATGAGATAGCTGAGATGAGTCGATTACCTTATGCTTCCGCTGTTGGTTCGATCATGTATGCTATGACTTGTACCCGTCCTGATGTGGCCTTCGCTTTGAGCATGGTCAGCAGATATCAGCGGAACCCTGGCAAGGCTCATTGGACTGCGGTAAAGAATATTCTCAAGTACCTGCGGAGGACTAAAGATTGGATCCTTACCCTTGGTGGGAGTGATGACTTGAGAGTAGTAGGGTATAGTGATGCTAGCTTTCAGACTGATAGGGATAACTTCCGCTCTCAGTCGGGCTGGGTCTTTACCTTAAATGGAGGGGCAATCACTTGGAAGAGTTCCAAACAGGAGACTGTAGCTGATTCGACTTGTGAATCAGAGTACATAGCAGCGAGTGATGCGGCAAAGGAGGCGATATGGCTGAGGAACTTCATCGGAGACCTTGGAGTTGTACCAGTTATTAAGGAGCCTATGGAGATTTTCTGTGACAGCAATAGTTCGGTTGCCTTAGCCAAGGAACCAAGAGATCATGGCAGATCCCGACACATTGACAGAAAATATCACTTCATAAGACACAAGATAGAAGAGGGAGTCCTCGTGGCAAAGAGGGTATCGTCAGATGAAAACCCTGCGGATCCCCTTACGAAGGGACTGACGAGGGTGAAGCATTTGCAGCATGCGAGACGCATCGGGCTGAGGGACGATATTAGTTTTACAGATTAGATAGTTATTACTGAAACTTGTAAAATGTAATCGACGTTTGATGATGAATAAAAGTTGTGATTTATTTATGAGTAAGGTGTTGCTATCATTGTCAATTATTTACTATTGTTTCAGCTTTGCATGTTTCGACTTCCAGAATAATAAGTTTATTCAAACTCTCCACAGTCGGTCATATGTCGGAAGTAGGTATGAATCAAGACTGTCATGAATTGGGATTGTAGATGACTAAAGGTGTTTAGCCATAGCAATGGTTGCTACAACATTCATGAGTACTCATAAGTTATGAGTATTGGAATAAACCCACGCTCACTTGTATCACTCCATGGAATTTATCTCGAGTGATCGTGACACGGTAATATCATATAAGTCTTCAAACCTAGAGATATGAGTTGTTACCTATGAGTTGGTTGTGCATTGATTGCACGTAAACGCATCAGTAACTTGATGTTATAAAACGTGCCTTTGTATGCAATTCAATAAGTAGTAGAACAAGCATATGAGTCGAACTTTATCTGTTCCTTCTAGAAATAGAAGCGATATCTGGGCCCCTCGATGATTTTGTTTTGACCTATGTACCGGGCCCGGTCATAACTAAATTGATGTGTTCGATTAAGTTCTTTGTCAAACAAATCGAAAATCGGGAAACAAACTGCTGGACAATAAGTAAGACATTGTTCCATGTATTTGTCCGACTGATATCATGAGAGCAGAGGATTATGTGATCACTTATCTAAAATGGTGCTTCATAGTTCAACAGAGTTTTCGAGAGCTACGATTGCCGGTTGGTTCCTGAAGCTATATAGGCAAATACAGTTATTAGACTTATCCAAGTGGGAGACTGTTGGATAAGGTGTCTAAGTCCATAACTTATTTGGTATATACTTGACCCGACCCGGCATGGTCCATTTGGGTTGCACTTCACCCGAACTATTTATATGGATAACATTATGAGAAGAGTATATTTGTGGCCTACTAATATATTATAAGTTATAATATATTAATATGAAATTGTATTATTTAATTAGTATTGATCTTAAATTTATTATGAATTAATTTAGTGATCATAAGGTGACTAATTAAATAATGGGCTATTGTACTTATATAGTGTGGGCTAACACTCACAAGGAAATGGGCTAAGCTTGAATGGGAGTCCATGCATAATCCATGGAGCTTTTAACCCATGGATCCTTGGAATAGGAAAAGACATGGGTTATTAGGGTTTGCATGGTTCATAACCCTAATCATCTACACTATATAAAGAGGCTTATGGTGCTTGAGAAGAGACTATGTGTATGTGCATAAGGTGTGGCCGATTTCTAGAGTATTAGAGTGATCTCTCATAAGTTTTCCAAGTTTGTGGTGATTTGTGATTTCCATTTGAGGCATTCACATTATTGGTGCTTGGCTCTCAAACTCCCAAGGAATCAACTCACTAACAAAGGTATGTAATTCTTCTAGTATCTTTTATGTTTAAAAGTACCCCATGTATGGTAGATAGGTTATGAACCTTGGAAAATTATTTTGTATGTATTTTAGACAAACATAGATCCAAGGTTTCTAGGGTTGCATGAACACCTTAGGAGTGTTAGTTTGCTCAAAACCCAACAGTGGTATCAGAGCCTAGGCTTGTTTGTTTGATACTTGTTGCAAACTTGTTGAAAAACTCAAGTTTTCTGCATTCTGCATTCTGCATTCTGTTTCTCTCTACCATTTGGCCAAATGGTTTGACCATGGTTGATCCCTTTCCATTGGGAAGCTAAGACTTTTCTGGACTTCCAATGTTTCCATTGTCAATTTCCATGGAAGTTTAGGAAGTAGATATTCCAATCAAATTTGCTTTACTAGTGCCCCAAATCATTTCTGATTCAGCAGCAATTAGCAAATAGGTAAGATCGATAAGGGTTACATCGTGGTCTGTCATATAGTAATCTTTAATGAACTCACTATTTGACTTAGGAAGTGATTGAAGAACCACGTCAACAGCCAACTTCCTCTACACAACGACTGCTAACATTCCCAGCCTGTCAATATGTGACTTCATCTCCAAGACATGTGCACACACAGACTTTCCATCTTGGTGTTTCCTTACCAATAGGGTTTGAGTGCACTTGAACTTTTCAAGTCGACGAACATGTGGGTCAGGGAGAATTATTGGAGGAGGTGGAGGAAGTGAAGTATGATATTGATGAATATCCTCTCCATATGGAAAGCTTTTTCCAAAAGACTCGGGAAGACCATACTTGTCAGTAATAAACATCTACAAGGGAGAAATTCAATTTTAGTTGATTTAAGTCCTTAATATAACACCCAAAATGAAATATTAAGGCTAGGACCCAACACAATATTTCATAATTCGGAAGAGGGATGCTGTAATCCAATTGCAGAATATTTGAAGGTAGGTAAATGACGATTTACCAATTACGACCATGAAAAACCAAAATGAATTGTAGGTTTTAAATGAATTGAAATCCTAGATTCTTTGAAATTCATTGAACTTTTCAATGGCATGTTTAAATCTCGATTATTCCCTTCAAGTTTGTGACTGGGATGCCGAGGATCACAAACAAGGTGTGAATAACCATGCAAATTAGCTTGGTACACTTAATGTTAAAAATCACATAATCAATGTGCCGATTAACCACACACGCTCCATTGATCCATGATTAACATCAATCTACCCTTTGCCACACATTGTCAGTCCCAAATTAGTGTGTCGGTTAACCACACACACTATACTAACGACTTAACAATGTGCAAAGTGCAATTTCATCGAATAAAACGACTTTCACATTTTTCCTAAAGTAACTAAGATTTCGAATTTATAAAAGTTTAGTTACTTTATAATATCATTATACTTATTAATGAATATTAATGTCCTATCCTACCCTTTCGGCTAACAACCCTCCATCAGTCAAGGAAGCGGTATGTGAGAGTGGAAACCCATTAAACCACCATTTTATAGGCAGTATCCTTATACCCCATTATAGACCGGGTTCGTGAATGAGGCCTACTAACGGTAAGACTTACTTTTTAATTATACATATATAATATATTAGACTTTTAATTTTATATAGTATAAGGGTGTATTTTACACTTTTAATACTACTCTTAATTTAATTAAACTTAAACCATGTGATTATGGATTTAATAATACTCTTTTAATTAAACATTTAATTAACTATTAATAAGTCCATAAGAGTTAATTTGAACTATTCAACAAAAACATCAAGGTTCTAAATATAAAATTCAAAATTAAAACCATTTAATTAATTTTTAAGTTATGAACCCAAGAGTTTTAGAATTCAATGTTTCATAAAAAGAAAAAACTTTTCAAATTCCAAAACTTGAGGGCATGTTTTATAACTCTTGAAAACTTTTGGATTCCATAACTTATGGAGTTAATGTTTTTTTATGAATGTGACTTTTCATGCTCTATAACTTGAGGACAGGTTACGAAACTCTTCAAAACCTTTTGAGTTCCAAATATGATGACAAATTTTGTAACTCCTTAAAAAAACTTTTTGAGTTTCAAAACTTGATGACAAGTTTTGTAACTCTTTAAAAAAGATTTAGATCAAATTTAAACATATAAAATAACCATTTTATCTTTCACCAATACAACTCTTGTAGTAAGATAATTTCAAATCAAATTGCACTAATAATTAGTTTATCATATAATCTAGTAATTATTTTACAATTTGACAAATTATCTTTTAAATGGATGAGGATAATCACTATCATATCAGAAAAAACAGATTTAATGATACAAAATAGTTTGTGGTAATGATCCTAACCCAATTGTGGCAAAAAACCCGAAAACCGCAAACAGGTGATCCAACTCGTCGAGTTGGATAATGGACTTGTCGAGTTCATCACTGATGAACATGGACTCGTTGAGTTCATGTATGGATTCGTCGAGTCCTTCAGTCAGAATTCAATTTTTCAACTTTTTGAACTTTGAACAATTAATCTATGCATCTATATAACAGAAAACACTCATGGCTCTGATACCACTATTGTGTTTTAGGTACTATAACACTCCTATGGTGCACATACAACCCTAATAGCTTTTGGATCTAAGTTTTCTCTAGTTATACATGAAAAAAAAATTCCAAAGCTTGAAGCCTACAACTAGCTTACAATTTCACATATAAATCATAAAAGTAAGTTAGAAGAATACCTCTTAATTGTAGCTTGTAGATATTGGTCTTTCAAGAGCCTATCACCTCAAGTGTGATGCCTCAAATGTCTTACAACAAACCAAGAACAAGAGGAGGAACTTGAGAGAGAGGTTTGGAGAAACAAAAATCGTCTAGAGCTTCTTGGAACACATAGTGCATGATTTTTTGCTTTAGAGGAATACATATATAGTGTAGAATACAAAGAGTCATAAGAAAAACCTAATTCTTACACTTAGGCTTATGATCCATAATTCATATGGACTAATATTTCATGTACTTTCACATAAGTTTAGTCCATCATGGATCAATAGCTCAAACCATATGTATCACTGATTTACATAATCAGTCCCTGTTAATTTAATTAGTCTCTTTTGATCACTAAATTAATTCCAATTAATTATTGATCAATACTAATTAAATAATATGATTTCTCAATTAATATATTATACTTATAATATATTAATAAATCACGGATAACCTCTTTCTCAAATATCCATCCTATCAAATTGCTCCAGAGAGTTGCAACCCAAATGGACCATGCTTATATCGGGTCAAGTACATACCAATCATAGTTATGAGCTTAGACACCTAATCTAACAAGGTCCTACCCTACAATGGTTGGACTCAAACAAGAACTGCGAAATAGAGCTAAACCTAACCTTTTGAAATTATTTAGTCCTCGTAATATGTAAGTTAACAAATTTGTTTACTAGTTAGTTAGAGATAACTAGAAAGCACAAAGCAAGCAACATTCGAGCATTGAGTAAACATAATCAAGCATATCCTAATCCGGCCATCATATCACTGACTAATCAGTACTAGCATGCAGTTCATTAAGCTCATACATATATAATAGGCACATAAGGCATCCTTCCTAGATCCTTAGCTCTAATCTAGCATGCAGTTCTCATAAGCATATCATAACATAAACTTGTATATGTAATTTGGGAGTACTTACTTGAGCTCGGATGATTTCATGCACCACACCCTTTTTCTCTTTTCAAAATCCTTTTTGTAAAACTGGGTTTTCTTTTAAAAATTTTATACCAAGTCCTCAGTTTGAGTTCATACACACCTGAGAGTGTGCTCGAATCCCTCATACCAAGGCTTTGAGGCCAACTTGAAACATCCCAAAAATACAGTCCAAAATTTTCATTTTAAATCATTAAGAAAACCATAGTTATCAAACATCATATAAAAATCATAAGGAATATTCTCAAAATATCATAATCATCTATCAAATATATATCAGAGTATAAACATCCCAAGATAAAAAAATGGTGTGTGCACTGCAATCATCCCGATCTCTTCCCCTTGCTACCGGAAGTACCTGAAACTAAAACTAAAAACTGTAAGCACGAAGCTTAGTGAGTCTCCCCAAACTACCACAAACCATACACAAAATCGTATAATCACATAATAACATACATTGGCCCATGCCCGCTACGTCGGGCCCTGCCCGACATCAGACAAGTCCGACATTATGCCCCGCCCGGCATCGGACCGAAGTCCAGCATCGGGCCCCGCTCGGCATCAGACCAAAATCCGGTATACATATAAACATTTCAATAAATACATATAACATAATCACATATCATAAACATATAAACATTCCTCGGGGCCCGCCCGGCATCAGACCGAAATCCGGAAGCATATAACATATAGATATAAGCATTCCTCAGGCTTACCCCGGCATCAGACCGAACTCCGGAAACATATAGAACAGGAACATGCAGGAATCACGAAGACATCAAGCATACAAATATTCCTCCCGATTTCGCCGGCATCGGACCAATGTCCAGAAACATATAACACTACATCGGGCCTTACCCGACATCGGACCTTAGCCCGGCATATACTAACATACATAAATTGGCCGGCATTGGTGCCTTCGACCCGTTCCTACAGGAGGAAACTCACCTCGCAAAGTTGAATGAGGAATCTCGTGGTAAGAAATCTCTAACTGCTACTCCAACGACTCCACGACTATCATTATCACAATAACACTTAGTCAAAATCCAAAATCCTTATTAGGGTAAAATGACAATTTTACCCCTGGTCAAAGTCAACATTCTGGTCAAAATCAATATTTTGGGTTGACTCAACTCACCGAGTTGACCCATCAACTCGTCGAGTTCCATAATTCAAAAACCCTAAAAATCGCGATCCAACTCGTCGAGTTCCTCCCGAACTCGTCGAGTTTCTCCTATCATCACAATCGGGACTTTCCAACACCACTCGTCGCTTTCGTCCTGAACTCGTCGAGTTTTTCCTTCTACGGGGTCGTGGCATTTCGACCCAACTCGTCGAGTTCCTTTATGAACTCGTCGAGTTCTCCAGTCTATTAAGCTATCTTAATAGATTAACCCTCTATCTTTCAGATCTAATCTCCTCACTTAATATACACACTGGAAATGCCCTTTTAAGGTTAAAGTTTCCAACTTTACCCGTTAATACCCTTCCTTAATGGGTTTAGCTCAAACCCTAGCTCTTTAAGACCTTGCTCTTGACCCAAAAGCCATTAATACTTCAAGCTAAGGCATACATACTGAGATCTAGATCCTAGACACCACATGAACACATAAAGTCTATGACTTACTCTCCATGCATGGCCTTTTGGAGTTTAAAAGGCCAAAATGACACCCTAAAGCTTGCATGGGGCTTCAATGGCCATAAAGTTTGCACCTTTATGCCATGAAAGCCCTTCAAGGCCCTAGATTCGGATGTATACTCACTTGGGACGTCCATTTCACAAGGATCAATATAATTCGACCAAAAACTCAACAAAAGTGAAGATTAAGAGATCTAAGTAATCATTGAGCAAGTTTCATACTTGCTTACCAGAAAATGCTGCAAATGGAGTGAAGTTTCTGGATCTAATCACTTCCTCTTGGGTGTTCAAGCTTCTTTTTTTTCCACATACTTCAAATGCACAAGTTTTCTCTCAAAAATGACTCACAAGCTCACACAAGGTATTAGGGTTTCGAGATTTAGGGTTTGGGACTTGGAGGCTGTAAATGAGGCTAGCCTTTGGAGGTTAAGGTGTTTAAATAGGGTGTAAAACCCCGAAAATTAGGGTGTCATTCTGCGAGTTCTACTCGTTGAGTTGAGGCTCTCAACTCGTCGAGTAGACTTTACTACCCGCGTCCAATTCCATTCTTACTCTACGAGTTTGGGGCCTCCAACTCGTCGAGTTTCTATACAAAAGTGAATAAATCTTAAATAAATACATACTTGGAACTAGGCGTTATAGTGATTATCTTATAGGGTTTTTGACATGGAAGATTCAGAAACCGTTTCAATTTTCATTTCATTGATCACTTCCCCCTTTTGGGGAAGCAGTCTCCATTTGCTCCTCACACTAGTGTTTCAATTCATCAATCTTGAGAAAGGTGGCATCAAAATTAGTTTTCATTTGAGCACACACTGGTTGGTTGATGGGAATCTCAGGATTGAAAAGATGTTAATGAATCTCCTTTGTGAGACCGAGGATTTCTTCAACAGTTTTAATGGTAGTGGGTGATCTTCTCAATCCTTTGATCGTTTCTTGGAGTACTGCAAACCTTTATTCATATGCGGTGTGAGTTTAATCCATAAGCTGATTGGAGTTGCTTGCTTGGGTTTGAAGGGTTTGTTGGAGATCATTTTTCAACTCTTTTAGTTCCTTGATGAAGTCTTCAACTTTGGACATGAATTCCTTGTGGTCTGCAGTTCTTCGATTGTTGAGATCTTTGGTGCCCATTTCGATCTGCTGAAGAACCCTCTCTGCAGTCATTCTTTCTCTTGTCTCCAATATTTCAACATGATCAATGAGTGATCGTGTTGAAGTTTCATTGCATTGCAGTGTTTTAGAGGAGACTACAGTCAGAATTTGATCGACTTTGGATTAAAGGTTGAGGAATTCTTTTCTGGAAACAACTATCTTCTTTTTCTTCTTTTGCTTGGGCTTTAAAGTGGAATGCTGAGATCCACTTGATTCTTCTTCATCGACAACCATAAGGAAGTTGTCGGAAGGAGGAGGTTGTTGAACATCATCAAGATTATCATCATCAAGACCAAAAATTAGGGCAGCGCTGATCTTGATTGTGGTACTATCGTCATTGGAATCATGAGCTTCTTCATTTGGGAGAGGCTTGGAGGTACCAACAACATTCTCTATTGCATGGTCCTTTAGAACAGTGTTATCCATCTCCGACATCCACTGCTGAATTGAGAGAAGGTCATGAACTATTTGGCATTGTTGAACATGATGGCCCAATATTTTGCCACTAGGAGAATAGATTCCTCCTTTTGTTGTTGTTGCTACACCTATTGAGTTTTTCTAGCCTACTGGGCCCTTTTAAAGGCTTCAATTTTTCTGATCCCAGACTCAGTTGTTGGTCGGTATCGAGACCATGAGTTGTCTGATGCATATCCATCAAATCCTTTGTTCCTCAAGGTGTCCCTCAGGTTCATCTATCCCTGTACATTTGTGCTCACCATGCCTAAACCGCTTGAAAGTAATAAAGGCGGTACAGGATTTCCAAAAATTCCTTGGTCTCCTTGATCTAAAATCAATTTTTGCCTCGACACTATTCTGGCTAGGGCTTTGAAAGAAGTGTCGTGCAGTGTAACAAGTGTTAGATCTGTTTGTGTGACACGAAGAAAAATGGAGTGAAACTCCTCGGGGGTAAAAACATGCAATCGTAAAGCCCTTGAGACCTTAGGGAAAGTATTCACATATAGATTCCCTTGGCTCTAGATGGGGCTCTGTCTCCAATATGAGATGAAATGGATACATTGTTTGTATCCGAGTGGTGAGTTGGGGTGCTTGCAGGTGAGTCTGCAGTGACTCGATTGGTTGCGGGAGTCTTTTGAGAGACTCCGGAATTTTCCTTGGTGTGCATTAGGCTGTGACTTGGGATGAGATTCAACTTCTTCCTTCTAAAGATGTTTGCGGATTCCAAAGATTCATCTTGAGTGCTATCAATGAAATTAACAGGTAGATAATGAACCTTGGAAGGAGAAGGTTGAGCTTTGGGAGTAGGCTCTGTGGTCTTAGCTTTTCTTTTCTTTTAGGGACCAACTCCCTTAGATACAACATTCATTCGTTTTCTTCTAGCAAGGGATTTAACCACTTTTGGTTTTGGCTGCGGGTCCTGGACTGCGGTAGGCTAAATGGGTCTTGGCGGGGAAGAGTGATATGGGGCAATATCACTCGTAGCCATAATATGGTCAACCACTTCTACGGTAGTAAGTCCAATGGACTCCAGAATATACATTGGTAAACGACGAATGGGACCAAAAATACATCCATCCTTGGAAGGACTGTACCTTTTAAGATTGAGAGCTGAGAACAAGTTGGTGTCATTTCCCATGCTAAGATGAGCATCTATGTGAAGATCAACAATGCACAATGACCAGAAACTTGCAAGCGTGAGTTCTGTCATGCCTTCCTTAGGTGCATCCTTGGAAATGTATTGCAACAAATCATTCCAGATGATTTTACCCGTAGTTGACTGCATTACCAGTGTAAATACTCCAAACTATGTCCAATATTCATTTTCCCATGTTATCTGTCCCTCCTGTTCTGCCTGAGAGACATCGAATCACAAAATGAAAAACAAATTGCCAAACAGCAGGCAATTTTCTTTTCTAGAATTCTCCTACTCCTTTGAGTTTTTCTTGGTACCTCATTTGATAAAGTGCAGAAAACACATCTGTTGTACTTGGAGAGTAGAACTTTATTAAAGGAAGAACCCTTAAGTTAATTGCAGCAAGAAACTTTTCTTTGGTCAAAACCGCCAAGGAATCATCGATGAGATTAAAATGGATCTCTTGAGGTTTGTCATGAGGTCTGAAGGCAGAAAATGCACATTTGAACATGACTTCTTGTGGTACAACTTCTGTAAAGGAATTGAAAGCTCCAAACAGAGGGTGAGATAGAATAAACTTGATCATCAGTATGATGGTTTCATTGTACGATGGATGATCTTCAAAGATTCTTCTATAATTGTTGGCTGTTATCGATGGAGTTAGGTCTTTCATCGTGGATTCTGACCCAATTGCTCGTGCTGAACCAGAGGCCTTGGAATGTTTCTTTGAAATGCCTGAATTCACCATTGTTGCAGGAAAAGGGTTTGAAGAACTTGCTCACAAGTATTTTTGCAGGAAGGTGAAAGAGATGAATATTGTCTGAGAGTTCAGAAAGCGTAAAAGCTCTCTTACAAAGAAAATGGGGTTTTTATACTTCCAGATTTCAAAAAGTATTGATATTAATTTAATTACAATTGGTAAAGTTAAAAACATTTGGGTTTCTACCATTATCAGATCGAATTAAAATAAATCAAAAATAAATATTTTCCAAGAAAGGAGGAGCATTATATGTTTTGCAGGCCCATGATTACATGTCGGTTAAACGTGGGGTGAGAAATGGGTTTATCTGTTGTAAAAATGGGGTAGTGGAATGTATTAGACCCCAACGGTTGCTTGATGTGATTGGAAAGGATTTTCAAAGAGATTTTATCGAAGGCAAATCGGTTTTCTTTCTTTTTATCCAAGAATAGGCCTGACTGAGGAAAGTCATTTGAAAAGCGACGAAAGTATCATGTGAGACAAAATGAATGTTTGAAGAAGGTTTTAATTTCAATAAGCAGCACTTATTTTCATTTAAAGCATTTACGAGGTGATGACTGCGGGTTCATTTAATGTGTCTGCGGTAGCATTTAATGCGTCTGCGGTAGCTGAAAGACAAACTAGATCATGAAGGTTAGAAATAAAAGAAATATTGAGACTCATAGAGTATATAGATCATAAGTGACTTCATTATAAAAAGTATACCGAGGAGCAATTATGAAGTCTATACTATATTAGTTATTCTAGAAATAGACTACAGTGAATAGATGCTTCAAGAGTTTTGATTTGAAAAGAAAAGAAGTTGTTTATTCACACCCAAAGACCTAATAAGGTCTGCGGTACCTATCCTTTCAAGAAGAACTGTGGGTCAGGGTTCATCATCCCTAACATTTCCACAAATATATTCAGTTTTGTGGAGTCGAGTGCTTTGGTGAAAACATCAGCTATTTCTTCATGAGTTGGCACGAAAATAAGTTCAATTTTACCTTTGAGAATATGGTCTTCGATGAAGAGGTATCGTAGCTCTATGTGTTTCTTCTTCGAGTGATGAATAGGATTATGAGAAATCGCTATATCACTCTCAGAATCACAATAAATGGGCACCCACAGTATCCTGCACACGTAGTCAAAAAGTTGTGTCTTCACCCAAAGGACTGGGAGCAACAACTGGTTGCGGCCACATATTCTACCTCTGCGGTAGACAATGAGACACAATTTTATTTTCTTGAGGACCGGCTAACTAATCTTCCACCGAAAACCTAACATCCGCCCAAAGTGCTCTTTCGATCGATTCTGCATCCGACATGATCTGCGTCTGTAAAAGCTTGAAGACTCAAGTCATTTGTAACATCCCAAACTTCAGATGTATGATTTAGGGGCTTATGCGTAATTTTAGGAGCCTACTCGGCGAGTAGGTATGCCTACTCGTCAAGTCAGAGCGGGTTTTGGCCACGTGTTAAGTGACCAACTCGCCAAGTCGGCGGCTGGACTCGACAAGTTGGTGCTGGGAAGAGAAAACCCAAATTTTATGGTTTGCACCCTATTTAAAGGACCTTAAGTCCTTACCTCAGCCCCCTTATCACCCCTTGACGTCCAGAAGCAGCCCTAGCCGATCCAAACCCCCATTTTGAGTATGTGAAGGAGGGAAAGTGTGTTTTGAAGCATTTGCAAGAAGAAGGCTTGGATTTTAAGAAGATTTGATCATAGAGGAGCTGGTGGATTCGATCTCTCTGCTCAGTGGCATCAGTCTGAAGGTAACAAGTTGTTACATTGACCTTGTTCTTTCCAGATCTCTTCATGTTAAAGATTAGGGCTTTTATAGAATGGGTGATATTCATTTTTGGGTATGGGCTAGGATCTAAAGTTGCAACTTCAGATCTGAGCTCATCTTGGACTCTAAAGCCATAAAGCCTTGCATGCACGTAAAGGTTGAAACTTTACATGATAAACCTGCCTTAGGAGCCTAGATCTGCAATATGGAGCCTTTGCATGACATAAAAAGCATCTGTATGGTTAAAGGATTGAAGGGACTCGGAGAGTCACAAGGTCGACTCGGCGAGTCATATGAAGATAGTCATGTACTCGACGAGTTGGATGAACAACTCGGCGAGTCTGATGAAGATGGCCTTGGGCTCGGCGAGATAGATGTATGACTCGGCGAGTCGGCTAGGGTTTTTCCCCAACCCTTTGATACACATGAACTTGGCGAGTTGCAAAGAAACTCGAAGAGTCAACCAAGGACTTCACGACATCTCGAGTTCAGGAAGGACTCGACGAGTCGGTGAACTGCACTCGACGAGTCGAGTCAACATGGATTGTTAAATTTGACTGTGGACATTGACTTTGACCAAGGGTTGACCAGTTGACTTCTGAGGGTATTTTGGTAAATTGAATATTGAGAGTAAAGGAAATTGGTGAATATAGGTGTGGGAGTTGGAGCTACTTTTGGAAGAGTTTGACACTACCTTCCGAGCTACTTGCGAGGTGAGTTATCCTCACTATACTTAAGGGTATAAGGCACCAAGGTCGGCCCTTTGGATTGTTACGAGGTTATGTTATGCTAGTATGATCTGTTGGATCGGTATCCTAGAGGGTACGATAATATTATATGATATGTGGTATGATCTGTTAGATCGGCATCCTGGTAGATAGGATGGTGTTATATGATATGTGGTATGATCCGTTAGATCAAGTTTTGCCAATAGACTGTTGTGTGATTGTTTGTTATATGTGCACATGTTTGTTTGGCGGTTGAGGCTTATCTGCTTTGTGCGAAAGCCAATAGATTTGGGCATTCCAACCTGTTGGTTGTGGGCCGTGAGTATTCATTCCCGAGGATGACTGGACTCATAGTATGTGGGCATTCCAACCTGTTGGTTGTGGGCCTGGGGTATTCCATCCCGAGGATGATTGGACCCATAGTATGTTAGCATTCCAACCGGATGGTTGAGGGCCTAGGGTATTCCAACCTGATGGTTGACTGGACCCATAGTATGTTGTTTATGATTATATGTGTATTGTTGTGGGTATGGGTATTTTGGGGGAATTCACTAAGCTCTCAGGCTTACAGTTTCAGTTTATTGTTTCAGGTACATCAGGGGATCGCGGTAAGGCGAAGGTGTGATCGTACAGCTCCTCATGTTTTGTTTATGTTTCTGGGAAAACTCTGATATTATACATTTTGAAAACAAAGTTGTAATGATTTTTTAATGGTTTGGAATGTTTTTAAAAGTTTTAAATCGGTGTAGATTTTTGGGTGTTACAAGTTGGTATCAGAGCCTTGGTTTGAGTGAATTGGAGGAACACTCGTGTGAATCCAATCTCAAACTAAGGAAAATATTTTCAAAATTATTTAAGTGGTTTTCAAAATGAGAAAGGAGGATGCGAAGTGTACTATCAGCCGGAGCTAGTAAGTAGACCCCAAAATACCATACAAGTTATTTGATATTATGTGATATGTTAGAACATCATGCTAGTAATAATATAGGAATCGTATGATTGAATTGCCTGATCTTTGATGCCTTATCCTATGTAGAGTACCTCATTGGTTGTTTGTGACACTTTCGTATGTGAACTAACTATTGGGTGAATACTCTAAGTCACATGCTACATGGATTAAATGGACTTAGGGTAAGGGATTTGGCCCTGCTGCGCAGCTCTTGTCTGAGTCCAACCGTTATGGGATTACATCTTTTAGTCCAAGATTGTTTAAGTCGTGCAGTATGTGATTGTATTCATGCAATAGTTAACTGGCACCAAAGGAGGGTGGTGTGGCAGTTGGTGGATGGGTGGGTAGTGAGAAGCCGAAAGGCTAGTTATGAGATATTTATCATTCCTCTAGAAGTGAGGATTTAACGGTCACTATGTATATGTATATGGTAGGGTGTTGTGGTGATACTTGAGACAAATATGGGTAGGTGTGGAAGGTAGTATGGGCCCGGACTACTGAAAGCACAAGACCCATACACATGTCAAGGAAGTCACAACCCCTAGGGTTTGGTGAAATTAGGTTCCCCGTCATGTATGCGAATTATCTGATATCTTCCTGGTATATGGTAAGTATAGTGTGTTGGGTTTTGAGCATTCTAACACTCCTATGGTGTACATGCAACCCTAAATACCTTGGATCTTTGTTTTCTCTATTATACATGCAAATATAAATTTTCCAAGGTATTGTTCTAACTAGCATAATATAAAGTACACATATTATAAATTCTAGTAGAATTACATACCTCTTGTTTGGTGCTTGATTCCATGGAGCTCAAGAGCCTAGTGCCCCAAATGTGACACCTCAAATGGTTCACACAACACCATGAACATTTGGAATAACTTGAGAGAAAATGCACACTTCATGAAAATCGACTTGCCCTCTTCATGCATACATGGTGGCCGATTTTTGCACAAAATAAGATGCTTATATAGTTGTTACAATAAGGGTTAAACCTAATTGTCATGGCTTTCCATTTCCTTGGATCCATGGGTTCAAATACACCATGGAGCATCCATAGAGCATCCTATGGGTTTTAGCCCAACTTGATAATCCATGGAGTCTTAGCCCACTATACAAGTATGGATGATTTACACAATCAACCCATATACTTAATTAGTCTTCTTTTGATCACTTAATTAATTCTAGATTAATTCTTGATCAATACTAATTAAATAATCTAATTAATATATTAGAATTTATAATATATTAATAAACCTTAAGTGTTATTTCTCTCATTTTAGTCTATCCAAATGCATGATGCCATGCAACCCAAATGGACCATGCCGGGTCGGGTCAAGTATATACCAATTATAGTTATGGACTTAGACACTAATTCAACAGTCTCCCACTTGGATAAGTCTAATAACTATTATTGCAAGTATGCCTTCATAACCTGACCAGCAATCGTAGCTCTTAAAAGCTGCTGCCGAACTCTGAACAAATCAATGACGCGTCCATTAGATAAGTGATCATATATTCCTCCATTCTAGATATCATATGGACTGAGACATGGATTATAATCATTCTCTCTGTCCATTTGTTGTTTCCCGATTTCCGATTTATGGCGACTGACTAATTAAACAAATCAAATCAGTCCAGGCCCGGCCGAGCACTTACGTTTTGTCATCACTAAATCATCGAGGGGCCCACAGATATCGCTTTTATCCCGAAGGTAAAAGGAATGGATAAACTTCGACTCATATGCTTGTACTGACTACTTGTTGAATCATACAAAAAGGCACCTTTTATAACATCGAGTTACCAATGCGTTTTCGTGCAATCAATGTATAACCAACTCATAATCAACAACTCATATCTCTAGGTTTGAAGAATATAAGATATTATCGTCTCATGATTCACTCGTGATAAAATCCATGAAGTGATTCAAATGAGCGTGGGTTGAATCCAATACTCAGAAGTTCTCAGCACTCATGAATGTTGTAGCAACCACTGCTATGTCTAATGCACATTAGACAAATCATACAAGCCAAATTCATGACAGTCTTGATTCATATCTACTTCCAACATATGACCGATTGTGGATGGTTTGAATAACTTAGTCATTCGGGAAGAATGACCTAGTTATTCTGGAAGTCAAAACATGCAAAGTGAAACACAAAATAATACTAATCATGTATGGCCCCAACACTTTGAGTGTAAATAAAAACATCTTTGTCTAAGCACCATATTGATTACTCATTATTCATGTTTCGATTAATCAACTTAATACTTGAATTGAAACAATAGTCATGCCACGCTCCAAGCATGCATACTATGTTCTTCCAAACAATAGTCATACTCCAAGCATGCACACTATGTTTACATGTGGTCCTCTCTTTGTGAACCAGATCGATTGACAATATTTCAATGATGCTCATTTCACAATCCCAATCCTCTTGTCATTTACTGTAATATGTTAGATTCTAAACTTATATGCAACGATCCTCTTGTAATAACTATATCCAAAAGTCACAAAGAATTGGCAACAAACATTACAAAGAATTCCAATGGAGATCAATTTCGTGGAAACGAAGTCTCAAATTCAAAGTACATTCCTTTGAACATCCTTCTTGCATTAAGTTCTCTAATCTTACACAGATTCAAAGAATCCACCTATGGAAACAATTACATGTTACCATTTTGACCATCACTTCTGAACAAGAGTTGCCTCTTTTCAAAATATGTCAATATGGTCCTTACTCTATACTTCTAATTGTCCATGAGCAACCAATCTTTGGTAAACCTCAGATTGTCCTCGATAATTTTCTTAATCATTTTAGTCATAGCCAGTTCTAATCCCTTTTCCATTTTAATGCCCTAAGCATTAGGAAAAATTAGAAAGGATAACTATTATAGCTCATGTAATCGATCTTGTACCCGAAGCATATAGGACACGATTCATGCTATAAATTTTTATTTGCCATATTCTCACAATTCGGACTATGAAGAGGTATGCCGTAATCATAATCGAATTTTGAGAACGCAACATATATAGAATTTCCTTATGTTGAACCATTCCAACATAACATTCTTATATATCCTTGACTAAAGTAGATTAAAATCTCAATGTAAGCTTGTAGAATTGGAATGAAGTATAAAATCCTCTCCCTTAATTATAGCAAAACAACTTTTTCAAGGCGAATTGAAACTTTTGTTTTCTATAATTAACATTGCTAACTTGCAACACTTAACATAATAATCATGCTCCCACTAGCATAATGATTATTATCTTACCAGCATAACACTTATGCTCCCACTAGCTTTGACATGTATCCAGAGATCAGCTGGACTTTTAGAAAAACAATAATTTAGTAACTTTCTTACCAAAGTTCAGATTTCTGATACGAGATGCTTTGATAAGACTTTATCAAAATCATACACCTTTCCTTCGATAGCTCACTTGTGTGTCTAAACAATTATGAAGAGGGATGCCGTAATCATAATGTTTAGACCTTTTTTGTCATTCTCACAATTGCTATCTACTTAAAATCTACTTAGTAAAAGAGTTTCCTCACCATCATTTTCATGAATCGGAGAGAAACCTTATGACACTTAGATTTTATGGTGTAAGTGTTCATATCCATGTGAATTTTTCATAACGATAATCACAAGACAAGGTTAGTGGCCAATCCAAACAGATATGGACTGAACTTGTTCAATCTTAATTTCTTGCCACCCGGCAGCACAAGGGTCTACCATTGCTTCCAGGTTGTTATGCAAACAATGGAGAACTCATAGAACTCACAAGCATAGTCAACTTTTAACTGGAATAGACACAGAAATAAGAATATGTCAACACGATAGGTTACAAACCTCAAGTCGTGGGCTAGTGATTAACAAAACTCTTGATTAGTTCTTGAAACTATTTCAGGATCTTTTAAACTCCTACTGTCCTCTTGACATATAAGACTCTCTTTCCCAATATTCAAGAGATAGTGTGGATTCTTTTACAAACACTTCACACAATTGGCCTTAGTTGGTCTTTGTTTTATCCAAAACATCACAACTTACCAATTTCAAATGTACAAGAGTAAGAAAATATTTTACACTACATTTGACAAGTGTTTTAAACCTCTCTTAAGATTATGTCACTCAAGGCTCAACCTTGGAGTATGACTCTAAGATCTTATTTTGGAATGAAGTATGATTTATCTTTTGATTTAACCATTTCCACAATTCACGATTCCTCTCCTTAGCCAACAAATGCACTAAGGTGTCCTTAGAGGATCAATTGTGATATGGTTCCATAATCACTAAGATAATCATAAAACAAGATACACAAGTACTCTCCCATCTCTTCAGATTGGAGAAACTTTTATCTTTCTGCCGTATTTGATTCTTCTTATTCATTTTGCCATATATTGAAACTTTTCCAATGTTTCAGCATTACATTTAAACTTGTAAACATAATCATATTTACAAAACTTTAGTAAATCATAACGAATAATCTTACCAACCTTTGTGGTGGACCTGACTAGTGCACAACCTAGTGTACCCGATCCTTTAGTCCTTCGCTTAACTCACATGCGAATGTGAACAAGGAATTAGTCTTAATTTACCAAAGATGAAAAATCTCATTCATCACACAATACAACTTGCATGATTCCAAGTTTCTATCCAACTGAAACTTGGGTGATGAGAATCTTTCCTTATTTGATAAATTATGACACTACCACAAATGAAAGAATCAAACCCATTTACCAATATTGCTTATCAATGGAAACATATAAACAACAATTTTTCCATAAATGCCATTGTAAGGATACTTAAAATATATAAAATCAAAACTTTTCTTTTATTTTAAAACTTGCGGAAAAACTTATCCTTACAATGCAAATTCATATGAAGACTTTGTTGTTATCTATTCCTAAGCAATATCTCATAACTCTTATGCAGTGGCTCAAAATTCTGGTCATTAAACCATGCGATCAAAATCAGCACACATTTTCTTTAAGCTTCCTTTGATTATTCAAAAACATCAAAATGTAATTACATTACATCATGTATTAAGAATCTCCAAAAGAGACTTAATAGAGTTAGATAACGGACTTTACCTGAAGTAGAGTCAAACTTTTGACTATACCATCCTTATGAGGTTTCAGGTAAATTCGGCAGCTTCGCAACCAATGCCCCTTTCCTTTGGCAGTAGGTGCATATGGACTCTTTGGGAATGGTACATGGGACTATCTCACACTTAGCCTTTCTCTTTACCATTTGGTCAACCGAGTTGACTATGGCCGATCCCTTTCTATTGGGAAGAGAAAGTTTTTCTGGATTTCTAGTGTCACCATTGTCAATGTCCATGAAGTTTTGGGAAGTCGATCTTCTAAACAAATTTGATTTACCAGTGTTCCAAATCATTGCTGATTCAGCAGCACCAAGCAAATAGATAAGATCATTAAAGGGTCATGTCATGATCTGTCATCAAGGAGTGATTGAAGAACCAAGTCAATAGCCAGCTACCTCGAGACTTCGACACCCGACTCTCCCGGCTTGTCAATATGTGACTTAATCTCCAAGACCTAAGCACATATAGACTTTGTTTGCCAATAGGGATTGAGTGACTTAGAACTTATCAAGTCTTGAAACTTGTGGGATAGGGAGATTTATTGGAGGGGGTGGAGGAAGTGAAGTATGATTTCCAGTCTTACTAATGCACAACAAAGGGATTGATCTTTCACCTTGATTGCCATTTGGGATATCATCTTCATTAGGATAGCTTGTTCCTAAAGATTGGGAAGACCATACTTGTCTGAAGGAGACATCTATAAGGGAGAAATTCAAGTTAGTTGATTTAAAGTCCTTAATATAACACCCAATATGAAATATTAAGGCTAGGACCCAACAACCTATTTATAATAGGAAGAGGGATGTCGTAATCCAAATTATAAAATAGTTGAAGGTAAGTAAATGACTATTTACCAATTTCCACCATGAAAAAACGAAATATAATTAAGTTTTAATTGGATTTGAAACTCCTAGATCTTTTGAGATACATTGAACTTTTAATGACATGTTTGAATCTCAATTGTGCCCTCTCAAGTTTGTGACTGGGATGCCGAGGATCACAAACAAGGTGTGAATAACCATGCAAATTGACTTGGTACCTTAACTTTATCACCTAATCGATGTGCCGGTTAGCCACACAGCTCCACCGATCTATAATAAGGTCAAGTTACCCTTTGCCACTCTTACTAGTCCTTATTAGCGTGCCGGTTAACCACACACGCTCCACTAATCGACTTGGTAAGGTACAAAGTGTAATTTCATGGGTTAGCACCTATTTCACATTTTCCTAAGTAACTAAGATTAGGAATTTATAAGTGTTTAGTTACTTAGTATTTTTCATTATACTTTTAATGAAGGGAGAATTATAGACCTTTCCTACCCGTTCGGCAAACGACCCTCCACCAGTCAAGGAAGCGGTGGGTGAGAATGGACACCCATTAAACTGCCATTTTATAGGCAGTAACCTTATACCCCCCTTATAGACCGGCTTCGTGAATGAGGCCTACTAATGGTAAGATTGACTTTATCTTATACATATCTATATAATTATAATTATAATAATAGTATAAGGGTGTATTTTAAACATTTAAAATACTTGGTGGTTTAATCTATTAATTAAACTATACTCTTAATTTAATTAAACTTAAACCATGTCTTTATGGAATTATTAACTCTTTTAATTAAACACTTTAATTAATTTAATGAAGTCCATAAAGTTTGAATTTTAACTTTTAAAATTGTAGAGTTTGGAATTAAAGCATTAATGTGTGTATGAGACTTTACAAATTCCAAAACTTAAGGGCAAGTTTTGAAACTATTCACAACCTTTCATTTCATAACTTATGAGTTTAATGGTTCATTAAAATGAAGACTCTTCATTTTTATGTAACCTCTTATTCTTTAATAACACTTTTAAAGAAATGACTCTTAAACATCCATAACTTGAAGACAAGTTATGGAGTCATAAAATAACTAAATGAAAAAAAACTCTTCATTTTTATGTAACCTATGGCACTTTTATGATTTTTAAGATTCATAAATATGACTTTTCATAACTTGAGGACAAGTTACAAAAACATATTTTATGAACTAACTCTAGATTAATTTGGATTGAAAACATCTAAAACACAAATTTTTTTCATTAATCTAAACTAACTCATAAATCAAGAAAACATAAAACTCTTGGTAATCCATAATTTGAGGACAAGTTATGGACTCCATACAATTTCATTGAGATCAAGAATTATACTAACAAACAATTTGCACATAATTCCTATGATCTACCAAAACTCATAAGCATGAACATTCATAATCAACATTTTTCAAGAATTACATAAACACATATAAAACTTGAAACTATGATTATAGCATTGAAATTGGTTTAGCATAATCATTACCACTGAAAAAATAGGTTTTATAAGTCCAAAACAGTCAAAGGTAATGATTCTAGACCAATTACAACACCAAAACTCAAAGATATACTGTTTGGGGTTCCAACTCGTCGAGTGTATGAACCAACTCGGCGAGTTGGATGCATTTTGCCTTGGACTCGTCGAGTCAATCAGTAAACTCGGCGACTTCACTGTCCCTACAGCAAAAAAACTTCGATTTTAAGCAGTATAAGCAAGTATAACAAGAAAACAAGCCTAGGCTCTGATACCACTGCTGGGTTTTGAGCATTCTAACACTCCTACGGTGTACATGCAACCCTAAATACCTTGGATCTATGTTTTCTCTATTATACATGCAAATATCAATTTTCCAAGGTATTGTTCTAACTAGCATAATATAAAGTACACATAATAAAAATTCTTGTAGAATTACATACCTCTTGTTTGGTGCTTGATTCCATGGAGCTCAAGAGCCTAGTGCCCCAAATGTGACACCTCAAATGGTTCTCACAAAACCATGAATATTTGGAATAACTTGAGAGAAAATGCACACTTCATGAAAATCGACTTGCCCTCTTCATGCATAGATGGTGGCCGATTTTTGCACAAAACAAGATGCTTATATAATTGTTAAAATTAGGGTAAACCCTAATTGTCATGGCTTTCCATTTCCTTGGATCCATGGGTTCAAATACACCATGGAGCATCCATGGAGCATCCTATGGGTTTTAGCCCAACTTGATAATCCATGGAGTCTTAGCCCACAATACAAGTATGGATGATTTACACAATCAACCCATATATTTAATTAGTCTTCTTTTGATCACTTAATTAATTCTAGATTAATTCTTGATCAATACTAATTAAATAATCTTATTAATATATTAGAATTTATAATATATTAATAAACCTTAAGTGTTATTTCTCTCATTTTAGTCTATCCAAATGCATGATGCCATGTAACCCAAATGGACCATGCCGGGTCGGGTTAAGTATATACCAATTATAGTTATGGACTTAGACACTAATCCAACATAGTCATGGCAAATCGATTTGAGGCAGGATCCGGATCAGGATCGAGAGCGAGTGGCCAGGATAGGCCAGTATTGTCCGTCGATCAGATACGGGAGATGATTTCCGTGGAGGTTTCTCAGATTTTGCGAGAAGAATTATTCGGTGTCGTGGACCGGGTCACCGCCAGGGTGATCGCCAAGTTCGAGGAGCAAGTTCCAGCATTGCAATCTGTGAGAGATGTTGCTACCGGATGACTATTGGGGGAGTGCGGGTGGTGGGGTCACAACTAGGAAAGAGGAGGAGGGACTGTTCAGCAGAGGACGAAGAGTTGGAGACAGCTAACTTAAGTACTGGAAGTCAGGAGGATCACGATGTGAGTGGAAAGTACGGGGGAACCCACAGATTTGCTTGTCACAAATTCAGGTGCAACAAGTACGAGGAGAGAGGGCATGTGCAACGGGATTGCAAGAAGGATTAGATATTCTTTCATTGTCACCAGCCAGGTCATTTCAGGTCCAGCTGTCCTGCGTTGAGGACAGAAGGAATTCAGATTCCAGCGATCATCGTTCCTTAGGAGGTCAAGGTCGAGCCGCAAGAAGTCTCTGGTATGTAATTGGAAAAACCCCATTATGTAATAATATTGTGGTAAAGTCGTGCGTGATCGGTGTTTATTCTGTCTTGGAATATTGTTGAGTATGGATAAGCAGTAATTTCGGGTTAGTTTCCTATTCTGTCTGAACTATGTGTTGCGGAGTTTCATGAGTTATTAGGCCATTGGAGGTGTCAGGAAGAATTTATTATCAAAGGATTGTAGGTGATTAGAGTTCAGGTATTCATTAAAGGATCGGAAGTAGAGTGGTTGATTAAAATTCCTTTTTTTCGTCTATGGCAAGGGTTGTGCCCTTTCAGTTTTTCGAGCTCAAAAGTGTGAGCAGGCTTGTGACCCCAAGATCGGGCTATATTCCAGCTCGGGGTCAGTTGGTTGCAGGGATTGGCGATATTAATTCAGCGTAGATGGGTCGATGTGACATTAATATTTTGTGAGGTCCGGTTTACCTTGGATTTCTTGTATCAGGTGGTAAGGATTGATAGTGCGACCTATTGCAACTTTGGGATTATAGACTATGTCTTGGGAATATTTGCAGCCCGGTTTAGGGAAGAAGTTGCTTTAGCTACTGCAGTTCAGCTATAAATGTTTGAGTGGGAAACATGTTTGGAACACCTTTAGAAAAAGGGGGCATTACGTGGGAGGCCTGCGGATAGGATCCCATAGAATGGTTATTCAGCATCGTCAGGATTCAGTGGTTTTAGTAACCTTCATGGGTTGGCGGACTAAAGCACCAAGGGAAGTAGCTCGTCGCCGAGGTATTAATTGGAGCATATATCTTGTGGTCTTCAGGACTTGAGCGTGAGGTTATTCAAGCATTAGTGACAGTCAGTCTCACTGGGATTCAGGAAGTGTTCATCTGGTTCTTAGAAGTGTGTGATCAACTGGGATTGGCTAGTAATGAAGCACTAGCGAGAAGGAGTTAATTGCCATCGGGTCGATCGTTGGGAAGTGAGAAGGATTGAGAATCCTCAAATTTTCATGTATTATGAAGGCTTAGTCGAATCTAAGTGGGGGAGAGTTACCCCGGGATATAGAGCGGGAGAGGTTTTGAAACGGGGATAAGTTTCACAACCGGACGGGAAGAATGGAGGCCCTAGTGGCTGCTTGGTTTGAGGGTTGTGTTGATTTGGGGTTCGGCAAAACTTCCCAGCATTAGAAACATGTCTTGTTAAGTGCTTGATAACAGAAGTTGGGGAACCAGGTTGGAGTTCTAGTCGGGAATTGAGTTCAATTCGTGTATTCGGACGAGGGTGTGCTCGACTCTGAAGGTTTTTGGGTTGATAGATTGAGAGTTTTGCTAGCTGCCAGGGCTCGGCAGTGCATTCAGCACGGGAGTGCGGGTTAATTAGCGTATGAGGTAGACGCGTGGGTCAGGGAACAGACCACGGATTTCCGAGAGAGTGGACGATCGACATTAGGCCTAGGGTTAGGCTGGGGCTAGAGTCCACGGAATGGATCAGGAGTTCGGAACCCCAAGCGGGTGAGAACAGTCCGCATGAGAGCGATCAACAGGATGGGTAGTCTAGGGAGATGCTCAATAGGTTAGAGCGATCCGGATAGACTGAAGGACGGTGGGGCGTACCAGTCAGGCTGAAGGCCTAGAGAGGTAGTCCAGACATGCTGAAGGTTTCGAGAGTTGTCCAGGTAGTCTGAGGGTCTAGTGAGGTAGTCCAGTCATGCTGAAGACTCTGTATGTGTTTGTAGATCTATGTGTGGGTATTGAGGTTTGCCCCCAAGTATTGAACATGCCGATGGAGTATGCTGAAGAATTTACATGGGCCTTGTGAGTTACATGATCAACTTCTGAGTATATATGTGTTACGGGGTAGCAATTTGTTCTGCAAGTGGATAGTGTAGGGTGAGGTTCAGCATTGTGACACTTGTTGGTGTTGTGAAGGACATTGATTAGGCCTTCTTGGGAAATAGCGGAGATGAGTACCTCAAGGATGGATAGTTGGACATCCGTAGCGACGACAGCGATGTCGATAGGTTATCGGGAGCATTCCAGTCATGAGCTGAGGGTCGGAGAGGGCATACCAGACTCATGCTGTGGGATCAGAGGTAATCAAGACCTATGCTGAGAACTAAGTAAGGGTATTCCAGTCATATGTTGTGGGCGTAGGGATTGTGTTGGTTATCTCTCTGGTAGGAGCGCGCTCGAATTGGATGTGTGGTGAGATTTGGGGGAGTTGCACTCGGTTGTGACGAATCAGAGGATTTTGGATGAGACGCAAGGATAGATCCTTGGATTCCAAGTATGGTTGGAGACATGGGTTATGTATGTAGTGGTATTCCAATCTAGGGTATTCCATCATGAGGATGACCGGACCCTATGATTGATTGGACCTAATGTGTTTGGTATTCCAACTCGAGGGTTGATTGGGCCAAACAGGTGTGAGGATACGAGGGTATACCATCCTAGGGATGACTGGAACCGTCGTAGGTGTACCTGGTATTCCAGCCTGAGGCTGATTAGGCCAGGTATGAGTGTTTATGTGATATAGCTGGTTGTTCATGGGAGTTGCCCGAAAGCTGAAGGATGCATCATCCTATCAGCGCGGAAAGGGACTAGATTCAGGAAGGGGACAGGATGAGTTTCCAATATTGCAAGTTACTCGGGTTATCGCCAATTTTGGAAAGGGGAAGATAGATTAGTTCTGTGAGAGAGCCCAGTGAATTATAGTAGTGTCCAATTTTCGCAAGTCACGAAAGTGTGTTCATGACAGGAAGGTGGCAGTATCATCAGGTGATACTTAGATTGATGTGTGCTAATATTAAGGAGAAGAGGCCGGTGGCCGGCTTGGAGCATTAGGCAGGGATCCTGCACAGGAAGGAGTTGTCGTACAAAAGATGTGGTGGTAGAGTCTGAAGAGACCTGAGTTGGCTAGGCAGTCGGAGGCTGAAATGCAGGAGTGTTATCCCAAAATTCGTGTACTGCAGCAGGCTTCGAGGACGAAGCCTAATTTAAGTGGGGGAGAGTTGTAACATCCCAAACTTCAGAAGTATAATTTAGGGGCTTATGTGTAATTTTAGGAGCCTACTCGGTGAGTAGGTATGCCTACTCGTCGAGTCAGAGCGAGTTTTGGCCACGTGTTAAGTGACCAACTCGCCGAGTCAGCGGCTGGACTCGACAAGTTGGTGCTGGGAAGAGAAAACCCTAATTTTAGGGTTTGCACCCTATTTAAAGGACCTTAAGTCCTTAACTCGGCCCCCTTATCACCCCTTGACGTCTAGAAGCAGCCCTAGCCGATCCAAACCCCCATTTTGAGTGTGTGAAGGAGGGAAAGTGTGTTTTGATGGTAACAAGTTGTTACCATGACCTTGTTCTTTCTAGATCTCTTCATGTTAAAGATTAGGGCTTTTATAGCATGGATGATATTCATTTCGGGTATAGGCTAGGATCTAAAGTTGCAACTTCAGATCTAAGCTCATCTTGGACTCTAAAACCATAAAGTCTCCAGCTTTAGCAAGCATGAACCCTCCATGTTGAGATAAACCCCATTGTAAGCTTGAGATTAACATTCTAAGCCTTTAGAGCCTTGCATGCACGTAAAGGTTGCAACTTTACGTGATAAACATGCCTTGGGAGCCTAGATCTGCAATATGGAGCCTTTGCATGACTTAAAAAGCATCTGTATGGTTAAAGGATTGAAGCGACTCGGCGAGTCGCAAGGTCGACTCGACGAGTCATATGAAGATAGTCATGTACTCGACGAGTTGGATGAACAACTCGACGAGTCCCATGAAGATGGCCTTGGGCTCTGCGAGTCAGATGTATGAGTCGGCGAGTCGGCTAGGGTTTTTCCCCAAGCCTTTGATACACGTGAACTCGGCGAGTTGCGAAGAAACTCGAAGAGTCAACCAAGGACTTCACGACATCTCGAGTTCAGGAAGGACTCGACGAGTCGGTGAACTGCACTCGGCGAGTTGAGTCAACATGGACTATTGACTTTGACTGTGGACTTTGACTTTGACCAAGGGTTGACCAGATGACTTATGAGGGTATTTTGTTAAATTGAATATTGATAGTAAAGGACATTGGTGAATATAGGTGTAGGAGTTGGAGCTACTTTTGGAAGAGTTTGACACTACCTTCCGAGCTACTTGCGAGGTGAGTTATCCTCACTATACTCAAGGGTCTAAGGCACTAAGGCCGACCCTTTGGATTGTTACGAGGTTATGTTATGCTAGTATGATCTGTTGGATCGGTATCCTAGAGGGTAGGATAATATTATATGATATGTGGTATGATCTGTTAGATCGGCATCCTGGTAGATAGGATGGTGTTATGTGCTATGTGGTATGATCCGTTAGATCAAGTATTGTCAATAGACTGTTGTGTGATTATTTGTTATATGTGCACATGTTTGTTTGGCGGTTGAGGCTTATCTGCTTTGTGCGAAAGCCAATAGACTTGGGCATTCTAACCTGTTGGTTGTGGGCCGTAAGTATTCCATCCCGAGGATGACTGGACTCATAGTAAGTGGGCATTCATACATGTTGGTTGTGGGCCTGGGGTATTCCATCCTGAGGATGATTGGACCCATAGTATGTTGGCATTCTAACCGGATGGTTGAGGGCCTGGGGTATTCCAACCTCCTTGCACATTGTGTGTACAATCAGTTGGTTATTTTGGGCACCCACACATGTTTGGAGCCCGTGGTAACATGGGAAACCTTTTTAACATATGCATGCACGTGGGATTTGGAAACTGATTTCCCTTTTAAAGTTTTTTTGGGACCACGATGTGTTACATCCTTTTGATGTTTTCGAATTGGGATTGGACAAGCCTTTAATGTCGGTGGATAAAAAAGGTTCTTTTCGTTAATCCATAGACCATACTTAGTCAACGGTCTGGAGGGTGTGGTCTTTTCTTTTGGAATGGTACGAGGAGTGGGTTTCTTTTATTTGTCCACAGGTTTTTGAAAAGATGTGTTAAAATACTTTGTCGTAGGTTTGGACCTTTTGATTTATGGGAGGGATTTTGAGGAATGTGAAGTGTGTAAAATATATGGGTGTGTATGGGGAGGTTTGGTTCGGTTATTGGTTAAAACCGAACCATAACCATTACGATTGGTTAATGCATTATGGTACCCATTGGGTACGGTTAATATTGGTTATGGGTAATGGTTTTTATCAGTAAACAGTTTTGGTTAATGGTTAATATTGGTTAACCATAATGTTCAAAATAATATAAATGGAGAAACTATATTGGCATTAAAAATGAAGATAGAATACCAAAACGTCCACGACGCCGATGTTTGTAACCTTGCTTATAGTAATAGAATAAAATATGTACCTTTAATACTTAGAGTGAGATAACACATAGTCACATTCAAAATCAAAACCGTTCACTAAAAATATAAAACATTAAAAAAATTGACATTAATAATTTCATATATTGATAATTAATATTAATATTAAAATAAAGTCAAGCATTCATACACATTCAATACGATTAAATAAAAAATTATAAAATAAAAGAGCCAAACATTCATATTATGTGTTATTGGATTAAAAAAAAAAGTCAATCACTAATATACATTCAATGTGATTAAGTAAAAAACAATAAATAAAAAAAAGCCAAAAAAATTAAAAAAAAAATACATTCTTAATATATCACAGAGTGAAGAAGATCCAAAAACTTAACTTACCTAGAAGTCTTGATTATAAAGTCAAAAAATCCTTCGAATAGGACTATAAAGTCAAAACAATATTTGATTAGGATTAACGATGTGAGAAGCATTCGATTAGGATTATGAGTGTGAATATTAAACTTATTGTGAATAATGTTTACAAATTGTAGAATTAGCCGATTAGGAATTACAATATTAATCAATAATCTAACTCAATGCATGATTGGAAAATTGTGTGTGTCTGCGTGATCAGCCTTTGGTGGTTTCATTGCTCGTTCGTCTCCTGATAAGTGAGGATTAATGGATTATATTTTCAAAATTTTAATGGAACTTAAATAAGTTTGACTATGTTATTTTATATATAATCTATAATTTTTATATATTAAAATATGAAGTTAGCAGTTCGGTTAATAATGGTCGGTTAACCTATAAAAACCATAACCGAACCGTTAGTTATCGGTTGACAAAAATTAGAAAACGAACCAACGGTTTTTAAAATGGTTTGGTTATTATGGTTCGGTTATATCTAGTTAATTTGGTTTCGGTTCGGTTTTTCGGTTATTCTGCTCACCCTTGTAAAATACCCTTCATTTTTGTGTCTTTTTAGGAAATTTGTGATGGTGACTTGACTTCTTTTTGAAAAATTTCACTTTTGTAAGTGTCAAGAGATTTTGTCACTGTACACACCTTGTTTCAAGATCCATCAGCTACAGTGTGTTTTGAAAAGGTTTTTGCAGTGATGGGTTTTTCGAAATTCTTTTTGTTTGAAAACTTGGTCTGGTTATTGAAAGTTTTGATTTTGGAGTCAGCTTCTCGCTTTTCACGTCGGGGTCTGATCTCTTTTTCCAGAGCCAACGTTGCTTCAATTTTTGGTGGAACAACATCAGAAACATTTAACTGGGTTTTTTTGAAATTCTTTGTTCGAGGTGAAAATCGAGGACTTGAGTCATTAGAACTAATGAGTTCATGACTTTGAGAACATTGTCAAAATTCAATATTATTGATGGGTAATTCATGCAGAATAGGCTGAAGAGTAGTTGTGAATTTGATTGGGGTCTGCAGTAGAGAAGACTGGACTACCACATAGTACGTCTTTGGTGACTCTTGGTTGGGACATGTCTTGGAAGGCAAGTATGGCAAACTTTAACTAAATCAGGTCCTTCCAAAAGAATTTCTTTGTCCACATCTGAAATGGACTAAGAGCCGGGACAAATTCTGCCAATGATGGGTAAGAGATCATCTAGATTACCTGAGGATTCAGGAAGAATCTCCATAATGACACAGTTGTTGCAAAGTTCATGAAGTCTACCGAAGTTACATCTTATGTCTTCGGGAAAAGTCTTGTCATTAACTAGATAATGAAAAGTCCAGCCTGGTGGGACATAGGGACGATTGGCATCAAATCGAGGAGGAGAGTTCTCATCGGTAGAGTAGCGATTGGACCATCCCCAATTGTAAGTGTTTTCTACGGTCCCATTGTTAACTAAATTCTCAATTGCCACAATTTCATTAAACAATTTTTCGATCACCCGATTTAAACGTACAATTTTTTTCGGGCAAGATCCTCTTGATTCAAAGCAATACGTAATTGAGTTTCACTTAATACTCTAGCATCTTTTTCTAACAACAAATCTTTTTCTAACATATTGACCTGAAGCTTTTTGTCTTCTAGTCTTCCTCTCACATGCTACAGCTCTTGGGTCGCTATATTCTTTTCATCTAGGGCTTGTTATAGTTTGTAAGGACGGCATCACATGTGTCATTAAGTATTTCTAAGTAAGGTTCACAATCATGCATGCTGTAATCATTAGATTGAATCATAATTTTTACCTATTCGACGATGTTGAGTATTCTATCTTTTTCCATGTAGCAATAATTCCTCTGTAGGTTCATTGATCCGTCTTCCCCACTAGTTGCCACTATACATATTTTCTTTTCTTCCTGTTGTTATCAATCTGTTCATCTTCATCACCCGAAGACCATACCTGATGATCCCTTCTCACTTGAGCAACATAAGCTCTTCCCTTTTCTTTTTCCTTGTCCTCCATTTCTTGAGCCATTTTGAGGTGGAATGCCTTGTATTTCACCACATTTACTTACAGAAGAACTCTATGAAGAATTGCTACTGTAGAGGCGTGATTAGGGTTACAAAGTAAAAGATAAGAGTTAACCAAAATACGATGCATGCATGCTCCTTAAATACTCTAACCCTAGAATTAATAACGAGTGGACAGGTCCAACTCGATAATACAAAAGACTAACTCAGAATGCCTAATGACGCAACATCTAATACCCAACAATCTCCCCCTTTGCGTCAATTGAGGCATGAAACCATTAACTTTGGATTCGCTTCTACACTTCAATCACCTTTGGAATGATAGAAAAAATTGTTTGGCGAATCTCAATGTACCATAGAATCATATCAGAGAAGAACTTGAGGTCGTCTTTGCTGTTGCCTTTGAACTTGCCCACCTGGTCCAAAATGTACTCAAGGAAGGATGTGGTATAAAGATACTTATCAGAAAGAAAGAAGCATCCTTTGAGAAAGTCTACTCTAGTTCGTTCCCTAGCAGAGTAAACCACAAACCATTCTCCAATATAAATCTTATCATGCTTTATCTTTTCAAAATCCTTAGGAGTTTCCTTGCGAACAGCAGACGGCTTCTTTCGCATGACATCAACCACTTCAGCATCCATCTCCCCAATCTCCAGTACATAGGACTTTATCATTTGCTTGAGATGAGACATGACAGGTTTGTATTTTTCTTTGTCCTTCAGCAACATGTTGTAAAGAACAAACCAGTCGTAGGGGTTAAGGCATGGTAGATCTGCAAGAGTAAAATCATAGCATTGGCTGGTTGAACCTCTTGCCACTTTGAATTTTGCGTTTGAAAAGCTATCAGTCTCGATCGGCCCTGTAACTTTCATAGCGGTAATTTTGCTCAACGACCTGGTTTCGTGTTGTGGCTTCATATGCTTCAGATAAAAGGAGAATAGCATATGATCAGCCCCGCTGTCTGAAAATGGAGCGTTCGCCACTTTAACAAATGAATGGAACCTGAAGGCTTTTGGAGTAATTGGCAGATCCAGTTGCGAGTCTCGTGTATTCTGAAGATCATACGAAACAACTGGCTCTAACCAATACTGGCTTGGAAGATCAACAACATCATGTTGGATTCGCTTCAAGGTCCATTTGGGAAACAAGAGCTTTTTTCTCTGAAGAGTAGCATGTGCCTCTTTCTCAACCCTTTCTTTTTCTTCAGCCTCACGGATGATTTGCTGGTGCTCATCCAGTTCAGTTTCACGAACTTTTCTCCTTTTAAGTTCTTCTTCATCAGGCACTTCTTCTTCATCATTATCAAGGATTGGGTCGTCACGGAACAATTTTTCCTTGCCCTTGCATTCTTTCTTTACAACGGGCTTGACAGAAGCTTTAGGTTCTTCTTTTCGTAATCCACCAGCCACACTTTCTCCCCCTTGTTTCGGATGAAAGGATTGATCTGAAACACCTTCAAGGCGGTGAAGCATTGCGAAGACTGGCCTTAACTTTTCTTCCAGATGCTTACGCATTGTGATGGTGATCGTGGAGTGTATGGTCTCAACGATATCTGAGAGCATGCCAGTAACATCAGTTATACAGCTTCACATGACTGCCCTCTCAGATAACAGATCATTGACCTGCTTCTCCGAAGCTTCCAGTTTGGTACTTAACACCTTGGCTTCTTCGGACTGGAGTGCGAGGGAGTCCTTGAGGTTACTCTCCTTTATCAAGTCGTCTTTAACCTATGAAAGTTGAGACGAGATAGTGGCTTGAAATGATTCATGGTCAGTTTTCAGACCAGTGCAAATCTCTAGTAGCTGCGTCTTCTCAGTTTTGAAGAGAGAGCCTAGACTCTTCAATGCTTCATTTGCTGATGTGGTGTTGGAGTTGAAAGTAGTTTGAAAATTTTCCATGAAACCATTAGTTTCTTCAATTAGTTTATCGACTTTTTCGGTCGTAGACTTGCAAACTCCAGCAAAATCAGCGACAACCTTGTTCATCTTGTCAGTATTGGTTGTATGCTCCTTTGAAATTCCTTCAAAGAGTGAATCTACCGTGGCTTCAGCATATGCATCAGAAGACGAAGCCTTGGCAGAGAGAAGTAATTTATCGAGCTTTTCATGAAGGGACTGAAGTTGCCTGTTCAAAACCTGCACCTCATCTTCACTTTCAGTCCGGATTTGGGAGGGACTGTAAGTAAAACCCCCTTGATATTCATCTTCTTCATCACCAAAGACCTTTTCTGGGTCATCACAATTAATAGGGAAAATAGGAGGTGAAATTGGGTGGAGAAACCTGAAGTTTGAGCCCCAGTATCAGATATGTTGACTGAAACGAAAGGTGGAGTTGAGGTAGTAGGAGGTACGGTTGAATCAGTGAATTGTGGGATGGAGAGATGAACGGTGGTTTGTTGTTGAGAAGAAACAGTTGGAGGGCATGGGGAAATGGTTATTGGGATAGAAGTGGTTTTAGGTAAAGGAAGGGGAGAAGGAATAGAATCAGTGAAATGTTGAGTTACCACTGAATTGGATGTGTCTTTTGTGTTGTGAATGAGTTCCTCTTCGTTGTAAGCTATTTCATCCTCCTCATTGCGAACTTGATTCTCCTCCTTGGTGCGAGTATAAGACAGTGTATCAGACCCTAAACCTTCACTGGCACTTGTTGTTGGGGTCTTTCGCTTGCGAGCAGGCTGCTTTCGCTTCTTGGGATTTGCTCTAGAAGGAGCAGCTTTCTTTTTTTGATTGCTTTTGCTTACCTTCGTTTTTTACTTTGTCAGCTTCATCAATAGACAAACGCATCTCAGGAGTAATGGTGTGAGATCCTGAAGATGGAAGTTTTTTGTATTCCTCCAATATCTTGCTGGAAGCTGGAACACAACGAAACATGGTCTCCGGAATTGAACCAGCAAAGGGAAACTTCGAGATGTTAGTGTTGATGATCTTGGTGGTGTGAAAAGTAGCAATCGAGGACATCAGGGAATCTTTCATGAGGGGAACTTGGTGTTTTTCGATTTCCCTTTGAACAACAATGGTCCAAAAAGGAGCACAGGAAATCTCATTGTGTCGTGTCGTGGAGTGAGTACTTTGCATCAGTTGAGACCATAGAACTATGTCGTAATCAAGGTTGATTCCGTAGTAAAGACCATACATTAGAGTCATGAACTGCTTACTTGCACAGTCTGAACCTGTGACTCTTTCAGAAAAGGCTTTGAAGAGAAGAGTGAACAAACCATTCCATTGAGGAGGCAGGTTGGGTTTTCTGAACTTGGAGATCGAAGGAATAAGATCTTTATACCCAATCTCATAGAACATCTCAAAAATAGTTGCAGTAGAGATCGAGTCTAGCTTCACCATGGATTCATCGTGGGCAAGCCCTAGCAAAGAACAGAACCTGGACTTGGTGATAGAGGTTTTCTTGTCAGACATCTCGAAGGTGATGCGTTCTTCTTCCTTGATGTACGATGCTGAGGAATAAGCCTTCGAGAGTAGAGACATTGGGATACACTCAACCTTAGTTAAGGTGATGACCAGAGGGGAATACTTCAGGCATTCAACGATGGGTAGGATGAAAGAATCGTACATGAATGGCGTCAAGTCAAGAATCATGTTTTGATTTTACTTGATTGCAAGCAATGATGAGTGAGCGGTCTGATCTTGAACGGATGAAGAAACAACCATTGTTGCAGGTTGATGAAGAAGAAGAACAATAGAGAGAAATCGTCGTTAGGGTTCTTGAGAGAATTTGATAGTTGTAAATGTAATGCTGTAAATGGAAAACCCTTTTATACGATTACACAGGAGAGAGAATTTGAACCGTCGATTGAGTGATTTCCTTTGAAACGACGCCTGAAAAAGCGGGATTTGACAATTGTAGCCCATAAAAAGGTGTCAGGCGGCGTGATAAGTGGAAGCGTTTCAAATTCCACGCGGCTAAATTTCGAATGTTTATCCACCAACAGCCGCGTCATCATTATCTTGTTCTCAGGCTTTCAAACTGCATTCGTTGCAATACATATCCATACAACCGTTCGTATTTTAGATACAGAGTAACTTGTGTGTATATCATTGAATCTGCGAAACTGAAAATGCCATAAGTACCACACCTAAGACTGTAGGAAAATCAAACAGATCTTCGTGCGAGAGTGTGCCAAAGACAAAGAAATAAAGAAAGATTTATCTGTGGGATTTTAGTGATGTCTTAAAAGATACGAAACTATAGATCCCGAGCAACGATATCTTCCTTTAAAATCAAGAGAGACTAAGAAGTGTCTCTCTAGTTTCCCGTTGAAATACGATCAAATGTTTGACAAGAAACATTGAAAGACATCTTTTAAATAGGCTTATTGGGTGGCTAACTCTCCAACCAAACAATGAACTTGACGTAAGAAGGAATGTTGGATGAAGTACTCGTGTGACCAGTGTAGTCAGTTGAATGAGTAGGTGAGGAATTTTTTTAGTGACAAGATTAAGTTTTTGAAATCTCAAAAAAAAAAAAAAAAGAACTGGATCTTATGGGAAGAAGTATCTTGGAACCAGAACACTTCATAAAGATCTTGTAAAAGAAAAGAGATTCCATGATACATACCACGAAGGTGGCTTTCGTTAATTCCTTGGTGGAAATCTAGAACATTTAATTATTCACTGTCAATTCATGTAAGTGTGTTGGATTTGGGGTTTCACTCAGTTCATGGTGAACGAAACTAAGATCATTAACACAGATATTGTGAAACCATAAACCTCAGTTGTATAGCTGAGAGTGTCAAGGGTTACATTGATGAGTATGAAGGCAATGGAGAAATGTGAAGAGAGTTCCAGAGAAGTAAATTTACCTCTGCTAAACGATATTGATTAAGCAAATAACTCTTAACTCAAAGCGAGAAGAGTAAGGTAGCTCATGACGAATGTAACTTTATCAGCCTGGTTGGGAAGAAACGAATGGTAGATTTGATTCATTAAGGCCTCACATCTAGTCAATGGAGGGTTTAGACAACATACAACAACATGCTTCTAGGGACACTCAGCTAATACATAGATAAAGAAAGTGATATCTGCCATTTCACACGAGTCTGTGCCTCCATGATCTTCTTAAGATATTTTTGGTGTTTTTGCAATTTGTGAAAATAAAAGAAATAAAAATAAACACAAATAAAATATTTTTGTATTTTGAGATTTTCTGAAAAAGAAATAAAACAGAACAAAATGTTTTTGAGTTATGAATAAAATAGAATATTGTACAAAGAAAATAAATTAACATCAAACAAAACAAAAAAAAAATAAAAAAAAATTTGATGATGCGAATTAGGGCGAACGTTCGTGCGAATTTGTGTCCCGAAAAAATCGGAAACGAGTTGGGGCGAGCGTTCGTGCCAATTCGCGTGACAAAAATAAAATTGAAAGCAAGAAAAAATTATTTGAGGCGAATTAATGCGAACGTTCATGCCAATTCGGTTCCCGGAAAAATCGGAAACGAATTAAAGCGAGCGCTCGTGCCAGTTCGCGTAATAGGAACAAAAGCGAAAGGATAACAAATATTTTTGGATTTTTCAAACAAAAGATTTTTGAAGCTTTGAAACATTATACATAAAGTACAAAAAGGATATTGGTTAAACCGAACCACGAATGAACAGTGGACAACAAGTCTCTGCAACCGTTTGCATCGATTCATGTCAACAGCTTTACTAAAGCGAAGGTGGTTTCGGTACAGATTCAGCTTCCATCATTCCTAGGCCTTGAAGAAATATGTTGAAGGTTGTTTCGGGTAAGTCCTTGGTAAATATGTCAGGCAACTGATCAGCGGATCTCACAAAGTGAATTTCAACGTTGCCGTCTTCTACATGATCCTTGATGAAATGGTACCTCTGTGTTATGTGTTTTGTCTTTGAGTGTTGCACTGGGTTGTGACAAATGCAAATAGCACTTTCAGAGTCACAATAAAGTGGGACACGTTTCATGCTTAAGCCATAGTCACGAAGTTGAATTTCAATCCAGACGACTTAAGATGTACATGAAGCAACAACTATATATTTTCAATTTCAGCTGTTGATAAGGAGACACAGGTTTGCTTCTTGGACTGCCAACTGACAAAATTTCCCATCGATAAATTGACATCCTCCAGTTGTGATTTTTCTATCTAATCCACATCGTCCAAGATCAGCATCCGAAAACGCTTGAATGAAGAAGCCAGATTTCGCACGATACCATATGCCAAGACATGAAGTTCATTTCAAGTATCTGTTAGATACATTAATGATCATTTGACGATAAAGGTTCGCGTGAATTTGCTTGGAACCTAGCACAGTAACAAACGGAAAATATAATATATGGTCTACTAGCTATTAGATACATTAATGATCATTTGACGATAAAGGGTCATATCAGCAGCTGTTTTTTCTAGAGATGGTGTCAGTTTCGTTCTGAATGCCATTGGAACCTTCGCTTTGGAGTCTCCCACCATGACCAACTTAGCCAGTAAGGTCTTTTCGTATGCTTCCTAATTTATGAAAATGCCTTATGGTCCCTGTCTTATATTCAATCAAAGGAAAAAGTTAATTGGATCCATGGAACTCATCTCAAATTTAGTTTCCATGAACTTTCGAAATTCAGCTGTTAAGCTAGGATTCGTAGAACCGAAGATGATGTCATCAACATAAATTTGGACGATCATTAAGTGGTCACCCTCTTTCTTGTGAAAGAAGTTTGTTTCAACCGAACCTTGTTTAAATTTAGACAATTTAAGAAAGCGAGTGAGAGTTTCATACCAGGCTCTCGGAGCTTGCTTCAGACCATAGACTGCCTTATCCAAGATATAGCAGTGATTAGGATACTTCTCATTAATGAACCCGGGTGGTTGTTCCACGTATACTATCTCTTCTAATTCTTCGTTTAAGAACGCACACTTAATATCCATCTGAAACACCTCAAAGTTCTTGTGTGCTGCATATGCCAGGAAGATGCGAACAGATTCCAACCACGCAACAGGTGTGAAGGTTTCTTCATAGTCGATGCCTTCTTCTTGACAATATCCCTTAACCACGAGTCTCGCCTTGTTTCTTATGATGTTCCCTTTGTTATCCATTTTGTTGCAAAATACCCACTTTAAACCTACAACTGATGCATCAGGTGGAGTTGGAATTAGCCTCCAAACTTTATTTCGTTCAAACTCATTGAGTTCGTCTTGCATCACTTGAACCCAATCAAAATGATCAAGACTAGTGTTGACAGTTTTAGGTTCTACCTTGGAAACGAATGAGTTAAACATAAAATATTCTCCTTGAGAAAATAATGCAGTTTGTTTCGCTTTTTGCTGAGATCTCGTGAGGATTCCTGCAGACGATGCACCGATTACTTGGGTTTTAGGGTGATCTCTGGTCCATTTGGGTAGTGGAGGATAGTTTGGATCATAAGAGGGATCCAATTCAACATTCACTTCTTCGAATTCAGATTGAACATCCGAATCGTTATTCACATCCTTATTCTCCCCCTCGAATGACGAGGTCCTCTTCTATAGGAATTGAAGTATCTACTTAAATGGAGGTTGAAGAGACACTGTAGGAAGAGAGTCATTTAAATCAGAGGGTGGATCTAGAGAAAGAGACGAAGTGTAACCCTCCTCCTATGATGGAATGTTTGTTTCTTGTGGAATTGGTTGCTCCCCCTGAGGACGTGCATTGGAGTCAGAATTCTCCCCCTGGAATGTAATGCTCATGTCTTGAGGCATGTTCGTAGTTGATGGCTAATTGTGCATATCTTTAGCAGCGTGATCAATTATCTTCTTCAGTTCGTCCACTTTGTTGTCATCAACTTTAGCTTCGGATGTGACAGCCTTTTCTGGCTCATCAAAAAGTAGCATGAATTCATCATATAGAGTTGAGATTGGAATAGTGGCTGGACTTGGCTTAGGTAAGATTTCCATCGATTGATTCTCTTTCGACTGAATCCTCTTCAAGTAGTTGTCATCGAACGTGACATAGTAGGTTTCTTCCATATTCTTTAAGCGTTTATTGAGAACCCTATATGCCTTGGATGTCAGCGAATATCCCATAAATCTACACTCGTCATCTTTCACATCGAATTTCTTTCGATGTTCCTTGGAATTGAAGATGAAACACCTGGAACCAAATACATGGAAAAACTTGATATTAGGTTTGTAATTGTTTAAGATTTCATACGGAGTAACAGAGAATCGCTTATTCAGAATGGATCTGTTTTGAGTGAAACAAGCAGTTGCAATTGCATCCGCCCAGAAGTATAGAGGCAGACATGCGAACGTGAGCATGGTTCGTGCAGCTTCGCATAAAGATCAATTTTGTCTTTCAACTACACCGTTCTATTGTGGAGTGTATGGAGCAAAGAAGTTATGTGAGACTACCTTCTCAGTAAGGAATTCTTCAAACGCTTGGTTTTTGAATTCTAGCCCATTGTGGCTCCGAACATTGCGAACCAACTTTCGTAGTTGAAGCTCTATTTGCTTTATAAAAGTCTTGACTTTCGGAATAGCTTCAGATTTCTATTTAAGAAAGAACACCCAAGTGAAACGAGAAAAATCATCAACAATAACAAGAATATACTTACTACCACCAACACTTTCGATTGCAGAAGGTCCACAAAGATCGATGTGTACAAGTTCCAAAGGTTCAACTATTTTCGTGTTTACCAGTGTTGGATGACTTTTTCTACTTTGCTTCCCCATTTCACATGCAGCGCACAAATGATCCTCATCAAAATTCAAGATAGGAAGCCCTCACACATGATCACCAAGAACAATCCTGTTGATATCTTTGAAGTTGAGCTGCGAAAGTCTTATATGCCATAGCCAGCTGTCATCAGAGTGAGCTTTCGTGAGCAGGCATATGGCAGGCTTCCCTCGTACCTGTTTCAGATTTAGGGGTTACATTTTTCCTTTTCGCTCTGACTTTAAGAGAACTGGTTTCGTTTTCTTTTCAATTATTTCAGATCCTTGATCATCAAAAGATACTTTCAAACTTGTCCCTACAACCAATTGTGAAACGCTAATTAGGTTGTGTTGTAAGCCTTCTACTTACGCCACCTTACGAATCGAAAAATCTTCGTTCGTTATCATCACATAGGCTTTGATCTTTCCAAACGAATTGTTCCCATACTTTACATTTCCACCATCATTGAGAGATCGAAACTCTCGCAGTTCCTCCTTCCTCCTAGTCATGTGACGCGAGCAACCATTGTCAATGTACCATTCGGTGTCAAACTACTCGTCACAAATAACCTGAAAAATTAAGCAGATTTATGAACCCAAAGTTGCTTGGGTCCTTGTGAGCTTTTTACAAAACGAGGAAAAGTAATTGCAATATCAACCATATAAGTTCGTTTGATTAAAGTGGTTTCATCTTTCTTACTTATGGTGAAAACTTTTACTCTATTTTCTTTCATTTTAGTTTCTTTTGAATCAGATTGTTTTCTTTTGTTTTCGGTTTGATTCTTGATGAATTCTTTCTCAACTCTCTTTGGATTAGAAGTCGATTTCTTGGTTTGAGGATCAGAATCCGAAACTAACTTTCCTTTTCCATTGACATCTTTGAGCGAAGCCTTCGAGGGTTGAAAAGGGTGCGATTTTGGTTCCTCTTAGGGCTTCTTTGTAAAAGAGGGTTTCGGTGCAAAGTTCCTAGATGGTTTCTGTGGGTTGTAGGAATGACAGTGCGAACATTGACTAGGATTCGCATGCGAACGTACTTTCGCATTCTGATTGGAAGATTTTTCTCTGCGAACGTATTTGGAATTTTGGGATTTCCAAAATTGTTTCCCTTCAGTGAGATTCCTATGATATCTGTGATTTCTTTGTCGTTTTTGCTCTACAAGTTGCTCAGTGGATTTGTGAACATTCACCTTGGGTTTCGTTTTTCTTGCAGGAGTTTTGCTCTTCACTAACTGAGATTCGTTTGGAATTTCTTTTGTTCCACTTGAACTTCCTTTCTCATAAGCTGAACGATTGTTCGGCGGTTGAGCCACATATCTTCCTTTCACTCTCCATGAGGTTCGTTCAGATAGACCCTTCGTTTCGTCTGCATTGTAGATAGAAGCGGACAAGAAGAACTCGTCACAGCCATCTTTGTTGTCTTCGTTAACAATGGACATTAGTTCAACAGTTTGGTTTTTATCAAGTCCTTTGGTAGCAAACACTTGATTAGGAACTGTTTGTACCTTGGGAAAAACGGTTGCTTTGGCTTTTAAAATTTCAGGTTTGTTTTGAGAGATACGTGCGAACTCAACTGAATTTTCAGAAATCAAAGGTTTCGCACTTTCGTTTTCGTTTTTAAAAAACTCTGAGCAATCTTCCTCATCCTCTACAGAGATTTCGCTCATATCACTGTCCTCATCAAATTCAGATGTACTTTCGACATTTATCTTATTTTCTGAACTCAATTTGGTACTCAATGAATTAAATTTCTGTATAGTATCAGATTTGATTTCCTTTTTATCATTTTCGTCCAAAAGCTGTTTTAGCATATATTTATGGTCTTTGGACTTAATGTGTGATTCAATTCGTTCAAGTCCCACTCTGTAAGCATCAGAAGTCTCATCACACGAGACAATTGATTCGCATTTATAGCTGCCGGCGTCTATTTCATCTTCCTTTAATTCGAGAAATGGTAAGATCATCTTGTGGATTTTATTACAAATCTCACAATCAAGGTGAAATTGAGTGATGTTAAAGTAAGGCCTTTTAGCATTTAAACGAAAAATGTTCCGTTGTTTTAAAAGCATCAAATTATATCGTTGCAAATAAATTAACTGATCCCTAGACTTAGACAGATCCGACTCAATCTTCTCAATCCATATTAGCCTCTCATCGCTTTTCGACGAAACCATGCTGATTTAATCAGTTTGGTTAGAGTTTGTCAAACGAGTCCTTTTGAAACTATCACTAATGTTTGAAAAGGTGAATTTCATATCATTTAATTCAGTTTCGTATCTAGACACATGTATGTTGAGTGATTCGAGAATTAGGTTTACCTTGTTGATCAGCTGTTCACATTCGTTGATTTGTTCACCCACTGGTTTCACAGCGAAACAACTATCCTCCCTTCTCTCACTTCCAGTAGCATTCTCCTGCGTCTGTGACCTATCACTTGTCACCAACAAACACCTTCCGACGAACCTCGAACTTTCCTCTTTCGCAACGAATGCCCTTCCATGTGTGCGCTTGCGGACCTCTTCATCTTCCGAGTCAGTTGACCAGACTTCAACTCCTCCAAAATCATTCTCAGCCACATTTTCCTTCACAATCAATGCAGGCATAGAGTTATCATTACCCTTTTTCTTCTTATTCTCCTTCAGCTTTCACATGTGGTAGGACTCATCATCTTCTCATTCTCTCTTCTCATTTAGCCTTCTTAGCATGAAATCCTTGGCAAGATGATTTTTGCCATGACAATAGTTGCAGTCATAGCCAGAGTCCCCCACAACCTTTTTCTCCTTCTTTTCTTCCTCCTTTTGAGAAGCAATTTTATTCTCCTATTTCACCTTTTCAGAGCTGTAGCTGCCCTGCCAGTTTCGGTTCTTGTTTGACGGAAATTTCTTTCTTGCGAACTGCTTGGGATTAGAGACCATTAGAGCCTACTCCACGCTTGTGGGATCACATTCAGAGTGATCAGAATCAGGCTCTTCCTCTACAACAACCTTGCCCTTCGCGACAAGAGCTAGAGACCCCATACTAGAAACAACTTTCACTTCTTTCGACAGTTCACTTTCATGTGCCTTAAGAATCCCAACAAGCTTGGCTAAAGTGTAGTTTTTGAACTATTCGTGTGCTTTGACGGTAGAAACCACTACCATCCACTCAGATCTAAGCCCATTCATGAAAGTGACCTTTTGTTCGATCAACTCTCGTCCAATACCATGCTTCATCATCTTGCTAAGAAGATGATTGTAGTGATTGAATGTCTGGCTCAAATTTTCTTCTGGCTTCTGCGCAAAAGCACCAAACTCCGAAAGCAGGAGTGTTTGTGTAGAGTGCTCAAGATCTGCGTCAGTGGAGTAAAGTTCCTTGAGCCTATCCTACATCTCTTTAGCAGTGACACACGAACTGACTAGACGAAAAGTATCGGCCTGCAAAGCGAATCTTATGATTCTCATTGCCTTGACATTGCTAATCAGCTTATCTCTCTCGTCTTGAGGAACCTCCTTCACTTCAAGAAGCAGTTGGTAGTATTCCTTCTGAGTTCTGAGGAACCTTTTGGTTTCTGTGTGAGCAAATGTACCTATAGTAATGGCTTCCCATATCAAATAGCCATTGTTGTCTGAACCAAGAACATAATCTTCGAAATGGAGCGCCCAAACTTCATATTCACGAGGGAAGAGAATCGGGATACTTGTTGTTGATCCATTACTACTCAAGATATTGATGGAGTTGATGTTGGAATCGTCTTGTTGCATGATGAATTTTTCTTTAATACCTATAAAAGAATCAGACGTGTAAACCTAGATTGTTTGGAGGGTAATATCAAGATCCCTTCAAACCGTCAATGTGACAATGAAGACGGCTGAACTAGATCATGTATTAACGAAAACCCTAAAACTCTGTAAACAGAAGAGATGCGTATAGATTACATAATCTCCTGCTTTGATACCAATTGTTAGGATTTATATCTTAGATGATCGATTAGATTCAAGAACATGTAAAAGAAGAACACAATAAAGATTCAAGAATGTCGAATGATTAAACGTCACGCCTAAGAAGAACTCTATGAAGAATTGTTGTTGTAGAGGCGTGATTAGGGTTACAAAGTAAAATATAAGAGTTAACCAAAATACGATGCATTCATGCACCTTAAATACTCTAACCCTAGAATTAATAACGAGTGGATAGGCCCAACTCGAAATTACAAAAGACTAACTCAGAAGGCCCAATGACGCAACATCTAATACCCAACACAAGTGAAGAGGGACTCGGTTAAATATCAGTTAAGATAACTTAAGATATAGAGATAAACAATCTGATATTGATAAACATTCAGTGATCGATTGATTGTTGATAATTAGTGAATTGGTAAGAATTACATGAAGGGAGGAGCTCTATTTATAGAGTCCTAAAAGTTACATCAAAAGAGTAAAATAATATAAAATCAACTGACTACAGTGACCATGAATGGTTCACCGGATAATACATGGAATACAAGCAATGTCAATTAAAGTAACGTAGTCTATTCTTCATGCATAACTCCACTATGCGGTTCATCTTTAACTCTACGGGTCTTCAACGGAAAAAAATAGTCTCCGATAGTAACTTCGCTACGGTATCATCGAGTGCAAAAGTTTGCAGTTCCTTCTAGCTGAAGAGGGTCACTTTTTGTTTCAACAATTAAAAAGAATGAATATTGACAAATTCGAAGATGGTGAGATCATTCATCAACCATTTGGTGTGGTATTGCAGGGAAAGAACAAGAAAGGGAATTTGAAAAAGCTCTTGTTTCAAGTTACTGATCTTGAAAGATACACGAATTCTCATTCCACAAATCTCCTAATTTGAATCAACAATTGCAAAAAGAATGATGATGAAGACAAAGAAGAGATAAGAAAGATCATTCGATAGTATATGGAGGTTCATAGGGAGCTTGTGCAGACACTGAAGATGATAGCGTGAAGTTTCGATTGTTCTCACTAAGAGGGAGATTGTAGGGTTGGAGGTAGATAGTGAGAGTCGAAAGCTATATCTTTTGTTATGTGTTTGTAAGTGTCAAAATCAAAACAACTTTCAACATGTTATCTATTTTCAAGGCATTGTAGTTTCGTTATGTCACGTTTCGTCCTTATATTTTTTATTTGTCTGTTGTATCCTATAAATAGGATAAGTACATAGGTCAGAGTATCGGTTCGAACATTCACTTATCATTTTGTACTCTCTCTTGTACTTTCCAGGAAACATGTTTAGCCAATCAAATATTATTTAGATCTTATGTCTTTTACAACTTTTTCTTAATCAATCGAGTCATTTATCGATTCGTTATATACATCAATTCAAAACACTAACCAATCTTAGGGATAATTTTCTACATTCCATCATGAGATTACCTTTTTTGAATCTTCTTCTATTATCAACATACAAGTATGGCATTATAGACACTAAGTCTACCAGTGACGTGTAATTTTCAAACAACAATCTTTAAACATAACAGTAATGTCAATATGGAGCCTATAGGCTTTTTCCGTCGTCCTGCGGGTCTTTTAGTTCACAACACCATGCTACTCTTGCTATCAACCTAAACAGAACTATTAGACTCACAGTCCCATAACTTCGATCTTGTATTCATGCTAATAGGAATTTTTAGATTAAAATGCCTCAACACCGATCTCTTCATCACCCAATTAGAACTTTTTGGCTCACAGTGACTCAACACTGATCTCTCTATAATTAAAATTGGACCGTTTGGCTCACAGTGCCTCAACACCGATCTCGCCATCACCCAACAAGACATACAGCCATACAGTTTACAGGAAACCTATCACACACATATCATAATATTCCCTAACTATTTCCAATAATTTAATTAACCTGTATTCACAAAGTATAGCTAATTCAAATTATCTTTCTACACTTCGGTTTAAGAGTAGGAATCTACTACCAGGTGCCTAATTCACTTAAACCACAACTCTGATACCAACCTGTAACACCCATATTTTTAACACAACTTTACACCCAAACTTTTTCATTTCTATAAAATATGATACAACAAAAGTTTCATACATATTATCCTTTATGCTTTACTTTCATATGTGTACAAAAGATAGCCCAATGATCACATAGGGTTGATACAAAATACTAGAATAAATGTTTTTTTATACATAAAAGCTACTTCTATCATTTTCTTGCCTCCAAAAGACCTTGCTTACAAACCCCTTTTGTTCCTGTAAAATACGATAATAACATTTATAATAAGCTATATGCATAGTGAATAAAACCAATTTCATAAAGTTGAAACGTAACTATGAAAATTATTTCCATAATATTGCTATCACAAGAATCACAACATCAATTTATTCTCGTTCCATGGTAACTCAATCAACAAGATTACCACGGAAAATCTTTCTCACTCTGTGGTAATCACTAAGATTACCACACACAATCATTCTCACTCAGTGGTATCTCAATCACCAAGATTACCACAACAAATCCTTCTAACCTCGTGGTATCTTAATCTCCAAGATTAACTCAAAAAATATCAATATGTACTAACAATATACTAAGTTAATGACAATAATTCAACTTCACAAGTAAAATAAGATTTACTCACCTTCTTAGTAGTTAATTGTTTGATGTCCCTACACCCGAACCTTTATCCTCTGCTTTGACACGCAAAGCTATTACAAGAACCATATCATTCATATACTTTCATATCATTTAGATATGATGTCTACATTTATACTAAATAGCTTAATAAAACTCAAGATATGTACTTCATTATCCAACATACTAATTCATATCAATTCTAACAATGAATTCTTATTAAGCTCTAATCCATTTAACTATATGCGTAATACATTGAATTCATCATTTTCCTAAAAACCAAGTTTATAGCAATCAACTTTCCACTCATGGATTAGAACATAAAAATTATTCAATAACACTTTTATTATGCTTATTATTTGTCCAATGAATATCATACATCAAAACCCTAACTATTTTCATTAAATCCAAATTAGGGTTCATGAGGTAAAATAATCAATTCAAATATTAAATCATGTTACTCACTGTGCACATACACAATTGAACTAAATATACCTTTTATAACCTAGTATACTTCAATTCCACCCTACTACAACTGAATTTCGGATTAGGGTTCTTAGCCTCAAAGAGTCCCACTTCAATTTCGAACAATTTCAGAAAGATCTGAAGAGATTAAACTCCTTTCCTTTAATCTACCAAAAAAGTTAAAACTATTTTGTTAATTTCTTTAATCCACCTTTAAGATTCAACACATTATTCACGAAATCGCTCAAATATCGCTAAGTATCACGTGTGCTCTATTCTAAAGTGTTTTGAACCGGAAAAGGCGATTTTATGTCTTTTTATTTTTCTTCTGATAACAGTCGCCACATCATGGTGGTATGGTGCCTACGTTGTCGTGATGAGCGAAGTTTTTCGTCATGCTTTAATAGCTTTCATGACACTTGTCACACCCCCGGACCAGGCGGCAGAAACGTCCGGAGGCGGATGACTACATTGTGTAGTATCATAACAATTGAATATAAATGAAACAGAGCAATCCAAACATCATACATTGAGATAACAAACTTACATTGTTTACATATTGTATTTGTCCTTCGAGTTACACAAAAGAGACATTAGCAGAAAATTCCAAACTACAGCTAAATAGTCATGCATCCGCGTCCCATATTACCTGCTTACTAAATCCCTGAGAATACAAGTCGTTTTGAAAAGCGTCAACTAAAAAGTTGGTGAGTTCATAAGCATTTTTGTATAAGATAGTTTTACACTTGTTTAGAATCGTTCTCATTGTACTTTCAAAAAATCCGATATTTTCTATTAAATCTTTTGAAGCCTTGCTTTTAAAATCATGGATATATGTGTGCATGTCGTTACTTTTGTTCATCCTTATAAGGAGTGATTATTAAAAGTAGTGTAATTTGTAAAGGAGAGTTGTGTTCGAGAATAGTTCTTTTGTGTAGTAATAGTCAACCTTTTCCAAAAAATCCCCTATTTTCAAAAAGAGAATATAGTTGTAAATCTTGTTTTTCTTAGCGAGTAAAATTGAGTGTTCGTTCTAGTTTATCGTTATCGAAATCGTATAAAATCGTTTTCTCACGAAAAACTTATATTTTCTGCTATAAAATATTCGTAAGTTCTGTTTCCAACTGTGTATACTTGCATATGTGTGTGTTAGTTTATCGTTTTCAAAATCGTTTACTAACGTTTTCCCCAGAAAATCCTATGTTTTCTTATTGGTAAAATAGCAGTATTTAGACCATAATACTTGTTAGGTGAAAAAAGTCAACATGGCGATTGTGGATATTCTACGCAATGAAAAAGGACAATCAACACAAAAAATGCGAACCATCACTACCATGCGTAGGACAGTCAACACAACGTGCCAAAATTTATTTATGAGGTTTTCCTTGAATAAATTTCTAGATAACATAACATATTCTAGTGAGTCGTGATAACCATACTAATATGACCGAGACCTGTTTTGGCGTTTCTCAGGCGCCCTTGTTTTGTTAAAGACATTTGTCACCGTAGTCTTTCCGGTCTAGCTGTAGCGAACAGCAAAGGTGCGGGGTGTCAACCCCGCATAGATCTATACAAAAATTCCCGGTCTCCCTCCAGTAGACTCTGGCTATAACTCCTTACAGGACTTTAGACGTACACTAATATTTTTATATTTAGGTACTTTTGAGATTTGTCTGACTAGAATATTAACTACCTTTTGAGCAATCGTTTGAGATCCATTATTTGTTAGATAAATAATGAAATTTGTACTCATTGAATGGAAATATCGTTTTCGTTTCATATCGTTAATTGTGCTTGTTAACTGAGTGCTCGTGTTCGTTCCGTTTCGTTTATTGAAAATAATCCATTTTGAACGTTTATCAAAATGACCCAACATTATGGGAATTGAAAAAATGGTCTTTCCTTTCTATAAATTGTCGGTTCAGTCCCATATTAGTCAAGAGAAAAAGCGTCAAGTTATAATTTGTGTAAATTTATGACTGCAGGTTATGACACGCATTTTCTGCTTTATGACATATAGAACATTACTTATGTTCCTGAAGGTTTTACGACAGCAGTTTATGACATGCAAATATTTTGTCATGAAAACTCTATTTTCGTATATTTTTCTTGATAAAATTATTTATATTAAATATTTATAAATAATCACAAATAGTTTGTTAATCTGGTAAAAAGTCATGAGTATGACATAATATTCCAAGATAACCCTTGTATTTATGTTTGGCCAAAAATGATTCAAAATATTATTATTTCCATAATTTAATCATTTTCAAAATATTTTGTCTAACAACTTGTTTAAGCAAATCTTGAAGCAAATCCTTATAGTTGATATAACAATTTGTGACTTATACTTGGTAAACATGATTTGTGGAAATATAATCCAAACTCTTGAGACTTAACCAAAATCTCAAGTTTTTGGACTAATTGTAAGGAATTTCATACTTTAGCACATGTAAGATGCCATGCATACACAATAAGCAAATAGATCATGATTTACACAAGACTTTGACTTGTATTCTCCCCCAAAAACAATAGAAATCTCGAAAAAAGTGGGGGTATGAAGCTCACCTTGAGTTAGTTTTGTAGGTGATTTGATGAAGTGTTAAGGAGCTTCCAAGTTCCAACACTTGAAAGGTTTTTTGAATTTTAGAATATCCTAAGAATAATTTTATGTGTGAATATAATGAAATCTTAGGAATAATGTGGAGAATCATTGGTCAAAGAAGATGAAATACTTACAAAAAAAATCTGGGAATTTTCTTTGAAGGAATGAGACTTGAAGCTTGAATGAGTTGAGAGCACTTCTTAGGAGTTTACTGAGTATGAAAATGAGAAGTGGAATATGGGGGAAAGGAGTTCACGTATTCTAAGTGGAAGGATAAGAGTGACATGACACTTGCTTGGAGGACTTGTGTACAAAGTTTAGTTATCCATTGGTATTTTGTGGTTAACTGTGATTTGCATGGGAAATGAAGGATTTGCATCACATCATAAAGTCAACCCTTATCTTCTTAGAACCCCATTAAAAAATTTGGGTATTATTTTATATAAATATTTTTAAAATAATTAATTTTGGCATAAAATAGGGGTTTAAGGGGTCTAAGATATGAAAAAATTCGAGTTTAGAGGAAATCCCGACGTCAAAGTATTATAAACTGAAGAAAAAGTCCGAAATGGACAAAAATCCAGACTGTAGCCTTGCTCCTGCGAGGGTCCGAAGTCAAATCCCAAATTCCAGAGTGGATTCAAGAGGTTCCGGAGTCAACAGGCGAGTTCTGAAGCTGCTTGCTAAGTTCCGGAGTACTTCCCTCTGATCCGGAGTCAGGTGTGAAGTCTGCAGGTCCGGACCGGCTAGCAATTCCGAAGTGAGGCGAGGCGAAGCGGGGTCTTCCGAAGCTGCGAGGATGTCCGAAGCAGGGGAGTTCCGAGATGCGATTACTCTTGGTTTCCTTAGAAGGCATTCCAAAGTAAGAGGGTTCCAGACCAAGAGGGTCCTTTTGGGTTTTCTCCTTCGGTTTTGAGCAGTTTTCGACTGAAGAAGGTACATAGGGAGATTTGAGAGAGATTTGAGATACGTGGAGAGATTTGGGAGAGATTTCATATACTTGGAGAGATTTGGGAGAGATTACATATACTTGGAGACATTTGGCAGAGATTTCATATACTTGGAGAGATTTGGGAGAGATTTGATATACTTGGAGAGATTTGGGAGAGATTTCATATACTTGGAGAGATTTGGGAGAGATTTCATATACTTGGAGAGATTTGGGAGAGATTTCATATACTTGGAGAGATTTGGGAGAGATTTGAGATACATGGAGAGATTTGCATTCTAACTTTACATGGTCCATTAGGAACCATAATGTAAAATTTTAATGTGTTAGCACAAGTCTCACAATAGTTATTTCTTACATGACGATGGAATTTCCTAGCCAAGATACTAGTTGTGACATCATCCTCCTGTTAGAGGGAATTTCGTCCCGAAATTCTTTCGAAAGATAGGGTCATGAATATGGGAATAGGTGAAGGTACTTTTTATTTATCTGGTTTTACGTTCCCAAGTGAATTTCGGCTCATGTCTAGCGTTATCCCGAACCTTCATAATCGGGATGCAGCTTTGGTTTGTGTACTTAACTTTTTCGTTCATTGTCTTGATATGCTAATCAATGATCAGGAGGTTCTAGTTCACTTTAATCTTGTCTATTGGAACTCAGAGGGTTTTGTCCGACAGACACCTCCTAGGTTCGACACATGGAACACAGGGTGTACGTCACTAAACTCGGAGGGTAGTTGGAGTTCGTAGGCGGTTAGGCCGATTCGTGCAATGCTTTCGAATGATCTGATGCATCGGGGATTTAGTTTACCTTTCCTTTAAACTTGTTTCATTCTTCCTCGAGGGGAGTTCTTAAATAATACCCCGATCCCCTACTTGCGATTTCAAGGTTTTAATATCTTATCAGCTTAACTCTTTTTTCGGGGTTATGATGTTTGGAGTCGTGCTCGGGTTTGGACTATCATTTCTGTTGTTTCTCGAATAATCTCAGGTCTAATGAGTGTGCTATTGGGCGTTTGTCCTTCTGCCAGCTGGGTGTCTCCTACCCCCAGCCCAACAGAGGATAATCTGCATCTTTGGCCACGCAGGGCTCGAAGGGTACAACTTCTATGCTCGAGTGGTAATTGTTGTTATATAAGTACTCGATTTGAGGCGGGTGGGTATCCCAAGCTTTTTCAATGTCCATTACACCTGCTTCTCTTCGGGGTGTGGGTTCTTGTTTACCCTGATCTCGGCGAGTGGGATTTTTAGCGTTTCGGTGGTCTCACACCTATGAGTGTTGAATACATGGAATGTGAAATGACCGAACCTGGGTCCTTTGATTAATCGGGGACTATGAGTTATCGGGCTTATCTTGGCGAGGAGTTTTGAATGGTCTTCTAGGGATCGGGATCTTGGTGTCCTAGAAGTAGGGTTTTCTTGGCCCTAAGAGCTGGTACCAAGGTTTTGTTATCGGGCTTATCTTGGCGAGGAGTTTCTTTCTATGGTTTTTCCGAGCTAATGGTAGGTCGGCCTCTGCCAGTTCCTTGTTGCTGGTTGAACATGTCTCCGGTTCGGGGTAGGGAGTATCAATCCTTGAGGATGGGTTCGCTTGGCTTATTTGTAGTCGCTGGTGTCTATGGTAGTTTTGTCTTTCTTCCTTATGAGTTAGATAGGTGCTTCCTGTGGTTATGGATTTGGTCTGATGTTTCCTTTATCTATTAGGTCGATCTCGTGATCAGACATTATCTGTTCTTGTGACCGTGCTAAGTAGTATCGGGTGTTTGGTTATTGGGGTGGTTGCAGGAGTCGGGGTGATTCCATCTCCGTTTACCACTTGGTTGAGGTTTCCTAAGGGATTCTTGGGAATCTCTGGAGGAAGGTTGGAAACCTTTTATATTCCCTTGATGCCTTTTGCTTCTTGATTTTTAATCTTTATTGGGGCTAGAGAAGCGCTTGGTATTTCTTACACCAGGACTTAGGTGTCTGGTTGTTAGGGATTTGTTGGTACCGGCTGAATGAGTTTTGTTATTCGGTTGAGTAGGATGAAAGTGTATTTGTAGCGCTCAGAGTTTGTAAAGTAAGAATCAAGCCTGTTAGTGCCAACTGATGACATTAGACTCCTTGTTACAACAGGTGTTACGTTGATTGGGGGCGTATTGGTTGTTAGTAATGATAGGGTGTTGTATGTTCATGTTCTTATCACTACTAGTTTCCTTTTTGTTGTTTCCATTGGGTCTATTTGTTATTGTTTGCTAGATGTTTTAGCGACACGAAGGTGCTGCTATAAGGCAAGGGAATTCGTAATCCGAATTCTGCCAAGTTTTTCCACTATAGATGGATGTGACCTAACCGTACATACTTAGGCTTTTTAAAGATAATTGACTGCGGGGTGCTATCCTAATCACTTATTCAACGCAGGGACAGGAAATAAAGTGAAATCGCACGCTCTTAGTTTGTGGAATCCTAACTACATATGATACTATCGTTGATATGGAACCATCATGGTCCATTCTCTAGGGTTTCTAGTTTTTCCGTGACTTACAAGATTTGCTCGAATGGGGAAATAGCTTTTGATTATGTTTTCAACTGGCAAAACCAGTTTGTGAAAATTCATTACATAAAGTTTATTGTTTAAAACATACCAAAAATCTAGGTAAGGTTTCTTGTCGTCTCTTCCTGTCTAGTTGTCAACTCCTTCGTTAGTCATCTTTGTTGGACAATATCTCTTGAAGTGTCCTGTTGCACCGCACTTCCGACAAGCTGGACTTACTTCTGGGTTGAGGGTTGGAGTGACGCATGGGGCCGGGGCCCTACAGTAGCGGGAGGTGTGTCCCAACTTGTTGCATCTTCTGCAACGAAATTCCCGGCATGCTCCCCAATGATGGTATTTACACTTGTTGCAGGGGGGATTGTTCCCAATGTATGATTGTCTCGATGTGGAAGGAGTAGGTTTAGTAGGGGTAGGGACTGATCCCGCTTGTTGTCTTTTAGTAAGCCTCTGAGTTGAAATGCCTCCTTTTTTGTTCCCGAATTTTTGTTTCTTGAGCTTAGGTTTAGCTTTTATGGTACATTGGCGAGTTTTCCTTCGTTGGTTTCCCTGGTTGTTGTTACGGTTGAATTTATCGATACTGCTTCAATTTTCGTCTGTGTTGTTGGCATTGAAGTATGTCATGGCGGCTGCTACGACAGCTGTTACGGTGGCTTGGAAAGTGGCGGAGTCTATTCGTAGGACTGGTGTACCGTCGGGGTACTGGTTATCTTCATGGGAAGACATGACTCTATTGCACACGGAAGGTAAGCTTGTAAGCACTCGTAGTTAATTTCAAGTGAGTTTACTCGTATAATCTTAACGTACTGGTGTTAATTGTGTCAACCTACATCCCCATGATGCAGTTATGGTACAGAAACATATATTGTATGATGTTAAGTTCGTCAAAATAGCACATAGTTAACAATAGAGTTAGCGGATTTGGTTGTATGTCTTCTTGGAGGGCGTACTCATCTTGGTTTACTACTACTGGTTGCGATTAAAGGCATTATCAACCTAAGGCGAGTGGCGCGGTGATTCTCTTTTATCGACATGGTGCACAATGTGCTTGGCCTTTTTACTTATATCCTGAGTGCTCTTTTTGTGTTCTTTACGCTGCTAAGGCTGACCTAGCCTTGATTACAATGAGTTGTGGTCTCTAAATGACCACCTCCTCTTTCAAGGAGTGTAGATGGTCTGCATAGTTTTCTGGTTCTACTTGTGGGTTTCGCAAGGCATTTGGAATGGTGTTCTTGTCACTTTTGGGGGATCGGATTTACATTGTTGCATACTGGGCTTTGTTTACGGTCTCCATTACTCCATGACAGAGTGTTGGAAACCGGGAGCCAATTTCGGTTACTTGTGGCCCAAACGGAGGTGATGCTTGATTCGTGAGGGTGTTGGCAATCGGAGTTCGATGCACGTCGATTGTGGATCTGGGTGTCTTTTGTGAAGGTGCACCTTGAATTGGATAGGAGTCAATTACTCAACTTGTTTTTGCATGGGTATCGTTTTGTTTCTAGGTATGTCTATTCCAGGAGTACCTATATGGGGTGTCTATGTATCTGGGAAGAGAAAGGTGAAAGGGTCCTTTGCAAATAGGGCTAAGCTTGCTATGAGTTCCCTTGGCGCTTTCATCCTTGTTTAGTCCTTAGTCGAAATCCCCCCTTTCACAATTCATCTCTTGGTACTCCTTAGGATCCACTTCTGGGTTTTTCCTCATGGACTTCTTTTGGTCTCTCCTTGCCCCATCCGCAAATCATCATGACAGGGTAGTAGAAGTCTTGGCGACGAATTTCAACTACGTTGTTTGTGCGAGAATCGAGGTACGAGATATACGGGGAAAATTTAGGTGTGGGAGGGGTTTATAGTATCCTAAAATACTCCTATAGTATTTTAAACTTGATGTTCGATTCTAGTATTCTCTTGTACTCATAGTTGGTAGGTTTTAGGTTTGTTGTAACACCACCATCACTCCCAAGCACATGTTGGTCATATCTCAAATAAATATAGTTGATCATGCTATATTTATCCCAGATATGATTACATAACTACCTAGGCTTGACTGTAGCGTTCAACCTTTAGTTACTTTTGCTTTCGTCTCGTTATGATACTATGTAACTAGATATGTATAATTTTATAAAATACTTGTCTTTTTTTAAAGTATACTTTTAGGCAGAGTGTGTTTTAGTCCCATTGTATTTATAGTTGTATATCTTGTATGGCTAGATATACCAGTTCACTATAAACAATGCTCTGATACTAATATGTTACACCCCTGGACCAGACAGCGGAAACGTCCGGAGGCGGGTGACTACATTGTGCGGTATCATAACAACTGAATATAAATGAAACAGAGAAATCCAAACATCATACATTGAGATAACAAACTTACATTGTTTACATATTGTATTTGTCCTTCGAGTTACACAAAAGAGACATTAGCAGAAAAATTCCAAACTACAGCAAAATAGTCCTGCATCCGCGTCCCTTGTTACCTGCTTACTAGATCCCTGAGAATACAAGTCGTTTTGAAAAGCGTCAACTAAAAAGTTAGTGAGTTCATAAGCATTTTTGTATAAGATAGTTTTACACTTGTTTAGAATCGTTCTCATTGTACTTTCAGAAAATCCGATATTTTCTACTAAATCGTTTGAAGCCTTGCTTTGAAAATCATGGACATATGTGTGCATGTTGTTACTTTTGTTCATCCTTATAAGGAGTGATTATGAAAAGTAGTGTAATTTGTAAAGGAGAGCTGTGTTCGAGAATAGTTCTTTTGTGTAGTAATAGTCAACCGTTTCCAAAAAATACCCTATTTTCAAAAAGAGAATATAGTTGTAAATCTTGTTTTTCTTAGCAAGTAAAATTGAGAGTGCGTTCTAGTTTATCGTTATCGAAATCGTATAAAATCGTTTTCTCTAGAAAATCCTATATTTTCTGCTATAAAATATTCATAAGTTCTGTTTCCAACTGTGTATACTTGCATATGTGTGTGTTAGTTTATCGTTTTCAAAATCGTTTACAAACGTTTTCCCCAGAAAATCCTATGTTTTCTTATTGGTAAAATAGCAGTACTTAGACCATAATACTTGTTAGGTGAAAGAAGTCAACATGGCAATTGTGGACATTCTACGCAATGAAAAAGGACAATGAACACAACAAATGAGAACTATCACTACCATGCGTAGGACAGTCAACACACCGTGCCAAAATTTATTTATGAGGTTTTCCTTGAATAAATTTCTAGATAACATAACATATTCTAGTGAGTCGTTATAACCATACTAATATGACCGAGACCTGTTTTGGCGTTTCTCAGGCGCCCTTGTTTTGTTAAAGACATTTGTCACCGTAGACTTTCCGGTCTAGCTGTAGCGAACAACGAAGGTGCGGGGTGTCAACGCCGTATAGATCTATACACAAATTCTCGGTCTCCCTCCAGGAGAGTCTGGCTATAACCCCTTACAAGACTTTAGACGTACACTAATATTTTTATATTTATGTACTTTTGAGATTTGTCTGACAAGAACATTAACAACCTTTTGAGCAATCGTTCGAGATCCATTATTTGTTAGATAAATAATGAAATTCGTACTCGTTGAATAGAAATATCGTTTTCGTTCCATATCGTTTATTGTGCTTGTTAACTGTGTGCTCGTGTTCGTTCCGTTTCGTTTATTTAAAAATAAGCCATTTTGAACGTTTATCAAAATGACCCAACAATATCGGAATTGGCAAAATTGTCTTTCCTTTCTATAAATTGTCGGCTCAGGCCCATATTAGTCAAGAGAAAAAGTGTCAAGTTATTATTTGTGTAAATTTATGACCGCAGGTTATGACACGCATTTTCTGCTTTATGACATATAGAACATTACTTATGTTCTTGAGGGTTTTACGACAGCAGCTTATGACATGCAAATATTTTGTCATGAAAACTTTGTTTTCGTATATTTTTCTTGATAAAATTATTTATATTAAATATTTATAAATAATCACAAATAGTTTGTAAATCTGGTAAAAAGTCATGAGTATGACATAATATTCCAAGATAACCCTTGTATTTATGTTTGGCCAAAAATGATCCATAATATTATTATTTCCATAATTTAATCATTTTCAAAATGTTTTGTCCAACAACTTGTTTAAGCAAATCTTGAAGCAAATCCTTATAGTTGATATAATAATTTGTGAGTTATACTTGGCAACATAAATTTTTTTGTTTCTAAACATGATTTCTGGAAAAATAATCCAAACTCTTGAGACTTAACCAAAATCTCGAGTTTTTGGACTAATTGTAAGGAATTTCATACTTAAGCACATGTAAGATGGCATGCATACACAATAAGAAAATAGATCAAGATTTACACAAGACTTTGACTTGTATTCTCCCAAAAAAACAATAGAAAACTCGAAAAAGTGGGGGTGTGAAGCTCACCTTGAGTTCGTTTTGTGGGTGATTTGATGAAGTGTTAAGGAGCTTCCAAGTTCCAACACTTGAAAGGTTCTTTGAATTTTAGAATATCCTAAGAATAATTTTATGTGTAAATATAATGAAATCTTAGGAATAATGTGGAGAATCATTAGTCAAAGAAGATGAAACACTTACAAAAAGAAATCTGGGAATTTTCTTTGAAGGAATGAGACTTGAAGCTTGAATGAGTTGAGAGCACTTCTTAGGAGTTTACTGAGTATGAAAATGAGAAGTGGAATATAGGGGAAAGGAGTTCGCGTATTCTAAGTGGAGGGATAAGAGTGACACGACACTTGCTTGGAGGACTGGTGTACAAAGTTTAGTTATCCATGGGTATTTTATGGTTAACTGGATTTGCATGGGAAATGAAGGATTTGCATCACATCATAAAGTCAACCCTTATCTTCTTAGAACCCCATTAAAAATTTTGGGTATTCTTTTATATAAATATTTTTAAAATAATTAATTTTGGCATAAAATAGGGGTTTAAGGAGTCTAAGATATGAAAAATACGAGTTTAGAGGAAATCCCGACGTCAAAATATTCTAAACTGAAGAAAAAGTCTGAAATGGAGAAACGTCCGGAGGCGGATGACTACATTGTGTAGTATCATAACAATTGAATATAAATGAAACAGAGCAATCCAAACATCATACATTGAGATAACAAACTTACATTGTTTACATATTGTATTTGTCCTTCGAGTTACACAAAAGAGACATTAGCAGAAAATTCCAAACTACAGCTAAATAGTCATGCATCCGCGTCCCATATTACCTGCTTACTAAATCCCTGAGAATACAAGTCGTTTTGAAAAGCGTCAACTAAAAAGTTGGTGAGTTCATAAGCATTTTTGTATAAGATAGTTTTACACTTGTTTAGAATCGTTCTCATTGTACTTTCAGAAAATCCGATATTTTCTATTAAATCTTTTGAAGCCTTGCTTTTAAAATCATGGATATATGTGTGCATGTCGTTACTTTTGTTCATCCTTATAAGGAGTGATTATTAAAAGTAGTGTAATTTGTAAAGGAGAGTTGTGTTCGAGAATAGTTCTTTTGTGTAGTAATAGTCAACCTTTTCCAAAAAATCCCCTATTTTCAAAAAGAGAATATAGTTGTAAATCTTGTTTTTCTTAGCGAGTAAAATTGAGTGTTCGTTCTAGTTTATCGTTATCGAAATCGTATAAAATCGTTTTCTCACGAAAAACTTATATTTTCTGCTATAAAATATTCGTAAGTTCTGTTTCCAACTGTGTATACTTGCATATGTATGTGTTAGTTTATCGTTTTCAAAATCGTTTACTAACGTTTTCCCCAGAAAATCCTATGTTTTCTTATTGGTAAAATAGCAGTATTTAGACCATAATACTTGTTAGGTGAAAAAAGTCAACATGGCGATTGTGGATATTCTACGCAATGAAAAAGGACAATCAACACAAAAAATGCGAACCATCACTACCATGCGTAGGACAGTCAACACAACGTGCCAAAATTTATTTATGAGGTTTTCCTTGAATAAATTTCTAGATAACATAACATATTCTAGTGAGTCGTGATAACCATACTAATATGACCGAGACCTGTTTTGGCGTTTCTCAGGCGCCCTTGTTTTGTTAAAGACATTTGTCACCGTAGTCTTTCCGGTCTAGCTGTAGCGAACAGCGAAGGTGCGGGGTGTCAACCCCGCATAGATCTATACAAAAATTCCCGGTCTCCCTCCAGTAGACTCTGGCTATAACTCCTTACTAGACTTTAGACGTACACTAATATTTTTATATTTAGGTACTTTTGAGATTTGTCTGACTAGAATATTAACTACCTTTTGAGCAATCGTTTGAGATCCATTATTTGTTAGATAAATAATGAAATTCGTACTCATTGAATGGAAATATCGTTTTCGTTCCATATCGTTAATTGTGCTTGTTAACTGAGTGCTCGTGTTCGTTCCGTTTCGTTTATTGAAAATAATCCATTTTGAACGTTTATCAAAATGACCCAACATTATGGGAATTGAAAAAATGGTCTTTCCTTTCTATAAATTGTCGGTTCAGTCCCATATTAGTCAAGAGAAAAAGCGTCAAGTTATAATTTGTGTAAATTTATGACTGCAGGTTATGACACGCATTTTCTGCTTTATGACATATAGAACATTACTTATGTTCCTGAAGGTTTTACGACAGCAGTTTATGACATGCAAATATTTTGTCATGAAAACTCTATTTTCGTATATTTTTCTTGATAAAATTATTTATATTAAATATTTATAAATAATCACAAATAGTTTGTTAATCTGGTAAAAAGTCATGAGTATGACATAATATTCCAAGATAACCCTTGTATTTATGTTTGGCCAAAAATGATTCAAAATATTATTATTTCCATAATTTAATCATTTTCAAAATATTTTGTCCAACAACTTGTTTAAGCAAATCTTGAAGCAAATCCTTATAGTTGATATAACAATTTGTGACTTATACTTGGTAAACATGATTTGTGGAAATATAATCCAAACTCTTGAGACTTAACCAAAATCTCAAGTTTTTGGACTAATTGTAAGGAATTTCATACTTTAGCACATGTAAGATGGCATGCATACACAATAAGCAAATAGATCATGATTTACACAAGACTTTGACTTGTATTCTCCCCCAAAAACAATAGAAATCTCGAAAAAGTGGGGGTATGAAGCTCACCTTGAGTTAGTTTTATAGGTGATTTGATGAAGTGTTAAGGAGCTTCCAAGTTCCAACACTTGAAAGGTTTTTTGAATTTTAGAATATCCTAAGAATAATTTTATGTGTGAATATAATGAAATCTTAGGAATAATGTGGAGAATCATTGGTCAAAGAAGATGAAATACTTACAAAAAAAATCTGGGAATTTTCTTTGAAGGAATGAGACTTGAAGCTTGAATGAGTTGAGAGCACTTCTTAGGAGTTTACTGAGTATGAAAATGAGAAGTGGAATATGGGGGAAAGGAGTTCACGTATTCTAAGTGGAAGGATAAGAGTGACATGACACTTGCTTGGAGGACTTGTGTACAAAGTTTAGTTATCCATTGGTATTTTGTGGTTAACTGGGATTTGCATGGGAAATGAAGGATTTGCATCACATCATAAAGTCAACCCTTATCTTCTTAGAACCCCATTAAAAATTTTGGGTATTCTTTTATATAAATATTTTTAAAATAATTAATTTTGGCATAAAATAGGGGTTTAAGGAGTCTAAGATATGAAAAATACGAGTTTAGAGGAAATCCCGACGTCAAAATATTCTAAACTGAAGAAAAAGTCTGAAATGGAGAAAAATCCAGAGTGTAGTCTTGCTCCTGCGAGGGTTCGAACTCAAATCCCAAATTCCAGAATGGATTCAAGAGGTTCTAGAGTCAACAGACGAGTTCCGAAGCTGCTTGCTAAGTTCTGGAGCACATCCCTCTGATCCGGAGTCAGGTGCGAAGTCCGCAGGTCTGGACCGGCTAGCAATTTCGACGTGAGGCGAGGCGAAGCGGGGTCTTCCGGAGCTGCGAGGATGTCCGAAGCAGGGGAGTTCTGAGATGCAATTCCTCTTGGTTTCCTTAGAAGGCATTCCAGACTAAGAGGGTTCCAGACCAAGAGGGTTCCGGACCAAGAGGATCCTTTTGAGAGAGATTTGAGATACGTGGAGAGATTTGGGAGAAATTTCATATACTTGGAGAGATTTGGGAGATATTTCATATACTTGGAGAGATTTGGGAGAGATTTCATATACTTGGAGACATTTGGGAGAGATTTCATATACTTGGAGAGATTTGGGAGAGATTCGATATACTTGGAGAGATTTGGGAGAGATTTCATATACTTGGAGAGATTTGGGAGAGATTTCATATACTTGGAGAGATTTGGGAGAGATTTCATATACTTGGAGAGATTTGGGAAAGATTTGAGATACATGGAGAGATTTGCATTCTAACTTTACATGGTCCATTAGGAACCATAATGTACATTTTTAATGTGTTAGCACAAGTCTCACAATTGTTATTTCTTACATGACGATGGAATTTCCTAGCCAAGATGCTAGTTGTGACATCATCCCCCCGTTAGAGGGAATTTCGTCCCGAAATTATTTCTAAAGATAGGGTCATGAATATGGAAATAGGTGAAGGTACTTTTGATTTATCTGGTCTTCGCATTCCCAAGTGAATTCCGGCTCATGTCTAGCGTTCTCTCGAACCTTCACAATCGGGATACGGCTTTGTTTTGTGTACTTAACTTTTCCGTTCATTGTCTTGATATGCTAATCAATGATTTGGAGGTTCTAGTTCACTTTAATCCTGTCTAGTGGAACTGGGAGGGTTTTGTCCGATAGACACCTCCTAGGTTCGACACATGGAATACAGGGTGTACGTCACTAAACTCGGAGGGTAGTTGGAGTTCGTAGGCGGTTGGGCCGATTCGTGCAATGCTTTCGAATGATCTGATGCATCGGGGATTTAGTTTACCTTTCCTTTAAACTTGTTTCATTCTTCCTCGAGGGGAGTTCTTAAATAATACCCTGATCCCCTACTTGCGATTTCAAGGTTTTAATACGTTATCTGCTTAGCTCTTTTTTCGGGGTTACAATGTTTGGAGTCGTGCTCAGGTTTGGGCTATCATTTCTGTTGTTTCTCGAATAATCTCGGGTCTAATGAGAGTGCTATTGGGCATTTGTCCTTCTGCCAGCTAGGTGTCTCCCACCCCAGCCCAACAGAGGATAATCTGCATGTCTGGCCACGCAGGGCTCGAAGGGTACAACTTCTATGCTCGAGTGGTAGTTGTTGTTATATGAGTACTCGATTTGAGGCAGGTGGTAACCCAAGCTTTGTCAATGTCCATTACACCTGCTTCTCTTTGGGGTGTGGGTTCTTGTTTACCCTGATCTCGGCGAGTGGGATTTCTAGCGTTTCGGTGGTCTGACACCTACGAGTGTTGAATACATGGAATGTGAAATGTCTGAACCTGGGTCCTTTGATTAATCGTGGACTATGAGTTATCGGGCCTATCTTGGCGTGGAGTTTTGAATGGTCTTCTAGGGATCGGGATCTTGGTGTCCTAGAAGTAGAGTTTTCTGGGCCCTAAGAGCTGGTACCAAGGTTGAGTTTGCGTGTGATGTAGTTGACCTTATGAGTCTTAGATTATCTTGGGAGTTTTCTTTCTATGGTTTTTCCGAGCTAATGGTAGGTCGACCTGTGCCAGTTCCTTGTTGCTGGTTGAACATGTCTCCGGTTCAGGGTAGGGAGTATCAATCCTTGAGGATGGGTTTGCTTAGCTTATTCGTAGTCGGTGGTGTCTATGGTAGTTTCGTCTTTCTTCCTTATGAGTTAGATAGGTGCTTCCTGTGGTTAGGGATTGGGTCTGAAGTTTCCTTTATCTATTAGGTCGATCTCGTGATCAGACACTATCTGTTCTTGTGGCCGTGCTAAGTAGTATCGGGTGTTTGGTTATTGGGGTGGTTGCAGGAGTCGGGGTGATTCTGTCTCCGTTTACCACTTGGTTGAGGTTTCCAAAGGGATCCTTGGGAATCTCTGGAGGAAGGTTGGAAACCTTTCAGATTGCCTTGATGCCTTTTGCTTCTTGATTTTTAATCTTTATTGGGGCTAGAGAAGGGCTTGGTATTTCTTACACCAGGACTTAGGTGTCTGGTTGTTAGGGATTTATTGGTACTGGCTGAATGAGTTTTTTTATTCGGTTGAGTAGGAAGAAAGTCTATTTGTAGAGCTCGGAGTTTGTAAGGTGAGAATCAAGCCTGTCGGTGCCAACTGATGACATTGGACTCCTTGTTACAACAAGTGTTACGTTGATTTGGGGCGTATTGGTTGTTAGGAATGACAGGGTGTTCTATGTTCATGTTCTTATCACTACTAGTTTCGTTTTTGTTGTTTCCATTGGGTCTATTTGTTCTTGTTTGCTAGATGTTTTAGCAACACGAAGGTGCTGCTATAAGGCAAGGGAATTCGTAATCCGAATTCTGCCAGGTTTTTCCACTACAGATGGATGTGACCTAACCGTACATACTTAGGAGTTTTAAAGATAATTGACTGCGGGGTGCTGTCCTAATAACTTATTCATCCCAGGGACAGGAAATAAAGTGAAATCGCACGTTCTTAGTTTGTGGAATCCTAACTACATATGATACTACCTTTCATATGGAACCATCATGGTCCATTCGCTAGGGTTTCTAGTTTCTCTATGGCTTACAAGATTTGCTCGAATGGGGAAATAGCTTTTGATTATGTTTTCAATTGGCAAAACCTTTTTGTGAAAATTCGTTACATAAAGTTTATTTTTTGATACGTAGCAAAAATCTCGGTATGGTTTCTTGTCGTCTCTTCCTGTCTAGATGTCAACTCCTTTGTTAGTCATCTTTGTTGGACAATCTCTCTTGAAGTGTCCTGTTGCACCGCACTTGCGACAAGCTGGACTTACTTCTGGGTTGAGGGTTGGAGTGACGCATGGGGTCGGGGCCCTACAGTAGTGGGAGGTGTGTCCCAACTTGTTGCATCTTCTACAACGAAATTCCCGGCAGCCTCCCCAATGATGGTATTTACACTTGTTGCAGGGTGGATTGTTCCCAAGGTATGATTGTCTCGATGTGGAAGGAGTAGGGTTAGTAGGGGTAGGGACTGATCCCGCTTGTTGTCTTTTAGTAAGACTCTGAGTCGAAATGCCTCCTTTTTCGTTCCCGAATTTTTGTTTCTTGAGCTTAGGTTTAGGGTTTATGGTGCATTGGCGAGTTTTCCTTCGTTGGTTTCCCTGGTTGTTGTTACGATTGAATTTATCGATACTGCTTCAATTTTCGTCCGTGCTTTCGGCATTGAAGTATGCCGTGGCGGCTGCTACGGCAGCTGTTATGGTGGCTTGGAAAGTGGCGGAGTCTATTCGTAGGACTGGTGCACCGTCGGGGTACTGGTTATCTTCATGGGAAGACATGACTCTGTGGTACATGAAAAATGAGCTTGTAAGTACTCGTAGTTAATTTCAAGTGTGTTTACTTGTATAATCTTAACGTACTGGTGTTAATTGTGTCAACCTACATCCCCATGATGCAGTTATGGTACGAAAACATATATTATATGATGTTAAGTTCGTCAAAATAGCACATAGTTAGCAATATAGTTATCGAATTTGGTTGTATGGCTTCTTGGAGGGCGTACTCCTCTTGGTTTACTACTACTGGTTGCGAATAAAGGCATTATCAACCTAAGCCGAGTAGCGCGATGATTCTCTTTTATCGACATTGCACACAAGGTGCTTCGCCTTTTTACTTATATCCTGAGTGCTCTTTTTGTGTGCTTTACGCTGCTAAGGCTGACCTAGACTTGATTACAATGAGTTGTGGTCTCTAAATGACCACCTCCTCGTTGAAGGAGTGTAGATGGTCTGCATAGTTTTCTGGTTCTACTTGTGGGTTTCGCAAGGCATTTGGAATGGTGTTCTTGTTACTTATGGGGGATTGGATTTACATTGTTGCATATTGGGCTTTGCTTACGGTCTCCATTACTCCATGACAGAAAGTTGGAAACCGGGAGTCAATTTGGGTTACTTGTGGCCCAAACGGAGGTGACGCTTGATTCGTGAGGGTGTTGGCTATCGGAGTTCGGTGCACGTTGATTGTGGATCGGGGTGTCTTTCGTGAAAGTGTGCCTTGAATTGGATAGGAGTCAATTACTCAACTTGTTTTTGCATGGGTGTCGTTTTGTTTCTAGGTATGTCTATTCCAGGAGTACCTATAAGTGGTGTCTATGCATCTGGGAAGAGAAAGGTGAAAGGGTCCTTTGCCAATAGGGATAAGCTTGCTATGAGTTCGCTTGGCGCTTTCATCCTTGTTTGGTCCTTAGTCGAAATCCCCCCTTTCACAATTCATCTCTTGGTACTCCTTAGGATCCACTTCTGGGTTTTTCCTCGTGGAATTCTTTTGGTCTCTCCTTGCCCCATCCGCAAATCATCATGACAGGGTAGTAGAAGTCTTGGCGAGGAATTTCAACTATGTTGTTTGTGCGAGAATCGAGGTACGAGATATACGGGGAAATTTTAGGTGTGGGAGGGGTTTATAGTATCCTAAAATACTCCTATAGTATTTTAAACTTGATGTTCGATTCTAGTATTCTCTTGTACTCATATTGGTAGGTTTTAGGTTTGTTGTAACACCACCATCACTCCCAAGCACATGTTGGTCATATCTCAAATAAATATAGTTGATCAGGCTATACTTATCCCAAATATGATTACATAACTGCCTAGGCTTTACTGTAGCGTTCAATCTTTAGTTACTTTTGCTTTCGTCTTGTTATGATACTGTGTTAGTAGAGATGTATACTTTTATAAAATACTTGTCATTTTTAAAGTATACTTTTAAGCAGAGTGTGTTTAGTCCCATTGTATTTATAGTTGTATTTCTTGTATGGCTACATATACCAGTTCGCTATAAACAATGCTCTGATACAAATATGTTACACCCGCGGACCAGACAGCGGAAACGTCCGGAGGCGGGTGACTACATCGTGCTGTATCATAACAATTGAATATAAATGAAACAGAGCAATCCAAACATCATACATTGAGATAACAAACTTACATTGTTTACATATTGTATTTGTCCTTCGAGTTACAGAAAAGAGACATAAGCAGAAAAATTCCAAACTAATGCTAAATAGTCCTGCATCCACATCCCTTGTTACCTGCTTACTAGATCCTTTAGAATACAAGTCGTTTTGAAAAGCGTCAACTAAAAACTTGGTGAGTTCATAAGCATTTTTGTATCAGATAGTTTTGCACTTGTTTAGAATCGTTCTCATTGTACTTTCAAAAAATCCGATATTTTCTATGAAATTGTTTGAAGCCTTGCTTTCAAAATCATGGATATATGTGTGCATGTCGTTACTTTTGTTCATCCTTATAAGGAGTGATTATGAAAAGTAGTGTAATTTGTAAAGGCGAGCTGTGTTCGAGAATAGTTCTTTTGTGTAGTAATAGTCAAATGTTTCCAGAAAATCCCCTATTTTCAAAAAGAGAATATAGTTGTAAATCTTGTTTTTCTTATCGAGTAAAATTGAGTGTGCATTCTAGTTTATTGTTATCAAAATCGTATAAAATCGTTTTCTCCAGAAAATCCTATATTTTCTGCTATAAAATATTCGTAAGTTCTGTTTCCAACTGTGTATACTTGCATATGTGTGTGTTAGTTTATCGTTTTTAAAATCGTTTAGAAACATTTTCCCCAGAAAATCCTATGTTTTCTTATTGGTAAAATAGCAGTATTTAGAACATAATAATTGTTAGGTGAAAGAAGTCAACATGGTGATTGTGGACATTCTACACAATAAAAAATGACAATCAACACAACAAATGCGGGCCATCACTACCATGCGTAGGACAGTCAACACAACGTGCCAAAATTTATTTATGAGGTTTTCCTTGCATAAATTTCTAGATAACATAACATATTCTAGTGAGTCGTTATAACCATACTAATATGACCAAGACTTGTTTTGGCGTTTCTCAGGCGCCGTTGTTTTGTTAAAGAGATTTGTCACCCTAGACTGGCCGGTCTAGCTGTAGCGAACAGCGAAGGTGCGGAGTGTCAACCCCGTATAGATCTATACACAACTTCCCGCTCTCCCTCCAGGAGACTCTGGCTATAACTCCTTACAGGACTTTAGACGTACACTAATATTTTTATATTTAGGTACTTTTGAGATTTGTCTGACTAGAATATTAACAACCTTTTGAGCAATCGTTTGAGATCCATTATTTGTTAGATAAATAATGAAAATCGTACCCGTTGAATAGAAATATCGATTTCGTTCCATATCGTTTATTGTGCTTGTTAACTGGGTGCTCGTGTTCGTTCCGTTTCGTTTATTGAAAAATTTGCCATTTTGAACGTTTATCAAAATGACCCAACATTATCGGAATTGGCAAAAATGTTCTTTCCTTTCTATAAATTGTTGGCTCAGGCCCAGATTAGTCAAGAGAAAAAGTGTCAAGTTATAATTTGTGTAAATTTATGACTGCAGGTTATAACACACATTTTCTGCTTTATGACATATAGAACATTACTTATGTTCCTAAAGGTTTTATGACAGCAGTTTATGACATCCAAATATTTTGTCATGAAAACTCGGTTTTCGTATATTTTTCTTGATAAAATTATTTATATTAAATATTTATAAATAATCACAAATGCTTTGTTAATCTGGTAAAAAGTCATGAGTATGACATAATATTCCAAGATAACCCTTGTATTTATGTTTGGCCAAAAATGATCCAAAATATTATTATTTCCATAATTTACTCATTTTCAAAATATTTTGTCCAACAACTTGTTTAAGAAAATCTTGAAGCAAATCCTTATAGTTAATATAATAATTTGTGACTTATACTTGGTAACATAAAACTTTTTGTTTCTAAACATGATTTGTGGAAAAATAATCCAAACTCTTGAGACTTAACCAAAATCTCGAGTTTTTGGACTAATTGTAAGGAATTTCATACTTAAGCACATGTAAGATGGCATGCATACACAATAAGCAAATAGATCAAGATTTACACAAGACTTTGACTTGTATTCTCCCAAAAAAACAATAGAAAACTAGAAAAAGTGGGGGTATGAAGCTCACCTTGAGTTAGTTTTGTGGGTGATTTGATGAAGTGTTAAGGAGCTTCCAAGTTCCAACACTTGAAAGGTTCTTTGAATTTTAGAATATCCTAAGAATAATTTTATGTGTAAATATAATGAAATCTTAGGAATAATGTGGAGAATCATTAGTCAAAGAAGATGAAACACTTAGAAAAAGAAATCTGGGAATTTTCTTTGAAGGAATGAGACTTGAAGCTTGAATGAGTTGAGAGCACTTCTTAGGAGTTTACTGAGTATGAAAATGAGAAGTGGAATATGGGGGAAAGGAGTTCACATATTCTAAGTGGAGGGATAAGAGTGACATGACACTTTCTTGGAGGGCTGGTGTACAAAGTTCATTATCCATGGGTATTTTGTGGTTAACTGGGATTTGCATGGGAAATGAAGGATTTACATCACATCATAAAGTCAACCCTTATCTTCTTAGAATCCCTTTAAAAATTTTGGGTATTATTTTATATAAATATGTTTAAAATAATTAATTTTGGCATAAAATAGGGGTTTAAGTTATGAAAAATACGAGTTTAGAGGAAATCCCGACGTCAAAATATTCTAAACTGAAGAAAAAGTCTGAAATGGAAAAAAAAATTCGGAGTGTAGCCTTGCTCCTACGAGGGTCCGAAGTCAAATCCCAAATTCCGGAGTGGATTCAAGAGGTTCTGGAGTCAACAGGCGAGTTCCGAAGCTGCTTGCTAAGTTTCGGAGCACTTCCCTCTGATCCGGAGTCAGGTGCGAAGTCTGCAGGTTGAACCGGCTAGCAATTCCGAAGTAAGGCGAGGCGAAGCGGGGTCTTCCGAAGCTGCGAGGATGTCCGAAGTAGGGGAGTTCCGAGATGCGATTCCTCTTGGTTTCCTTAGAAAGCATTCCAGACTAAGAGGGTTCCGAACCAAGAGGGTTCCGGACCAAGAGGGTCCTTTTGGGTTTTCTCCTTCGGTTTTGAGTTGTTTTCGACTAAGGAAGGTACATAGGGAGATTTGAGAGAGATTTGAGATACGTGGAGAGATTTTGGAGAGATTTCATATACTTGGAGAGATTTGGGAGAGATTTCATATACTTGGAGAGATTTGGGAGAGATGTCATATACTTGGAGAGATTTGGGAGAGATTCGATATACTTGTAGAGATTTGGGAGAGATTTCATATAATTGGAGAGATTTGGGAGAGATTTCATATACTTGGAGAGATTTGGAAGAAATTTCATATATTTGGAGAGATTTCGGAGAGATTTGAGATACATGGAGAGATTTGCATTCTAACTTTACATGGTCCATTAGGAACCATAATGTACACTTTTAATGTGTTAGCACAAGTCTCACAATAGTTATTTCTTACATGAGGACGGAATTTCCTAGCCAATATGCTACTTGTGACAACGCTTTCCATCCGTCACAAAAGGTTTTCGTCACTACATTCTTTAACAACCTACTTTCACCATATCGTTATGTACTCATTTCCACGTTGTGGTTCTTCCAAAGTATTTTTCCCTCATTTTTACGTCAAAAGAATTACCGTCACCGATGACATGACACCACATTCTCAACATTGTGGTTTTTGAAAGTTCACTATTTGTTTCTCTTTTTTCCTATTTTACCCTCTCTATGCTTTTAGCCATATCTAATTATCATGTGTCCTCCTTACTAAATTTATATCATCATCTTTAAGAATAAAGATATACTTTATACTTTCAACATAGATTCAATTTACGACTCATAGTTTACGTTCTTAACAACACATTATAACTTATAACTATTCCACATATATATATATATATATATATATATATATATATATATATATATATATATATACACACACACAGGACTCATAACTTATTTATTTAAACTAGGACATTACATGATGCACATTATTTTTTTTAGACACAAACTATAAAATTCAAAAATATTTTAATTATATGTGAAAAAGAAGAAAATAGGGGCCGAAATGTGCATTAATAAACTATTGATGTTGTTCTTGTATCAATATTGCCAATTCTTATTTCCATTAAAATGTTGTACTGCATTTATAGCATCTTACTTTAATTTCATATTAATATTGCAAAAATAATGAATGTACAATGCTATAGATTAATGGTTATTAAAAGTACGTTGGCGTAATAGAATAAATAAAGTTGTATCTATTGCATTTAATAAAGAAGGAATCAAAAGTACATTGTTATTTTTTACATTTATACTTTAATGATTTTTAAATGAAATTTAATAAACAAATTCTGTATATCAGGCTTCCATTTAGTTCTTAATCTGGGTATGTTCAACTAGACATCTATATATTTTTTTGTATTTATTAGTTTACATTGATTATCATTTCAAACCAAAAGAACTTCAATGAGTAAATCAGTTAAATGCAATGCAATAAACAACATAATTCTTTCATATCTTTCTCTTAGTGCATTGTTACTTTCAAATTTTTTTCTTATCAAGCCATTTTACTTGGATTAAAAAGAACTGCTTGTAACACCCACGTTTCTCGCTAGCCATAATTAGAAATTATGTATTTACGTCGCTCAACGATTATAATGAGTTATGAAAAAATTTAGGAGAATTATTTGAATATATGCATTTATATATTATGTACGTGGAAATTGGATAAATATTTTTTTTATATAATATTTGTGTAAAAAAAATATTTTAAGAACGCCTAAATTTGAACAATCTAAGCTTAAGTCACCAAAATCGTGATTAAGAACGCCTAAATTTGACTTCGTATGAGGAAGTTATGATTTTTCAAAGTTTCTCTGCGACACAGTAAAACAGTGTGCGATACAGAAATCGAAATGAAAATCGATTAATTGTTAGCTCAAACAATCTAAATGAAAGTCAAAGTTGTCGAAAATACCTACACGTGGATACGGAGAACGTCGAGAACGCGGTTCGTATGAAGAAGTTATGAATTTTGCACGTTCTTTTGCTGTGTAATCTTCATAGATTGTTAAACTAAAAATAGGTTAAGAATTAGCCAACAGAGTCTAAATGAAAATTGTAGTACTCGTCTATACCTACGTACGGATATAAATAACATAGAAAACAGAGCTCATATGAGAGAGATATGATGTTTTGAAATTTGATAAATTTACCTGACAAATGCGGCACAACTCCAGCCACTGTCTGCCACGTGTCATCATTCTGGAGGAAGACCATGCTCCCCAGGCTAGGGCATGGAACACCTATGGAAAGGGTGTAATGCGCCACCCTTGCAGACATTATATAAATATAGATAAAGACATTCCTATGTATCACAAATCATCTATTCCCTCTCTAAACTTTCTCAGATCCTAAGTCCCGATTCTTAGAGGTTTTGCTTCAAGGTTCCGGAAAATTGTACTTTAGAGGAACTATGATGCATTATAGAGCCCAACAAATAGAAGCTTTTTGGGCATTTTTTCAGAAAACTCTGTAAGTTATGCTGCACTTCTTATGCTTTAAGTGTAACTTATATTTTTATTCATGGTCGTTATTATGAACCTATAAATAAGATTTATCAGTGATTCCAATCCTAATACTGATTGATCTACTTACGGAGGTGATGTCAATGATATATTTAGTGAGGTGTTTAAAGTGGATTTTACAAACAGTTTACATTGTATACCAAACAGATTCAACCTCCGATATTATCTTACCGGGTTATTCCTTATCAACTAAATCTTGATGTATTCATTGGGAATGTTGAGGAATCCAAACTATGGTTATTAAATTATAGAGAAGTATAAAACAAAGACCAAGACTTTGTGATATGTATATCTAGGTCTTTCAAAAGTAATAGCTAAGGTTTTTGGGGAAGCACTGCCTTAATCGCAGGTCATCCACTTTTTACAAGTAAGTGTATAGTTACCTTCATCTTATACATAGATACAAAGTGTTTTAAATGCTTATATGCTATGTGTAATTATTACCCGTGTTTAAGATATCTATGTAGAATAAAATAATATGAAATGAACTTAAATCATATTACTAAGCCTATTCATCCAGTAGAGTATAGAAGACAACCACTGAATATTCTAGACAGTCTTTTGGAACAGTGGTAGACTCATTATATATAGGTGTTAATGAATCGTACTAATTGGGAGTATGGATTGTATGTTCACTTAATTACTCTATTGCCCATATGGTTACCTTATTGACATATATTGCAATGGAATGCCCGAAGAGGTATTGTTTACTCATTACCTACAATGATCCTTTAAGATAGGTCCCTTGAGATCATCAGTTTGGGATCAAAGAGTGAGAATAATAGGAACGGGTAATGAGGTTAATTATTTTTTGTGAAGTATATATTTAAAAAAATTTAATTGTATTATTGTAGGTCAAAAACCCTATGTACTCACTAGCATTTCGAGCTTGACCCACTCAATTTATGTGTATCACAGGTAGCGGCACGAAGGCACAAGGATAATGAGTTTTAGAAAACGATCGTAATTTCGACGCTTAATCCTTTTCTTGTCGGATACTTCCAACTCTTTATCGCTTCGCTAACGACACTTAAGAATGAGATATCAAATAAAGAGGAATGAGATCTCGAGAAACAAAGAGAGGTTTGATAGGAAAAGGTGCAATAATGGAAAGGGTAACCCTCTATTTATAGGGACATGAACTGATGGTCGCTCGGAGCCCCCTAGGCGGGCTGACATAGGCTTGCTTACACATAAGATCGACTAGTGGAGTCAGGTGCACTTAATGCTTGCCATGCTTCTCAATAAGCGTATCATGATTCTTTATAAAATTTCCATACGTTCAACATACAAAATTATATTTTGACGTTGTTTATATCCACATGTCCATATTCACGTTTAATACAACTTTCTTTTAGATTACTTTGGCTAAAAAGTAATATAATTTCACTTTAATTTTTATAAACAAAGTTTTATAGTTTTATGTCTTGAGAAGTGAAAATTGGGTGTTACATCTCTCCCACACTTAGAATGATTTCTTCCCCGAAATATACTTGAACAACTCTGGGTAGTTGCTTGTCATTTCTTTTTATGGTTCCTAAGTCCATTCTGATCCCTTCTATTTCTGCCACTGTACATTTACGAACCCACTCACCTTATGGCGCAAGGTATCTATCTTCTAATTCAAAATGGCAACTACTACGACTCCCACCACAGGAAATCAAAATAAACTCCTTGTGACACCACTCCAAACCGGAAATTCATCGGTCTGAACGGCTAGAAATGATATTCTAAACCAAAATTTACTTCCTTATGTAAATTCTAGACCAAATTTTTCATAGAGGAACGCCACTAACCCATTAGGAAGCGAGTCCTAGAATAATCCATGTAACGCCAATGAATTTGGGCTATATGATTTAATGATTATAAGTTATAAATATTCATTTTATCGAACAATTAGATCCTCAAATGGTATAATCGTAAATAAATAAGAATCCTTCATACGCAAAACATGTTATATAAATGATATTTATACATTGCATACATGTTTTATGGACAAATATTATAGGCTTATAGTATTTGTATAAAAGATATTTATAAATTAAACGAATTATGTTAAATAAAAATGTTAAATACGACTTGAGCATTTGGAGCATTTGGAACAACTTGGAGAACTTGGATCATTTGGAGTGGAATGGAGCAACAGGCTGTGCCATTCATGAAGATGTTACGCCACTCATGATACATTTTGCACCATTCATGAAGATGTTGCACCATTCATGAAGATGTTACGCCAAGGTGATAGATTTTGCGCCAAGTGGAAGATCATATGCCATGCTTCATGGATGTTGTGTCATCCTTGCACAAGTTGGACCATCATCATGAAAGTTGTACCGGTAGGCCATAGTGGTATCCCTGATGAGCCACATATGCTATGAAGTCCTCTATGATGCTCAAGATTGTTCAACGATTCTCAGAAGTTGGTGATGCTAAAGGAATGAACCATATTGTCCCACTATTATGGATGTCTGGCTACTAATGTTCATGATGCGCCATTTGTGCATAATGATGCTACAATACGGCTCATAGTGCTCCGTTATTTGGCTTGCCAATACTCATGTGTTGTAGGTCATGGATGAATGTTCTAGAAGCTACTTCATGGTATATTGTGATTCGTTGACACCATTTATGGGCCTATGGGCTTATGGTCATGGCCCATTAGGGTTTTGGGTCTGATAACTTCAGTATAAAATAAGGATGTATGTTAATTCATTTGACATGTCTTGTATTCTAGAGAGATAGGTGAATCTCTGTTGAATTGTACTTGAAACCTCTATTTGAGAGATCATAAATAATGAATACTCCCCTCCTACCCTTGGATGTAGGTAACCTTGACCGAACCACATAAATATTGTGTCATGTGTGCTTTTGATTTTTCTTTGTTTCCACTTTACTTCCTAACAGATGATGTCATAGCTACGACTTGTGCTCCTATGATTGAAGATGTCTACACACAAGTTTGATTTGGAGAAGTTCAATGTTGCAAAGGATTTAGCTTTGTAGAAGGTGAAGATGAGGGCTTTTCTGGTTCAACAAAGATGTGCAGTAGCACTGGAACAAGAGGCAAAACTGCCAAAGGATATGGCAGCTGATACGCATGTGGACATTCTGAGAAAGGCACATATTGCCATTCTGTTGAGTTTGACAGATGAAGTACTAAGGGAGGTCATGGATAAAAACAACTTCTTCTCGACTCTGGGAGAAACTTTGTGAAAAGTACTAGAACAACTATCTGACGAACATGTTGTATCAAAAGCAATGTTTGTACAATCTCAGAATGTCTGAAAGTACCGAGGAAAAAAAATCATCTGGATAACTTCAATCATGTCATCTTGGGTCTATAAGGGGTTGATGTGATGATTGAAGATGAAGATTAGGCACTCATTCTGTAATGTTCTTTTTTGAACTCATATGAGAATTTCGTTGATTCCATGCTCTATGGTAGGACTACGATCACTATAGATGATGTAAAGTATTTTATGAAGAAGAAAAGTTTCAGTTGGAAAAGGGGTTTCCCGTTTCAGTTTGTTCGTAGGGAGAGGAAGGAAATAGGAGAGAAAAGGGGGAAATAGAGGGAGATGGCATTCAAAATCCAAGTCTAAAGGTTCATCAAATGCTAAATGTTATAAATACAAGGAGAAAGGGCACTACAAGTGAAATTATCCATGAATCAAGCATCAAAAACATTGTTGTTGTGGTTCAAGAGAGTTTTAACGAATGGGATGATGGGGAGATATTTATTGTAAGTACATCAAGTTATGAAGATGCTTGGGTCTTGGATTCTAGAGCATCCTATCACATGACATACAATCGTGATTGGTTTGACTCCTTTAAAGAGTGGAATGGAAATATCAAGATGGGTGATTATTGGGTGAGCAATATCAAGTGTAGTGTCACTGTGAAGATCAATATGCACGATGCCATGGTCAAAAAGTTAGATTTTTGGTACGTTCTAGAACTTCAGAAGAATCTAGTTTCTCTTAGCACTTTGGCTAAGAATAGGATGTGGTACAGTGGAGAAGGTGACTGGGTCAAAGTCTCAAAAGGTATAATAATGGGAAATATGAATCGTGGTGGGATTTATATCTTGGAAGGCAGTACAGTTATAGGAACGGTGGCTATCTCACAATCCTTGAATGAAGGTGATGACAAGACAGAGTTGTGGCATCATAGGTTAGGGAACATGAGTGAGAAGGACATGTCAGTTCTAAGTAAATAAGGATCATTTGGTGGAGAGGTTATTGGTAAAATAAAGTTTTGTAAAGCTTGCGTCAAGGCAAATCATTGCAAAGTTGTTACACCCTCGACCAACGGCTAAAATGTCGGGGTGTACGACATTAGAATGTTGGATTTCAGGCCACATGCGTACATTGAATAATACACTCAAATATTCAACAATGTCATTTTTTATTCGTTAAATAAAATATATTACAAAGTTGTTCGAGGTACAGATAGATTACAAAAGCAAATTACAATAGTAAAGTACATAGACTTCGAGCTGCATCAGCGGGTATACCTCCCACTTCGTCCGGGTTCATTCTCCTGAGAAAACATGTGGTTTTTGAAAGGTGAACATAATGTTGGTGAGTCCACATGTTTTATTATTATAAAATGCCGCGTGGTTGTTTTAGTTATCTTGTTTATCCTAAACTCACTTCCTCAAGTTTGTGTGTACTATCACTACTTTCTTAGGTTGTTTCCTAGTATTAGTCTAAGATAGTTAGTTTTAGTTTAAGAATGTTACTAAGCTTATCCAAAGGGTGGACATAATAACAACTAGATTATCAATGTTTCCTGGCAACTGGTCAACGTAACAACTGGATATGATATTTTCTATTAGTGTGAATTGGTATAACAACTAGGCATAATATTACCTTTGAGCAGAGTATCTACCAGACAGAATATCATCACAATGTTATGAGCATAATTATCTAACTAATCCTATACAATTAGCAATAACTATGTAATATTTCTTGGCAACTGGCCAGCGTAACAACTAGATATGATATTTTCTATCAGTGTGAATCGGTATAAAAACTAGGCATAATATTAAATTTTAGTAGAGTATCTACCGGACATAATATCATCATAATGTTATGAGCATAATTATCTAACTAATTTTATACAATTAGTAATAACTACGTAATATTTGTATTTTAACATATATTCCCCTCGAAAAGGTTTAGAAAATGGGGCCGTGAACTCACCTACGAGTTATGATACCGTTGTTGTAGGGTGGAAATAGAATTTCTGAATTTCGGGAGCCACTCGGGGGAAGTGGTGTGACATCCCCTAATTCCTCGGCCAGAAAAGACCGATTTAATTTATGCTTTTTAAAATAAAATCAGAGAAATCTTTTCAAAAGATGTTGCGGAATTGGTACCCAAACAACATATGATAAAAGTTTATCAAAACCCTTCATTAAGAAGGTATATATTTTCCATATATATCAAAACCTCGGGATGTCATGTTCCGATACAGATCAAAAGCATAAACAAGACATTATAAGCCTTACTACAGTTATTTACAACTACTGGCCTATAATCCAAAAATCTCACGTCATCCTCTGACTATGCTCGGGGTCCACTACCTGTAATCATAAAAAAAACTGAGTGGGTCAGGCTTTGGAGCCTGGTGAGCATATATGGTTTTCAACCCATAGTAATAATAAACTTATTAAGTTCACCAATCAACAATAACCCTGATTACCCGTTCCCGTTATCCTCACTTTACGTCCCTAAACACTTTTCACAAGGGACATAGCCTAAAGAATATGATCAGGATGGACACTACTGCTAAGGGGTTTCCTCAGCCATACATGTCCTAAAGGCAACCATGAGGGGGATTGAGTACAGCGAATAAACACTCAAGTTCATTAATACCTACAGGTTGCGGGCCTGCTAGTGCTTCCCACTGGACTGTCTAGAAAGTCCGTGGTCGTCATCCAAACTCCGCTAGATGACTGAATCACAAATCACAACGAGGCCTCTCATCACTTTTATTTTATCACACATCACTATCTACCCATGTTCTACCCAACATATTTGTAGATAAAAATACTTATACAGTTTAAAACTTGTATAAAACATCAACTCAACAGTCACCTCAAATAAACAATTAATATATTTACACATAGCACGTATTATAAGGTAAATACTTCCTATCTATGTGTAAAATGAAAGTGATTATACACTCACATGTTTTGATGAAAATCGGGCAGCAATTCGTTTCCTAAAACGTTCGTTTCTAATAAAACCGGGAGTTTTATTGAGAAACCGGGCTCTGCAAAGGTCGGGCTTTGAAACCGAAAAGTTAAATTTTCCGGGCTTCACGCGCTCTTCGTGGCGTATTCTGGGGCTTATAATCGATACCGGGGCTTTGGGGGATTCTAAGATGAAGAAAATATGAAGAAAGGGGTGAAAGATGGCAAAATTCCAAATCTACCCGAGAAGGCTCGCAGGACCCTTCTATTTATAGGGGGTCCGAAGTCGGTTTCGGTGGTGGGGTCTGCAGGCGAAGGTGCGCAGGTGGCTGCACGTGGGAAGGCCTCGGTGGAAGCTGCTGATTGGACCGAGGTCTAGTGGTCCATGTGCGAGGCTCGGAGGCTAAGGCGTGCGAGGCTCGGTCCAGCTGCGAGCTTCGGATTGGGCCTCCCTTCGGTCGAATCAGAATCCGACATGCAGCTACTGTTTATGCGAGGAAAGTTGACACATGGCTTCGCATGACTCACCAATTTCGGACACGTGGCAGTCTTTCAGCGAAGGTGACGTGGCAAAACGTGACTATGCGAATTTTCGCGCCAAAACTTTTAAAATCCATAACTTTCGCATACGAACTCCGTTTTTGACGTTCTTTATATCCACGCGTAGGTAAAATTACGCTCTACAACTTTCGTTTAGACTTCGTCGGCTAATTTTGAATATAATTTTTATATTATTATTTTTAACAGACCGGGACAGGAAATCCGTTAAAAATTCATAACTTCTTCATCCGACGTCCGTTTTCGTCAGACTTTTTACCGTTGTGCTACTAATGACGAGACCTTCGATTCTCGTTTAGGTCGTGTCGGCTAAAAATCACTCGATCTAAAATTCGAGTTTTTAGCTGTCTACTGCTAAGCTGAAACTTCGAAAAATCATAATTTCCTCATACGAAGTCAGATTTGGGCGTTCTTTTTATACTTACTCTCGGTTTAACGAACACTACAAGTTTCGTTTAGATCACTAAGGCCAAAAAGTAGTTTATCGAAAACTCACTTTTTACGACATTCGGCCCCGTGCCGGTTTGTCGCGAAACTTCGACAGGTCATAACTTCTTCGTCATAACTCGGATTTCGGCATTCTTTATATATCCGTAATCTTTGTCACGCCCACTACAATTTTCTTAATAGATATCGGCTTTATCTAAAATTTAATTTTTGACGCTCATTTTTATTCTTAATTAATTAAGCCCTAATAATTAAGCATAAAACACATAATTCACATAATATTCACATAATTCCTTTTCATTTCTTCAAAATGAGTTACAAAGGTTAACCTAGACTATAATGTCAATATAAATGCCTAGCCTAGAAACACGGGCATTACAATTCTCTCCCCCTTAGGATGATTTCGTCCTCGGAATCACACATCAGCAAACAAATGCGGGTAGCGACTCATCATGTCACTCTCCGTTTCGCAAGTGAGATTTGGCCCATTTGTATGTTTCCAACGCACAAGCACTAAATCGACCATCTTGCGTCTCAGCTTCTTAGTCTTACGGTCAACGATTGCCTCAGGTTCTTCAATCAACCTCTTGTTTTCATCCAACCTTAACTCAGACATGGGAATTATGTCGGGCACATCTCCCGTAAACTTTCTCAAATAACACACATGAAATATGTTATGAATACCCTCCAGTTCTTCCGGTAATTCTAGCTTGTAAGCTTGATTCCCGATCCTCTGAAGAACTTTAAATGGTCCAATAAACCTTGGACTCAACTTTCCCCTCTTACCAAATCTTATAAGTCCCTTCCACGGCGAGACTTTAAGTAAAACCGAATCTCCAACATCGAAGGATATCGGTTGTCTTTTCTTGTCAGCATAACTCTTTTGTCGATCTTGAGCAGCTAACATCCTTTCTCTTATAACTTTCAACTTTTCAGCAGTTTGATGGACTATCTCAGGTCCCATAAACTGCTTTTCCCCAGCTTCCAACCAGCATGATGGTGTTCGACACTTCTCCCCATACAAAGCGTGATAGGGTGCCATCTTGATGCTCGAGTGGAAACTATTATTATAGGAAAATTCTACTAGAGGTAAGTGTTCATCCCAGTTACCTTGGAATTCTAGGGTACATGCTCTCAGCATATCCTCCAATGTTTGAATCGTTCGTTCGCTCTGACCATCAGTTTGAGGATGGTAAGCTGTACTCAAACATAACTTGGTACCCAATTCCTCTTGTAGACTTCTCCAAAACCTTGAGGTAAAACGGCTGTCACGATCGGATACAATCGTTAACGAAACACTGTGTAGCCTCACAATTTCCTTCACGTAAGAATTTGCAAGTTTATCCATAGACCATTTCTCGTTAGCGGCTATGAAATGCGCACTCTTAGTGAAGCGATCAACGACCACCCAAATCATGTCGTGACCGTTCCATGTTCTGGGCAGTTTAGTCATAAAATCCATAGTGATATCTTCCCATTTACCCATGGGTACAGGTAAAGGTTCTAAACTCCCATACGGTTTCTGATGTTGTGCCTTAACCCTAGCACAAGTTACACACTCGGCCACATACTTAGCAACATCGAGCTTCATCGTCGGCCACCAGTAATAGGGTTTTAGGTCCCTATACATTTTCGTACTGCCGGGATGAATCGAGTACATTGTTTTGTGAGCTTCTTCCATCAGAAGACCTCTTACTCCTCTCGTCTTAGGTACCCAAATCCTATCTTTCAATACCTTCAATCCTTGACCGTTTGTATCAAACACCAACGTTTTTCCCAAACGTTCCTCCTTCCGGTCAATTTTCTCTAAAGCTTCCTCCTGAGCTTTCTTTATACTTTCCACAATTGTCGAGACAACTTCAATTCTCAACGCTCTTGGCCTTCTCTTTTCAAGATTTACCTTCCGACTGAGAGCATCAGCAACAACATTTGCTTTACCCGGGTGGTAAAGTATCTCACAGTCGTAGTCCTTGAGTAGTTCCAGCCAGCGCCGCTGTCTCATGTTCAATTCCTTCTGATTAAAGAGATATTGAAGAATCTTATGATCAGTGAAAAGTTTACACTTAGTACCATAAAGATAATGCCTCCATATCTTTAAGGCGAACACTACCGCTGCCAACTCCAGATCATGAGTGGGGTAGTTCGTTTCATGCTCTTTTAACTGCCTCGATGCATATGCTATCACTTTATCCCTTTGGGTCAGAACACATCCTAACCCAACTCCAGAGGCATCACTATAGACTGCGAAGTGCTCAACTCCTTCAGGTAACGAAAGAATTGGTGCTTCACACAGTCTCTTCTTTAACTTTTCAAAGGCCTCCTTATGCTTTTCATTCCAAGCATAAGTAGCTCCTTTGTGGGTCAAAGCTGTTAATGGAGTAGCGATCGAAGAAAAGCCTTGGATAAATCGGCGATAATATCCGGCTAATCCTAAAAAGCTTCTAATCTCCGTAGGACTTTTTGGTTGTTCCCACTTCATCACAGCTTCAATCTTTGCTGGGTCAACCATTATCCCTTCTTGGTTAACCACATGACCTAAAAATTGGACTTCTTGAATCCATAATTCACATTTGGAGAACTTTGCATACAGCTTCTCCTCTTTCAGAACTTCTAGCACTTCACACAGATGCTTTTCATGCTCCTGCTTGCTTTTCAAATAGATCAAGATATCGTCTATGAATACTATCACGGATTTATCAAGGTATGGTTTACAAACCCTGTTCATTAAATCCATGAAAGCTGCTGGGGCATTGGTTAATCCGAACGACATAACCAAAAATTCATAGTGTCCATATCTTGTTCTGAACGCAGTCTTTTCGATATCCTGCTCCCTCACCTTCAGTTGATGGTATCCTGACCTAAGATCGATCTTCGAGAAATAGCTCGAACCTTGCAACTGGTCGAACAGGTCATCGATCCTCGTCAACGGATACTTGTTCTTTATTGTCGCTTTATTCAGCTCTCTGTAATCGATGCACATTCTTATGCTCCCGTCTTTCTTCTTTACAAACAACACAGGGGCTCCCCAGTGTGATGAACTAGGTCGAATAAAACCTTTGTCCAATAACTCCTGAAGTTGTGTCATAAGTTCTTTCATTTCGGTTGGCGCTAATCGATAGGGTGCTTTGGCTATCGGCGTCGTTCCTGGTAACAAGTCGATACGAAACTCAACTTGTCGATCAGGAGGCAATCTGGGAAGATCTTCGGGAAAGACTTTCGGATAATCACACACCACCGGAATATCCTGCACCTCCTTCTTTTCCTTCTTAGCATCGATCAAGAACGCTAAATATGATGTACACCCCTTGGCCAAACACTTTCTGGCTTTCATTAGGGAAATGATTCCAGAGTTTACTCTGCGTTTGTCTCCGTACACCATAAACGACTATCTCCCTGGCGGGTTTACTTTTACTATCTTCTTCCTACATAATATCTCGGCATCATTGGCGCTAAGCCAATCCATTCCTAAAACTACGTCGAATCCATTTAACTCGATAGGCAATAATTCCTCGTGAAACTTATTCCCATCCAAGTCAATGAGGATATTTTTCATATGATGGCTAACAGGTACAAACTTGCCACTAGCAATCTCGACTAATAAGGCATTAACTAGTCTATCTACAGGCAAAGCTAGTTTTCTACCAAATTCATGCGATATAAAGGAGTAATTGGCTCCAGAATCAAACAAAATTTGGGCAGGCAATTCGTTTACGAGAAAGGTACCTGAAGCGACTTCGACTTCTTCTTTTGCAGCTTCAAGGGTCATCTGAAAGGCTCTCGCCTTTGGCTTTGGTGGTAGATTGGGCTTTGCTGCATCCTTCCTCTTTGGACAGTCTTTAAAAACATGCCCTTCTTCATGGCACTCAAAACATACCCTCTTGTCGGATGGACACACGTTGGCATAATGCCCAGTCTTTCCACATTTGTAGCAAGTTACCCCCTCGCTACATTTCCCAGAGTGCTTTTTCTTGCACTTCTCACACCATTTCACTTCACTTCCTCCTCCTCGAAACTTCTTAGACTTAGAAAATTTGCTTTTCTTGTTGGATCCTGAAGTTCCTTCAAATTTTCTCTTCTCACCAACTTCTGCCCTCTCCAGACCCTTCTCTTCGATCTGAACCTCCACATTCTTAGCAGCCTAGATGGCGGCTTTCAAAGTGGCTGCTTGTTTTACCATCAGACCAAAGTCCGCTGGTAATCCGAGGGCAAACTTGTTGACCTTAGAGAGTTCAGTTGGAACTAGGTAAGGAACAAGCTTCATCTTTTCAGTAAAACTAGCAGCGTATTTAGTAACGCTCATCTTTCCCTTCTTTAAATTCTGGAACTCATTATTAATTTCCAGAAGGTCCTGCTCTGAGCAGTACTGCAATTTCAGTTGTACCACAAAATCTTCCCAAGACATCTTACTAGCTTCTCCCTTAGGCATCGAATCAGCTAGTAATTTCCACCAGCTCAACACACCAGACTTTAACAGAGGAATTGCAAGTGCGGTCCTTTGTTTGTTGCTGTACTCACAACTTTCAAACATCATCTCCATTTCGGAGATCCAGTTCATGACTTCCACCGGCGTCGGACTCCCAGATAGACATGGTGGTTTACATGCCATGAAATCTTTATATTTGCACCCGCGTCCATCAACTCCTCCTTCCTAGTTGTCTTGTCTAACTATCGGTGGGTTGGCTTGACCAAGAGTCCCACTGTAGTTTCGTCCTACTGATTGCCCTTCATTCACTACGGGCTGTTCAACAGGTATCGTAGTCCCTTCCCTATGCTGTTGTAGTAATGGCCTTGTCTCCTCCATCTGGCGATCTAACACCATATGCATCATTGCTTGTACCCCAGCCATTGTCATTGGCTCAGGTGCAGCTCCTACAACAGGTACTTGCTCAACTACTTGAGGTTGAGGCTGTTGATCCCTGTTTCCATTTGCATTTGCAACTCCACTACGACTTCTTGCCATTACAATCTATATACCGAATAAGGCGAATTTAGGTCTTTATCCTTGTTAGATATTTCAATTCCCTTATCAATCCGAAACGTTTACATGTTAGTTCTAATCTCGTAATCGTACGGTTAGAATCCTACACATATAAGGTTTCCAGATCCGTTCGGCAACAGACCATAGATCCGAACAAATAATGGCACACATGGCAAACACATAGCATTTAGCACATAAGGGCATTTTAGGCATCTTTCCTAAAATAAACTAGTGCTCGTGTCTAAAATATGGTAGACACTCATCTCACAATCATCACTTAGCATTCTAAGTTTAAGTCTAGAAATCCTATAATTTCTTAGTTCGCTTAAACTAATGCTCTGATACCAACTGTGACATCCCCTAATTTCTCGGCCAGAAAAGAGCGATTTAATTTATGCTTTTTAAAATAAAATCAGAGAAATCTTTTCAAAAGATGTTGCGGAATTGGTCCCCAAACAACATATGATAAAAGTTTATCAAAACCCTTCATTAAGAAGGTATATATTTTCCATATATATCAAAACCTTGGGATGTCATGTTCCGATACAGATCAAAAGCATAAACAAGACATTATAAGCCTTACTACAGTTATTTACAACTACTGGCCTATAATCCAAAAATCTCACGTCATCCTCCGACTATGCTCGGGATCCACTACCTGTAATCATAAAAAAACTGAGTGGGTCAGGCTTGGGAGCCTGGTGAGCATATACGGTTTTCAACCCACAGTAATAATAAACTTATTAAGTTCACCAATCAACAATAACCCTGATTACCCGTTCCCGTTATCCTCACTTTACGTCCCTAAACACTTTTCACAAGGGACCTAGCCTAAAGAATATCATCGGGATGGATACTACTACTAAGGGGTTTCCTCAGCCATACATGTCCTAAAGGCAACCATGAGGGGGATGGAGTACAACGAATAAACACCCAAGTTCATTAACACCTACAGGTTGCGGGCCTGCTAGTGCTTCCCACTGGACTGTCTAGAAAGTTCGTGGTCGTCATCCAAACTCCGCTAGATAACTGAATCACAAATCACAACGAGGCCTCTCATCACTTTTATTTTATCACACATCACTATCTACCCATGTTCTACCCAACATATTTGTAGATAAAAATACATATACAGTTTACAACTTGTATAAAACATCAACTCAACAGTCACCTCAAATAAACAATTAATATATTTACACATAGCACGTATTATAAGGTAAATACTTCATATCTATGTGTAAAATGATAGTGACTATACATTCACATGTTTTGATGAAAATGGGGCAGCAATTTGTTTCCTAAAACGTTCGTTTCTAATAAAACCGGGAGTTTTATTCAGAAACCGGGCTCTGCAAAGGCCGGGCTTTGAAACCGAAAAGATAAATTTTCCGGGCTTCACGGGCTCTTCGTGGTGTATTCTGGGGCTTATAATCGATACCGGGGCTTTGGGGGATTCTAAGATGAAGAAAATATGAAGAAAGGGGTGAAAGATGGAAAAATTCCAAATCGACCCGAGAAGGCTCGCAAGACCCTTCTATTTATAGGGGTCCAAAGTCGGTTCCGGTGGTGGGGTCCACAGATGAAGGTGCGCAGGTGGCTGCACGTACGAAGGCCTCGGTGGCAGCTGCTGATTGGACCGAGGTCTAGTGGTCCATGTGCGAGGCTCGGAGGCTAAGGCGTGCGAGGCTCGGTCCAGCTGCGAGCTTCGGATTAGGCCTCCCTTCGGTCGAATCAGAATCCGACACGCAGCTACTGTTCATGCGAGGGAAGGTGACACGTGGCTTCGCATGATTCACCAATTTCAGACACGTGGCACTCTTTCAGCGAAGGTGACGTGGCAAAACGTGACTATGCGAATTTTCTCGATTTTCATGCCAAAACTTCTAAAATCCATAACGTTCGCATACAAACTCCGTTTTTGACGTTCTTTATATGCACGCGTAGGTAAAATAACGCTCTACAACTTTCGTTTAGACTTCGTCGGCTAATTTGGACTTTAATTTTTATATTATTATTTTTAACAGACCGGGACAGGAAATCCGTTAAAAAATCATAACTTCTTCATCCGACGTCCGTTTTCGTCAGACTTTTTACCGTTGTGCTACTAATAACGAGACCTTCGATTCTTGTTTAGGTCGTGTCGGCTAAAAATCACTCGATCTAAAATTCGAGTTGTTAGCTGTCTACTACTAAGCTGAAACTTCGAAAAATCATAACTTCCTCATACGAAGTCAGATTTGGGCGTTCTTTTTATACTTACTCTCGGTTTGACGAACACTACACGTTTCGTTTAGATCACTAAGGCCAAAAAGTAGTTTATCGAAAACTCACTTTTTACGACATTCGGCCCCGTGCCGGTTTGTCGCGAAACTTCGACATGTCATAACTTCTTCGTTATAAGTTGGATTTCGGCATTCTTTATATATCCGTAATCCTTGTCAGCCCACTAAAAGTTTCTTAATAGATATCGGCTTTATCTAAAATTTAATTTTTGACGCTCATTTTTATTCTTAATTAATTAAGCCCTAATAATTAAGCAAAAAACACATAATTCACATAATATTCACATAATTCATTTTCATTTCTTCAAAATGAGTTACAAAGGTTAACCTAGACTATAATGTCAATATAAATGCCTAGCCTAGAAACATTGGCATTACAAGTGGCAAACAGATCGACAGGGCGAGAGAGAGAGAGTATGTGTGTGTGTTTTAGAGATGTGTGGAAATGAGACTGGCGAAGCCTACTATTTATAGCAAGTTTTGGTGTGCACATCATGAAATATGCGCTACACATTTGCATGTGAGCTACAAGGGGATGCCAGGTGTCGTCCTCTCCTTGTGTCGTGTCACCCCATATCTAGGCAGATCGAGTGTCAGACTGCGCACGGGCGCGCACGACTGTAAAAATCAAACGTTGGAATTCCCTATCTCTCATATACAATCTCCATTTTCAACGAATCTTATATATTCGTGTAGATCACTATGTTCCATACAACTTTCCTTTTGGTCATTTTGGCTAATTCTAACTTTCGTTTTTCAACTAGTTTATATTACCATTATGATTTTATAAAAATCATCACTCTCTCATACGGTTTCCGTTTTAGGCGTTCTTCATCTCAAAATTCCTCCTTTGAGTAGTACTATGATTGTCCTTTTGGTGACTTTTTCGAAAAGTCAACCATTCTCCTTATAGTTTTCGTCATCGTAAATTCTTACATACGGTAGATATTTATTTACTAAAAAAGTCATATATCACCCATACTTAGTCGGATTTTTGGGAAATTTGTATTTCTAGGATCACGATACTTTATATAATCCAAAAAATTTAAACTTCTCTTAAAGCGACGCGACTTTTTGTGCACCTATTTTTGAGCCAAAAGCTTGACGTAATTAAGGATGAAAATTTGTTTATATTGAAATTTATTGGATGGTTACAAGATTTTCCTTATTACATTTTCGTGTTTTATCGTTAAATACTAACGGTGGTCGATGACGTATTTTCCACGATGTTACATCCTCCCACTGTTAAAGGAAATTTTGTTTCAAAATTTAGTTTTTATTGAGGGCGTTTTCAAACAAGTGGGGATACTTTATTTTCATTTGATCTTCGCGTTCCCATGTGTACTCTGGCCCTCGCTTAGAGTTCCATCATACCTTGACTATAGTAGTGTGGCTTTGTTAAGTCTCTTGACTTTGCGATTCATGATCTTGATTGGCTCTTTGACGAAGCTGACTTTTGTGTAAGTCTGGATTTCATCAAAGAGGTACAACTAGTGTGTCCTCAGAGAGACGTTTCTTGAGGTTCGATACATGGAAAACATTGGTTTACGCTGCTGAGCTCTTGGGACAACACGAGTCGGTAGGCTACCAGACCTATTTTAGCAAGGATCTCAAAAGTTCCTACGAATCTAGGATTGAGTTTACCCCTTTTGCCAAATCTTATAACTCCCTTCCAAGGAGATACCCATAGCATGACTCTATCTCCAACATGAAATTCAATTGGTTTTCTTTGAAAGTCCGTATATTTCTTTTGACGATCCCGAGCTGTTCTTAATTTTTCCATGATTTGTATGATCTTCTCGGTGGTTTCACGAATTTCTGATTAGGTTAGAAAAGGGTTCCCTACGTGTCACTTTGCTAGTTGGGTATCACCGACTTCTGCCCAACATATCGGTGAACGATACTTTCTGCAACAATATGCTTCAAAGGGCGCAACCTTTATACTTTTGTGATAACTGTTTTTATAGGATAACTAAACCAAAGGTAGGTGAGTATCCCAAGCATATCCAAAGTCTATCACACATGCTCTGAGCATTTCCTTTATCATTTGTATATTCCTTTCGCTTTGACCATTAGTATGTGGGTGGTAGGTTGTGCTCATATCGAGTCGGGTTCCCAATGCCCATTGCATATTTTTCAGAATTGAGACGTAAATCTGTTACATCTGTCTGGGATGATAGATTTCGGTATGCCATGCACTCGAACTATCTCTTTGCCATAAGTCCTGGCTAGCTTTTCTATTTTTTCTGTCTCATTGATGGGTAGGAAATGGTTAGAATTAGTTAGACGATCGATTACCACCCAAATTATGTCATAACCACCATGCTTCTCTGGGTGGTTTCGTGATGAAGTCCATGACGACTTTCTCCCATTTCCACTTAGGTATCTCTAGTTGTTGTAGTAGACCTGAGGGTTTGTGATATTCTGCCTTAACCTTAGCATAGGTCAAGCATTTTCTCACGTAGGTAGCGATTTCTGCTTTCAAGTTTAGCCACCAATACCTCTTCTTTAAGTCAAGATACATCTTATCAGACCCTACGTGAACTGAGTACCTTGTCATTTTAGCTTCGTCCAGAACTAGACTACTGATATTGCTGAATTTTGGTACCTATATTCGGTCCATTAATTGTAAAGTCACATCTTCCTTGGACTCAAATTGTGTCTCCATTCTCTGCATGCATTCATCCTCCTTGTTTACTTCTCTAAGTTCCTCTAATTGTGCTTCTCATATTTGTTTAAGAAGGTTCGAATGAATGGTTAGAGTTAGTGCTTTCACTCTGCGAGGTATGTCTTGTTCCTTTCTACTTAGGGCATCTGCTACTACGTTATCCTTGCCTAAGGGGTATCGAATCTTGCATTCCTAGTTCTTCAACATTTCTAACCATCTCAGTTGTCTCATGTTGAATTCTTTTTTATTGAATATGTGTTGAATACTTTGTGGTTGGTGTATATGATACACTTCGGGCAATACAAGTAGTGTCGCTAGATCTTTAACGTGAAAATTACAGCTCCCAATTCCAAGTTATGTGTGGTTTAACTATTTTCGTGAGTCTTAAGTTGACGTGAAGCAAATGCGATCACTTTGTCTCTATGCATAAGTACACATCCCATGCCCTGGTGTGATGTGTCGCAATAGACAACAAAGTCCATGGTTCCCTTCGGAAGTGAGAGAACTGGCGCACTACACAACATGTGTTTCAATTTTTCAAATGCAGATTCTTGGTTTTCTTTCCATTCAAACTTTGTGTCCTTCGACATAAGTGATGTGATAATTTTCGCTACTTTTGAGAAATTCTCTATAAATTTCCTATAGTAGCCTGCCAATCCTAGAAATTGGCGCACCTCAGTTGGTGTTGTGGGTGCTTCCCAATTTTTTATTGCCTTGATCATAGAAGGGTCCACATGAATGCCTTTGTTGCTAACTATGCGTCCTAGAAAATGTACTTCCCTGATCCAAAATTCACACTTTGAGAATTTTTCGTACAATTTCTCTCTTCTTAACAACTTAAAAATAATTTATAGATGTTGATCGTGTTCTTCCTCTGTTTGTGAGTAAGGTTTACAAACATGGTTCATTAGGTCCATGAAGACTACTGGATTGTTGGTTAGACCGAAAAGCATAACTAGAAACTAGTAGTGGCCATAGCGAGTCCTAAATGTCATCTTTGGAATGTCTTCCTCTTGTACTCATAGTTGATTGTACCCTGACCTTAAATTAATCTTTAAGTAGAAGTTGGATCCTTGTAGTTGATTGAATAGATCATTGATCCTTGGCAATGGATATCTATTCTTGATCGTTAGTTTATTCAGCTCTCGATAATCGATACACATTATGAAGGTTTCGTCCTTCTTCTTGACGAATAGCATTGGGGCTCCCTAAGGTAAGAAGCTTGGTATTATAAAGCCCTTATCAAAAAGCTCTTGAAGTTTTCCAAACATTTCTTGCATTTCCGAAAGGGCTAATTAGTAAGGATTTTTTGCCACTAGCGTTGCCCCTGGAACAAGATCAATTCGGAATTCGACCTTGCGATTTAGCGGTAGTCCAGACAAGTGCTACGGAAATAGATCGGTTAAATCGCATATTTGGGGTATGTATTTGATTTCCTTCTTCTCAACCCTCTTATCTCTGATGTGGGCCAAGAAATTGTGATATTTCTTATGAAGGGTTTTCTGCGCCTTCATGCAAGAGATAATTCTAAGGTTTATTCTTGGCTTATCTCCGTATATCACTAAGGATTCCCTATTGGGTAAGGCTAATCGTATTGCCTTGTCGTAGCATAAGATCTCGACTCAGTATGGAGATAACCAATCCATGCCAATTATGACGTCGAAACTTTTGTTGATCGTAGGCATGAGGTAAATGTGAAAGGTGTGGTTGTTGAGAGTTAGAACGCAGTTTTCTAGTATTTCCTGAGTACTACCAGATTCTTCGTTGGCCATTTCTACTACATAAGGATCATCTAGGTTCCTAGACATATGGTATAAAAGTTGTCAAAACTTTGGTGTAATAAAGCTTCTTTTAGCACCAAAATCAAAGACTATAGATGCGTATGAACCATTAACAAGAAATGTACCTGTTACAACGGTGGGGTCCTGGATGGAATCTCGTGTGCTAATCACGAACACTCTTCCCCGGGCCTTCCTCCATCTTTCCTTAACTTCGGGAATTCCTCTTGATACGTCCAGTAATCCCACACTCAATACAGACTCGATTATCTAGCACGACAGCCACCCTTAGGTTAGTTGTGGTGGCAGGTGCAGCCACGGGATGTGTGCAGTACTTGATGGTGTGACCCTTTCGATTGCACCTGCTACAGTGCATGCAGATTCCAGAGTGGTGGAAGTGGCACAAGTTTCATTTCGTGTGTATACATATGTAATGTCCTTGAGGTGAGGGGGTTGCAGCCGGTGCTGGAACTAGACAGACGGTGTATACCCTAATAATTTCCTATTTCTTACTTGGACCGTGTTTGGATTTACCCTTAAATTCGTTTCCAGATTTTCACTTTTTGTCTCCTAACTTTGGGAGGCCAACTCTTGAGACCAAAGTGCCTCGTCTTGTCTCTTGGTTGGTTAAGTTGTATGCTAACCTCTTGACACTGTCATATGTCGTTGGTCGAGATGTCATGACTAGCCCTTGGATGGGTTGAACTAATCCCCATATGTATCTTTCAACCTTCTTGTACTTTGGATTCACAAAGCTTGGAAAAAGGGTCACGAGATCATTAAACCTATTGGTGTAGGTCGAGATGTCGACGTTCATCGTTAGGTTCCACAGTTATTGCTCTAATCGCTGCATTTTCTCCCGAGGAAAATATTCCTCGATGAGCATATGCTTAAGTTTCTCCCAATATATGGCGTTAGCATTGGCGAGGCCTATGGTCTTCATGTGGCTGTTCCACCAAGACATAACCATATCCACAAAAGTGCAAATGGCAAACTTCACCTAGCATCCTTCAGCACAAGAACTGATTTCGAAAACAAACTCAGTCTTTTCGATCTATCTTGTGAGGCCTATGACTCCTTCATTCCCGTAGAAGGTTTTAGGCTTGCGGTTTATAAAGTGCTTGCAAGTGCATGCTCTTGGAGCACTTTTATTGTTTCCTTATGAGCTTTTGTCTCCCGCTCCTATCCTAGAGTTTGTGTGGCGATTGTTTTCAAGTGTTGCCAAAGCATCAGCTATTCGCTTCTCAACCATGCCCTTTGTGATAACCGCGAGATTTTTGTCACTGATTACCGTTAGGAAAGAGTAGGAAAAATAGATGTAATAGTTTATTATAATATTTGATTTTGAGATAATAAAGTAAAATGTGTTGTTACATTTATTTGTTAAAACGACTATTAGGCTAAAAAATAAGCGTCAAAAAAGTTTTACTATTTTCAAAGTTGGTTAACATACTTGGAAAGTACTCGTTAACATGATCCCAATGATATTAGATTCGTAAAAATATGACTCCAAAGGAAAGAGTTATGGATTTTATAAAAATAAAAATCAACCGCATAATTTAAATTAATTACGTCAAAACAGTACTTAGAGATTTGTTGAGTTTTGACTAAAATTGCAAAAAGTAGATTTGTAGTACGCCTTAAGATAAAACTTTAGAAAAAAGAGTGCCAAAAACGGGATCCGTATGGGAGAGATATAATTTTTGTAAAATCATTTATTTTTACCCCCATTAGGTAGAAAAATGAAAGTCAAAACTAGCTAAATCAACCTAAAGGAGAGTTGTAGTACCCATTGAGATCATCACATAGATATAAAGAGGGCTTAGATCGGAGCTCGCACAAAGAAGTTATGTTTTTTACAAAATCTATTCGTGCCCGTCGCGCACGTGACACTAGATTCTAGTAAATTGCGAGTAAAATGTACAATCGAGGAAGTAACATGTAGCCTTCTATGGATGGAGCCACGATAATCATGAGCGATGCACACAAATATTTGCACCACGCGCACCCCAAATCCATGACTATAAATAGAAGGCAGTGCAGATCACTTCTGCACATCATTCTCACATTTTCTCTGCATCTCTCGAAGTATCTACCCTTGGAGTGCTCCCCGAAGTCCCGAGCCCGATTCAACCCTACACCAATAGTCTTACGCGACTAGGGTGAGCTCACATTCCTATTTCACTAGTTTAAATGTTTTACCCGGGGGTGGGGGTGAATACATACTTATCAAATTTCTTTATCAAAATATATTTGTATCAATAAATATCAGTTGTTATATAAAGCTCTAAACCTTTGGATAATGTAGCTATAGATACTATACCTAGTTGTAAGCTACGATATTATGTGTAAGACTTATGATGCCCGATAGTCTAGGAAGAGATATCACCTAGTTGTTATAATGTCCAATTTCCTAGGATAACATAGTACCTAGAAGTAATGTTGGTCAAATATAGGGATATGCATTGTATCTAATCGTTACTCTGCTCCTATTTTCAAATAACCATAATTAGGGTATATATATATATATATATATATATATATATATATATATATATATATATATATATATATATACAAAATAATTATGATTTATAAAAGATATAATTATCAAATATAAATTTTAAGGGGATTATATTGTGATAGTTATAGAAAATCACTCAATAAGAAAGATAAAAGATAAAATACCTATGATAAATGTGTTAGTGATTTGTTAATACTCATCCATTAGTCTTGATTAAAATTTTCTACCCCGAACCTGTAATCGTTAATCTTGCGAGAGCTAGAAAGATATATATAGATCTATACGGGGATTGACACCCCCACCCGCGATTGCTAGCTACAATCCCGACGGGACAACATTCTTATTAATCATTATTCGACGTCTGATGAAGCATCGTGGTGGGGTAATCACTAGTAAAACAACGTCAAATATAGGGGCTCATGGTAATACATTACAACCACCTTAGAGATCTGACTACCAAGAGGGACGCCTAAGAGCGGTAGATAAAATATGTTAATATTAGTAAAGAATCCTAAAAGATAATTAGAAAGGATTGTTAATTATCCTACAAATATAGTAAATTATGATTGATAAATTATCCTAAAAAGAGAATACGCTAGGGTTGATAAAAAAAATTAAGAAATGTTTTTCTAAAAGAAAAAGGATTCTTATTTTAATAAAACCAAATAAAGCAGAAAACTATAAAAACCTGTGCACTCACCAACATTATGTTGACGTTCCAAAAATACATGTATTCTCATAGAGATGAGTGAGGAGGATAGTCGTGCTAAGAAGGATGTCTTCAAGGATGCTTGCTTGAGTTTAGTTACGTCTGTTTTTCATTTCTAGTAATGTTTAGGATGTGTGCTTGAACTTTTAAGCAATGTAATCCCAAATAAATTATAATAAATAAAGTTATCATTTCTGATATACTTTTGTGTTATATTCTATTTATATATATATATATATATATATATGTATATATATATATATATATATATATATATATATGCCTTGTTCCAATATCCCTACGTCGCACAACCCGACGATTCCGCCGCCCGCCGGGGATGTCATAGATTGGTATCAGAGCTACAGGTTATAGTGAACTAGTAATTCCTTAGGAACAACGATTATAACATAGGGCATATACTCTAAAATACTTAAACCTAATAAAATTATTATTATTAATTATCGTACGAATAGACTACTTACGGGAGAGGTGACTACTTTGAACTATCGCTTGGGCTAAAATGGTACTGCCCTCTGGCACTTTTCATCTGGCTGATCCTTGCTTAGTAGCCTTGAAGTACAAAAACATAGAAATAATAAAATAACCTAATTAAACACTAATTAGATAAAGAGTTATATAAACTCTTATAAATACACCCTTATATTATAAAAACTATCCATTCAAATCATAACTTACGATTTTAGGTCAAAAGCGAATCCTAAGGTTAGTCTACTACTATGTTCGTACCACAACTAGACCTAGAAAGCGCAACTAAGTTTTATTATGGCCCAAGTGACACGCGCCTAAAACTGGATTCCATAGTTGACAATCTAAACCCTTGATGATTTAGTACGTTTAGTTAAGAGATTAGGACTAGAGCCTTAGACAAAACTTAGTGCAATAGGATTTGACACATAACAGAATGGTATGCCTTGATGATATCAAGAATAGAGAAAAGTATCTGGCATAAACCAATATGGAATTTTACCTAAGATTCAGTATTATCTACTCTCTCTCTCTCTCTATCTATCTCTCTCAATATATATATATATATATATATATATATATATATATATATATATATATATATATATATATATATATATATTATCATTTCTCAAAAACATTTTCATGTTTGATGTCATATGCAGGATATCGGAGCGATATGGAGGATATATGGGATTGGGTGTCGCATCCTTACCCGAAAGAAGATAAGGTGGCACAGCACATGTATGCCTGAGGAAGAGAGTGATTATGATCCGACAATACCCTTACCACCTACCCCCCATATCAACTAATGATGAGCCGTATGAAGATGGAGAGGAGCCCATCGAGGAGGAGGAGCATCCCGACGAAGAGTTTGGTGGAATATCCATAACTAGTTCATCGTACCCAAATTCTACTTCCCACCAGGATCACAATGATGTTGGATTAGATGTCTAAGCCTATAACTATTATTGGTATGTGCTCGACCCAAGAGTAGCATGGTCCATTTTGGTTGCATGGCATCGGAACAATTGGATAGACAAATGAGAAAAGGTTATTTATGATTTATATTAATTTATTATAAGTTCTAATATATTAATATGAAATCATATTATTTAATTAGTATTGATAAAGAATTAATTTTTTGATCAAAAGAGACTAATTAAATATATGGGGATTGATTATGTAAATCATTCATTCTTATATATATGGGCTTGTGATCCATAGTTCTTCATGTTGGGCTTAACCCATGTGGTAAGCCATGGATACTCCATGGAGATTAAAACCCATGGATCATGAAGGAAATGGAAAGTCATGCACATTAGGGTTTACATGGTGTAACCCTTAATGATCCACATTATCTAATGGACCCCATGGTTCATGAAATGGCACTAGTGGAGACACAAAGAGGGCAAAGTCGATTTCATAGAGTGAACCAAGTAACCTCTTCTCAAGTTATTCCAATTGTTAGTGGTTTTGTGTGATTCCATTTGAGGTGCAACACTTGGGGCACTAAGCTCTTAAAGGTTCAAGACATAAAGCTCCATCAAAAGGTATGTCATCTAACTAGACTTTTGTAGTATAGATACTCCATTGTATGCTAGTTAGGATGATGCTTTGGAATTTTGAATGTATGCATGTATAATAGAGAAAAATTAGATCTAAAGCACATAGGGTTGAATGTACACCATAGGAGTGTTAGAATGCTCAAAACACATCAGTGGTATCAGAGCCTAGGGTTGTTTTCAATTATACTTGATGTTACTTGCTTGGAAATGCCTTAAAATCGATTTTCTACTGTTTTGGACTAGGGACTCGCTGAGTCCACCGATGGACTCGCCGAGTCCAAGGCAAAAACTGACCAACTCACCGAGTTTGTTCATACACTCGATGAGTTGGTGCTCCAGAATCCAGATTTTTGAGGCTTTTGGCCAGAATTGGACTAGGATCATTACCCTAAGCTGTTTTTGAACTTATAAACCTATTTTTGATGTGGTAATGATCATACTAATCCAATTCAAAATATAATTGTCAAAAGTTTTATGTTTTGTATTAGTTTAATGGTTAGTCTAATTACATGAAAATTATTTGATTTGAATTGTCTTGTTCATATGAGTTTAATCTAGATCATAGTTTTTCTTGACATGTTTGTTAGTTTAATTGGTGATCTTAATGATTTTTTAATGGAATCCGTAACTTTTCCTCAAGTTATGGAAAACCAAAAGTTTTTCCTTTTAAAAGAATCATTAAAGCCATAGGTTATAAACTTGAAGAGTCTTTTTCCCATAAATTGTTTTATGACCTCTATAACTTGTCCTCAAGTTATGGATTTTCAAAAGTTTCTTCATTAAAGTCTTTAAAACCTTTATTAAACTCATATGTTACGGATTCCAAAAGTTTTTTTTGAATTGTTCAAAACTTGCCCTCAAGTTTTGGAATTTGTAAAGTTACACTTTTGAATACTTTAGTTCCAAACCCTAGAATTTTAAATAGTTTAAAATTCAACCCTTATACATTTATAATATTATAGGTTTAATATATATATATATATATATATATATATATATATATATATATATGTATATATATGTCTATATATATATATATATATATATATATATATATATATGTGTGTGTGTGTGTGTGTGTGTGTGTATAAGAGTAAAAGTCAGTCTTACCGTTGGTAGGCCTCATTCACGAAGCCGGTCTAAAAGGGGGTATAAGGTTACTGCTTATAAAATGGCAGTTTAATGGGTGTCCACTCTCACCCACCGCTTCCTTGACTGGTGGAGGGTCGTTAGCCGAACGGGTAGGATAGGACTCTAATCCTCCCTTCATTAAAAGTATAATGATAAATACTAAGTAACTAAACACTTATAAATTCCCAAATCTTAGTTACTTAGGAAAATGTGAATATGGTGCTAACCCATGAAATTGCACTTTGCACCTTGTTAAGCCGTTAGTGGAGCGTGTGTGGTTAACCGGCACAATATTCGGGACTGACAGTGCGTGGCAAAGGGTAGCTTGATGTTAATCATAGATCAATGGAGTGTGTGTGGTTAACCGACACATTGATTAGGTGGTTGTAACATTGTGTAGAGACCCATTTTTATAACGAACGGTGAGTGCGGAAGAAAGATATCTCGAGATTAATCGTGTTTTTGGAAGTATGAACACGAAGAACATATTATGAGTTCATAAAAAGAGACCAAGAACAAGAGAGAATAATAATAATATTGCATGAAGAACATGGTGGGAGAGAAACTCTCCCTGGGTGGGAGAACCCACCAACTTTTTCTCTCTCTCTAGAGATTACATTGTAAGAAGTGTAACTCTAACTAAGGAAAAGATAAGCTAGCTATTTTTTAAATAAATGACCAACTCTCCCTTTATATAGGAGGAAGAGTATTTACACCTAAAATACAATAAAGGGAAAATACAACCTAATAATCACTCCTTATTTGTGGAGCATTTCCATGTACCAACATTCTCTCCCTAAATGCTTACAAATGATGAGAGATCCAATAAGTGATACAAGGCTATAATACAGTAATCCGACTAGTAAGTGTGGTAATAAAATGAAATCAAGTGCTGAAATGTCTCTGAAACTCTGAAGTGTCTGTGAAGTCTGAAACTGGCCATGAATCTCTAACAATGAAGGTCTTCGGCTTCAAAGCACAACCAATGAAGCAGAAAAAATAAGATCCAAATCTTCAAACCAGTCATAATCACCCGAAGAAGGAGGTCACCATGAGCAAGTAGAAGATCCAATAAAAGAAACACTTCGGCTTCAAAAGTCTGAAAAACATCTCGAGTTCTCGAATCATAATACACCAAAATTCTTCAAAGAATAACCTGCTAAAAATGTGAAGCATCCATAAAATGAAGTCTGGATAAAAATAATGTGAGTCCAAAAACATGGTCCAGCAATGCCGAAAATTTGATCCAAGGACCAAAAATAAGTGTCACGTCACATTGCCAAAATAATCTTCGTCTTCAACATATCAAAAATCCAAACTCGTGAAACCATAAGATCTGAACCGGATGCGAACACAAAATCATCCTGTGGTAGAGTCCGAATAATAAATAATCTGAATCGGAAAACATCGAGTAATGCCAAAAATTTGATCCGTAAAGACCAAAAAGAAGTGCCACATCGCATCACTAAATAAATAATCGTCTTCAGAAGTCTTCAAAATCTAAACTCAAACAATCATAATAACCAAATTCGGATGATATTGTCTCCCTATTTTTGATAACCAATGACCGGATATCAAATATCAACAAATAATCGGATGGAGAGTGTCGGATACCAAGAGCTAAGATAACTCTCCCTAGATGTAATAAGGGTCTCGATAAGACACGAGAAATAGAGTAAAATAGATACTCTGCGGTCATGAGAAGGTGGGTGATATAGTTGTTGAAGTTGCATGAACAAATACCATAGAACGAAGAATCACTGCATGAAGAAATATATCTGTTGTGCCGAAAAATATATCCAAATATCCAAACTGCGGTGCCGGAACACTTGAAGTGGTCTTCAATAGAGAATAAAGTCCACATGCTCAAGATACATGATTCGTCAACCAAAAATCAAGAGCGACAAGCCATAAAATCCCATAATGTGAAGAATGCGAAACAACTTTGTTGATCAATCGTCGTTGCGGTGGAAGCATCATAAAAATAATATGAAGTCCGACTGCGGTAGGAATATTCTTCCAATAATAATAATTGGCATGAAATGAACCAATGTGACAATCCAATGTTCGGTTGTGGCAAAAATTGGTGTTAAAAAAAATTGTTGTAATAAAAAAAATTGGTTTTAATAAAAAAAATGGCTAAAATAAATAATTGGTGTTAAAAAAAATAAATGGCTAAATAAAAAATTGGCTGAAATAAAAAAATTGGTGTTAAAAAAAATTAGTTGAATGATAAATAATTGGTGTTAAAAAAAATTGGCTAAATAAAAAAAATGGCTGAAAAAAAAATTAATTAAAAAAAATAATGCAGAAAAAAATCTGAATAAATAAAAAAAAAGTTTTGAAAAAATAGTGTTTTAAAAAAAAAGGAAAAAAAGAAGGGAGGGGAGGAAAAAGAAGGTGGAAAGGAGGGGGGAGGAGGAGGATGGAGGGGCTGAAGGAAGAAGAAGGAGGATGGGAGGGGCCGACGTCAAGAGGGTTGCGGGTGGGAGGTGATTGCGGGTAGAGGAGGTGGGTGCTGATGGTGGGTTCGGATGAGAGGGGGTGAGACGGGTGAGTGGTGGCTTCGGATCTAAGAAGGTGCAGGGGCTGCGGACGAGGCGAAGGGTATTGCGGATGGAAGGCTACAGGTTGGACTTCAGATGCGAAGGAGGGTAGGCAAGCTTGCGGTTCGGTGCTGCGGTCCGAGGAAGCGGTCCAAGAGGGACTGCGGTCTGAGACTTCTGACTTCGGTTCAGCGGTCAGGAAGAGTGGGTTGCGGTCTCTTGGCTGCTGACCTCGGCTGCGGATAGGGACATTGAGGACCTCGGATCAAAGGCTGAGAAGGGCTGCTGAGAGGCTTCTCAGGGGACTCCGGTAGGCAGTTTTTGGCTGCGATTCGGGGGTCCGGAAAGGGCTGAACGGGTGACGAAAAATGCTATTTTTTCATGAAAAATGGTACCGCAAAGGCCATTTATTCATATTTTAATAAGAGAATCTTTTTATAAAGCATTTTAAGTCAACATGTGGTCTTGGGAAGGCAAAAGGAAGAGTGTACAGGGGGTTTTTAGGGGACAAAAGGTGATGGGAAAGGACAATGTCACATGGTTTTTGCTTGGGAAGGCAAATATAAGTGAAATACTCTTTACCCAAAAGAGTAAAAAGGACAAAGTGCTTTATGCAAACAACAACTTACGTCCAAACACTTCAAATTAAAGATTCACAGCAACTAAAGTGTGAAGAATAGATGCTTCATACCTCAAGATGATGAAAGTTGCTGGGAAAGAAAAATCTTCAAAAAGAAATGCTTTTCTCCACTTTCTTCAAGAAAAATAAGCTCATAATATTGTGTCTTCTCATCCAAGGAAAAAAGAACTCCCTGGAACAAATTCTTCAACAATTTGGAGACCACAAAATTAATTTCTTCACCAAATTTCTTCATTTCTTCAACAGCAAAAATAATAAACTTTTAAGAACATCTTCTTCCAGCAATAAATAGAACGAGTAGCAGCAGCAACAATTTATTTTGTTAAGTAGGAATCACCCAGAAAATAAAACTAAGAACGAACTTCATAAAAAAAAATTCCGGTAAGAAACCCGAAAATTTTTCTTGCAGAAACACGGAAAAATCACAAGATAATCACCGAACGGGAGTCGTTCCCTTAAACTAATCGTGAGATCTTCAAGGTACGGCTCTGATACCAATTGTAGAGACCCATTTTTATAACGAACGGTGAGTGCGGAAGAAAGATATCTTGAGAGTAATCGTGTTTTTGGAAGTATGAACACGAAGAACATATTATGAGTTCATAAAAAGAGACCAAGAACAAGAGAGAATAATAATAATATTGCATGAAGAACATGGTGGGAGAGAAACTCTCCCTGGGTGGGAGAACCCACCAACTTTCTCTCTCTCTAGAGATTACATTGTAAGAAGTGTAACTGTAACAAAGGAAAAGATAAGCTAGCTTTTTTTTAAATAAATGACCAACTCTCCCTTTATATAGGAGGAAGAGTATTTACACCTAAAATACAATAAAGGGAAAATACAACCTAATAAACACTCATTATTTGTGGAGCATTTCCATGCACTAACACATTGGGTGTACCAAGCTAATTTGCATGGTTATTCACACCTTGGTTGTGATACTCGGCATCCCAGTCACAAACTTGAAGGGCACAATCGAGATTTAAACATGCCATTGAATTGTTCAATGAATCTCAAAGGATCTAGGAGTTTCAATTCACTTAAAACCTAAAACTCTTTTTTCATTTTTCGTGGTGGAAATTGGTAAATCGTCATTTACCTACCTTCAAATATTTTTCAGTTTGGATTACGACATCCCTCTTCCAAATTGTAAAATATTGTGTTGGGTCCTAGCCTTAATATTTCATTTGGGTGTTATATTAAGGACTTAAAATCAACTTACTTGAATTTCTCACATGTAGATGTCTGGTTCAGACAGCTATGGTCTTCCCAATTCTCTCAAAACAAGTTTTTCTCTCGCAGATGATACTTCACTTCCTCCACCTCCTCAAATCATTCTCCCTGACCCACAAGCTCGAAGACTTGAAAAGTTCAGGATCACTAAATCCATATTGGATAGTAAACACAAAGATGGAAAGCCTATATGTGCTCATGTCTTGGACATGAAGTTGCATATTGACAGGCTAAGGATGTTGGGTGTCTTCTTCCCAAGGAAGTTGGTTATTGACTGGGTCCTTCAGTCACTTCCCGAGTCATATAGTGAGTTCGTTAAAGACTACTATGTGACAGATCACGACATGACCCAAATTTATCTTACATATTTGCTAATTGCTGTCTTATCAGCAATGAGTTGGCGCAATGGTCAAGCAAATCTGACTGGAAGGTCTACATCCCAAGATGACATGGACATCACAGAAAAGATTCCTTCTCCTAAAGGAAACGAATTGGGCATGGTCAAAAGTTTTGATCATAAGAGAAAGGCTAAATCTGAGACTGCTCCATGTAAGCCTGTGTGTTTCTATTGCCAAAGACAGGGACATTGGAATCAAAGCTGCCCAGACTACATGAGAAGTTTAATCAGATTGTATGGTTTTACTTCAGGTAAGTCTGCTGTCTAACTCTATTAAGTTCCTAATTGTTGATTCTTAATACATGATGTGACAAGGTTGCATATGGATGTTTTGTAGGATCATGCAAAGGGAAGGAAGCTTAAAGGAAGAGTATGCTGAATCTAATCGCGAAGATGGATTTCAATCGCATGGTTCGAAGATCGGATTTTTAAGATGCTGCTTAGAGTTATGATAGATTGCAAGGTAATATGTAATAGCATAGTTTTCATTTGTAATTGCATTGTAAAGAAAAGTTTTTTCCGCATTTTATAAATAAATAAAATTTTGTTTTATTTTATTATATCTCCTTGCAATGGCATTTGTGAAAATTGATGTTTGTATGTTTCTATGTTAGCAATATGAATTTGATACTTTCGTTTGTGGTAGGGTGTGTTTGATAAAGGTCTGACTGGGTCGAGTCAGCGAATTGGGCTGACTCGGTCAGACCATATGTGTTTGATTGGTGCTTTCTTGGTAAGATTGGCTGGCCCAATTGCTATCTCGCTCAGTATCTTAACAATAGCTGACTGGAGACATTAGACGATCCTACCCCTCCCTCTTTATTCTTTCTTCGATCGTTCCCTGAGCTAAAAACACAGCCGCACTACAGATCTCCACATCGTATCTCCATTTGAACGCCAAACAGGGGTCGCCGGTCGGACCTCTGCCATCCCGCCGATCGCACCTCCGCCAGACTTCTTCCATCTGTGACACAATCTCGACGCCATCAGGTAATATTCTTCTTCTTTTCTGTTAATAATTGTTAAAATCATATACAATTTACGCTTTGAAGTTGTTTATGAAATCAAATACTTTTTTGTTAGAATATTACGAATTCAGAAACTGAAATATTTTGAATTTGTGTATAAGAACTGAAATTTGAAATCTTTGTTCTAATGTTATCAATTCTGAAATTGAATGTGAATTGGAAGCTGTTCTTTTGTTCTTTTTTGTAGTTCTTTGTGTATAAGAACTGAAATTTGAAGTTCATTGTTCTAATAAGATGAAATTTGAAATTGTATGTGAACTGAAAGTTTTTTTTTTTTTTTTGTTCTTTTTTGTAGTTTTTGTGTATAAGAAGTGAAATTTGAAATCTTTGTTCTAATGTTATCAATTCTGAAATTGAATGTGAATTGGAAGCTATTTTTTTGTTCTTTTTTGTAGTTCTTTGTGTATAAGAACTGAAATTTGAAGTTCATTGTTCTAATAAGATGAAATTTGAAATTATATGTGAACTGAAAGTTTTTTTTTTTGTTCTTTTTTGTAGTTTTTGTGTATAAGAACTGGAATTTGAAGTTTTTTGTTTTAATGTTATGAATTCTGAAATTGAATGTGAATTGGAAGTTGTTTTTTCTGTTCTTTTTTGTAGTTCTTTGTGTATAAGAACTGAAATTTGAAGTTCTTTGTTGTATTATGAAATCGAAATCAAAATCCAAATGTTTTGAGTATATGTTGACATTGTTGACCTTAATTGTTAGCTTGATATTTTTTGTGAATTGAAAGCAATTTTGGTGTTTATCTTCATCTTGAGAAAAGTTACGATAAGTTATCAAATCATATTTTTTTTTGACCTTAATTGTGCTATCATTATTTAGGATGATGTTAACTTCATTGGTTTGAAATGGTTTTATGTTTAAAATTGTTCTTGATCTTGATAAAACTATGATAAATTACTTTAAATATTTATGTTTTAGGATGTTGGTTTGGAACGAAAGTGAGGACAAAACTTTTCTTGATGCATGTATCCATGAACTAACCACTAATGGTCGTGAGGGTTCTGGGCTTAAGGCTAGTTCATGGAAGATAGTACGCGAAAAATTGATGAACGAACACGGTAAAGAGGTTGATCAGAAGCAAATGAGAAACCACTTTGACTACTACAAATCAAATTATGTTGCTTGGGTGAAACTGAAAAACAAAACCGACAATATATAAGACCCTATAAAAAATAAATTTAACCTGACTGATGAACAATGGAAGGAAGAGGGGAAGGTCATATTTTTATAACAAATACTATTATAATTATTTTTATGAAAAAATACTAATATTTATAAAAATTGTAAACAGTTGAACAAGTTCGTGTTGTCATTGAAAACTAAACCCCTGTTGTTTCCTGATCTTTGCACCCAACTATTTGAAGGCTCGACCTCAACCGACTTTCAAAGTTGGGGGCCATCTTCTACACTCCCTCGTCCTATAGAAGAGTTTAGTGCCCATGATTTTGATGATGATGCTCCAATGGAAACCTCAACACAACACGTAGGTGCAAGTGAAGAATCTTCGGGGCGTTCAAAAAATATGGAAGTTGGTGGAAACAAAAGAGTTGGTGAAAAAAAGAGATGCAAGGGCATTAGAAGTTGAAGAGGAGATTGTCAAGCTTGCAAGGTCGATAGTGGAAAAAAAATGAAAGTATCAAAAAAAGTGAAATGGATAAGGATGTTGATGCGTGTATGGAGAAATTAAACAAAATGGAATGGGGAGAAGAAGATGAAAGACACAAGACCTCTCTTTTGCTATTTGGTGAAAGTGCTGATGTTAGAAAAGTTTGGTTACGACTTTCGCATACTAGTTGTGAGTCGTGGGTGATGGGTGCGGGTAGGAAGTATGGTTACCTTTGATGATGTTTACTAGTTTCTTGTTGCATGACTTTTTGTTATTTGCATGACTTTTGGATCCTATGTTTGATGACTTTTTTGGATGTTACTTTGGATGATGTGTACTAGTTTTTTTCTTATGTGCTTTTTGTTACTTTGGATGATATTTGGATGTTGAATATGACTTTTGTTATTTACTAGTTTTTTGTTATATGACGTTTGTTATATGACTTTTGTTACTTTAACATGTTACCTAATTGTTTGTAACAGGTCAAGTATGGTTTCTGATGGTGAAGTTGTAGCTTTTCTTTTACTTGTGTTTTATTGGTTGAGGTCAAACCGGCATAGGCTAATTAGAATTCATAGAATTAGAGATAACGATTCAAGCGGGTATGCGTATACGCAAGATTTAACATACGGAGACCCTACACAATGTTTCGATATGATGTGTCTTACACAAGAGGCATTTGCTTTATTATGCAACCACTTTACCCAAAAAAATTGGTTGCAAGCTAGTAGGACAATAAGCATTGAAGAGAAGATGGCTATATTCTTACATGTTATAGGACATAATGAACGTTTTCGTGCTGTTAAGGGAAGATTTCATCACTCCACACAAACGATTCATCAATGTTTTCACGAGGTCCTAACAACAATGATGTGTTTAGCAAAAGAAATTATAGTACCAACAACTCCTAATCCAACAAGACATAACTCGGAACGACATAGACGGTTAAAAAATATTTTTTCCGGAGCAATAGGTGCGTTAGATGGAACTCTTGTACATGCGGTTGTACCCGTTGATCAACAAACTCGGTATAGAGGAAGAGGAAAAGGAGAATGTTTTCAAAATGTAATAGGAATTTGTGATTTTGATATGATATTCACCTTTGTTTGGGCTAGATGGGAGGGTATAGCACATGATTCAAGAGTTTTGAAAGAAGTTACATTCAATTCAACTTCTGGATTTCCATTTCCTCCACCAGGTTTGTAATCTTTATATAATTTTTATTATCTATCTTCTTCATATAATATGTGTCATTATATAATATGTTTCACATTCATTTGCAGATAAATATTACCTTTGTGATGCCGCATATACAAACACTCGTGGGTTTATGGCTCCATACCGCAATACTAGGTATTGGTTAGCCGATTTTCGAAGAGGCAGACCTTTAACTAGAGAAGAAAGGTTCAATTATGCTCATGCACAACTTAGGAATGTTATTGAGCGTCCTTATGGTGTATTGAAGGTGAGATTCCCAATATTAAAACAAATGGCTCCTTATCCTTTTACTGTGCAAAGAGACATAGTCATTGCTTGTGTCGCGGTCCATAATTTTATAAGGAAATACAATATAGAAGATGACTTGTTTAGAAATTTTGAGGAGGACACTATGGTTACTCCTGACGTCCAAGGTGGGGGAATTAATAGAGAAAACATACAAGACATAGAATGGGGTCCAGAAGTCGTTGAATATATGTGTGTTTTGCGTGATCAGATTGCAAATCAACTACTTTCACATACTTCATGTTAAATTATTATGTTATTTTGAATTTCATGATGTTTTTTTTGGATATTAAATGATTTATGTTTAATTTACATTTTGTATGACATTTTTTATTTGTGTGTAATTTACAGTTTGTATGACAATATCTATGTTTTTATAATTATTTAGCAACTTAATCCATCACTATATATAACAGAAGGGTAAAATGGTCATTTTTCATCACTCATCACATTCAGTCAGATGTACAATCAAACAACAGGATTTCTTACTCAGTCAGGATTTATTACCCAGACAGACATTTGTTGGATTAATGTCTAAGTCCATAACTATATTTGGTATGTACTTGACTCGACTCGGCATGGTCCATTTGGGTTGCACTTCACCGACACAATTTATATGGATAGTCTTTTGAGAATAGTATATTTATGATTTATATTAATATATTATAAGTTCTAATATATTAATATATAATCATATTATTTAATTAGTATTGATCAAGAATTAATTTATAATTAATTAAGTGATCAAAAGGAACTAATTAAATATAGACTCTTAGATATATATATATATATATATATATATATATATATATATATATATATATATATATATATATATGTGTGTAGTGGGCCAAGTTCATTTAGGTTCGGCTAAGTCTTCATGGATAGTCCATGGAGCTTTAACCCATGGATCCTAGGAAATAAAAGGTCATGGGTATTAGGGTTTAACCCTAATCCTCCACACTATATAAAGGGTCTTATGGTTCATGAAATTATGCTAGTGGCTAGTGTGGATACACTAAAGAGGGCAATAACTGATTTCATAGTGTGAGCCAAGTATCCATATTCTCTAAAGGTTTTCCAAGGTGTTTTGGTGATTTGTGATTCCACTTGAGGCTTCCACACTATTGGGGCTAAGCTCTTAAAGCTTGAAGACATCAAGCTACATCAAAAGGTATGTCATCTACCTAGAACTTTGTAGTATAGGTGCTTCATAATATGCTAGTTAGGATGAAACCTTGGAATATTTAATATTTGCATGTATAATAGAGAAAACATAGATCCAAGGTTTATAGGGTTGCATGTACACCATAGGAGTGTTTGAATGCTCAAAACCCAACAGTGGTATCAGAGCCATGGGTTGTTTTCTATTATATTGATGCAAATATTTTATTTTCAAAGTTGAAAAAAAAAGTAAAAAAAAACATGACGTTTGTCAAATTTTAAGATAATTACTTGTTTTTGTGAAAAACTAATTATTTGTAAAATTTGAATCATTTGCTATATGAGTTGAATTAGGTCAAATTTAGTAAAAGATAAAATGATATGATTATTTTATTAGTTTTAAAAGTTTGATCTAAAGAGTTTTTTTGAAACCTCCATAAGTTATGGATATGAAAAGGTTTTAAAAAAAATTGATTCAAAGTTTTTTATGGAGTTACAAAACTTAGACTTAATGTTTTAAAGAATTTCATAACTTGTTCTTAAGTTATGGAACATGAAAAGTTTCATCATAAAACAAAACATTAAACTCCATAAGTTATGGAATCCAAAAGTTATTTTTTTTTTGTATTTCCTTGATTTATGAGTTAGTTTAGATTAATGAAAAAAAAAATTTGTGTTTTAGTTGTTTTCAATCCTAATTAATCTAGAGGTAGTTCATAAAATGTGTTTTTGTAACTTGTCCTCAACTTACATAAAAGGTCACATTTATGAAGCTTAAAACTCATAAAAGTGTCATAGGTTACATAAAAAAAATGAAGAGTCTTTTTCATTAAATAGTATTATGACTCCATAACTTGTCCTCAAGTTATGGATGTTTAAGAGTCACTTCTTTAAAAGTGTTATTAAAGAATAAGAGGTTACATAAAAAATGAAGAGTCTTCATTTTAATAAACCATTAAACTCATAAGTTATGAAATGAAAATTTTTTAATAGTTTCAGAAACTTGCCCTCAAGTTTTGGAATTTGTAAAGTTTTCCCATGAATACTTTAATTCCAAGTTAAGCCCTTAGAATTTTAAAAGTTAAAATTCAACCCTTATACATTATAATATTAAAAGTTTAATATATTATATGTATAAGAGCAAGTCGTCTTACCATTAGTAGGCCTCATTCACGAAGCCAGTCTATAAGGGGGGTATAAGGTTACTGCCTATAAAATGGCAGTTTAATGGGTGTCCACTCCCACCCACCGCTTCCTTGACTGGTGGAGGGTCGTTAGCCGAACAGGTAGGACAAGGACTATAATTCTCCCTTCATTAAAAGTATTAATGATAAATACTAAGTAACTAAACCTTTTATAAATTCCCAATCTTAGTTACTTAGGAAAATGTGAATAAGGTGCTAATCCATGAAATTACACTTTGCACTTTGTTTAGGCTGTTAGTGGAGCGTGTGTGGTTAACCGGAACATCGATTGAGGGGTAAATATTAAGGGTACCAAGTATATTTGCATGGTTACTTCACACCTTGTTTTGTGATCCTCGGCATCCCAGTCACAAAACCTGAAGGGTACACTCGAGATTGAAACATGCCATTGAAAAGTTCAATGAATCTCAAAAGAATCTAGGAGTTTCAAAACCTATTAAAACCTAATAATACATTTCGTTTATCTTGGTGGAAATTGGTGAATCGTCATTCACCTACCTTCAAATATTTTATAGCTTGGATTACGGCATCCCTCTTCCAAGTTATAAAATAGTTTGTTGGGTCCTAGCCTTAATATATCATATTGGGTGTTATATTAAGGACTTAAATCAACTTTACGTGAATTTCTCCCATTGTTGATGTCTGGTTTAGACAACAATGATCTTCCCAAACCAAGCTTTCCTAATGAATATGACTTCCCGCGTTTGGCTCATGGAAGTCATACTTCTCTTCCTCCACCTCCTACAATTATTCTCCCTAACCCACAAGTTCAAGGTCACTCAAGCCCTAATGGCAAGCAAGGTCTATGTGTGATCACATCTTAGAGATGAAGTCACATATTGACAAGCCGGGAGAGTTGGGTGTCAAAGTCTTGAGAAAGTTGGATGTTCAATCACTTTCTAAGTCACATAGTGAGTTCCTTTGGGACTACTATGAAACAGACTATGACATGAACCTTAATGATCATATCTATTTGCTTGGTGCTGCTGAATCAGCAATGATTTGGAACGATAGAAAAGCAAATTTGATTAGAAGATCAACTTCCCAAAAACTTTATGGACAGTGACAATGGTGACACTGGAAATCCAGAAAAAGCATTCTCTTCCCAATGGAAAGGGATTGGCCATAGTCAACCCGGTTGACCAAATGGTAAAGAGAAAGGCTAAGTCTGAGATAGTCCCATTACCAAAGGGTCCATATGTTTATTTTGCTAAGTCTGATTCTGATCACGAAGGTGGATTTCGGTCGCATCAGAATTTTGAGCAGTTGCTTAAGAAGTTATGATATATTGCTAAGGAATAGATAACAACAGTTTTCCATGTGGATTGTAAGGATAAGTTTTTCCGCAAAGTTTTAAAATAAAAGAAAATTGTTTAATTTTATTTATTTGAAGTATCCTTACAATGGCATTTGTGGAAAATTGTTGCTTATATGATTCCACTGACAGCAATATTGGAAAATGGATTTGATTCTTTCATTTGTGGTAGTGTCTAAATTACCAAATCAGGAAAGTTCCTCATCACCCAAGTTTCAATTGGACCGAAACTTGGAATCATGCAAGTTGAATAGTATGATGAATGAGAACTTTCAAGCATTGGAAAATCAAGACTAATTACTTGTTCACATGGATGTGTGAGTCAAGTGAAGGACTAAAGGGATCGAGTACACATTCTTGTGCACTGGTCATGTCCACCACAAAGCTCGTTAAGACTATTTGATTTACTAAAGTTTAGTAAATATGGTTATACTTACAAGTTTAAGTATAATTCTGAAACATTGGAAAGTCTCAATGTATGGCAGAACGAATGGGAAGAATCAAATTAGGCAGAAAGATAAAAGTTTCTCAAATCTGAAAAGATGGGAGAGTACTTTAGTATCATGTTTGTGATCATCTTAATGATTTAGAAATCATATCACAATTAGTCCTCTAAAGGTCATCTTAGTGCATTCTTATGACTAAGAAGAGGAGTCATGAATTGTTGAAATGGTTAGATCAGGAAGATGAGTCATACTTCGTTCCAAAACAATTCTTAGAGTCATACTCCAAGATTATAACTTGAGTGACATATCTTAAAGAAAGGTTTAAAACACTTGTCAAATGTAAGAGTAAAAGTGTCCTACTCTTGTACATTTGAAATTGGTAAGTTGTGATGTTTTGGGTAAAACAAAGACTAACTAAGGCCAATTGTGTGAAGTTTTTGTCTTGATAAAGAATCCGCACTATCTCTTGAATATTTGGCAAGATAGTCTTATTTGTCAAGTGGATAGTGGGAGTCTTAAAGATCCTAAAAAGAATTTCAAGAACTAATCAAGAATAAAACCTGAGGTTCTTCACTAGCACACGACTTGAGGTTTATAACCTATCGAGTTGACATATTCTGTGCCCATTCCAGTTAAAGTTGGCTTTGCATAGGAGTTCTGAAAGTTCTCAATTGGTTGCATAACAACTTGGAAGCCATGGCAGGCCCTGTACTGCCAGGTGGCAAGAAGTTAAGATTGCATAAGTTCAGTCCATATGAGTTTGGATTTGTCATTATCCTTGTCTTGTGACTATGGTTTTGACGATTCACATAGATAAGAACACATACACCATAAAATCTAAGGGTCATAAGGTTTCTCTCCGATTCATGAAAATGATGGTGAGGAAACACTTCCACCAAGTAGATTTGAAGCAGATGGCAAAAGGTCTAAACAATTGAGACTATGATTACGGCATCCCTTTTCATAGTTCTGAAATTGTTTAGACACACATGCATGCTATCTAAGGAAAGGTGTATGATTTTGATAAAGTTTTATCAAAGCATCTCGTATCAGAAATCTGAACTTTGGTAAGAAAGTCAATAAAGTATTGATTTCTAGAAGTCCAGCTGATTTCTGAGTACATGTCAAAGCTAGTGAGAGCATAAGTGTTATGCTAATAATCATCATGTTAGTGGGAGCATGATAATTATTGTTAGTGTTGCAAGTTAGCAATGTTAATTATAGAAAACAAAAGTTTCAATTCGTGAGGCTGCAGGGATTGAAAAAGTTGTTTTACTATAATTAAGGGAGAGGATATACTTCATTTCAGTTCTAAAGGCTTAGATTGAGACCTTAATCATCTTTAGTCAAGAATATATATATATGAATTTCATGTTGGATTGGTTCAACTTAAGGAAATTCTATATATTGCGTTCTCAAAATTCGATTATGATTACGGCATCCCTCTTCATAGTCAAATTTTGAAAACATGGCAAATAAAAATATTGTAGCAAAAGACTGGTCTAGAATCATGTCTTTATGTGAGACATCATGAATCGTGTACCATTTGCTTTGGGTACAGGATCGATTGCATGTGCTATAATATTTGTCATTTCTAAATTTTTCCAAATGCCCAGAGGCATTAAGAAGGGAAAAGGTCTAGAATTGGATATGACTAAAATGATTAAGCAATTGTCGAGGACAATCTGAGGTTTACAAAAGATTGGTTGCTCAGGGACAGTTGGAAGTATAGTGCTAATTTTGGAAGGACCATATTGACATATTCTGAAAAGAGGCATCTCTTATTCAGAAGTGATAGTTAAAATGAGAATATGGAGTTGTCTCCATAGGTGGAAGTTATCTGTGTAAGATTAGAAAACTTAATGCAAGAAGCATGTCCAAAGCAATATACTTTGAATATGAGACTTAGTTTCCATGGAGTTGATCTCCATTGGAATACCTTATAATGACTGTTGACAAGTCTTTGTGACTTTGTACATATTCATTACAGGAGGGTCAGTGCATATAAGTTTAAAATCTAAACAGATTTCGATAAATGATAGGAATTTGAAATTCTCACATTTTTCGATAAGGATCTGGGAGTGTGAAATTAGAATCATTGAAATTATGTTCAATTGGTTTATTTCACAAAGTAAGGATCATAGACAAACATAGAGTGCATACTTGGTGTATGGAAAAGCTATTGTTTAAGAAAAACATAGTGTACATGCTTGGAGCATGGGACAACTAGTGTTTTTAATTCAAGTATAAAGTTGATAAAACCGAAACAATGAATAATGAGTAATCAGTATGGTGATAAATAAAAGTGTTTATTTATATTCATAGGGTTTGATACCATATTTGATTCATTTATTCTTGTGTTTCGCTTTGCATGTTTTGACTTCCAGAATAACTAAGTCGCTTTTCCTGAATGATTAAGTTATTCAAACCATCCACAGTCGGTCATATGTTGGAAGTAGATATGAATCAAGACTGTCATGAGTTGGTTTGTAGAGGTCCAAGTTGGTGGACAAAGTGGTGCTACAACACTCATGAGTGCTCATAAGTACTGAGTATTGGATTCAACCCACGCTCATTTGAATCACTTCATGGAATTTATCACGAGTGATCATGAGACGATAATATCTTATATTCTTAAAACCTAGAGATATGAGTTGTTACTATGAGTTGGTTATACATTGATTGCACGAAAACGCATTGGTAACTCGATGTTATAAAACGTGCCTTTGTGTATGATTGAACAAGTAGTAGAACAAGCCATATGAGTCGAAGTTTATCCATTCCTTTTACCTTCGGGATAAAAGCGATATCTGTGGGCCCCTCGATGATTTAGCGTTGACACATGTGGGTGCTTGGCCAAGCCAGGACTGATTTGATTTGTTCAATCAGTCAGTCATCATAAATCGAAAATCGGGAAACAACAAATGGACAGAGAGAATGATTATAATCCATGTCTCAGTCCATATGATATCTAGAATGGAGGAATATATGATCCCTTATCTAATGGATAAGTCATTGACAAAGGTCAGAGTTCATTGACAAGATCAGAGTTCGACAGCGGCTTTAAGAGCTACGATTGCCAGTTGGTTTTTGAAGTCATACTCAATAATAGTTTTAGACTTATCCAAGTGGGAGACTGTTGGATTAATGTCTAAGTCCATAACTATATGTGGTATGTACTTGACCCGACCCGGCATGGTCCATTTGGGTTGCACTTCACCGACACAATTTATATGGATAGTCTTTTGAGAATAGTATATTTATGATTTATATTAATATATTATAAGTTCTAATATATTAATATATAATCATATTATTTAATTAGTATTGATCAAGAATTAATTTATAATTAATTAAGTGATCAAAAGAAACTAATTAAATATGGACTCTTAGATATATATATGTGTAGTGGGCCAAGTTCATTTAGTTTGGGCTAAGTCTTCATGGATAGTCCATGGAGCTTTAACCCATGGATCCTAGGAAATGAAAGGTCATGGGTATTAGGGTTTAACCCTAATCCTCCACACTATATAAAGGGTCTTATGGTTCATGAAATTATGCTAGTGGCTAGTGTGGATACACTAAAGAGGGCAATAACCGATTTCATAGTGTGAGCCAAGTATCCATATTCTCTAAAGGTTTTCCAAGGTGTTTTGGTGATTTGTGATTCCACTTTAGGCTTCAACACTATTAGGGCTAAGCTCTTAAAGCTTGAAGACATCAAGCTACATCAAAAGGTATGTCATCTAACTAGAACTTTGTAGTATAGGTGCTTCATAATATGCTAGTTAGGTTGAAACCTTGGAATATTTAATATTTGCATGTATAATAGAGAAAACATAGATCCAAGGTTTATAGGGTTGCATGTACACCATAGGAGTGTTAGAATGTTCAAAAACCAACAACATTTCCCAGTCAGCACTTTCTCAGTCAGCAACTATCAAACGGGACCGTAATGTCGAGTATTTGCCAAATAAGGAAAGATTCTCATCACCCAAGTTTCAATTGAACAGAAACTTGGAATCATGCAAGTTGTATCGTATGATGAATGAGAATTTTCATATTTGGTAAATTAAGACTAATTCCTTGCTCACATTTACATGACAATCAAGTGAAGGACTAGGGGACCGGCCACACTGGGTGTGCGTTGGTCAAGATCCACCACAAATGTTTATGGAAAAACCATATCATAATTGATCCTTTAAAGAAATCTTAGTGCATTTGTTTGGCTAAGAAGAGGAATCGTGAATTTTTGAAATAGTTTAAATCAAGAAGACGAGTCATACTTTGTTCCCAAAACAAGTCTTAGAGTGATACTCCAAGATTGTAACCTTGAGTGACATGATCTTAAGAAAGGTTCAAAACACTTATCAAATGTAGAGTAAAAGTTCTCTACTCTTGTACATTTGAAATTGGTAAGTGGTGATGTTTTGGATAAAACAGAGACCAACTAAGGCCAATTGTGTGAAGTGTTTGTCTTAATCAGAATTCGCACAAACTCTTGAATATTTGTTTGTCAAGTAATGTTCCTTGACAAAGTGAATCATATATGTCAAGAGGTCAATGGGAGTCTTAAAGATCTTGACAAGGTTCAAGAACTAATCAAGAATAAACCTATTGTTAAACACTAGCACACGACTTGAGGTTTGTGCCCTATCGTATTGACATATTCTTGTTTATGTGCCCATCCCAGTTAAAGTTGACTATGCATATGAGTTCTGAGAGTTCTCAATTGGTTGCATAACAACCTGGAAGCAATGGTAGGCCCTTGTGCTGCCAGGTGGCAAGAAATTAAGAATGAACAAGTTCAGTCCATATGAGTTTGAATTTGTCACTAACCTTGTCTTGTGATTATGGTTTTGACAAATTCACATGGATAGGAACACATATACCAGAAAATATAAGTGTCATAAGGTTTCTCTCCGATTCATGAAAATGATGGTGAGGAAACGCTTTCACTAAGTAGATTTTAAATAGTTAGCAATTGTGATACTTGCATTTCTCAAATTCGATTATGATTACGACATCCATGTTCATAGTTCGAATTGTGAGAAATGGCAAAGGTCTAAGCAATTGAGAAGATGATTACGACATACCTCTTCATAGTCCTAAAATTGTTTAGACACACTTGTGAACTATCTAAGGGAAGGTGTGTGAGTTTAAGAAGCTTAGATAAAGTCTTATCGAAGCATCTAGTATCAAAAATCTGAACTTTGGTAAGAAAGTCAAGAAAGTATTGATTTCTAGAAGTCCAACTGATTTCTGAATACAAGTCAAAGCTTATGGGAGAATAAGTGTTATGCTGGGAAGATAATAATTATAATGCTGGTAGGAGCATAATTATTATGGAAAGTGTTGCAAGTTAGCAATGTTAATTATAGAAAACAAAGTTTCAAATCACAAGCTGCAGGGTTGGAAAAGTTGTTTTGCTATAATTAAGGTAGAGGAATTCATACTTCATTTCAATTCTAAAAGATTAGATTGAGATTTTAATCACATTTAGTCAAATATATATATGAATGTTATGTTGGAATGGTTCAACATAAGACAATTCTATATATGGATGTGTTAATTGCGTTCTCAAAATTTGATTATGATTACGTCATCCCTTTTCATAATTTGAATTTTGAGAACATGGCAAATAATATAATATTCTCGTGTTCTAAATTTTTCCAAATGCCTAGGGCATTAAGAGGGAAAAAGGACTAGAACCGGTTATGACTAAAGTGGTTGAGCAACAGTTAAGGAGAATCTAAGGTTCGCCAAATATTGGTCGCTTAAGGAAAGTTGGAAGTATGGTAATGGAAGGACCATATTGACATTATTATGAATAGACAAGAGTCTATTAATAATGAACTGTCGTATGGAAAATATGGAATGTTTCCATATTGGGGAGTTGAAGAATAGATGAGAAAGTTAGAAACTTTTATGCAAGAAGGATGTTCAAAGGAATGTACTTTGAATTCAAGACTTCATTTCCATGGAATTGTCTTGTAACAATCTCCAAAGGAATATTTTGTAATTGGTCAACTCTCTGTGACTTTTGGTACCTAGACATTACAAAAGAACATTGCATGATAGTTTAGAATCTAACACTTTCTAGTAGTGACAAGAATTTGGAATTCTTACACTTGCAATAAGGATTTGGAATTGTGAAATGAGCATCATTGGAATGTTTTTCAATTGATCTATCTCACAAAGTAAGGACTATAAACAAACATAGTGTGCATGCTTGGAGCATGGCATAACTATTGTCTAGACAAACATAGTGTGCATGCTTGGAGCATGGCATGACTATGGTTTTAATTCAAGTATTGAGTTCATTATTCGAAACATTATACAATGAATAATGAGTAATCAACATGACTCAAAATTTTTGGGCCATATAGGATTAGTATTATTCTTTTGTTTCACTTTGCATGTTTTGACTTCCCGAGTAACTAGGTTATTCAAACCATCCACAGTCAATCATACTTTGGAAGTACGTATTGAGGCAAGACTGTCATGAATGGGTATGTAGTTTGTCTGGCACAAAGTGGTTGCAGTGTTCATGAGTACTCCTGGAATAAGATTCGAGTATTGGATTCAACCCACGCTCATTTGAATCACTTCATGGATTTTATCACGAGTGATCATGAGACGATAATATCTTATATTCTTGAAACGGAGACTTGTGAGTTGTAGTTGCGAGTCGGTTGCACATTGACGTATGTAAACGCACCAGTAACTTGGATGTTATAAAACATATCGTTGTATGTAGATTGATGAGTAAGTACAAGCGAGCATTTGGGTCGAATTTTATCCATTCCTTTTTCCCTTGGAGGGATAAAAGTGATATATGTGGGCCCCTCGATGATTTAGTCATGACACCCCTAAGTGCTTGGCCAAGCCTGGACTGATTTGATTTGTTCAATTAGTCAGTCGTCATAAATTGGAAATCGGGAAACAATAGATGGACAGAGATAATGATTAAAATCCACGTCTCAGTCCATATGATATCTAGAATGGAGGAATATATGATCCCTTATCTAATGGACATGTCATTTGACTAGGTCAGAGTTCGACAGCAGCTTTAAGAGCTACGATTGCTAGTCGGGATCTTGGAGTCATACTTGAATAATAGTTTTAGACTTATCCAAGTGGGAGACTATTGGATTAGATGTCTAAGTCCATAACTATTATTGGTATGTACTCGACCCGAGAGTAGCATTGTCCATTTGGGTTGCATGGCATCGGAACAATTGGATAGAGAAATGAGAAAAGGTTATTTATGATTTATACTAATATATTATAAGTTCAAATATATTAATATGAAATCATATTATTTTATTAGTATTGATCAAGAATTAATTTGGAATTAATTTTGTGATCAAAAGAGACTAATTAAATATATGGGGATTGATTATGTAAATCATTCATTCTTATATATGTGGGCTTGTAATTCATAGTCCTTCATGTTGGGCTTAACCCATTTGGTAACCCATGGATACTCCATGGAGGTTAAAACACATGGATCATGAAGGAAATGGAAAGTAATGCACATTAGAGTTTACATGGTGTAACCCTAAATGAGCCATACTATATAAAGGACCCCATGGTTCTGTTGGATAAGGTGTCTAAGTCCATAACTATTTCTGGTATGTACTTGACCCGACCCGGCATGGTCCATTTGGGTTGCATGGCATCATGCAATTGGATTGACTAAATGAGAGAAATAACACTTGTGGTTTATTTATATATTATAAGTTCTAATATATTAATAATATTATTTAATTAGTATTGATCAAGAATTAATCGAGAATTAATTACGTGATCAAAAAGGAGACTAATTAAATATATGGGTTGATTGTGTAAATCATCCATACTTGTATAGTGGGCTAGATGCTCCATGGATTATCTAGTTGGGCTAAGGTCCATAGGATGCTCCATGGATGCTCCATGGGAGTTACAAACCCATGGGTCATGGAAACGAAGAGCCATGTTACATTAGGGTTTACATGGTGTAACCCTAATGCAACACACTATATAAAGAACATGTTATCTACCAAAATCGGTGACACTAGTGAGACAAGAGGGCTAGGCCGATTTCAAGTGTTAGACAATTCTCTCAAAGTCATTCCAAGAGCATTTGGTGTTGTGTGAAACATTTGAGGCATCACACTTGGGGTGCTAGGCTCTCAAGGTTTGCAAGGAATCAAAACAACAACAAGGTATGTAATTCTACCCATCTTTATGTTTAAAGTTCCCCATGTATGCTAGATAGGATTATGAACCTTGGAAAAAAAAAGTATTTTGCATGTATTATAGACAAACATAGATCCAAGGTTTTCTAGGGTTGCATGTACACTTAGGAGTGTTAGAAATGCTCAAAACCCATCAGTGGTATCAGAGCTTGGTTTGTTTGTTTTGATACTTGATGCAAAATTGTGAAAAAAAACTCGTTTTTATGCATTCTGAAGCATGAACTCGCCGAGTCCATGGGGGGACTCGACGAGTCCATCACCAAAATCATCCTACTCGTCGAGTAGGTTCGTGCACTCGACGAGTCGGAGCCCCTGAGTGCAGTTTTTCGAGTTTTGCTGCTGGAAATGGACTAGAAACATTACCCTAAACTGTTTTGGTGTTTTAAAACTTGTTTTAGTTGGTGTAATGGCGTTCTAATCCAATTACAATGGCTAATATCAAAATTATATGATTATATTTGTTCATATGTTCTTGAAATTTTGATATGATTAATTCATGTTCTTATGAGTTCTTGATAGATCATAAGAATTACTTGTTTAATGCTGAATTCATGATCTGTATGTGTTTTAATGGAGTCCATAACTTGTCCTCAAGTTATGGATAACCAAAAGTCTCTTTATTTTAATTCCATTAAAAGAACACACAAGTTACAAAAATGAAGAGTCTTCATTTTAATAACTCATAAGTTATGAATTGAAAAGGTTTTGTAAAGTTACAAAACTTGCCCTCAAGTTTTAGAACATGTAAAGTCATCTTAATAAACTTTAGTTCCAACCCCTAGAATTTTAAAAGTTAAAATTCAACCCTTATACTTTATAATATTATAATTTTATTAATATATATATATATATATATATATATATATATATATATATATTTATATATATATATATATATATATATATATATATATATATATATGTATAACATCAAGTCGTTTTACCGTTAGTAGGCCTCATTTACGAAGCCAGTCTATAAGGGGGTATAAGGTTGTTGCCTATAAAATGGCAGCTTAATGGGTATCCACTCTCACCCACCGCTTCCTTGACTGGTGGAGGGTCATTAGCCGAACGGGTAGGACAATGACTTAAAATTCTCATTAAAAGTATAATGATTATTATAAAGTAAGTAAATGTTTTATAAATTCCATATCTTAGTTACTTTAGGAAAATGTGAATAACGTGCTAACCCATGAAATTACACTTTGCACTTTGATTAAGTCGTTAGTGGAGCATGTATGGTTAACCGGCACACTAACTTGGGCTTAACAAGGTAGGCAAAGGGTGACTTAAGGTTTTTCATAGGTCGATGGAGCGCATGTGGTATACCGGCACATCGATTAAGTGAAAAACATTAAGGGTACCAAGTAATTTGCATGGTTACTTCACACCTTGTTTTGTGATCCTCGGTATCCGAGTCACAAAACATGAAGGGCACAGTCGAGATTGAAATATGCCATTGAAAAAAAAGTTCAATGAATCTCAAAAGAATCTAGGAGTTTCTAAAAACCAAATAAAACCTAATTATTTATATATTTCGTTTTCGTGGTGGAAATTGGTGAATCGTCATTCACCTACCTTTCAAATATGTTTTAGCTTAGATTACGGCATCCCTATTCTAAATTATAATATATTGTGATTGGATCCTAGCCTTAATACTACATTTGGGTGTTTTATTAAGGACTATCTTTATATCTAAACTAAACTTGTCTTTTCTTCTTTTCAGATGTCTACCAACAATGCTGCTCCTGGCTCAAACCCTACTGGCTCCTTCTCTCTCATGAACATTTGTGGGAGAGTCATCTTTGATGGATCCAAATTTACAGATTGGATCAGGAACGTCAGGATGGTCACTCAGTATGAGAACAAAGAATATGTTCTCGACAAGGAGCTTAAGGTACCCGAGCCGACTGCTAGTCCTGAGGCGTTTGCTGAATATGAGGCACATGAAAGAGATGCTACCAAAGTGGCATGCATCATGATGGCCACTATGACAGCCGAGCTCCAAAAGTCCTATGAGGACTACTATCCTTTTGAGATGCACCTGGATTTGATGGACCCCTACCATCAGAGTGCTCGTCAAGAGCGATATAAAATCATCTCCTCCATGATAACAACCCGAATGAAAGATGGTGAACCTATCACTGGCCACATGCAGAAAATGCAAAGGTATGTGGACCGTCTGATGAAGCTGAATGTGAACTTCCCAGAGGAGTTAGAAATAGATATCATTTTGCACTCCTTACCATCGTGTTATGATCAATTCTGCATGACATACCACATGAACAAGGAAGAAGTCACCCTCAGCAAACTTCAAGGACTCTTGAATACCATAGAATCAGGTCTTAAAGGTAAGTCGGTTGTTACCACTCCTACCCCTACTCCAAACTCCGCACCTGTCCTAGCACTCGGGAAAGGTAGAAGGAAGAAGAGTAAGAACCCTTCGAAGGGTACCAAGGGTAAGACCCTTGATGGATCCTCTTCAAGCGGAACCAAGAAAGGTTTCGTCACTCCTTCTTCTGACCCAGAAGAGGTTGAATGCTTCTATTGCCATGAAAAGGCACACTGGAAGCGGAACTGCCCAAAGTACCAGCAAGACTTGAAGGATGGGAAAGTGAAACCCAACCATGTAGGTATTTACACTATATTATCTAATAACTCACCCTATTCTAATTCTTGGGTCCTTCATACCGGTTGTGGTATTCATATTTTTTCTGATTTGCAGGGACTAAGAAGAAGTGAGAATGTGGAGCATGGAAAGATAAACTTGATCATGGGGAATAGGAAAGTTTCACCTGTCACCAAGATTGGAGTTTATACTTTGTTGCTAAGTAGTGGGTTTACTTTATATTTGAATAAATGTTGTTATTCGCCTGAAATGGCAAGAAATGTTATTTCCTTTCATGCTTTGTACAAACAAGGTTTTACCTTTTCTTTTGATAATGAAGTTGGTGGACTAAATGCTTTCTTTAATAATGTGTTTTATTTTAAAGCATTACCTTGTGATGGTGTGTATGAAGCTGTGTCTGTTGTAGATAATTTAGGAAATAATGTGTTGTGTATTGATTCTACTAATGATAATAACTTGGATAAAACATCATTATGGCATTGTCTTCTTGGACATATAAGCAAGAAACGCATAGGCCAACTCCAAAAGGATGGAGTATTGGAATCATTTGACCTAAAGTCAGATGATAGTTGTGAAACATGCTTACTTGGAAAAATGACAAAGTCACCCTTCACTGGTTCGTGTGCTAAGGGTAAAGGTTTGTTGGATCTAGTGCACACAGCTATGTGTGGACCCTTCAAAACTGCCACAAGGGATGCTAATCGTTATTATGTGACTTTTACAGATGATTATAGTAGATATGGATATGTCTACTTAATCAAGCATAAGTCAGAGACTTTCGATAGGTTTAAAGAGTTTAAACAGGAAGTAGAGAATCAATTGGACAGGAACATTAAGATGCTTCTCACAATTGACTATCTTAGGTAATGTGGGGTTGTCTCACAATTGACACCTCCCAGGACACCACAGTTGAATGGTGTAACTGAGAGGCGTAATCGAACCTTGTTGGACATGGTTCGTTCCATGATGAGTCGAGCTTCGCTACCAATCTCATTCTGGGGGTATGCCTTAGAGACTGCCGCCCATATCCTTAATCTGGTCCGTACAAAGAAGGTTGCCAAAACACCTCACGAGATGTGGACTGGAAAAGTTCCCAGTCTAGCCCACATCAAGATTTGGGGTTGCGAAGCTTTCGTGAGACGCGAGACTCACGATAAGCTCGAACATCAAAGTGGGAGGTGTATTTTCATCGGCTACCCACAGAAATCCTTTGGTTACCTCTTCTACAGACCTATTGAGAGTGTGGTCTTTGTAGCAAGGAGGGGTGTCTTCCGAGAGAGAGAGAGAGTTCATAAGCCAAAGAAACTGTGGGAGGCAAATTGACCTTGAAGAAATTCAGGAGTCAAGTGGTGAAGGAACCTCAAACCCTAGCAGTCAACTTGAGGAGGAAACTCTTGTTGATCCAATTGATGAGTATGTACCTCTGAGGCGTTCCACGAGAGTTAGGAATGCACCTGAGCACTACTATGGATTCCATATTACTGCGGAAGGTGAGACACTTATCACTGATGAGACATTGGTAAGTCTAGATGAACCTAACAGCTATGCGGAAGCCATGGCAGGCTCCGAGTCTGCTAAATGGAAAGAGGTAATGGACAGCGAGATATAGTCCATGTATGACAATCAGGTCTGGGACTTGGTTGACAATGTACCAGGTCGCAAGACAATTGGGTGCAAATGGATCTTCAAGAATAAGACCGACATGGATGGTAATATACACACTTATAAGGCGCGACTGGTTGCAAAGGGTTTTTCTCAAACTCCAGGAGTTGATTATGATGAGACCTTTTCACCAGTAGCCAAGATTAAGTCGATTAGGGTATTGTTAGCCATTGCTGCGTTTCTTGACTATGAAATATGGCAAATGGATGTCAAAACCGCTTTCCTTAATGGAAAGTTGGCTGAGGATGTTTACATGAATCAGCCAGAGGGTTTTGTCAGTACAGAGTACCCTAATAGAGTGTGTAAGCGTGAGAAATCCATCTATGGATTAAAGCAAGCACCTCGCAGATGGAATCTTTGCTTTGATGAGAAAGTTAAAGATTTTGGCTTTTCGAGGAGTGAAGATGAACTTGTGTATATGTCAAGGCTAGTGGGAGTATAGTTAGCTTTTTGGTACTGTATGTAGATGACATACTACTCATAGGAAATGACATCCCAACCTTGCAGGAAGTAAAGTCCTGGCTTGGGAAGTGTTTTGCTATGAAGGACCTTGGAGAACCTGCCTTTATCCTAGGGATAAGGATTCTGAGAGACCGGAGTAAAAGACTAATTGGACTTAGTTAGAGTACATACTTGGATAAAGTGTTGAAGAGATTCAGCATGCAAGATTCCAAGAAATGAGAGTTACCCATCCACAGTAACGCTAGATTGAGTAAGACTAAGAGCCCGAGTACCGAGGTTGAGATAGCAGAAATGAGTCGAGTACCTTATGCTTCTGCAGTAGGCTCGATTATGTATGCTATGACCTGCACTCGTCCTGATGTAGCCTTTGATTTGAGCATGGTTAGCAGGTATCTGGGGAACCCTGGTAAGGCTCACTGGACAGTGGTAAAGAACATTCTCAAGTACCTGCGGAGGACTAAGGACTGGGTCCGTACCCTTGGTGGGAGTGATGACTTGAGAGTTGTAGCATATAGTGATGCTAGCTTCCAAACTGATAGGGATAATTTATGCTCTCAGTCGGGCTGGGTCTTTACCTTAAACGGAAGAGCAATTTCTTGGAAAAGTTCCAAGCAGGAGATAGTGGCTGATTCAACTTGCGAATCAGAGTATATAGCGGCAAGCGAGGCAGCAAAGGAGGCGATATGGCTAAAGAACTTCATTGGAGACCTTGGAGTTGTACCAACTACAAAGGAGCCTGCTGAGAGAAAAACTTGAGACACACTTGAACAAACGTTAGAATAAGTATAATTGCGGAATAGTTTATCTCGAAGGATCTAAAAGCTCAACAATAATATTAATAAGTTAGAGTTAGATAGTTAGAAGGTTAGTTGCGGAAAAGTAAAGAAATGTAAATGACAACAATTGTTATATTAAGTATACACATAAGTTGATTCGTAACGAGGAATGCATTCAGACCAAGTTAGTAAGTGAGATCAAACTTAGTGATTAAGTCACAAGTGACTTGCTCCTAAGAGAGATTGTATTCAGTTATGTTCTAGTGAAGTTTGAGAGTAAGGAGAGATGCGTAATCAGATAGAAGAGAGATAGAAAATGATAGCATAGAAGTTTTCTTGAATAAGAAAGAAAGATCTCTATTTATAGAGTCTCAAGAATTACACTGGATCACTTCTCTAAGAGTTGCCATGCAAGGCATACTGGACAATAGAGAGTATTACAATAAAATAGATAAAGTTAAACTAAGTAGATAGAGACTGTGGTTGATGATGACTCTGGGTGAGATTGCTGATGAAGGCCTGACTGCGGATACTTGATGGCTGCGGTAGCTGAAGTTCAAGAGGGTCACTTTATGATTCAACAATTTCCCCCTAAGTGACCTCTTAAACTTTTCTTCAGTTGTCAAGTTTTAGAAACTTGATCAGTATCCACCAAAATATCCTGATATTTTCCAACCAGGTGATCCTTCTCAAAATTTTGAACTTGACTACGGCAGTTGTGTGTGTTGACTTTTCAACTGCGGTTCGACAAACTTCAATCTGCTTCCTTGTGAGGCGGTTCATGGCAGTCATCGGAATGAAGTATTTGGTATCATTAAGTTTCCGTTTGAAGATGACTCCAAGATCTAGGAAGTTTGTTGCACCTAGGGATCTTTCTTGGAATCCTTCAGTAATCATGGGTGCGGGGTTAAGTGGTGGAAGATCAAATTTTGTGGCTAGGATAGGGTGAATGTCTACATCAATTTTGGCAAAGTCACAGACAGTTTCCCTCAAGAAAATGCTTGCCCTCTCAAGTGTTATCTTCATCTTCGGATGCTTTTCGGATTTGTTCTGGAACACCTTGGCTATCAGAAAGACTTCTTCAGGGTTCATGCATGGGAAGTCATCCTGGGTGCGGACATAGTACTGATTCCTTCTTGTAAGAGTGAATTGGATGAAGTCAGCTTTCATGAACTTCCGGGGCTTGTAGTTCATGACTGCGGATGGTCTATCATTAGACCATATTTTCTCTATGGAAGTAGCATGTTTGGCATAGAATCGATTAAGTCTTTCGAATTCCATAGGCAGTCTCTTATGGTCAGGTAGGTTGCGGTCAAATGGCTCAAATACTGTGAAGTATTTAGCATTGGGAGAGATTGGAACATCCCAATAACCATGAGAAGGAGGTTCAACATAGGTAAAGTAGGGTTTGTAGTCATCGTCCAGCAGTCTGCGGTGGGGGTTGATCCATGAATTTACTGAGGATTCATCCATAGTAATGTCGAATCCGTTTTCTCTCCAAATGAGCTCCGCGAACTTGGCTGCTTTCCAATCTTTCTTCTTTTGTTGAGTTGCGAGGGAGTCATTTGAGTGCTCAGATGACATGTTGGATGCAAGATTTTTGAAGTGGGGAGGGGTCTCTGGTCGCTCAGGAGAAGGAGTTTTTTGAGTGATCTCCTTTTACGGTGGAGACTGATGCGGTGGTGGCGTCTGATGAGATGGTTGCGGTGAAGGATCTTTCTCAGTTATGATGGGAGGACTTTGATGAAGGGAAACGCTGTTGGAATGATGGTCTTCTTCATCAATTCCCCCTCTTGAGGAATGCAACACCGGAGCATCCTCAAGCCATTGTCTGAGACCATCGACTTTGGCATACACCTCCTGGAATTGGGCTTTAAAGGCATCAGCCAGTTGCTGATTGTCTGGGATGGCGGTGTTGAACAGCAGTCGGTGAATCTCCTTTGTGATTTGAAGAATTTCTGGGCCATGGAAGTTTGAAGAAAGAGAGTGTTGGAGTCTGTTGATGGTGGATTGAAGGACTGATATAGTGGACTCATACGCAGTGTGAGTCTCAGCAATTAGCTTTTGAGAATCAGTGGACTGGTCCGTAATGGCTGTTTGTAAATCTGCCTTGATTGCGGATACCTCAGAGATGAGGCGCTCCGCAGCAGCCATGAATTGCTTGTGATCAGCTTGGCGACTTGTGTCCAGGGATCGGATTCCCATTTCAACCTTCAGAGAGATACGCTCAGCAGCCAGTCGTTCCCGGGTTTCTAGTCTTTCAATTCATTCTATTAAGGACTGCGGTCCTGGAATGTCTTCTGGTTGCGGTTGAGTGGGCTTTACCGCAGCTAGGATTTGATCAACTTTAGCTTGCAGACTTAGGAACTCTTTTCTGGTCACCGCATTCTTCTTCTTCTTCTTCTTTGCTTTTGGCTTGGAGGTTGAGTGTTGAGAACCACTAGATTCTTCTTCTTCATCAAAAATCATCAGATCATCATCAGAAGGAGTAGGTTGATTTACCATATTTAGATCAAAATCGTCGAAGCCAAATGTGTGCGGTTCCTTCTTCTAGAGAATCTCTAACAAATGGGATTGGAGTTGGAGCTGGAGGGACCTTGGATGTACCTTCACCATCAAGAGTGGTCTGAGCCTTGTGAATTGTCTCAACCATTGCGGTCATCCACTCTTGTACTTTTAAGATGGTGGCTACGGTGTTGGCATTGTTGATTGCGTCCGCCCATTACTTGGCTACGAATTGGATTTCCTGTTGCTTTTGTTGGAGTTGCTTGATTTGCTGATCCTTCCTTGCTTGGAATGCCCTACGGAAAGCGGCATACTTCTAGATGTCGGACTCAGTAACCGGAGTGTAATGTAACCATGAATCATTAGATTCATCACCGTCAAATCCTTGGAATCGCACTAACCTGTCCCTCGGGTCCACAGATCCTTGCACATTGGTGCTCACCGTGCCTAAACCACCTGTAATAGATGTAAGCAGAGTAGGATTTCCTGAGCTTCCTCGGTCTCCTTGACCCGTGGTCAAGTCCGGCCTCGGCTCAGTTCTGGCAAGGGCTGAAGAATTGCCCTGCGGTTGGAGAGAGTGGTGGAGGATGGGACTACGGTACTACCGGGGATGGTGAGTGCGGATGTGGCTTGTAGAGGCGGCGTAGAAAGGTATGGGCTAATACCTTCCGTAGCCTCTATATGGTTTGTGACATCAGCAGTCTCAAGACCAAGGGTAGAAAGAATATGGACTGGTAGTCTTCGGATGGGTCCAAAAATAGATTGATCAGTAGAGGGAGTGTACCTTTTCAGATCTTTGGTGATGAAGAGATTGGTTTCGTTGCCCATGCTAAGTCCTGCATCCGCATGAAGATCAGAGATGCATAGAGACCAAAACCTAGCAAATGTGAGTTCGGTAGGGTTTTCTCTTGGGCTCTCTTTGGGAATGTACTGCAAGAAGTCATCCCACAAAATCTGACCGTAGTTAACGTCGTGGCCAGTAAAAATGCTCCACACCAGCTCCAGAAGCTGGAGTCCCATATTATCAGTGCCTCCAGTTCGGCCTGAGAGGCTGCGGATCACAAAGTGACAAACAAAGTGCCACACCGCAGGTAGCTGATTCTTTTTGAATTCGCCGATGCCTTTGATTTTTTCTGATAGCCCATTTGGTAGAGTGCAGAGGTGGTGTCCGCCATGCTTGGAGTGAAAACCTTGGTTGAGGGATGAACAAGCAGATTGATGGCAGTGAGGAACTTTTCTTTGTTCAGAATGACCAAAGAATCGTTTACAAGATTCAGATGCACCACTTGAAGATTTTCGAGGGGTCTGTAAGCAGAGAAGGCACATTTGAACAAGGTTGAAAGAGGAACAACATCTGTGAATGAATCGAATGGGCCAAACTAGAGGGTGATTGGTCAAGAACTTGATCATTAGCTTGATCGGAGCATTGTAGGAGGAATGCTCTTCGAACATAGCCCTAAAATTGCTTGAAGCAATCGTAGGCATTGGGTTTCTTGTTGCAGAATCCGACCCAGTTGGGTTTGCAGAGGCAGAGGCCTTGGAGATTTTCTTCGAAACGCCTGATTTCACCATTTTTGAGAGATTGAAGAAAGTTGCAGAAAGAGAGTGCAAGATGGATGGAGAGTAAGTCTGATTCTCAGAAAGCGTAACCTTTTCTTGGGGATGAAGATGGGGTTTTATAGTGGGGGATTTGGAACGGTAAATGATTTTACCCTAACGGAAATAAGGTAAAAACGTTTGGGTATTTTTCTTTGAATAGAAGATGAAATCTCAGCCACAAATTAAGAAAAAGGTTTAAGATTATTTTTCGAGATTTACCAAAAAGGGTTGGCATTTAATGAACTGTCAGATGGAAATATCACGTCTGATGAATGTGTGGTGAGGGTGGATTTAATCCGTTGTGTAAAAAGGAAGTTGTAACGGATGGGACGTGTTGGGGAAATAGGAAGGGACAGGTTAAAAAGGATTTGTTTATGGGAAAACGCTCTTTTTGTCATCGTACCTAAAATAGGTCTGACACAAGGTTTATTCAAAAAGGAGAATGGGACAGTTACACAAGGAATGTTTTTATTTAATGATTTTCTTATTTAATAAAGGATCATTAAATAGCACACCATGAATCAAGAATTAATGAATCAGTTAAGAAACTATCAATGTGATTGCGGATTGAGACTTCATTGCGGATGGATCATTTGTCATTGCGGATGGATCAGATGTATGACTGCAGTAGAATAACTGAGGAGAACACTTGAACAAAAATTAGTAACAACAAACAATAAGGACCATTGAAGGATAAATATGATATATGGTTGCGGTACATATATTGCGGTACACAGGATATACTAAAACCATCTATCATAAGTAACTTCAGTTAGGACCGCAACAGAGACCAAGGATGGTCTGCGGTACCTATCAATTCAAGAAGAATTGTGGGTCCGGATTCATCATTCCTAACATTTGTAAGAAACTGTTGAGTTTTGTAGAGTCAAGTGCCTTTGTGAACACATCAGCAATCTCTTCATGAGTATGGACAAAGATGAGTTCAATGTTACATTTCAGGATGTCGTCTTTGATGAAGTGATACCGTAGTTCAATATGATTTGTCTTTGAGTGCTGAATTGGATTGTGGGAAATAGCTATAGCACTTTCAGAGTCAAAAAAAATTGGTATCCGCAGCATTCTGTATCCGTTGTCCATAAGTTGTGTTTTCATCCATAGGACTTGTGAAAAACAGCTGGCTGCGGCCACATATTCGGCTTCTGCGGTAGACAGTGATACACAACTTTGTTTTCTAGATGACCAGCTGAAGAGTCTTCCACCCAGAAATTGACATCCACCTGAGGTGCTTTTTCGATCTAGTTTGCATCCTGCATGATCTGCATCTGTGAATGCTTGAAGGCTGAACTCATTGCCTGTGGGGTACCATAAACCAAGAGTCTTCCTTCCTTTCAGGTATCTTAGAATCTGTTTGGCTGCGGTCATATGTGACACTTTTGGGTCAGCCTGGTACCTTGCGCATACACCTGTTGCAAAGACAATGTCTGGTCGGGTTGCGGTGGGGTACATCAATGAACCAATGATACCTCTATAAGTCTTGTGATCCACTGACTCGCCCGAGGGATCAGCAGATATCTTATATCTGAAGGCCATGGGTACCTTAGCCGAAGAACAGTTGTCCATTGAATATTTCTTTAACAGTTCAGTGGTGTATTTCTCCTGATGAATGAATATCCCTTGCGGAACTTGTTTCACTTTAAGTCCTGGAAAGAAGTTAATCTCTCTATTCATGCTCATTTGGAACTTGTTGGTCATGAGCTTAGTGAATTCATTCACCATTTTTTCATCAGTTGATCCGAAGATGATATCATCCACATATATTTGTACAAGCATAAGGTGATCACCATTTGCTTTTGTAAATAAAGTGGGATCAATCACTCCTCTTTTGTATCCGGACGAGACAAGAAATTCAGAGAGAGTCTCGTACCACGCTCTTGGGGCTTGCTTTAGACCGTAGACTGCTTTTTCAAGCTTGTAGCAGTGGTCTGGGAATTCAATACTTTCAAAGCCTGGAAGTTGATGAAGATAAACCTCCTCTTTTAATTCCCCACTGAGAAAAACACTTTTTACATCGATTTGGTGTACCTTGATGTTCTTGTGAGTTGCGTATGCTAAGAAGATTCGGCTAGCTTCCATTCATGCCATCGGAGCATACGTTTCATCATAGTCAATACCTTCAAGTTGACTATAACCCTTTGCAACTAGCCTTGCCTTGTTTCTGACTATCGCACCAGATTCATCTAGTTTGTTTTTGAACACCCATCTAGTACCAACAATGGTATGACCTTGTGGCTTCGGGACGAGCTGCCATACTTTGTTTCTTTTGAATTCTTCTAGCTCTTCTTGCATTGCGGATATCCAGTCTGGTTCTAGTAATGCTTCTTTGATCGTTCGGGGCTCAACCGAGGACATAAATGTTGCATAGTGACAATGATCAGATAAATCCTTGGAAGATCGAGTCTGGATACCTGCGGATGGGTTGCCGATGATTTGACCTGGTGGGTGGTCCTTCGTCCATACGTGTAGACGGGGTTGCAGATAATCAGCAGCTGCGGTAGAGGGAATGTCTTCGATATCGGAAGACTCTGCGGTTGGAGATGGCAGTTCCCCCTGGACTTGAGAACATCCTGTTGAATTGTCTTGAACTGGGAGAGTGGGATCAGAGTTCTCTTGGGCAGATGGTGAAGGTTCCCCCTGGAGTGTTGATGGGAGTTCCCCTTGAACCTGAGAAGGTTCCCCCTGGATTGCGGATGGGAGAGTGATAATTCTCAAATATGTTCTTGTGTCAATGTTCTCTATGTTTTCATCATCAGAGTCTGAAGAAACGTTTGATGGTAATGATTCTCTGCTGATGGGAACTAGAGCTTCATCATGTAATGGAACCTCGATGGTTGTTACTTGATCCGGAGTGGAGCTTTCCCCCTCAACCGGCGAGGTGGAAGTATTGAGAGATGCTACTTCGGATAGGGATGGACCAGATACATCAGCATGCTGCTGTTGAGCTTCCTGAGACACAAGAACTTCGGATAACTTGGCTGTTTCTACATGGTCGAAGAGATCGTCATAGTTTACTTCAACTAGGTTTAATGGACCCGAAGAGGCAGGAATATCACTTTCTAGGATTGCTGTGGTTTCAGTGGATTGAGGGGTGGTGCGGACGTGATAGTCATCAAATTTCACATCGAAGCTTTCAATGATTAGCCTCGTACGTCTAATGAGAACCCTATAAGCAACTTTGGTAACGGAATAGCCAAGGAAGATGCCTTCATCAGACTTCGGTGCAAACTTGTTAAGATGATCTCTGTTGTTGATCACAAAACATCTACACCCAAAGATATGAAAGAAGCGGACATTTGGCTTGCGGTTGTTAAGGCCCTCATACAGTGTTTTGTTGAGACGTTTGCACACAATGCTTCGGTTCTGTACAAAGCATGCGGTGGCCACTGCTTCGGCCCAGAAGTAGAGAGGAAGGTGTGTGAAGTTGAGCATGGATCTGGCTGCTTCGACCAGAGTTCGGTTTCTTCGCTCTACTACTCCATTTTGTTGCGGTGTGTAGGGAGCGGAGAAGTTGTGAGAGATGCCCTTTGAAACCAAGAAACTATTTAGGAGATGATTAGTAAACTCGGTTCCATTATCACTTCGGATACGTCGTACTGGTAATTTGATCTGAAGTTCTATCTCCTTGATGAAATTGATGAGGATTTGCGGTGTTTCTGACTTGAGTCGAAGAAAGAAAACCCATGTGAAGCGTGTGAAGTCATCTACTATAACCAGTATGTATTTCTTGTGATGGAGACTGGCTACGGTGGATGGACCGCAGAGATAAATGTGTAAGAGCTCCAGTGGTTCAGAAATTGAAGAGTCAATCACCATGGGGTGACTTGCTTTGGATTACTTTCCACATTCACATGCAGGACAGAGAGTATCATTGCTGAACTTGAGAATTGGGAGTCCTCTGACTAGTTCTCCGGTGACTAAATTGTTGATGTATCTGAAGTTGAGATGAGCTAGCTTGCGGTGCCATAGCCAGCTGACTTCGGATACGGATTTGGATAGGAAGCACAACTGCGGTTTGCCTATGACCAGGGACACGTCAAGAGGATACATAGTACCTTCGGATCGGGACTTGATCAGACACGTGTTCCTATCACTTGTCATTACATAGCAAAATTGATCATCAAATTGAACTCGATGGCCTGCCTTACATAGTTGGCCAACACTGATGAGATTGTGTTTAAGGATTTCTACATAAGCAACCTTTTGAATAGAGAAGTTTCCCGTAGTAAGAACACCATAAACTCGGATTATCCCATTCGCATTGTTGCCGAATGTGACATTTCCACCGTTGCAAATTGGCCTGAAATCCTGAAGGTATTCTAACCTTCCGGTCATGTGCAAGGAGCAGGCACTGTCAATTAACCATTCTTCTTCTTGTTCCTCCTTGCACAAAGCCTGAAAATTACATGGTTAGTTTAGGCATCAAAACTAGTTTGGAGCCTGGGACAAAAGGTGAATTTCTGATTGATGCATGGACCGTGGTTGCAGGGACGGGTTTCGTGTCAACTTTTATGCCTAGTCCTGGGTGTTTGTGAGATTTTGGAGTGTTGTATTTTTTTGAAAAGTTACGAGGTTTCTGAAACAAACCAGATTTGACATGAGATGATCCATTTTGACAATTACACTGACACTGACAGGTTGAAAATTTGTCTTTTGCTCTGAAACTTTGTTTGGTCAACGGTCTAAAGGACGAGTTGGGTTTGTGACCGGTCCGAGGTTGGTAAAATCTAACATTAGTGCTGTTGGACTTTGAAAAAGTTTGTTTCGAAAAAGATTTAGCACGTGTAGATACTTTGGACATTTTTGTTGGATTTAGTAAAATACCCTTCCACTTGTTAAACTTTTGATGTGATTTTAGAAGTGTGGGAGTGGGTAAGATACCCTTCCATTTTGGATCATCTGAGGAATAGATTTGAAAACCATTGCTTCGAAAAGACCTTACACTCTTTTGGGTTGTGTCAAATGAATTAGGAATGACTGTTGAAACTGTACATTCCTCTTTTCATGTTTTCTTGATGGGAGAGTTTTTCGAAAAATAGTGTGAGAAAACAAATTTTTCTGGACTTTTAGACTTTGGAAATCTGATATGCCTTTTGTTTTTCGAAAAGTTTTGTCTATTTGTGCCTCGGGATCGAATTTCCTCTTTGAAAGCCTTTTTAGCTAAGGTTTTTGGGGAACCAAAGTCATTGGTGTTCAGCTGCGGTTTCCTGGAAACCTTTGAAAATTTATGAAAACGAGGGCTTGAGTCATTCGAACTTGAAGATTCAAGGATTTGAGAGCATTGACCCACTTCAATGTTTTCTATGGGTAATTCGTGACGAATTGGTTGAAGATTCGCAGAACTTTTGTTCGAGGACTGTAGTAAGGATGATTTGACTATCGCAGAGTAAGTCTGAGTTGGGACTTCAGTGGGACTTTTGTGGGACTTTTGTGTGTCATGACTATAATGAGAAACACTGTGGTCTGAGGGCAGAGATGGGAAGTCTTGCGAGACTTCAGGACCCTCAATAACAATTTCTGCATCAACTACGGATGAGGTTTGAGAATTTGGGTGGATTGTGCCACAGATAGGAATTTGATCACTTGTGTGACCCGAAACCTCAGGCACAATTTACTCAATGACACAATTATTGCTTAGATTATGAAGTCTATCGAAGTGTGTTCTGATGTCTTCGTGAAAAGTCTTGTCATTGACTGGGAAATGAAATTCTCGGTCCGGAGGGACATACAGTCGATCCTTGTTAAACCGGGGTGAGGAATCCTTTGCAGTAGGATATCCATTGGACCAACCCCAATTGTATGTATTATCCACGGTTCCATTATTTACCAAATTTTCAATAGCTTCAATTTCATTGAACAATTTTTCGATTAAAAGATTTAAGCGTACAATTTCACTCTGAGCTAAATCTCTCTAGTTCAACGCTATCTCTAGTTGTGTTTCACTCAACATTCTTGCATCTTTTTCTAACTCTAAGTCCTTTTCTAACATAGCCATTTTGAGTCTTTTGTTATCCAGTCTTCCTCTTACATGGAACATCTCTTGGGACGCAATGTTCTTCTCATATAAGGACGGCAGCACATGTGTCATTAAGATTATCTATGAAAGGTTGACAGTCATGCATGTTATAGTTTAGAGTTTGGATCATGAGTTTTACCTGTTCGACGATGCTTAGAGTTTCATCCTTTGCCATTTCCTTTCACATTGCTGATGGCTTCTTCTTCATCTACGGATGACCAAACTTGATGGTCTCTTTTGACATGGGCTACGTATGCCCTTGCCTTTTCCTTATCTTCCAATTGTTGAGCCATTCTAAGGTATAATGCTCTGTCTTTCACTACATTAGCCTTGCAATCCTTTGCAAAATGATTCTCTTTGTTGCACTTATGACAAATCACAATATCACTTTTGTCTTCTGATGGAGTACCGGAGTCAGTGGTTTGGATGGACTGCGGTGCTTCCTTTGGTTGAGTATTTTGAGATTGCGGTGGTGGATGACAACTTTTAGGATATCGAGGATGGTTATTCTGCGGGTTGAAGTTACGGTTGAATGAAGGTTTGTTGAAATGTTGATTCTTGCGAAAGGAAGGAGGTGGTAGTCGATTGAACTGTTGGCTAACAAGAGCAATAGCCTTCTGAAATTCTTCTTCATCATCATACTCTGAGTCAGCTTTGTATGATTGTGGTGTAGTGTCATACGAGGGAGAGTAGAATTGATTGTGTGGAGCTTGTGCTATGAGAGCGAGTGGTCCTCCGAAGTCAGCACAGTCTTTGAGTACGGTGGATTCTTGTGCTTGCAGTTCTCCGTATAGTTTGTAGAGAGACAGAGAGTGAATCTTTCTATCTCCTTGGACTATCATCTTATCCGTAGTCCAATGTCTTCCAAACCATTAAGAAACTGAAGATCTGTTTCATGGTTACTGCGGATGGTGCCAGCATTTGATAACTTGGTGACTATCAGGTTGAACCTTTTAAAGGAGTCTTCTAAGCTTTCGCCAATATGAGCTTTGAAATTGTTGAACTCATTGAGTGCGGTTGTAAGCTTCTGTTCTTGTGCTTGTTCTGAGCCTTCGTACAGATTCTTGAGAACTTCCCAAATCTCTTTTGCTGATTGACAATTTATGATAATGTCGAAGTTGTCAGGAGCAACTCCACAAGAAATTTCATAAAAAGCAACATCATCATTTTCCATTTTATCGAGATCATCCTTGGTGGGACGGCTCATGACTGATTACCCATTCCCGTTATCCTCACTTTACGTCCCTAAACACTTATCACAAGGGACCTAGCCTAAAGAATATCATCGGGATGGACACTACTGCTAAGGGGTTTCCTCAGCCACACATGTCCTAAAGGCAACCATGAGGGGGATGGAGTACAACGAATGAACGCCCAAGTTCATTAACACCTACAGGTTGCGGGCCCGCCAGCGTTTCCACTTGACTGTCTAGAAAATTCTGTGGTCGTTATCCAAACTCCTCATCACTTTATTTCATCACACACCAACTATCTACCCATGTTTTACCCAACATATTTGTAGATAAAAATACATATACATTTTAAAACTTGTATAAAACATCTATTCAACAGTCACCTCCATTAAACAATTAATATAATTACACGTAGCACGTATTTTATAGAAAATACTTCATATCTAGGTGTAAGATGAAGTTAACTATACACTCACTTGATTTGATGATAATCGGGCAGCAATTCGTTTCCTAAAACATTCGTTTCTAATAAAATCGGGAGTTTTATTCAGAAACCGGGCTCTGCGAAGGTCGGGCTTCGAAACCTAAAAGATAAATTTTGCGGGCTTGTCGGGCACTTCGTGGCGTATTCCAGGGGTTATAATTGATATCGGGGCTTTGGGGGAAGTTAGAATGAAAGAAATATGGGTTCAGAGGCTAAAAGTGTCACTTTTCCAAAATATACCCGGGAGGTCTCGCAGCCTCCTATTTATAGGATGTGAGGCTCCTGATCGGACGGCTAGGAGAGGAGCTACGCGTCAGCAGATGCGAGAAGGGGTAACGTGGGTTGCGCATGCGAGGGCCTCGCTGGCAGCCTCTGATTGGACCGAAGTCCAGGTCCGAGGAGGGGGGTCTGTGCCACTCTGCGACGGCTCGGACACGAAGAAAAGGGGACGTGTCGGATTTTCAGTGGACCGCGTCGGATGACTCAGCGGTTTCGGACACGTGGCACATTCTAAGCGAGGGTGAGGTGACCGAAGTCCACCTATGCGAAATTCCTCCGTTTTGGCAGATTTTCTCGATTTTCGCGCCAAAACTTCTAAAATCCATAACTTTCGCATACGAGCTCCGTTTTTGACGTTCTTTATATGCACGGGTAGGTAAAAATTACGCTCTACAGCTTTCGTTTAGACTTCGTCGGCTAATTTTGACTTTAATTTTCATATTATTATTTTTAACAGACCGGGACAGGAAATCCGTTAAAAATTCATAACTTCTTCATCCGATGTCCGTTTTCGTCTGTCTTTTTACCGTTGTTCTACTATTGACGAGACCTTCGATTCTTGTTTAGGTCCTGTCGGCTAAAAATCACTCGATCTAAAATTCGAGTTTTTAGTTGTGTACTGTTAGGCTGAAACTTCGAAAAATCATAACTTCCTCATACGAAGTCATATTTGGGGGTTCTTTTTATACCTACTCTCGGTTTAACGAACACTACGAGTTTCGTTTAGATCACTAAGGCTAAAAATTAGTTTATCAAAAACTCACTTTTTACGACATTCGGCACCGTGCCGGTTTTGTCGCGAAACTTCGACAGGTCATAACTTCTTCGTTATAACTCGGATTTTGGTATTCTTTATATATCCGTGATCCTTGCCACACCCACTACAAGTTTCTTAATAGATATCAGCTTTATCTAATATTTATTTTCGACGCTCATTTTTATTCTTAATTAATTAAACCCTAATAATTAAGCATAAAACACATAATTCACAAAATATTCACATAATTCATTTTCATTCCTTCAAAATGAGTTACAAAGGTTAACCTAGACTATCACATCAATCATAATGCCTAGGCTAGAAATGCGGGCATTACAATTCTCTCCCCCTTAGGATGATTCCGTCCCCGGAATCACACATCAACAAATAAATGCGGGTAGCGACTCATCATGTCACTCTCCGTTTCCCAGGTGAGATTTGGCCCATTCGTATGTTTCCAACGCACAAGCACTAAATCGACCATCTTGCGTCGCAACTTCTTAGTCTTACGGTCAACGATTGCCTCAGGTTCTTCGATCAACCTCTTGTTTTCATCCAACCTTAACTCAGATATGGGAATTATGTCGGGCACATCTCCCGTAAACTTTCTCAAATAGCACACATGAAAGGTATTATGAATACCCTCCATTTCTTCCGGTAATTCTAGCTTGTAAGCTTGATTCCCGATCCTCTAAAGAACTTTAAATGGTCCAATAAACCTTGGACTCCACTTTCCCCTTTTACCAAATCTTATAAGTCCCTTCCACGGCTAGACTTTAAGTAAAACCGAATCTCAAACTTCGAAGGATATTGGTTGTCTTTTCTTGTCAGCATAATTTTTTTGTCGATCTTGAGCAGCTAACATCCTTTCCCTTATCACTTTCAACTTTTCAGCAGTCTGATGGACTATTCCAGGTCCCATAAACTGCTTTTCCCCAGCTTCCAGCCAACATGACGGCGTTCGACACTTTTCCCCATACAAAGCGTGATAAGGTGCGATCTTGATGCTCGAGTGGAAACTATTATTATAGGAAAATTCTACTAGAGGTAAGTGTTCATCCCAGTTACCTTGGAATTCTAGGGTACATGCTCTCATCATATCCTCCAATGTTTGAATTGTTCGTTCGCTTTGACCATCAGTTTGCGGATGGTAAGCTGTACTCAAACACAACTTGGTACCCAATTCCTCTTGTAGACTCCTCCAAAACCTTAAGGTAAAACGGCTGTCACGATCGGATACAATCGTTAACGGAACACCGTGGAGCCTCACAATTTCCTTCACGTAAGAATTCACAAGTTTATCCATAGACCATTTCTCGTTAGCGGCTATGAAATGCGCACTCTTAGTGAAGCGATCAACGACCACCCAAATCATGTCGTGACCGTTCCTTGTTCTAGGCAGTTTAGTCACAAAATCCATGGTAATGTCCTCCCATTTACCCATGGGTACAGGTAAAGGTTCTAAACTCCCATATGGTTTATGATGTTGTGCCTTAACCCTAGCACATGTTACACACTCGGCCACATACTTAGCAACATCGAGCTTCATCGTCGGCCACCAGTAATAGGAATTTAGATCCCTATACATTTTCGTACTGCCGGGATGAATCGAGTACATGGTTTTGTGAGCTTCTTCCATCAGAAGACCTCTTACTCCTCCCATCTTAGGTACCCAAATCCTATCTTTGAATACCTTCAATCCTTGACCGTTTGTATCAAACACCAACGTTTTTCCTAAACGTTCCTCCTTTCGGTCATTTTTCTCTAAAGCTTCCTCCTAAACTTTCTTTATGCTTTCCACAATTGTCGAGACGACTTCAATTCTCAATGCTCTTGGCCTTCTCTTTTCAAGATTTACCTTCCGACTGAGAGCATCAGCAACAACATTTGCTTTACCAGGGTGGTAAAGTATCTCACAGTCGTAGTCCTTGAGTAGTTCTAGCCAGCGCCGCTGTCTCATGTTTAATTCCTTCTGATTAAAGAGATATTGAAGACTCTTATGATCAGTGAAAAGTTTGCATTTAGTACCATAAAGATAGTGCCTCCATATCTTTAAGGCGAATACTACCGCTGCCAACTCCAGATCATGAGTGGAGTAGTTCTTTTCATGCTCTTTCAATTGCCTCGATGCATACGCTATCACTTTATCCCTTTGGGTCAGAACACATCCTAACCCAACTCCAGAGGCATCACTATAAACTGCGAAGTCATCAACTCCTTCAGGTAACGAAAGAATTGGTGCTTCACATAATCTTTTCTTTAACTTTTCAAAGGCTTCCTTATGCTTTTCATTCCAAGCATAAGTAGATCTTTTTTGGGTCAAAGCTGTTAATGGAGTAGCAATTGAAGAAAAGCCTTGGACAAATCGGCAATAATATCCGGCTAATCCAAAAAAGCTTTGAATCTCCGTAGGACTTTTTGGTTGTTCCCACTTCATCACAGCTTCAATCTTCGCTGGGTCAACCATTATTCCTTCTTGGTTAACCACATGACCTAAAAATTGGACTTCTTGAATCCAAAATTCACATTTGGAGAACTTTGCATACAGCTTCTCCTTTTTCAGGACTTCTAGCACTTCCCGCAGATGCTTTTCATGCTCCTGCTTGCTTTTCGACTAAATCAAGATATCGTCTATGAATACTATCATGGATTTATCAAGGTATGGTTTACAAACCCTGTTCATCAAATCCATGAAAGCTGCTGGGGCATTGGTTAGTCCGAACGACATAACCAAAAATTCATAGTGTCCATATCTTGTTCTGAACGCAGTCTTTTCGATATCCTGCTCTCTCACTTTTAGTTGATGGTATCCTGACCTAAGATCGATCTTCAAGAAATTGCTCGAACCTTGCAACTGATCGAACAGGTCATCGATCCTCGGCAACTGATACTTGTTCTTTATTGTCGCATTATTCAACTCTCTGTAATCGATGCACATTCTCATGCTCCCGTATTTCTTCTTTACAAATAACACAGGGGCTCCCCAGGGTGATGAACTAGGTCGAATGAAACCTTTGTCCAATAACTCCTGAAGTTGTGTCATAAGTTCTTTCATCTCGGTTGGTGCTAATCGATACGGTGCTTTGGCTATCGGCGTCGTTCCTGGTAACAAGTCGATACGAAATTCTACTTGTCGATCAGGGGGCAATCTGGGAAGATCTTCGGGAAAGACTTCCGGATAATCACACACCACCAAAATATTCTGCACCTCCTTCTTTTCCTTCTGAGCATCGATCACAAACGCTAGATATGATGTACACCCTTTGGCCAAACACTTTTTGGCTTTCATTAGGGAAATGATTCCAGAGTTTACTCTGCGTTTGTCTTCATACACCATAAACGACTCTTTCCCTGGCGGGTTTACTTTTACTATTTTCTGCCTACACAATATTTCGGCATCGTTGGCGCTAAGCCAATCCATTCCTAAAACTATGTGGAAACCATTTAACTCGATAGGCAGTAATTCCTCGTAGAACTTATTCCCATTCAAGTCAATGAGGATGTTTTTCATACGATGGCTAGCAGGTACAAACTTGCCACTAGCAATTTCGACTAATAAAGCATTAACTAGTCTATCAACAGGCAAAGCTAGTTTTCTACCAAATTCATGCGAAATAAATGAGTAATTGGCTCCAGAATCAAACAAAATTTGGGCAGACAATTCGTTTACGAGAAAGGTACCTGAAGCGGCATCGACTTCTTCTTTTGCAGCTTCAAGTGTCATCTGAAAGCCTCTCGCCTTCGGCTTTGGTGGAAGATTGGGCTTTGATGCATCCTTCCTCTTTGGACAGTCTTTAAAAACATGCCCTTCTTCATGGCACTCAAAACATACCCTCTTGTCGGACGGACACACGTTGGCATAATGCCCAGTCTTTCCATATTTGTAGCAAGTCACCGCCTCACTACATTTCCCAGAGTGCTTTTTCTTGCACTTCTCACACCATTTCACTTCACCTCCTCATCCTCCACACTTCTTAGACTTAGAAAATTTGCTTTTCTTGTTGGAACCTGAAGTTCCTTCAAATTTTCTCTTTTCACCAACTTCTGCCCTCTCCAGACCCATCTCTCTGATCTGAATCTCAACATTCTTAGCAGCCCAGATGGCGGCTTTCAAAGTGGTTGCTTGTTTAACCATCGGACCAAAGTCCGCTGGTAATCCGAGGGCAAACTTGTTGACCTTAGAGCGTTCAGTTGGAACTAGGTAAGGAACAAGCTTCAACTTTTCCGTAAAACTAGCAGCGTATTCAGTAACGCTCACCCTTCCTTTTTTCAAATTCTAGAACTCATTGTTGATTTCCAGAAGATCCTGCTCAGAGCAGTATTGCAATTTCAGTTGTACCACAAAGTCTTCCCAAGACATCTTGCTAGCTTCTCCCTTGGGCATGGAATCATCTAGTAACTTCCACCAACTCAATACACCAGATTTTAAAAGAGGAATTGCAAGTGCGGTCTTTTGTTTGTTGTTGCACTCACAGCTTTCAAACATTGTCTCCATTTCGGAGATGCAATTCATGACTTCCACCGGTGTCGGACTCCCAGATAGACACGGTGGTTTAGATGCCATGAAATCTTTGTATTTGCACCTACGTCCATCAACTCCTCCATCCTGGTTCTTTTGTCTAACTATCGGTGGGTTGACTTGACCAAGTGTCCCACTGTAGTTCCTTCCTACTGATTTCCCTTCATTCAATTCGTAATGTTCAACAGGTATCGTAGTTTCTTCCCTACTCTGTTGTAGTAATCGCCTTGTCTCCTCCATTTGGCGATCTAACATCATCTGCATCATTGCTTGTACTCCAGCCATCGTCATTGGCTCAGGTGCAGCTCCTACAACAGGTACTTGCTCAACTACGTGAGGTTTAGGTTGTTGATCCCTGTTTCCGTTTGCATTTGCAACTCCACTGCGAGTTCTTGCCATTACAATTTATATACCGAATAAGGCGAATTTAGGTCTTTATCCTTGATAGGTATTTAAATTCCCTTATCACTCTGAAACGTTTACATGTTAGTTCTAATCTCGTAATCATACGCTTAGAATCCTATACACATAAGGTTTCCAGATCCGGTCGGCAACAGACCATAGATACAAACAAATAATGGCACACATGGCAAACACATAGCATTTAGCACATAAGGGCATTTTAGGCATCTTTCCTAAAATAAACTAGTGCTCGCGTCTAAAATATGGTAGACACTCATCTCACAATCATCACTTAGCATTCTAAGTTTAAGTCTAGAAATCCTACAATTTCTTAGTTCGCTTAAACTAATGCTCTGATACCAACTGTGACATCCCCTAATTTCTCGGCCAGAAAAGACCGATTTAATTTATGCTTTTTAAAATCAAATCAGAGAAATCTTTATAAAAGTTGTTGCGGAATTGGTCCCCAAAACAAAATATGATAAAAGTTTTTCAAAACCTTTCTTTAAGAAATATATAATTTCATTTCATATCAAAACCTCGGGATGTCATGTACCGATACAGATCAAAAGCATAAACAAGACATTATAAGCCTTTCAACAGTTATTTACAACTACTGGCCTATAATCCAAAAATCTCTCATCATCCTCCGACTATGCTCGGGGTCCACTACCTGTAACATAAAAAGCTGAGTGGGTCAGGCTTGGGAGCCTAGTGAGTATATAGGCTTTTCAACCTACAATAATAATGAACTTATTAAGTTCATCAATCAACAGTAACCCAGATTACCCATTCCCGTGATCCTCACTTTACGTCCCTAAACACTTATCACAAGGGACCTAGCCTAAAGAATATCATCGGGATGGACATTACTGCTAAGGGGTTTCCTCATCCATACATGTCCTAAAGGCAACCATGAGGGGGATGGAGTACATCGAATGAACGCCCAAGTTCATTAACACCTACAGGTTGCGGGTCTGCCAGCGTTTCCACTGGACTGTCTAGAAAAGTCCATGGTCGTCATCCAAACTCCGTTAGATGACTGAATCACAATCACATCGAGGCCTCTCATCACTTTATTTCATCACACAACAACTATCTACCCATGTTTTACCCAACATATTTGTAGATAAAAATACATATACAGTTTAAAACTTGTATAAAACATCTATTCAACAGTCACCTCCATTAAACAAGTAATATAATTACAGGTACCACGTATTTTATAGAAAATACTTCATATCTAGGTGTAAGATGAAGGTAACTATACACTCACTTGATTTGATGATAATCGGGCAGCAATTCGTTTCCTAAAACGTTTGTTTCTAATAAAACCGGGAGTTTTATTCAGAACCGGGCTCTGCGAAGGTCGGGCTTCGAAACCGAAAAGATAAATTTTTTGGGCTTCTCGGGCACTTCGTGGCGTATTCCGGGGGTTATAATTGATACCGGGGCTTTGGGGGAAGTTAGAATGAAAGAAATATGGGTTTAGGGGCTAAAAGTGTCACTTTTCCAAAATATACCCGGGAGGTCTCGCACCCTCCTATTTATAGGATGTGAGGCTCCTGATCGGACGGCTAGGAGAGGAGCTACGCGGCAGCAGATGCGAGAAGGGGTCACGTGGGCTGCGCATGCGAGGGCCTCGCTGGCAGCCTCTAATTGGACCGAAGTCCGGGTCCGAGGAGGGGGGGTCTGTGGCACTCTGCGAAGGCTCGGACACGAGGAAAGGTGCACGCATCGGATTTTCAGTGGACCGCTTCGGATGACTCGTCATTTTCGTCTGTCTTTTTACCGTCGTGCTACTATTGACGAGACCTTCGATTCTCATTTAGGTCGTGTCGGCTAAAAATCACTCGATCTAAAATTCGAGTTTTTAGGTGTCTACTGCTAGGCTGAAACTTCGAAAAATCATAACTTCCTCACACGAAGTCAGATTTGGGCGTTCTTTTTGTACCTACTATCGGTTTAATGAACACTACGAGTTTTGTTTAGATCACTAAGGCTAAAAAGTAGTTTATCAAAAACTCACTTTTTACGACATTAGGCACCGTGCCGGTTTTGTCGCGAAACTTCGAAAGGTCATAACTTCTTCGTTATAACTCGGATTTTGGTATTCTGTATATATCTGTAATCCTTGTCACGCCCACTACAAGTTTCATAATAGATATCGGCTTTATCTAATATTTATTTTCGACGCTCATTTTTATTCTTAATTAATTAAACCCTAATAATTAAGCATAAAACACATAATTCACATAATATTCACATAATTCATTTTCATTCCTTTAAAATGAGTTACAAAGGTTAACCTAGACTATCACATCAATATTAATGCCTAGGCTAGAAACGCGGGCATTACACCTCCTCCTAGTCTGGCTGTAGCGCCGTCAGTTTGGACTGGTGTAAGAATTGGGACATGTGGTGCTTCTTCTATGGATCGTCATACATCTCTACCAAGTCTCCTTAAGTATCTTTCCATTCTCTGAGACCAATGATGATATTCATTTGCTACCAATATTGGGGGTCGATTAGAACCACCAACACTGTTGGAAACATTCAGACAGAACGATTGTGACATTTTTTGTTATTTTTTTAAAAAAAATTTTAAGAAATGAGCTTCAGTGGTATAGAAGGCCCTTTGAAAATCAGAGTTTTGTTTTCAAAAAGCAACCACTATGGCTCTGATACCAATTGTTGAGAGAAAAACATGAGACACACTTGAACAAATGTTAAAATAAGTATAATTGCAGAATAGTTTATCTCGAAGGATCTAAAAGCTCAACAATAATATTAATAAGTTAGAGTTAGATAGTTAGAAGGTTAGTTGCGGAAAAGTAAAGAAATGTAAATGACAACAATTGTTATAACAAGTATACACATAAGTTGATTCATAACGAGGAATGCATTCAGACCAAGTTAGTAAATAAGATCAAACTTAGTGATTAAGTCACAAGTGACTTGCTCCGAAGAGAGATTGTATTCAGTTATGTTCTAGTGAAGTTTGAGAGTAAGGAGAGATGCGTAATCAGATAGAAGAGAGATAGAAAATGATAGCATAGAAGTTTTTTTTGAATAAGTAAGAAAGAGCTCTATTTATAGGCTCTCAAGAATTACACTAGATCACTTCTCTAAGAGTAGCCATGCAAGGCATACTGGACAATAGAGAGTATTGCAATAAAATAGATAAAGTTAAACTAAGTAGATAGAGACTACGGTTGATGATAACTCCGGGTGAGATTGCTGATGAAGGGCTGACTGCGGATACTTGATGGCTGCGGTAGCTGAAGTTCAAGAGGGTCACTTTATGATTCAACAGAGCCTATAGAGATTTTCTGTGATAGTGAAAGCGCAGTTGCCTTAGCAAAGGAACCTAGGGATCACGGGAGATCCAGACACATTGACAGAAAATACCATTTCATCATACATCGTATAGAAGAATGACTCCTCGTGGCAAAGAGGGTATCATCGGATGAGAACCCGGCAGATCCCCTCACAAAGGGACTGGGTAGGGTGAAGCATCTCCAGCATGCAAGGAGCATAGGGCTGAAGGATGATATTAGTTTTAGTAGTTAGATAATTTTCGAAATTTGTAAAATGTAAATTGACATTTGATGATGAATAAAAGGTGTGTTTTATTTATAAGTACAGTGTTGCTATCTTTTGTCAATCGTTTACTATTATTTCATTTGCATGTTTTGACTTCCAGAATATTTATGTTGTGTTTTACATATTATTCAAATTATCCACAGTCGGTCATATGTTGGAAGTAGATATGAATTAACACTGTCATGAGTTGGTTGTAGAGGTCTAAGATGTTGGACATGGCCTCAACACTCATTAGTGCTCATAAGTTATGAGTAATGGATTCAACCCACGCTCGCTGGTATCACTTCATGGAATTTATCTCGAGTGATTGCGAGACGGTAATATCATATAAGTCTTCAAACCTAGAGATATGTCTTGTTGTCTATGAGTTGGTTATGCATTGATCATGTGAAAACGCATTGGTAACTCGATGTTATAAAACGTGCGTTCGTGTGTGATTTAACAAGTAGTAAAACAAGCATATGAGTCGAAGTTTATTTGTTCCTTCGTGGATTAGAAGCGATATCTGGGCCCCTCGATGATTCTGTTTTGACCTATGTACCGGGCCCGGTCAGAACCAAGTTGATGTGTTCAATTAAGTTCTATTTCAAACGAATCGGAAATCGGGAAATAAACTGTTGGACAAAAGTAAGACATTGTTCAATGTATTTGTCCGGCTGATATCTAGAACAGAGGATTATATGATCACTTATCTGAAATGGTGTATCATCATCTTCTCAGTTCCGAGAGACCTTGAAAAGAGCTACAATTGCTGATCGGTTTCTGAATTCATACTTGCAGTTATAGTTATTAGACTTATCCAATTGGGAGACTGTTGGATAAGGTGTCTAAGTCCATAACTATTTCTGGTATGTACTTGACCCGACCCGGCATGGTCCATTTGGGTTGCATGGCATCATGCAATTGGATAGACTAAATGAGAGAAATAACACTTGTGGTTTATTAATATATTATAAGTTCTAATATATTAATAATATTATTTAATTAGTATTGATCAAGAATTAATCGAGAATTAATTAAGTGATCAAAAATGGGAGTAATTAAATATATGGGTTGATTGTGTAAATCGTCCATACTTGTATAGTGGGCTAGATGCTCCATGGATTATCTAGTTGGGCTAAGGTCCATAGGATGCTCCATGGATGCTCCATGGGAGTTACAAACCCATGGGTCATGGAAATGAAGAGCCATGTTACATTAGGGTTTACATGGTGTAACCCTAATGCAACATACTATATAAAGAACATGTTATCTACCAAAATCGGTGACACTAGTGAGACAAGAGGGCTAGGCCGATTTCAAGTGTTAGACAATTCTCTCACAGTCATTCCAAGAGCATTTGGTGTTGTGTGAAACATTGGAGGCATCACACTTGGGGTGCTAGGCTCTCAAGGTTTGCAAGGAATCAAAACAACAACAAGGTATGCAATTCTAGCCATCTTTATGTTTAAAGTTCCCCATGTATGCTAGATAGGATTATGAACCTTGGAAAAAAAAGTATTTTGCATGTATTATAGACAAACATAGATCCAAGGTTTTCTAGGGTTGCATGTACACTTAGGAGTGTTAGAAATGCTCAAAACCCATCAGGTTCATGAAATGGCACTAGTGGAGAAACAAAGAGGGCAAAGTTGATTTCATAAAGTGAACCAAGTAACCTCTTCTCAAGTTATTCCAATTGTTTGTGGTGTTGTGTGATTCCATTTGAGGTGCAACACTTGGGGCACTAAGCTCTTAAAGGTTAAAGACTTCAAGCTCCATTAAAAGGTATGTCATCTAACTAGACTTTCTTAGTATAGATACTCCATTGTATGCTAGTTAGGATGATGCTTTGGAATTTTGAATGTATGCATGTATAATAAAGAAAACATAGATCCAAAGCACATAGAGTTGCATGTACACCATAGGAGTGTTAGAATGCTCAAAACCCATCAGAGGAGACTCAGGAGGAGGACCCTATTAAGTCAGAGTGATCCCCAGAGATGGTTGCTCCACTTCCTCCATCCTCTCTCAATATTCATGCTTCAGGACCCAAGACTATAACTACCCACAGAAAGGCCATTCCCATCCCTTCCAGCAAGAGGGCAATGTCACCGTTATCATCACCGAGATCATCAAAGAAGCCTTGCCTCACCCGCAAATGGAATCCACATGTGGACGAGTGGATCAAGGAGGAGAGTATTGGGTTTTATGATGTCGGAGAGTCCTCCCAAGCACCTACGCACGATCCCATTCCATAGGATCCCATAGATAGAGATATATCAGTGTTAGTCACGCGAGTAGCACGACACGAGGATTGCATATATTAGGTGGAGGAGGATTGCGACTCGTTGAGGAGGGAGACCAGGTTGTTAGCTGGTAGAGTTAGGGATTTAGAGCATGGGAGAGATTTTGATGAGATGAGGATCCTCCACACATACGATCATCTGAAGGAGACCCATTATGTAGTGCAGTTTCAGCAGATCGTGATTAAGAGTCTAGAACAGCAAGGGAGGGAGACAGAGTTGAGATTGATGGTGTCAAAGATAGGTACAACCACTATGGAGGTTATGATCAGTTCCCTTCAGCACCAGTTAATGCTGATAGTGACTTGGATGATAGTTTGTTTTGTCTTGTGGTAGATAGTTCTAGCCAAGGAAAGCTAGGAACTATGTTTTTGGGTTTGAGGAAAGGAAAAGTAGTGTAGCGGGTAATAGGAAATTGCTAACTCTTTTGCTTATAAAATAGATGCTTTTCCTGTTCAAACCACATCAGTGTACACTATTTTTGGAAATATGATGTAAATTGTGGAAGTTAATGGAAATTATATGACACTATTGTATATTGTATTACTTGTTTGATTCGTTTTCTTGATATAGTTAACTCTGTTAACTAAATTATCAAAGTAAAACTCGAACTTTATCATAAGAACTAACATATGCAATAAATTTATAATCATGCCTCGCACTAGCAAAAACCCAGTACAACCTGAACCCAATCTTGAGTCCATGAGCTCAGCCGTGATTGAGGAACTAATAGCCCAATGCGTCACTGATGCAATAGCTAACCTAGAAACCCCTAGGAATGTAGGATCAGGAGGCAATGGAGGTGAGAGTTCGCAAGGAGATAATCGAGGTCCAAACAGGGTCTTTTCATATAAAGATTTTATGAACTTTAATCCAAAACCCTTCCATGGAAACGAAAGTGTAGTTGGTTTGACTAGGTGGATAGCAAAAAAAGGAGTCTATTTTTGAGATCAGCTTTTGTCCGGAGGACTGTAAAGCTAAGTTTGCCGCATGCACCTAGGCAGACGCATCCCTAAGTTGGTGGACCAGTTACATGAAGACCATGGACATTAATGTAGCAAATTCAATATCTTGGAGTGAGTAAAAGAAGCTCATGATTGAGGAGTACTGCCCACGCGAGGAGATGTAGAAGCTGGAGTAGGATTTGTGGAATCTGAGAATGCAGGAAGCTAATGTTGCCACTTATACGATCTATTTCATTGTCCTTGCCACCTTATGTCCTGGGATGGTCACCCCAGAGTATAAGAAGGTAGAGAAGTATATTTGGGGTTTGCATCGTCCTATCCAAGGTTTTGTCACTGCCTCAAAGCCAACCACCTTCGACATGGCCAAGACACTAGCCTTTAGTTTGACCAATCAAGAGATTCGTCATGGTATGATGGTCTATAAGGCTGACCTTCCGAAGGTGGAAGGTAGAAAACCCGAAGTGATTTAGAAAGATTCTTCGTTATCGGTGGTGATCGGTCATGGTATCCATAGCGTTGCTTCTTTTTCGGCCAGATCCAGATTTTGTTTTGCTTCTCCCAGTCATCCAGACTGATCGACTCGTCCCTTTTCCCTGCCCCCTGGCCTCTCACTTCATTTCGTTCTTCTTATGTACCGTCGCTTGAATGAAGACACCCGATCGGCCCGACTTTCCCAAATGCCCATCGTTGGCCCTTGAGGAAGTTTGGAAAAGACTCTAAAGGGAAGGCTAGGAAACCAATAGAAAATAAGCGGGAAGTGATTCAGCCATTTAAGGTTACAACAACATCGACAGGAACTGCCTCTGGAAGTAGCCCAAGATGCAATGAGTGTGGATTTCAACACAATTGAGCATGTTGGATATACACTAACTACAGTAACAAAGGTCATCTTGAAAACATATGCAAAACCCCACCCAATCGAGGAACCACAACAACAGAGACTCGATCGTGCTATGAGTGTAAAGAAGTGGTACACATTAGGAAGGATTCTCCAAAACTGAAGGGACAAGGAGGTAATGCTAGCAGTAGTGCATTTGTGATAGGACCCAGAGAACTGTACAAGATCTGACGGTAGTTACGGGTATGTTCCTAATCAATAATTTATATGCAAATATAATTTTTGATACAGGCACCGATAGAAGCTATATTACTCCAAAATTTAGGAAAATGTTAGACCGTCCATCTAGTAAACTTAAGGAAGCCTATAGAGTAGAAATGGTTATTGGCCAAGTTGGTAGTACTCAATAGATACTTAGTTATTGTACCTTAACATTAGATAATCATGATTTTTTCCTCGACCTTATGCTAATGGTCATTGGAAGTTTTGACGTCATCATCGGTATGGATTGGTTATCCTCTAACCACGTCGAAGTATTATGCTTCAAGAAAGCATTACGTCTACCCCTACCAAACGAAGAACCCTTAATCGTCTACGTTGATAAACCTAGTAGAAATATTAGGATCATCTCCTACATGAAGGCCAAAAAGTAATTATAGAAAAAGTATGTATCCTTCTTAGATCATATTGTCGATAGGAAAGACAATAAGAAGAAAACATTCTAGGAAGTACCTCAAGTGTGTGAGTACCTTGATGTATTCCCTAAAGATCGACCAGGTATGCTGCCGGCTCGACAAGTAGAGTTTCAGATCGATCTACTTCCAAGAGATGCCCCAGTAGGAAAGTCTCCTTATATATTGGCACCGTCGGAGATGCGGGAACTCTCCATCCAACTATAACAACTTCTTGACAAGGGTTTTATCGGATCAAGTTTCTCGCCTTGGGGAGCACCCGTTCTATTTTTCAATAAGAAGAACGGATCTTTTCGAATTTCCATAGACTATAGAGAGCTAAATAAGTTGGTACCATTAAGAATAAACATCCACTACCCCAAATAGACGATCTCTTCGATCAACTGCAAGGATCTAATTATTTCTCTAAAATCAACTTGAGATCTGGATCTTATCAACTTCGAGTCATGGAAGAGGACATTTCAATGACTGCTTTCAGAACACGTTACGGTCATTATGAGTTTTTGTTCATGCCCTATGGATTGACCAATTCCCCAGCTGTTTTTATGAATCTCATGAATCGAGTGTGCAAGCCCTACTTGGACAAATTCATGATTGTATTCATCGATGATATTCTAGTATACTCACGAACCAAGGAAGTGTATGGGAAACATCTTCGAGTGATCCTAGAGCTTTTAAGGAAAGAAACGTTGTACACAAAATTCTCTAAGTGTAAATTTTAGATAAGAGAAGTAAACTTTGTTGGGCATGTGGTAAGTAGCAGAGGTATTCATGTTAAGCGGTAAAGAATTGGGAAACGCTCAAGACCCCAATAGAGGTTCGTCAAATTTTGGGACTAGATGGCTATTACCATATATTTATAGAAACTTTTTATCGCATACCCAAACCCCTCACAACATTAAACCAAAAGCAAGTAAAATTCGTTTTGGGATACCAACAGGAAACAACTTTCCAAAAGCTGAAGGAAATGATATGTAGCGCACCGATAATATCTCTTTCCAAAAAGTACTTATGACTTTGTAGTATATTGTGATGCTTCGCATCAGGGGTTGGGATGTTTATTAATGCAAAGGGAAAAGTCATAGCCTAAGCCTCAAGATAACTCAAGGTTCATCAGAACAACTACACCACCCACTACTTAGAGTTGGGTGTGGTAGTTTTTTCCCTGAAGATTTGGCGTCATTACCTTTACGGGACAAAGTGTATATTCCACACAGACCACAAGAGTCTGCAACACATCTTCAATCAAAAAGAGCTCAACATGAGAAAAGAACATGGTTAGAGTTGCTAAATGACTATGATTGTGAGATTCGTTATCACCCAGGAAAAGCTAATATCGTAGTTGACGACTTAAGCCGTAAAGCATGAGTTAGACCTCGTAGATTCAAAGCACTTACGATGACTAAATCAGTGTAACATAATCTCGCAGATTAGAAGTGCTCAATTTGAGGCTTTAACAAATAAAACGTTAAAGAAGAAGGCCTCAGAGGAATGGAAAGACAACTCAAGATTAAGGATGATAGAATGAGATATTTCATGAACCGTGTATGGGTTTCGAAATTTGGAGAGGTCAAAGAAATAGTTCTAAATGAGGCCCATAGGACTAGATATTCCATCCATCATGGAGGATAAAAATGTATTTGTACCTAAAAGCCCTTTATTGGTGGACAAACATGAAGGATGAGATTGTGACCTACGTAAGTAAATGACCAACATGTTCCAAGGTCAGAGCAGAACATCAACGACCCTCGGGACAGTTGCAACAACCAGATATTTCTGTGTGGAAGTGGGAGAAGATCGCAATGGACTTTATTATCAAATTACAAAGACTACTGCTGGTTACAACGATATTTGGGTAGTTATTCATAGATTAACCAAGTATGCTCACTTCATACCAATAAAAGGGACCGATAAGGTAGAGAAGCTGACCAGGACGTACCATAGAGAGATTTTTAGATTGCATGGATTATATTGACATTGTATAAATCTCTTTACACAATATAAGAAGAGAAAGGTATCTCTTCGACTAATGTGAATATATCCTAATTGGGAAGAAACTTTCGTAGTGACAGTTCCATTAAGGCTTCGAACACATAAAGTCTATAAGGCTTGAGGTCAACATACAACAACATGCTTCTAGGGACGCTTAACTAGTACTTCAATCCGAATGAATACTTGTCCCCTTGAAAGATATGATCGTTGAGCATGCACCTCAACAGTACGTTGTTATAATGAGACACGAATTGTTAAACATAATATGAAATAAAAATAATAAGAAAATCTTTTTGGAAATCAAATACAAAAATAAGAAAATCTTTTTGGATTTTTGTTTTTGGAAATCAAATACATAAATGAGAAAATGTTTCCGAATTTTTGTTTTTGGAAATCGAATACAAAAATAAGAAAATATTTTTGGATTTTTGAATTTTAAACAAAACAAACAAAAATAAACTTGTAAATTGTTACCAAGTGACGTTCGGCCTAGAAAGTAGCAACCCCTAATGATGTTGCTCATCGAATAGCTTTCTCCCCCAAAAAGAGAATTAAGATCATAATGATTCAGAGGAAAGTCAAATGTGAACGCATGCGAATGCTGAACTGAAACAATAACCTCTTAAGAGTTCAGAAAAACACTAACAAACAAACACCTATTCGATCAAGAAGAACCTGGAGCAGAACTTGCTTCTATCATCCTTAAGAATGACTTCTCATCTAAAGTTTTTGTAAAAATATCTACAAGTTGATCCATTGTTTTTACAAGTGGACCTCAGTGTTCCCGTCTTCTACATGGTCTTTTATGAAGTGATATCGAAGAGCAATGTGTTTGGTTTTTGAATGTTGGACTGGATTATGGCAGATGCGAATCGTGCAGTTGACTTTGTAACCAAATAACTTGTGACGTGCATGCTGTAGTAGCCGCATACTCAACATATGTAGTCTAAATCGAAACGCACGTTTATTTCTTCGATTTCCATCTCACAAGCTTTCCATCCAATAAATTACATCCGCCAGTTTTTGCTTTTTCGATCAAGCTGACATCCACCTACACCGGCATCTGAAAATGTTTGTATAAAGAATCCTGTCTTCTATGGATCCCATAAGCCCAACAAAACTATTCCTTTGAGGTAGCTGAAAATATTCTTAACGGAATTGAGATGGGGTTCTCTTGGGTTCGATTGGTACCGAGCACAATTACATACAACAAACATAATATCAGGTCGACTTGCAGTCAAATACAAAGAGCGAACCTATCATGCTTCTATATGTTGTTAAGTCCACAGCAAGATTATCCAACGAAGGATTCAAGCGAGTGCCAACAACCATAAGTACTTTCACTTAAGTATTATTTGTCACCCCAAATCTTTCAAGCAGGTTGCGCGTATATTTTTCTTGATTAATAAAGATGCCTTCTCTGCTTTGACAAATATGTAAACCAAGAAAATTATTAAATTTCCTCACATACTCATTTCGAACTGACTTTTCATAAGCGCCTTAAATTCCTTAGATAACAAAGGGTCAGTCGAACCAAAAATTATATCAACGACATAAATTTGAACAAGCATCACGCGATTCCAAACTTTCTTTCGAAATAAAGTGGGGTCAACTAATGCTTGTTTAAATTTAGAAATTTTAAAAAAATTGGTCAGAGTTGGATACAAGGCACGAGGTGCTTGTTTCAACCCATAGACAACCTTATCTAGAATATAACAGTGATCAGGATACTTGCCATTAATGAAACTAGGCGGTTGTTCAACACAGACCATTTCCTCCAAAACTCCATTTCGGAATGCACATTTGACGTCCATTTGATAAACATCGAAATCTTTATGCACTACATAAGCAAGAAAACTTTGAACTGGCTCGAGTCGTGAAACGGGGGAAAATGTTTCCTCCTAATCGATACCTTCTTGTTGAGAGAAACCTTTAACGACTAATCTTGCTTTATTTCGAATCACATTGCCTACTTTATCAGTTTTATTTTTGAAAATCCATTTTAAACCAATTAACGAAACATCCTTTGGCTTAGGAATTAACTTCCAAACTTTGTTTCGTTCAAATTCAGCCAGTTCAAATTGCATTGCAACAACCCAATCAAAGTGTTCTAATGCAACCTTTACTGTTTTTGGTTCTAGTTTCTAAATGAACACGTTGAAAATATAGTATTCCTAATGAGCATTCGGCACTTCATTTTTGGTTGGAATCTAGGCTCATGTCAAGACACCATAATTTGAATCACCTAGAACATGTTCCCTTGGATGATTTCATGTCTATTTATGCATCGATGGATATGTAGGATCAAAAGTTAAAGGTGCGTCTTCGAAAATTTCATTCGCTTCTGAAGCTTCTCCTGCATTCGAAATATTGTTAGTGACATCATGAAAATCATTAGTCTGATCATTGATAGTATCAAGATTCGATCCAGTTGGCTCCCGTTCGACCAATGGATTTGAGTTCTTATGCTCCCCCTCGACATCAGCATGGTCCATGACATGCTCCCCCTCGACTTGAGCTGTAGTTCACACATGCTCCCCCTCAACAGTCGAATCATGATTATCATCATGCAATGTCGAACTCAATTGTTCCCCCTCCACTTGATCATCATTCGAAATCGATACTCATTCGACATTCACTCTTGAAGTTGATGTAGAATGTGTATTACTTTCTTCCCTTGTAATAGTCGAATCATCATAATGTTTCGATGCTTCAGGAACATGATTATCATCAGCATGGTTTTCAGAATCAATAGCCTTATCTGGAATTCCAAAAATCAAATCATAATCAATATCATAAGAATTCATGAGTTCAGATTCTTCATTTGTTTCAGCAATTATAGGCATTTGAACGAAAGATTGTTTGACTCTTTTGACGTAGTAGTCATCGAATGTAAGATTGAAAGTTTCTTCGATCTTCCTCATTCGTTTGTTCAACACCCTATAGGCAACAGAGTTGTGTGAATATCCCAATAATATTCTTTCATCAGCTTTCGACTAAAACTAAAATTTAGAAAGAGTGTCCTTGAGATTCATGATGAAACATATGCACCCAAAACCATGAAAGAATTTAACATTAGCTCTTCTTTTGTTTAAGATCTCCTAAGGTGTGATATTAAAATGACGATGAATAAAAGATCGATTTTGTGTGAAACAAGCAGTCGAAACAACTTCTGCCCAAAGATATTGAGGCAAATTTACATATGTAAACATGGTTCGGGCAGCCTCACATAGAGAACGATTCCTCCTTTCGACAATACCATTTTTTGCGGTGTCTAAAGAGACGTAAATTTATGCGAAATTCCCAACTCAGTCACAAATGAATCAACAAATTTATTCTTAAATTCTGATCCATTATCACTTTTAATCCTTCGAACTTTCTTCTTCAAACGCAACTCGATGTTTTTGATGAATTCAATCATCACTTGAGCAGCTTCAGACTTCTGTCGAAGAAAGAAAACCCAAGTAAACCTTGAAAAATTATCAACAATTGCGAATATGTACTCTTCTTATTGAAAGTCTGAACAGTCGAAGGTCCACATAGGTCAATGTGAAGAAGTTCCAAAGGTTCGATGATTTTGGAATCTATGACAATGGATGACCTTGTCGATGTTGCTTTCCTTATTCACAAGCAACACACAACGAATGGTTATCAAATTTAAGACAGTTAAGCCTCGAACAAGATCATTTAAAACCAATTTGTTAAGATTTTTGAAATTTAGATGGGATAGACGTCGATGCCATAACCAGCTGAGATCTGATGAAGCTTTCGATAACAGACATACTGATGGAATGCCAACAAGAGGTTTCATGTCGAGAGTGAACATGTATCCTTGTATTTTCGACTTAAGTAACACCTCCTTTGTCTCTTTGTTGGAGATAATAAATACTACCTTCTTCATCGAAAATAAACCGATTACCGGTGCCCACAACAAGTTGCAAAACACTAATCAGATTATGCTTTAAGCCTTCACCATACTCCACTCTATTCACCGTGAATTTTCCACTCGTCACTTTGCCACATCCCTTGACCTTACATTTTTTGTTATTACTAAACTTTACGACTCCTTCATTATCCAGCTTTCGAAAATCTATTAAATTCTCCTTCCTCGCAGACATGTGATGCGAGCATCCACTATCAATGTATCAATTCTCATCATATTGGTCCCCAAGACCTTTTGGGTCCTTGGACATTAGCTTGAAATACATTATGAAAAGATGAACCTATGACCCAACTTCGAAATTTAGACTTGAAACTGTCAGTTAAGTCAATTTCATTGGCTTTAGGCATCGAAATGTAATCATTCAATAGGAAATATACAACATTGATTTTTCGTCCTTTTTCTGAGATCCATCATTTTTCTGCTTAGGAATTTCTTTCCACTTTTTCACTGTTGGATTCGACTCCTATGACGAAGAACTTCCATACATCGAATCATTCAAGTATGTTTCATAAGCAAATTGAATTTTCTTTTGAGAATACTTTCCCGACTGATATATCTTTCCTTTTCCTTCTTGCCAATGATTGATGTTCTTTACATCACTTCTCCCTTTCGCAAAAGATGTGTTCACCTTTAGATTCGAATCAGGGTTTGGAAAGTGTGGATTTTTGGGTTTAAAAGGTTCATTTTGCTTTCCTTAAGCATCCAGTTTCTCAAAATTTTGTTTTAACCACATTTCTATGAAAACTTGTCGATTTTATTGAAAACGCCTTTGACCATGAGTTGGACCAAACTTCCTTTGTTCATTATTTTGAACAAAATTCCTTTGATTCTTGTTTTGAACAAAACTTCCATTTCCATGACTTTGAACATTATGAGGTCGAAATTGATTTTGAACATTAGTTTGACTTTTTGGAAAACCATTTTGCTTTTGAGAATGTTTGTTTTGAAATGATGTCTTATTTTGAGAAAATGTCTAAAATTGTTCAGATGATTTTTGGTTAAAAACATTCTGTTTTTTAAAAGCTTTTACATTTTTCCAATAAGCTTTGTTTCTTGCTTTTCTATTCGAAAAACCTTCCTCCCAAACCAATTTTTCAACATTTTTCTTGAAAACTTGTGCTTTAGTCTTTTGATATTTTGAAACATCGGGTTAAGAATTACCACCTTTTTCTTTGTTTTTATAATCAACTCTTGATTTTTCAGTTTTTACTTCCCAAACACGTTTTGGTTTTTTGTCGTTGAAAAGTTCTTGAGTTTTTGTTTAAACCATTTTCGACTGTACTTTAATTCGAATAAAAACCATCTTTTGTCACTTGTTTATTGTCTTCTTCAATCGGTATGTTCAATTTTGGATTCACCTTATCACCATTACCCGAGCTGACAAATACTTGGTTTGGAAATACAACATAATCTGTACACTTGAGTCTTTGATAGACTACTGAGTTTGATTCCAGATAATGTTTTCCTTTATCTTTCAATACCTTTGTGTACTCCTTTGATTCTTCATAGACCTATTCGACTACAACTCAACGAATAGGTGTTTCATTCAAAACATCATCATCATCACTCACATAGTCTTCTACCACAACATGATCAAGGGGATCACAGGCTTTAGATGTAGAAGGTTGATCACTGTTAACCTTCGACATTGAATCATGACATTTTTTTGCCTTTAGCCATCGAATTGACATTAATAATAGATAAATGAGAACAATCGACACTTTCCCCAGCCTCAGTTTCACTAATACTATCAGAATTATCTTCGATATCAGCAAAATTTTGTTGAGAATCACATGTCGAATTCTCAGTCATGTTCAATATTTTAACTTGTTCATTTTTAGTAAGAATTTCATTAACAATATGCACAAGATCATCAACATTTAATCATGCATCAATCTTAACTATTCCATATGCATATGAATCATTGGGTACTTTATCGTACTCATATATTTTGGTTTTTACAATCATAAGAAGTTTTATCTACCATTTCTCTCTTATAAGCTAAGAAAGGAAGAAACTTTCGATGTTGTTCTTTTCATATGTCAGATGAATGATGCAACTCAGTCAATTTAGCATACAAACGTTTGGCAGAATTACAGTAAATATTCCTCGGTTTAACTACCAACATATTATCAGTCGTAACAGAATCTCTATCTGTGACATCCCCATTTTCACGGCCAGAAAAGATCGATTTGTTTATGCTTTATTTTGAAAATCAGAGTAACATTTAAAAGAAAAGTGTTGCGGAATTTGTTCCCAGTAAAACATGATAAATACGTTATCAAAGCATTTCCGAAGAAATATATTTTTTATTCATTTTTAAAAACATTTAGGATGTCATTGTCAACACAGAAACATAAGCTTAAACAAAACTTACATTTATTTACACTAGTGATCTACATCTCTTTTAAATATCTCAGTGTAATGTAACTTCATATCGACACATGTGATAGAAATAAGCTGGAGTTGGTCAGGTTGGGAAACCAGGTGAGTACATAGTGATTTCAATCCCACAATGTTATATCATATATATAATTTAGAACTCACAAAATATACAATTTCACCATATATATATATATATATATATATATATATATATATAAGCAACTCTTACCCCCACCACGTTAATCCTTACAAAGAGACTATCCATACTCTCGGACCTTAAATTTTACCTCTTACTTAACCCATACTCTCGGATCTAATTCATGCTCTCAGATCAATAATTGTGCCCATTCCATACTCTCAGATTAGGGACAAGTGTCTATGTGAAATCCATTCTCCCGGATTAACGACGAATGACTATGTCCTATCCATACTCCCGGACTGAGGATGACTGACTATGTCTTAATCCATACTCCTGGACTAAGGACAACTGACGATGTATTAATCCATACTCCCGGACTAAGGACAACTGACTATGTCTTAATCCATACTCCCGGATTAATGACAGTTGACTATGTCTAATCCATACTCTCGGACTATGGACACTGACTATGTCTAATCCATGCTTCCGGATCAATGATATATACTAAAGTTCTATTCGCTGAGTATAACTCACTCGTCCTCGTAAGAAAATACTACCCAATATTCCTCATAATTAATTTAGGTTTACTCTTTATCCTAAATGATCATATATAATCAGGTATGTTCTTTAACACGTATTTCAGGCAACATCAATTAACTCGCACATAAACATATAACTAATACTTCAATCAATACTTGTATTAAAATCATGTTCATGAAAGGGACCATGCACTCACCTGATATGATGGTCACTCGGCACTCGGACAGCGCTTCGTTAATCTTAAAACAATTTCCCTCGGACAAAACCTAGTATCATTACCACTAGAGTTTAGTCTAACGTTAACCGCGACTAATTAATAGTCTAGCTATGATTACTATTATATAAGTGTTAAGCAAAACTCTTATATAACTCATAATAATAGCCCAAATAATTATTTTAAGGTCCTAATAATGTTACTATAATTAATTAGAAGCTATATTAAAAATAGCGTAGGCGTAGCTCACTTACAGCGGGTTTTCTCGAAAACCGGGCCCCGCCGGAGCAGAGTTTCTGAGCTGAAAGGCTCTTTTCTCATGGCTTCGGGAGCCTCGGGGCTTCCTTTGGGTGCTATGGAGTTTACCTAGGCTTAGGGGGTTAGGATAGGCTAGAGAGAGTGTGTAGAGAGAGAAAGTTGAAGGGGAGAGGTGTGGGAAATGAAGGAACCCGACACCTTTATTTATAGGCTGATTTCCTGATGGACTCGCCGAGTCAGGTCACTGACTCGCCGAGTCAGTGCCATGTGTCATCATCTGATGGCTTCCCTTGGAGAGAAAGCAATGGTTGTGATCGCACCACGTCACCCAAACTCACACAACACCCTCCCGACTTATAAAAATCATAACTCTCGCATACGAGCTCCGTTTTCCACGTTCTTTTTTTCCACGCGTAGGTAAAAACAAGATCTACAACTTTTGTTTAGACTCTGTCGGCTAATTCTTGACCAATCTTAAATTTAACAGTATGAGGAGATCAGACTGTTAAATGACCGCGAAAAATTTGTAACTCCTTCATACGGACTCCGTTTTCGTCTGTCTTTTTACCGTTGAGTTCCTATTAATGAGATCTTTAACTCTCATTTAGGTCGCGTAGGCCAAAAAAAGCTCGAACTAAAATTCGAGTTTCGGGCCGTGCACTGCTATGCCAAATTTTACAAAATTCATAACTTCCTCATACGAAGTCAGATTTGGGCGTTCTATTTTTGTATGTTCTCGGTTTAATGTATACTACAACTTTGGTTTAGATTACTAAGGCCAAAAAGTCTTCTGTCATAAATTCACTATTTTACGTTTCCCGGTGTCGTGCCGGTTTTGCCGTGAAACTTCGACGGGCCATAACTTCTTCGTTATAACTCGGATTTTGGCGTTCTTTATATGTACGGAACCCTTGTAACATATACTACAACTTGGTTAAGATTACTCCTTCTAAATAATCTTCCATAAAAAGTCATTTTTGATGGTTATTGTCTCTAATTTGACTAGCCCGGATATACGGGCGTTACACTATCTACTGTAACATTCCTTAATTAAAGCTCTAAACTCTTTATAACACTCTTCTTAACTTCCAATTTATTTCAAACATCATATACCAATTATTTCAATTGTTCAGCTTCTCTACTCATGGAAGTCAACATATTATTAAGATAAGAAAGTGTATCATCAAAATCTGTTAAAACAACATGATATTTATTCAAAGGAATACTAAGAGGTTCAAGAAGATTACATACCTATGACGTCATTGGAGATTTTTCAGCAATTATTGAGACAAAGCATCCTCCTGAGATCTTCTCATCATCAGAATCTCTTTCTTCTAATTGACCATATACAGCTCCATGCGTAGGATTTCTCATCTCGTCATCATCAGACCCCAGAGACCAAATCTGACACGTACCATCATCCTCATCTCCTCCTTGATCCATCAAGGAGATTCCCTTAGTTCGAGCTTTTATCTCCTCAATCTTTCCTTCATAGTATTCTTCATCTTTCACTCTTTCCTTCTTCTCCTCCTTCTCATCCTTCTTTCTCAACATACAGTCTTTTGCTAAGTGATTCGACCCATTGCAATAATTACAATCATAACCTGAATCACCCTTGAGCTTCATTTGCTTCTTCTCAACCGTATTCTTTACTTCCTTTTTCTCCTCTTTCGACTCGACAATTACATTCTTTCCAGTTGAGTTATTCCCCTTGAACTCATTTATGTTCTTGTACTTCGGATTGAAGGGATTTTTAAAGAACTTTTTCATTTTGTTGTTTGAATAGTAAGCCACGGCTTCATCTTCAAAGTTAACCAGAAATCCTTCTTCTTCCTGGTTATCTTCTTCAACATATTCGAATTCAAAGTCCTTGGCAGTATCTTTCAACATCAGTGTCAATGGTCCTCCTAAGCTTTGCTTTCCTTCTTCGTCAATTTTGTTTATCTCACTTTCATGAGCCTTAAGAACATTATACAAATCAGCCAACGAATAACCATTGAGACTCTCCTGAGTTTTGACCATCAGGCTAATGTTCCTCCATCCTTTTCTCAATCCCATCAAAAAAGGCATATTGTATTTCAGAGTCAAACGAGTAACACTATATCGTGTGCATTTGAAAATCAATTCGTTCAGTCGATCATAATATGACTCTATTGATTCATTATCCTTCTGTTTGAACTCAGCCATTTCCATCAAACATTGCTTCACAGATCTTTTCTTTGTCTTTTCATTGCCTTGATATTTTTCTTTCAATGTATCCCAAATCTCCTTTGCGGTTTTGTAACTTCGTACATAGTTGTAAACTACTGGTGGAAGAGCACCACATAGTTCACGAAGACATTTCTTGTCATTTGCTTTCTGTTTATCCCTTCGCACAACCACATCGGCAGAAGAACCAGCACTTCCAACATCTTCAAGCATGACAGGACGATAATTTCGAATTTTGATGCATCTCCAAAGATCTTCATCTATTCCATTAATATATTCCTCCTTTCTTCCGGCCCACTACTCGTAGTATTCAGGAATGAGCATTGGAATCTTCGTAGATGATCCAAGCAAGTGTGAGAAACTTGACATCGTGTTCATGTTAATGTTCGCCATTGTTGTACAGACAAATGATATTTTATATTCAAAAAGAGATCCGATAGGAGAATCAAACAGAAATTGACAAGTAATCAATTGATCTAACAAACAGAGTGCAGATTTGAAACAAAACAATCAATTGAAGCAAGTTTTCTGATTCAATATTGCGGAAAACTTTAAATTAGAAAGAGCGATTCAAAAAATATGAAAAATACGAGAAAACTAAAATTTATTGACTGAATTTTGCTCTAATACCAATTGATGTGTGTTAGAATCGAGTAACGAATACGTAATCAATCAAAGAAAACATGAAGAACACATTGTGTAAATATGATCTGATTGGCTCGTATTTAGTCTGTAAAGAGTACATGAAGTTGAGAGTGTTTACAAAATTGAAAAGCACAAATGTTACTCTTGACTCTAATACTTACCCTATTTATAGGGTGTTACAGACTCAACAAAATATACAAGGATTATACATTCTAATTCGAATTAGAAATGTGCCTTGTAAATACATATAGAGCCGAAACCACTTGGATTTCGAACCCTTACATACTCAATGAATTTCGACTACTCAACATCTTTATTTTGGTCCCTACAGTATGAACTCTAACCAAGGTGAAAATGACCATTTTTACAAATTGGTCCAAAAAGGACTACAATGATATGCAGTTTTGGAAAAATCATAATAACTTCTATAAAGATCTAATGAATGTGTGTGAGTAGTCCCTGAAAAGGTATCAATCTGAACTACTTGCATATGGTATAGTTTTGCAAACCATAGGGCTTAACATGGGAAAAACATGTCTTGAACAGACCACAATTTTTCACATAAAATCATAGCATTTTGTAGTATATTTTCACGAGCTTTTTTGCATAAACAAAATATGTAAGCACATGTATTACCCCCCAAAATGTATAAAAGCTTTAAAAAGGGGTTGTAAGCACTCACCTTAATGTGTGATTTTCGGTTTTGACTCGAGAATGTGATTTGATTTCCTGGAAGCACCGCGAGATAACACTATTTGCAAGAAACTTTTAATCCGGGTTTGGACACGAAATAACACCAAAAAATCGATAAAAGGTAACAAGAGGTAGCAATAAAAGTGTGGTGGAATGGTGGGTTGATGGTGGCAGCAAGGTGGCAAGTGGCTGTTTCCGACAGCCTCTCGGTTTTTTCCTTTTCTGATGGCAGCAAATGACGAGGGAGGGAGGGGAAGGTAGTATGTGGCAGGGGGTTTTTAGCGGTGGCAGGGGGTTTCTCGACATAATAGTGGCAAAAGAGGGTGGAGGACTGGTGGTTCTCTGTGGTTGGCAGCCACCTCCCGTAGGGCGTTCTAAATCGAGAAAAGAGAGGAAACAATGGAAAATGAGAGATTTAGAGAGTTGTCTGATTTTTAATGTGATGAAATAGGATGAAAATGTCTCTATTTATAGTGCAAGCATCCATGCAAGTCCGTACTTTCTTAGTTAGTCAAGCACATAAAGGGAGGCCATACTTGGTACCTTTGAAGTAAGTGTGCACACAAAGCAGTAAGGTGGTAGAAGAGGGGTGTCTTGGACGTGGTAAGGAAGGAAGAAGAAGTCAATGGCTGATTTCTAATCTTTCATGCAAGCATGGTGGGGCGTAGTAATGTAATCTTCTCAAAAATGCCCCAAAACCTTCCTAGATTTACGTGCCAAAATCCCGACGTCTAATATTTTTTTTAAAGTGGTGAATAATAGAATTGAGGTCAAGGATTCCAAAAACCCAAACGGATTAATTTTTTGAGTTGTAGAACTCCAAAAAATCGCGTTTAATTGACCCGAAGCATTTGATTTTTCGACATTTACAAATATTTTTGCTAAAAATATTTCGAGTATGGAATTAAATAAAATACCATAACCCGAGTCCAAAAACATTATCGGAATTTCCATCTGAAGTGTGCAAGTGCCTCAACGAGTCAAAACGTTTTATGTAGTTTAAATAAAATCGGTATTATACTGTTTTTTTTTCTTATAACGGTCATATCTTTTGCATAAGAACTCCGCTACGTTATTTATATTTCCGGAATTGGAAGTTTTTCGTTTGAGATTTTCCACAATTTGAAGTAAGATACCATCTGATATCTTACTTTATTTGTAATGACACTATTTATTTTTCAAAGTATGCATTAAACGTCAATAGGTCAGGTTAAAAGAGGTTCGCAGTAAATTGATTGTCTATAGTTTTAGACCAAAATTTCGAGATGTCACATTTGGTCTCCATGTCTCACAAAATATTATAGTCTCATATGAAGCTAACCCTATATATATATATATATATATATATATATATATATATATATATATATATATAAATGTTGAAATAGAATTAACAAGTATTTTCGGATCATTATGATCAATTTTTCAATCCTCACTTTACAGCTTATCTCTTAATGAAAAAAATATCTAAAATTATATAAATTAATCATTTTCCAACCAATTTCTATATTAATATTCGAAAAACAATTTGAAGAAAAATGTGCACCATATATACATTTTTCGTTAAAAAAACATGTATTTTTTCAACGAATCAACTTCTATATCAACATTTTAAACAATTAAGACGTTTTTATAAAACAAATATCTAGAAAAAGTTTTAAAAAATGCACATATATGCACAAACTCAAATCTGTATTGTTTTTCAATCCATGCTTTAGAATTTATCTTATCTCGAAAACATAACTAAAAAATATAAATTTATAATTTTTTAACCACTTTCCAAATTAATATTCAGAAACAATTATGTAACATATACACCATATGCACATACACACAAATGAAAATATGTACAAATCAAAACAAATGTTTTTCTACTAATGTGAATATGTTGCACATTTTACATTATACGAAAAAAATCAAATACTAGTACGGTTAGAGGTTAAAAAAATGATAAACTTACATATTTTTACTTATTTTTTTCAATAAAGATAAGTTTTTAAAAAATGTTTTTCAAAACGATGTGTATTTGATGCCTGTGTTACAGATTGTTTTTTCGAATATTAATTTGTAAAAGGATAAACAAATTTTCAATTATTTATATATTTAGTTTTTCGATATAAGATAAACTGTAAAACTGAGAAAAATGATCCTAATGATTCTAAAAAAGTTAGTGATATTACTGGATTCAACATTATATATATATATATATATATATATATATATATATATATATATATATATAGAGAGAGAGAGAGAGAGAGAGAGGATGGTTTGTTTTCAGATTCTATAAAAAATAGAGTTCTTGAAATTCAACATCAACCACATATTTCTCAATTGTCGCTTTAACGTTACAGCGTACCAAGAGCAGCGGGGTATACCTAATCATAAATGATTATATGGCAGAGAGGTATACTCATATATGATTATATATATATATATATATATATATATATATATATCCTAATCATAAATGATTATACATATATGTTTGTTCATAGATTGAGTAATCATACATGATTATGATGGTTGGTGGCTAATGAGGTGATGGTGGCACAAGTTGCAGTGGTATAGATAACGAATGTGGCAATGGTCGGGCCGATTGGAGGCAGAGATAGTGGTAGTTGATAGTTTATTTTATTTTCTTCTTTTTTATAGTTTATTTTAGAAGTTTTAGCCATTTTTATTAGTATTGCATTGTATATTCTTTTTTTTCATCATCATAGATCATGTCGGGTACTTTCTATTTTGAATGAGGTATTTTTCAGGGTTTTGGAGTCTCAATGTGGTTGCGGTTTGGCTTGGAGATGGGCTTGGTGGGCTTTCGAGGCATTATTGGGCTTTCTGGATCCATCAAAGAAGAATTGGGCTTAAAATTTTGAAGACTCGGATGAAGTGGGCTTATGAAGATGGGTCATGGAATAAAGAAGATGGGCATGGACTATCAATTTGAAGCTTGAAGATGATTGGCCAAATTGGAATCATGTGAGGTGTGGAGGGGATCAAAGGAATCTTGAGTAGTGGGGTGGCGTAGCGGAGAAAAAGAGCCAACTGCACACTTTGGGGCTTTTTGGTCATTTTGCTCGTGATTTACCTTGGGGGCTTAGTTTTGGCAACTAGACTTCGATTTTCCACCATTTGAGCACTTTGGAGGCGATTTTTGAGAGCCTGATCTACATTCTTCTCATCCTTCTAGTAATTGTTAGTTACTTGATGCAAAAACACTTTTGTGATTGTTATCTTGTTGACATGAGTGGCTAATCTCTTTATTTTGGTTTACTTGGGCTAAAACCAATGGATATATGTGGGTGTTGAAGGATTCATGCTTGATTGTCATTTATCTTATGTTTATGATTTTAGTTCATAATTCTTATTCTTGTTTAATACTTTGATCATGAGTTTCGTATTTGAATGAGCAATTGTTGCTTTATTTCTTTGATTTAGCATTGAATAATTAAATTTGCTTACACAAGGGCTTTATGACGGTAGAAATCATCTCTAGCTTATGGATCATGACTCCTTTCTGGATGTGTAAGCATTGACATCCTCCAGGAATTGGGGATTCCTTCATTCTTAAGGCTGGTCAACTTTCTTGCGTTCAATTGCTTCAATTGAATCCTTGATTTTGATTAAGAAGATGTGTTGTGGGCTTCCCCAACCTCCATAGTACCTTTAAGGAATCTTGGCATATCATGCTTCATGATTGCTATAACCAATTTGGGATGAATGATAAGCTTCATATTGAATCCTAATGATAAACATACAAATGTTCATTGTGTTGAATTGCCTTGGTTGACCAATTCTCTCCAATATTTGATCCTCTCACCATCTTGCTTAATTTCAAGTATTTTAGTTATTTCAGTATTTTAGTTTTCAGGCAATAAACCCTCCCCCCCCCCCCCTTTTAGTTTAATTGTAGTTAGTTAGTTTTGTTACATTTTGATTGTATTGGTGATTGAATATAACCATTTTCCCAAGGATTGATACCCCTTTTACCATTATATTACATTTTATTTGCAAACAAATGGTGTAATTTGCTTGGTGGACTTGACATCCCACCAAATTTTGCCACCGTTGTTGGGGAAATTGGTTATTGTTATTTTAATTTTTATGCATAGGTCTACAAGAACCGATGAACTAATCTATAATATAGAGATTGAAAAAGAAGCAAAAAGGTTGACAAAGTTATCCCAACAAGCAAAGCAACAACAACTCGTTCAAGCTTCTTCCTCTTCTCCACTAATCAACATAGAGGACATAGTTCATACTTCAGGTGATACCAAAACCGAGCCAAGTTCTACAATTGTTGGTAATTTCTTTGAAGACATTCCGTTTGAAAAATATCAACCATACCCACCATAAATGTTTAATCACCAACAATACAGTGACATTTTTGGGATTTGTCAAGGGAAAATGAGACTTTTCATGATTTTGGGTGTGATTTAACAACTTGTATACAAGTTGTCCTCAACACAACATACCTGAACAACTACTTCTTCAACAATTTTATGAGGGTATCAATGAAAAAGATCGAATGATGATTAATGCTTCAAGTGGTGGTGACATATTAAACAAGACACCTCAAAGATAAGATCACTTTTTGGTAATATTTCTCAAAATCAAAGAAACTTTGGGACTCGAGATGACATGAAGAGAAGTTCCCCATAAGTTGTTGGTGAAGTTAGCAATACCCAACACTTGGAATCAAAACTCTTGGATTTGACTAATATGTTGAGTCAAATGATAGTGGGAAGTGGTCAAAAATTGATGGTTTGAGTATTTGTGCAATTACAAGGCATTATACAGATAAGTGTCCCACACTTGGTGGTGACCCGAAGGATGCTAATGCAATGGGAGGGTATAAATGTCAACCAAGACCCACAGGATTTCTCCATTATATCGGGTTCATGTGATTAGGCCAATAACCCAACAAATATTTTGATTTATCTCATGGGGATATTTTGATGATGGTACTCAACATGAGTCTTGATTGTGGAAGTTTGAAGGAAAAGTTAGACATGTATACATTGGAATCTGAAGTTGAAGAGATTATGAAGACGTTGGAAGTCAACAAGTCAACAAAGAAGTATATTTCTCAAGTTTCCTTGTCTCATTCGACCAACAAGATGCAACCTTCCATAATCCACCCACTTACACTTGAATTGAAAGTCTTACCTAGACATTTGAAGTATGCTTACCTATGTAAAAATGAGATTCTTCCAGCGATCATGTCCTCTTAATTGAAAGATTCAGAAGAAAAACAATTGGTTACGGTATTGAAAGATCACAAAGATTCCGCGGGGTGGACAATATCGGATATCAAGGGGATAAGCCCTAATATATGCACACACAAGATTCTAATGGAAGATGATTGCAAGCCTAGGAGAGATACTCAAACAATATTGAATCCTTTAATGATGGAAGTGATCAAGAATAAGATAATTAAAAGGTTCAAAACATGCAAATAGAAGACAAAGGCGTTTCATGACAAGCACATAAACCAAAAACACTTTGTTGCAGATCAAAAGGTTATTATTTATCATTCACACTTAAAGTTATTCCCGGGAAAATTGTGATCTCGATGGCATGGGCCTTTTATTGTTATAAAAGTGTTTGATCACGATGCGGTTGAAATCAAGAGTTTAGAAACGAATCAAATATTCAAAGTCAATGGACACCATTTGAAACCATTTTATAAAGGATTTAACATGGGAGAATTCGACAACGTAACATTGGAAACTCCGATTTATGAAGGTTGAAGGAAGTGGGACTATGTCTTGGCAAAGACGTTAAATAAATACATTGTGAATAAATAATCTCCACTTGAATTTTAGATATTTAAAGGCTAGAAGTTGGTTAAAAATAAGTATCTTGAGGTTTAGAAATAATCTTGGTGAAGTTTGGAAGAAAACTAGGGTTTATGAAGCGAAAAAGAAAGAAAAATATAAAAAATCAACAATTTACGCGGCCATGGTGCTCACCCACACAAATTTGCGCGACCCAGACATCTCCCGCACAAATTTGAGCTCAAATTGTTCCAAAACCAAGGTGCTTTCTGATGTTTGTGCGCGGCCAATGCCCCACCCGCACAGGTTTTGCGAGACTGAACCCCCGCCAGCACAGATCTGCAAGGGTATCCTCGTAAACTTGCATGGCCAGCTCCCCCACCCTCACAAACTTGCACGGCCAGCTCTCCCACCCTCGTAAATTTATGCAGACACGTCTCCCACCCTCATAATCGTCTGCGGCCAAGACCTGATGCTTCTATTTCTTGCGCAACCCGGTGAAGTCTGACCCGTGTCCCATTAGACCCAGCGACGCAATCCAAACCCGATAAAACCCAACTCGTCCTCGCAGGCCTCCACCACCATGATCCCAATATGATCCTTCCTTACTCTCATCCTAAGCATTGATGACAATGCTTAATTTTAAGCTTGGGGTGAGGTATTCTTATTTCTTTTATTTTGATTGCATGTAGGTTGTATATAGTTGCATTTAGAGTAATTCATTTAGGGCATTTATAAAAACTGCGTAAAAAAATTTCAGTAATATTGCATATTTTGTTTCTTTCTTTTCTAATTTTCATACCTTTTAGTTGTATTCTAGCTTATGTCTTCATGCAATTTTTGTTCTCTCTTGTCTTCTCATCCCTACAAGTACCATAGCGTCGAGTCATAAGTATTGAATCTTAGATTGGTCCCTGTCACACCCCAAAACCGGAACGGCAGAAACGTTCGGGGGTGGAGGACGTCATGTTTAGTATCATAAGTGATGCATCATAGTAATCAAAGTAATAAACAACCATTTCATTAGGAAGAAAGTGTTTACAAAGTATGTGGTTCACATAACATAGACTACAAGGTAAATAACAAAACAAGAAATGAAGCTATTATGCTCCATCTTCTGAATCCCAGAGCGCGTACCTGTCTACTGGTCTCCTGAGAATACAAGTTATTTTGAAAGAGTAGATCAGCATTTAAGCTGGTGAGTTCATAAGATTTTATTGATGTAAGTAAGTTGAAAATTCTTTTAGAAAAGTTCGCCTGTTCCTCCAGGAAATCCTATATTTCCTGCTTTGATGAAAGATAAGTAAAAATGACTCTACAATCCTTTCTATGAGTACTAAATGGAGACGAGTTATATAAAACCCAGAGTAAACAAACAATCGATTGTGTGTATCTGCCCTAAGCCCACAACCAAACAAGGAATAGGAAATGAGGCGGAAGGAACACATCCCATTGTTTGTTAGATCATCGTTGTATATAACCCTGGCGTATTCACTTGGTACTCACGGAGTTAACTGTAATAGTTCCTTTATATTTGATGAAAACATTCTTTAAGAAAACCTTTATTTCTTTTAGTAAAAATAGTAACCACAATAGTTCCTTCTATAATCACTTAGTTTATACAAGCTATATATAATCTAATATCGAACGGATAGTTAATTGTGTAAATCTGCCCTAAGCCCACAACCAAACAAGGAACAGGAAGTAAGCCGGAAAGCACACATCCAACTACCTATCGGGTATTAATTATATATAACCCTGATGTATAAACTAAGGTATTATAGAATTAACCACCTAAGGTCCTTTGAGTTATACTGGTTTAAATAAATGGATCAAACCCTTGTTTCCTTTAGTAAAAATACTAACCACAATAGTTCCTTCTATAATCACTTAGTTTATACAAGCTATATATAATCTAATATCGAACGGATAGTTAATTGTGTGAATCTGCCCTAAGCCCACAACCAAACAAGGAACAGGAAGTATGGCAGAAAGCACACATTCAATACCTATCGGGTATTAATTATATGTAACCCTGAAGGTATTATAGAATTAACCACCTAAGGTCCTTTAAGTTATACTGGTAAGTTTCTAGCTTTGTCTACCAAATGTTCTATTTGAAAAGTATGATTTGTACTAGAAAATGATGTATTGAATTAGTGTACTCTGACCTGACCCATACCTAGTACTCCTTATGATTACTTAGTGTATACGGAATATATATATATATATATATATATATATATATATATAGCTAAGATCGAATAGAATGTATGGTGGGTGAATCTGCTCTAAGCCAACAACCAAACAAGGAACAGGAAATGAAGCGGAAAGCACACATCCTACTACCTGTCGGATCCGCTTAATATATATCCCTGATGTATAAACTAAGGAATCATAAAGTTAGCATTATAGGCCCCTTTCTACTGAATGTTATAGACTTGAATGTTCTGTTTGTCGCTTGTATTGATGTAAGTATACAGTAGTCCTTTGAATTGACATACTGAAGTATTGAATACCTTAAAACGAGTTTGTTTTATTAAGGTCATAATGTGATGAGTAGTATCCATACTATACGCTCTCCCTGGAAAGATTTTCTGGTTACCAAACGCGACTTCAGCAACGGAATTGCTAAGCCGTGTAAATTAACATTAAAGTTATATGATCATGTATACCCAATTTATTATCACCTTTTGTTTAGAACAATGCGTTAGTGATCATTGGTATAATTAGATCCTGGTTTGTTTATAGTATCTTAGTATGTTCTTTCTGTTATAGTATCGTAGTATGTTCTTTCTGTTATCGTGTATTGTATCTTCCTCCCTGTTTCTCTTTATAGTATGTTCTCTCTGTTCTAGTGTCTAGTGTGAACTGAACCTCTAAACTATACATATTATAGTTTACTAGTATCTTTACTTTGACTGTTATTGTTTTGAAGAAAATACTCATTTTATCTACTAAGTTATGTTTGCACTTTAAAAACGGAGTTTTGTAAACTGTAAAGTAACATAACTCTAAAAGAGTTTTTGAAATGTTTTGATCACTTATAAATACATAAGCAATCCTTTAAAAGATGTTTATAACAAAACATTTACACAACTATCATTGTGTTCAACTTGTATTCCCCCCCCCCCTTAAAAGCATTTAAAACAGTTAAAAGATTGATTATAGGGGTATGAACTCACATTATGTGGGTGATTCAATCGAATGTGCGCGTAAGGATGAGAAGTTCCACGAATGAAGTCTCGAGACACAAACGAGTCCTAAATGACATATAAAGGCATATATTCGCATGAATATAGTGTTTAGAAGCAACTACATGCAAGGAAACAGCCTTAGAGACTATGAAACACTTGGACAAAGTGTTAGAATCACATGTGATTTATCAAAGGAGTGTGTACGGCCACAATAGGGAGTGTACGGCCATGGGTGTACGGCCATGGAGTGTACGGCCGTACACTCATGGTAAAAAGTGCACAAAAGTGGGTTTGAATGATAGGGAACCTTGTGGGACTATTCCTCGACAAGGATGTGAACTAGATTCTCACTTTGGAGGCCCTTTAGGGGTGTTTTGAGGGGTGTACGGCCACACATGGGTGTACGGCCGTACACTCCTTATGTTCCAGTTTGAATGTCGATTCTAGGGTGTTTAACATGAGATCCTAACATGTACTAAGCATAGGGAAAGGGTACTTACAATTTGGAGGCTCAAAAGGGTGTTTTTAGCCACCAAGAACAAGTGTGTGTTCTTGGTGTTCTTGGTGAAATATGAAGATCTTGAAGATCTATCCAAAAAGATGATTTCCATGGATGAAATCAAAGGGTGATACATTATTAAGAAGGATAACAACACAAGGATGGAAGAATCACGTACGTTTTTGAAGATCTAGGATGAAGACTCGATGATACTTGAGAGAGAATCGATTTTCTGGACTTGGGAATGTGAGAAATGACTATAATGGAAGGGATACTCTTCATATGGGGAAAGTGTACGGCTGAGATGGGTGTACGGCCGTACACTCCCTTTGATGGAGTGTATGGCTTGATTTCAACGCGAAGAACTTTAGCTGACACTTCCCTAAACCCAATGATTGAATGTACTAAGCTTAGAACCCTTAAACAGACTCTAAAAAATGCTAACAGATAGCAGGAACGGGTCTGACACTCGGTTGAATAGAATGGCTGGACTTTACAAGGAAAAAAATTTCGGGTTGTCACAGTCCCGGGTCTTGTTATGGAATTCCTTATATTGGACAAATGGGACACACTTTGAGCCTCACATACCAGTTTGAGGCTGCTTGAGTGGGGGTCAGATGCAAGTAGCTTGATTGGGTCTAGATACGGATGGAAGTGATTAGTTAAGACGACGTGTGCAAGAAAATATTAACCCTGTAAGGTATTTGAAGACATTAAAGATTCGCATCTTGGTTTTCGTGGGAATACCCCTTAGTACTCCCGAGTTTTTCCCGAGCCTTGCTTTGTTATATTCTCACCACCTTTTTAAGATAGTTCATCATTTTTCCAGGGTTCTAGAGTAGATAGTTAGATAGGTTATGTTTATCACACCTTACATTGAGGTGCTTGATGAACTTTGAGGTGGTTCCCCCAATTCACATTTTTTGGGACCAATTTTTTTGGTAACACCAATTTTTTGAGTCATTCCCCACCTTTTTAGTAGATCTTGACATATTGTCAATGATCATTAGGTGTTAACGTGAGCCTCAGTCTATTACTCCATTTTCACACTATTGGAGTCCTATGCTATATGGTGAAATTCCATAGACCTTCCAAGAAGAAAGTCAAGAAGAAAACATACACAAAAAATGAAGAAAAATGGAAAAACGAAGACAAAAAGAGACAATAAAAGAATATTCAAGAAAACGAACAAAAACAAAGAAGAAAAATGAAGAAAAAGAGAAACACAAAAAGAATATCCAATTTCAAGCATTCTCTCCTCAAAAAAATCAAAAAAGAAAAGAAAAAAGAAAAGAAAATAGGAGAGAAATAAGAAGACAGAAGATCGAGCAGCAACGAGACCGAAGAACAGATAACAGAGTTCAAGAACGAAGATTTACCTGGTGTAGATTTTTATTTTATTTATTTTATTTTTGGTTTTGGTGAGAAAAAGCAATGAATGTGAGACGGCAAACTGTAAAGGATAGTACAAAGGAGAAAACCCCGAATCTAAAAGTTCACCTGGAGGCTGTGTTGCAAACCCTAATTCGGTATGATACACTTAACATGACCAATGTAGGAACCATCGTGTATGAGGAGTCGCCTTTACTTCGGGCATTATGGTTTGCATTATTGTATAGTGCCCCCACTGAGTGTATCCCCTGTTTCCTTTCTTTTGTACAATATACTGGATGCCACTTTCAGACGGGGTCTATTCGCCCATCAAGTGGTTCGAGAATGTGGTTTTGGCTCTAAAATGGGGGACATTTGGAAGATACGAAGGGTCTATGCAAGACTGACTATGACCATGTTTACTGATGTTGATCAAGTTATGTGTTATCTTTCTTGTTCCTTTTTTTCTTAGCTCATCCCGATTTCATTTTAGTCATGTTCTTACTTGAGGACAAGTAAGGTTTAGCTTGGGGTGATTTGATAGTTTATTTTATTTCCTTTTAGTCACGTTCTTACTTGAGGACAAGTAAGGTTTAAGCTTGGGGTGATTTGATAGTTTATTTTATTTCCTTCTTTTTTATAGTTTATTTTTGAATTTTTAGCACTTTTTATTAGTATTGTATTGTATATTCTTTATTTTCTTTATTATGAATCGTGGCGTGTACTTTCTATTTTGCATGAGGTATTTTGTAGGGTTCAGGAGTCTCGATGCAGTTACGGTTTGGCTTGTAAATGGGTGTGGTGGGATTTTGAGGCATTATTGGGCTTTCTAGATCCATCAAAGAAGAATTGGGCTTAAAATGTTGAAGACTTGGATGAAGTGGGCTTATGACGATGGGTCATGGACTAAATATGATGGCCTAGGACTATCCATTTGAAGTGTGAAGATGATTGGCCAAATTTAAATAATGTGAGGTGTGGAGGGGACCAAGAGAATCTTGAGTAGTGGGGTGGAGTAGTGGAGAAAAAGAGCAATAGCATTCGAGCATCGTTCGCGAGAGTGGAGTCTCAGTCGCGCAAACTTGTGAGGGTAACCACACTTTGGGGCATTTTGGTCATTTGCTCATGATTTTCCTCAAGGGGTTAGGTTTGGCAGCCAGACTTCAATTTTCCACCATTGGAGCACCTTGGAGACGATTTTTGAGAGCTTGATCTACATTCTTCTCATCCTTCTAGTAATTGTTAGTTTCTTGATGCAAAAACACTTTTGTTATTGTTATCTTATTGCCATGAGTGGCTAATCTCTTTATTTTGGTTTACTTGGGCTAAAACCATTGGATATTTATCGGTTTTGAAGGATTCATGCTTGATTTTCATTTATCTTTTGTTTATGTTTTTAGTTCATAATTCTTAATCTTGTTTAATACTTTGATGATGAGCTTGGTATTTGAATGAGAAATTGTTGGTTTATTTCTTTGATTTAGCGTTGAATCATTGAATTTGCTAGACCAAGGGCTTTATGATGGTAGAATTCATCTCTAGCTTATGGATCATGACTCCTTTATGGATGTGTAAGCATTGACATCCTCCAGGCATTGGGGATTCCTTCATTCTTAAGTCTAATCAACTTTCTTGGGTTCAATTGCTTCAATTGAATCCTTGATTTTGATTAAGAAGGTGTATTGTGGGCTTCCCCAAACTCCATACTGCCTTTGAGGAATCTTAACATATCATGCTTCAAGATTGTTATAACCAATTTGGCATGAATGATAAGCTTCATATTGAATCCTAATGATAAACACACAAATGTTCATTGGGTTGAAATTGCCTTGGTTGGCCAATTCTCTCCAATATTTAAGCATCTCACCATCTTGCTTAATTGCATGTATTCTAGTTCTTCAAGTCTTTTAGTTTTCAAGAAATCAACCATCCCCCTTAGTTTAATTGTAGTTAGTTAGTTTCACTATACTAGTTCTATTGGATTTCATTGATTATTGGATACAACCATTTCCTCGAGGATCGATACCCCTTTTAACCATTATATTACATTTTATTTGCAAAGAAATGGTGTAATTTGCTCGGTGGGCTTGACATCCCACCAGTAGTGGTGGTAGAGGTAACGGTTGCATTGGTTGGGATTGTAACGGGTGAAAAAGGAACATGAGGTGCTGAATAATCATTTATAATTAGAACTCTCTCACTACGTCAGTACGTCGGAGCACTAGAGCTGCAAATAATCATATATATATATATATATATATATATATATATATATATATATATATATATATATATAATGTAACATAATAGCCACTAATTTTTTTACACACCACTCTCATCTTTTTTATCTTTTTATACAAATTTATAAGAAAATTTTTCATGGATCTGTTTGGCTCGTCCTTCGATGATGATGATATATTCATTACTGTGATGTATAAGTATTACACTAATGAATTACTAGAAGAAAATGAAGTCCCTCTACCAACAAGAAGCGGGAGGCTAAATAGAAACCGCGAGAAAGCACACAGACGTTTATATTGTGATAATTTTGCGGATAATTGTGCATATATGTCAAAAGACTCCAAACAAAGGTTTGATTTGAGTTGGAATGTGTTTGTATAGATAACCAAGGATTTGAAAACCAGGTATTGTTTCTTTCATATTTATACAAATTAATTATATCTTTATACAGTATCATATGTATATATATTAAATATATCTTTAGGTATCGTTTTTCCAATTGTAATATTATGTTAGAGGTATGCGGGGATTCACATGGTGGCGGAAATATGTTGCAACAATTTGGTTGATGGCTTACATGGAGTCACACGATTACGTTTACGGTTATCTGAGAATGTCTGAAAGAACTGCAAGAGAAAATTTGTATAGATTGTCAGTAGGTGTTTGATGTCTGTGAAACGAACTAAGTTTTATCCTACTTTTTAATTATGAATTAGACACACAAAGGCAGTGGACCTATCAATTGTGGTGTAGTCAAATAAGTAGGGTATCGAACTCAGGGAACGGAAATTAAACTAATTACAAATATTATCTAAGAACAAGTAATAGAAAGTAGGGTTTTCTCTAGTTTTACAAGACTAGGAACTTAAATATTTTGTTAAGACTTAAACTAAATAACTAAAGCTAAAGCAACAAAAATCACTAAATTCAATAATTAAGGAGACTTTTGTTTAGGTTCAAATCATTTGTTCATATGGTTGATTTTATGGTAAATGGTTTGGATTACGTTTAATTGGCTACCGATTAAGATGATTAGGTTCACGTTCGCTATTGCTAATCCTTAGAAAACAGATTAATTCAAACAATGGCCAGTTGTCTTGATTAATGAATTTCCAAGTTTATTAATTCGGGTTAAGTAAGACTTGTAGTGGTTATTTAAATTGGTCGTTCAATTAACTTCTTGATGATGGTTCATCATGCAAGCTCACACATTAACTTACCTATTTTCTAGTTAACCCTAGTTTCATGTTCGTTATTCCTAGGCATATAACTAAGTTTTCACATAAATCATATGAGATTAGTAACTAAGAGATATTCATACAACTTAATTACTGATTTATTAACAGAAACATAGTTGTTATTAACACATGAGGTTCTTTAACAAGCTTAACAAAACATAATCACCAAATTAAATTAATCCTAATAATAAAATCAATCCATATTCACAAAATCATCTACCCTAAATAAAAGATAAAGGTCTTAGTTCATAATTGCAGTAAAAACAAACTCAAAAACGAATTCAATTAGTTCAAACATGACTCAATCAAAAGATTAACTAAGAATGAACTAGAAATTGCCTTAATCCTCCTTAAAATCAAACGTAGGGTTAATTCTTCACTTCCCATAGCTTCCACCGTGTCTTCAATCGCAGCTTAGCCTCATAGGGTTCTTCCCCAGTATTTGGTCTCGGTCTTAAAGTCCCTATTTATAGTTTTCTGGAAACATAGTTGACTCGTCGAGTTAAGGTACCGACTCGTCGAGTCCCTCATTAAAAATATGTGTACGGCAAGGACTTTTATAGCTTCGCGAACCTTCGATCCGACTCACCAAGTCCTTCTTGTTTTCGACATTTTTCTTCTTTTTTTTCAACTCTCGAACTTCCGATTGCATCTCCTGCTTCCTTTTGCTCCTGAGCACATCTTTTGGACTGAAAATATAATTTAAACACAATTAAGTACCTTTTGTCCATAAATTGCAAATAATTAGCCAATAAATAATAAAAATCTATACTAAACATATCAAAATACCCCACACTTGACTTTTGTTTGCCCCCACGCAAAACTGAATTTTAACATACTAATACCACATAAAACAATCCCAATCAAACCCAGCCATTATGTCAAGACCGCAACGCATCCATTTGTGTCTAAAGTTTTTCCTAAGGACCCCCCTCAATTCTAAATACTAACAATCCTCATAAACACTCGCCCACTTCTTTTGAACAATGCTCATTTTATGCATCCTTCCGAATCCATCCGCAGAAAACCTCCTAACCTCAAGGTATTTTTGGTTGAGCAACCCAAGCATACATAATCTAGACAATTACAACTTTTTGATACCACTATAAAGCTTATTTGGAATTCTTCACTTCTTTGATAATTTGTCTTTTTAATTTCTTGAATTCACCACCATCTTTGATTTGATTTTTGGTATCTTCAACTTTTGAACTTTCGGAATTTTGATCTTTTGATCTTCACTTTGATTGCTCCAAAATTCTTACAACTTTTCTTGTAATTCCCTTTCTTTTTTTTAACATGTATCTCACTTTTTTTTAACACTCAAATCCTACATGCTTAAGCAGAGGCGCTCAACTTCAACCTTTATTGATTAAAGATAAAAAATTTCCTAGATACATTTCTGGTACAAGATGCTAAACATACTGCATCCCTCAAACTAAGCGAGGTTGTGTTTTTGTCCCATGATTTCACTAGAATAAAGGAGGCCACAAATGCACTAGAACGTATATTGGCTCAACTAAAAATTTGGGTCTTCATGTAATCATCAAACATAACACTAGCATGCAATCCTAATTGTTTTTACCAAAATTTTCTAAATTAATCCTAGTAATTTTTAAATGCAAAAATTTCAAAATTATACCTAAATTAGGATTCTAATGTAACTAATATAATCAACCCCCTACCCCACACTTAATTTATGCAATATCCCCATTGCATATTATGCATAATAAAGAAAACAACAAAGTAAAGAGGGAATTGGAACAAAATCCCCTGGGATAGTAGTCGCGAGGTTGAAATTTCTTCATGCAAAGCTCCATCTTTAATTGACTTTAGACATGCGAACAACTCATCCATGCCTTGGGTGCCAAATCTCGTGTGGTTAAGCTCTAAAAATGCAGGAAAGACTCTCGTAAATCTCCAGGAATTAATCTTCAAGAATGCAGCCAATTTCCGTATAAAATATTATCAAATTGTCAGCTCTAGAGGTGGAATGAAAAGCAACTCGTCGATTTAGTAAGGTGACTAGTCGAGTTGTGTCGCAAAAATGGCAGAATTCATGAAATTGCCCTATGACTCGTCGAGTTCAGGATGTGCACTCGACGAGTTCCACATTGTGTGATAAAAATGTATATTATGCTTCAAATCCGGTTTGGTATGCTGAAGTAGCATCAAAAAGACACTCATGCTCTTCTCTTCTTCAGTATTCACACACTCTTTAACCCTCTCTAGAACCGGACTCGATACTTGGACTAAAAACTTCACTCTCTCTCGCCTAGACTTGACTCTTTCCATTTTTCTTTCACTCTCTAGACCCCTTGCATGCATACCCTTACTCAAATTCTGAGAAGAACCAACAGCAAACATAGAATAAAACAAACCAAATCCTACTTAGAAGTTCAAACAAAACAAATAAAAACAAGCAAACAATTAAAAATTGTTTTAACACAACCAAATAAAAAGGATAGAACTTCAATCTTCATCTTCTTCCTCTTCATTATCTTCTCTTGCTCCACTCCCACCAGCTTCACTCCTTCGTGCATTTATCTATTCATCCCAAGTAGGCACATAAGGAAATTGTCCACCATCTACATGTTGGATGTTCAAGTGATTAAACATTTGGATAAATGACCGGTTGGTGAAATTTAAGCTCCTTCCCAAATCATCTTGGTATCTCCTTCCCTCCACATTAAACCATTCCTTGGGCTTCACATCTTCAACCGGAATCACCGGTGGGTCTTCACGTGCTCGGTCATGTCTCGGCCTTACCCTCCTTCCCGGCTCCTCCGGTCCTATCACTGCATCATCATGAGGAATGGTATAGTGGCCCCCTCCATAATCTTCAATAATTCTTGCCCTTCTAAAAAGAATAACATTAAAAGGAGGGGTCGGGACCATTGTCATCAAGTTCCATGCTCCTCTCTCCATTAACCCATATGATTTTGCTAGGCGGGTCACAAACATCCCGCCATTGATCTTTGAAGTTTTTCGATCCTTGACAGCCCCTTCAGCTAAATAAGATGCTCTGCAGTACGGAAGATTGCAGAAAGTTTTTGGAGTAATAATACTCCATAAATAGAAAACATCAAGGTTAGGAACCTTGTCGTCATCTTTTCGCATGTTGATTGTATTAGCAATGAGGCGGTGAATCAATCGATGGGTCGGTGATCTAATACTCCCCTCTTGAATGGACTTAGGGATATAAACCTTGTTGGCAACAGTGTTCCACCAAGTGGAACCCACAGCACCCTCCGGGAAATCCTTGTGACAATGCTCCAGAAAGGTGCCAAAACCTTCAGCGCTAACCAATTGTTGATCATATATACCCAATCTGCAAGCAAGTTCCACCATACTACATTGGCAGAATTCACCACCAAGGCAAAAGGTAATGATTCCCGGGTTGTAATAATTGTTTCCTTCGCGAAAGTTGATGGTTGAGAAAAACCCCCAACACAACTCCTTGAACGTCGGTTCTTGCAAACGGAATAGCCGGCTCCATCCATCACAAGTGATGGATACCCCTTCATGCATAAATGATTTGACAAGAAATGGGGCCAACTCCTCCTCATATCGGACTCTCCCCATCCATTCCCAATTTATTGCATTTGGTACATAAATTTCTTTCTTTTTAACTTCAACCAACTTCTTCTTGCATCGTTTCATCGTGCATTCCGAATCAATTCTTGGAAAGTTTAACCAAGGATGATCCCCTCGGTTACCCCTAGAGCTCTGTCCACCTCTTGAAAACATTTTCTGCAAAATGATAGAATCCATTCAAACACAGAAAACACAAAACATTAAAAACAAAAATGAGGACTGCCTTCAGGGACCGACTCGGCGAGTCCACGAACAGACTCGGCGAGTCATATGAACTGCTTGAGTCGCATGTCTGATTTCTACCAACTCATCCAACAAAACTCAAAATTGTTTCCAGGGGTTTGTCTAGGAATGTATATTAAGTATTGATTCACAATAAATTTCACCTATAACATTCTGTTTAGACAAAATTTTGAAACCTTAGAAACCTAATCAAGTCAAAACCGAGTTTGCAACAAAATGGGACCATTATTCTGCCAAAGATTAGAACTTTAATACGATTAGAGGTAAAAGATGTTACCTTGTTGAAGAATATTGAAGAAATTGAAGAAAATTAAGATGGTTGCTTGAGAGACTTTTGGCACGTCGAGCGGCGTGTGTCAGCCGTGTAGAATGAAAATGTTTTCCAATTAGGGTAAAAACCCTAATTTTACAGAATTGAAAAATAATTTTTTTTTCAGTAAAAATAGGCGACCCGTCGAGTCATTGTGGTGACTTGGCGAGTCGAGTCTTTTTTTAAAAACTTTTCTCTTTTTTTTTTAAAAAAAAAACACACCCCAGACTTAGGCCTTTCTTGTCCCCAAGCAATCATTTATAGATGAAATGAAGATTGAGAATACTAAGAAAACCACACAAAACAAAAACGAAAAAAAAAAGCAAACTTTATTTACGGGTTGCCTCCCGCTGAGCGCTTCTTTTTGAGGAGTCGTTAGCTGGACTCCTTTCCGCTCTACGTTTCAGCGGCTTCCTCCAATAGGTTCTCCTTCTTTACTTTTTGCACTTTATACTTGCTTTTGTAAATATGGATTTTTTTCTTATATGCCCTCTTCAATTCTTCAATTCTCTTTCTTGCAGCAATTTCTTCAGCTTTACACTTTATCCCTTTGCTATGCCTCTTCTTTTTCACTTCTTCCTTTTCACGCCCCATCGTTTCCCTTTCATCTTTATCTTTGTCGATTGCCTTTTCGGTCATTAACTCATCATCCCTTGAAGTCACAAATTCTTCCTCACTTTCATCACATATTAAAGAATCCGGTGTTTTGAAAGTGAAAACTTCAAACGTAGTAGAGACAAAGGCACGAGGCTTGGTTCTTTTGCTTTTGGTTGACATCGCTATATGTAATTCAATGAAAGAGTTATGGTTATCATTCTTCCAAGTTTTAGTATCCCCTTTACCTTCTAAACTTTCTTTATCCTCTTCTTGGGCAGCATCATCATTTAGCACAATTGTTTCAAGACAAGCCAAATGTGCATTCTCAAAGTTGACGAAATCTTCAACAACTTTGCTTTCCTCAAGAAGATTCTCCATTTAATCAGGCAAAACGTGCACATCTGGTTCATAAAAGGTACTAATGGTTTGCAGACTAAAATCTTCAACAAATCGGGATTTTTCGTATGTACTCGTCGAGTCAGAAGGTACGACTCGGCGAGTCAGCGAGCTTCCAATACTTTTAAGGCTTTCTTGATAATCAGCTTCCTTGATCAGCCTTTCTATCTCCTCCAGATCTCCCTTGGCATCAGAATTTTCTTCCAAAGATAATAAGAATTGACTTGGATTGATTTCATGCAAGCACGCAACCTCTTTTTCTAATAATTCATCCTCCAAATCTATTGAGGAAACGTTATCTTCTCTTGACTCTATGTGCTTATCCTTTTCCTCAGCTTTAAAAATCACCAAATCATCCCCTACCCTTAATGTTAGCGTAGATTCACGCATATCTACCAAGGCATAAGCGGTATTCAAGAACGGTCGCCCAAGAATGATTGGTACTTTAAGGTCCTCCTCCATGTCTAATATTATGAAGTCAACAGGAAATACTAATTATCAACTTTGATAAGAAGATCTTTACACACTCCCATTGGATGTATTATCGTTTTGTCGGCCAAATAGATTTTCATATGAATAGGCTTTGGGACCGGAAGGTTTAACTTTTGGAAGAAGGAATATGGCATGATATTAATACTTTCCCCTGAATCAGTCAATGCTCGTGTGGTCATTATGTTCCTAAATTGACAAGGTACGATGATGCTTCCCGGATCGCCCCTTTTTCTGGCAGTTCATTCAACACTATTTCAGTAACTTCTTCCATATTTTTTCTAGTTGTAAAGAGGTTTTTAAGCAAACTTGCATATTTTGGTGTTTGAACTATCGTTTCAACAAACGGAATATTTACTTGGAGTGCCCTTATGTGCTCCATAAACCTCCTATATTCTTGAATCTGCTCATTAGGTATGGCTCGGCTCGGAAATGGAAAAGAGGCCCGGTAAGGTTTCAAAAGAAAGTTGTTTGTGTCATCAGGTCTTGGACTCGTCGAGTCCTTATTGGCGACTCGACGAGTCGAGTCGGGTTTACTCGATTCCCAGCTATTTACCTCTTCTTTTTGCACCTTGTTGGGATTCTTCTGGACAAGGGTCGGAGTAGTGAAAATTGTTTCAGAATCTGTTGTTATTGCCTTCACATGCGCCATTCTGGGATTTTGTTTGGTATTGCTAGGAAGTTCACCGGGTGTTCTTTGGTTGATTTGTTGTGCAAGCTAGCCTAGCTGTTTTTCAATGTTATGAATGGATGCTTGCTGATTCCTAAGTATATTTTGTTGATCCATCATCATAGCTTGGTGCTCTCTAAGCATATTTCATTGCTCCTTCATTTCAGTGTCGGTATCATTGTGCATCTTCTCGGACGCAGCCACAAATCTTGTAAACATATATTCCAAATCAGATTTCGTCTCTAGCACCTGTTCCTCCTTTTGATAAAAGCCTCTATCTTTTTGCTTGTACTTTTCCTCCTTCGCCTTTTTGTACTCATCGTATGGTAGCCATTCTTTCTTGGGTTTCCGCCAATTCTCATCAAACCTGTCACCACTTGAATAGCACACTTGCACTTTCCGGTTCCCGTTCTCGTCAAGATCACAATCTTTAGTGAGGTGAGGCCCTCTACAGTTTTCACAACCCACCCTAATGGCATGGATGGATTGGTCCATCTTAGTCATTCGTCGATCCAAACTATCCAACTTAGCCATCATTGCTGCCATATTATTAGTAACTGAGTTCACCACGCCCCTACTTAGTTCATTCCTTGGATTATGATATTCTCTAGAGTGTTTAGAGAATTCTTCAATTAGCTCTTTTATCATCGGGGGTGCCTTCTTCGTGAGAGGTCCTTGCGAATCAAGGAGCTGCCTAGTTGTTACATTTACTCCATCATAGAAGATAGAGACTTCTTGTTGACTATTCAAATCATGATGTGAGCCCTTTATATCTCTCCCATGCCTCATAAAGTGACTCTCCAGCTTGTTGTTCAAAATTGGCTATGTCTTTCTTCAACTTGGCTATCTTTGAGGGAGGGCAAAATTGGTCTATAAATTCTGTTTTCATTTTAGTCCAAGTAGTGATGGATCCGGGAGGAAGTGATTTTAGCCAATCTTTCGCAGCTCCCTTGAATGTGACCGGAAGCATACGAAGTAAAACAATGTCTCGAGCCACACTGGGGACATTAAAGTAGTCGGCTATATCATTGACCTTGTCTAGGTGCTTGTATGCGTCCTCGTGATCCTTCCCGTAGAATGGGAGATCCTTAAGTTGCGCGAGTATGTGGCCTTTAAGTCCAAAGGTGGCAGTCGCGGGAATAGCGGGTTGCACGAGTCCCGGGCCAGTATCATCACGTATCCTTTTCTTCCATTCTCCCATGGGAACTTCATCGATGTTGGTCATGGTGTTGTCAAGCTCTCCATCTAGGTCGCTTCCTTCTTCGTATTCGGATTCGTTACCGTACTCGAATTCGGTTTCGTTGTGGAATGTATCGTCTCCAAAATTCCCAAGATTGCTTCCTTCGCTCTTTTAACTGCTATACTCTCCTGGTTTCTTGCTCTTTTTCTTCCCAAAGACTGATTTAAGGTCCTTGAAGGGTGATTTCTTTGGCGGGTTTTTGTCTTCAACAACCTTGTCTTTGTTCTTTCTAAGAGCGGATTCCGGGTCTTCTAATGGGGGAATCAGGGGTGTGTTGGATCCTCGGGTCATGTAATATCTGCAATTAAAACAAGAAACACGCATAAAAATAACAAAAATAAAATAAAATAAAAACGAAACTGGAAATCAGCTATGGACTCAACGAGTAGCTTCGAGTGCACTCGGCGAGTTCAAGGCTAAAACAGAAAATTTTTAACTAAAATTCTAAAAACAAATAAAAATATTAAAACTTAACCTAATAAATTACTTAAGAAATAACTTTGTGTAAGATAAATCTCACACAAAGGATCGATAAAACTAGCAATTAGTGCTAATTTTTGAACTGTTCCCCGGCAACGGCGCCAAAAACTTGATGTGTGTGAAACGAACTAAGTTTTATCATACTTTTTAATTATGAATTAGACACACAAAGGCAGTGGACCTATCAATTGTGGTATAGTCAAATAAATAGGGTATCGAACTCAGGGAACGGAAATTAAACTAGTTACTAATATTATCTAAGAACAAGTAATAGAAAGTAGGGTTTTCTCTAGTTTTACAAGACTAGAAACTTAAATATTTTTTTAAGACTTAAACTAAATAACTAAAGCTAAAGCAACAAAAATCACTAAATTCAATAATTAAGGAGACTTCTGTTTAGGTTCAAATCATTTGTTCCTATGGTTGATTTTATGGTAAATGCATTGGATTAAGTTTAATTGGCTACCGATTAAGATGATTAGGTTCACGTTCGCTATTGCTAATCCTTAGAAAACAGATTAATTCAAACAATGGCCAGTTGTCTAGATTAATGAATTTCCTAGTTTATTAATTCGGGTTAAGTAAGACTTGTAGTGGTTAATAAAATTGGTCGTTAAATTAACTTCTTGATGATGGTTCATCATGCAAGCTCACACATTAACTTACATATCTTCTAGTTAACCCTAGTTTCATGTTCGTTATTTCTAGGCATATAACTAAGTTTTCACAAAAATCATATGAGATTAGTAACTAAGAGATATTCATACAACTTAATTACTGATTTATTAACAGAAAAATAGTTGTTATTAACACATGAGGTTCTTTAACAAGCTTAACAAAACATAATCACCAAATTAAATTAATCCTAACCATAAAATCAATCTATATTCACAAAATCATCTACCCTAAACAGAAGATAAAGGTCTTAGTTCATAATTGCAGTAAAAACAAACTCAAAAACGAATTCAATTAGTTCAAACATGACTCAATCAAAAGATTAACTAAGAATGAACTAGAAATTGCCTTAATCCTCCTCAAAATCAAACGTAGGGTTGATTCTTCACTTCCCAGAGCTTCCACCGTGTCTTCAATCGCAGCTGAGCCTCCTAGGGTTCTTCCCCAGTCTTTGGTCTTGGTCTTAAAGTCCCTATTTATAGTTTTCTGGAAACATAGTTGACTCGTCGAGTTAAGGTACCGACTCGCCGAGTCCCTCATTAAAAATTCGTGTACGACAGGGACTTCTATAGCTTCGCGAACCTTCGATCTGTCTCGCCGATTCAGGCGTTGACTCGCCGAGTCCTTCTTGTTTTCGACATTTTTCTTCTTTTTTTTTCAGCTCCCGAACTTCCGATTGCATCTCCTGCTTCCTTTTGCTCCCGAGCACATCTTTTGGACTGAAAATATAATTTAAACACAATTAAGTACCTTTTGTCCAAAAATTGCAAATAATTAGTCAATAAATAATAAAAATCTATACTAAATATATAGCTAAATATGCACATATCAGTGTCGTTGAAACATTCTGTGATGT